>NC_082665.1:105391811-106016811 GCF_025265405.1 Mesoplodon densirostris | reverse complement strand
AAAAGTAGCTACTGTAATAATTCTTTATTTACCTGAAACAAGAATGTCATTCCTTAGAGCACAGACCGCATACTCTGATTTGGTAAATTCTGGAAGCTTAGCCAAAGACTTCCACTCTCCTGTCACAGGATCATAGCACTCAGTGTATGGAAGATTAAATCCCCCAACTCGTTCACAGCCTCCAACGACAACTATCACCTCAGAATAGCCAGTTGACCTAAAATAATTATTATAAGAATGCAAAAATAATAAATTAAAATACCCTCAAGATTGTTTAAAACCCTAAAAGCATACCATTGTCATAAAGAAAGTAGAACACTATTATAAAGTAAACTGTTAAGTTTATTCTCTCAGTATATGCCAACTAATACAGCTTGCTAATTACTTACTTTGAGAACATTTACAAGTGATTTAGTGATATCATCTTTCCACAGAAAATTTCTATGGGTATTTTTTTTCTATGAGTTTTACCTTAAAAGTTATAAAATGGTCCAAAGATCCTACCTAATTCAATTGGAACCCTGGTAATATCAAGGATGACTTTCAAATGCAGTTTTGCAGCAATTCAGATATGCATAACCACACAAGGTAAGATAATGCACTTTTTCTAAGTGTAGGAAAATGGAGCTTTTTCATCAGATTGCTAGTTCTAAAAAAACATTCACAGTACAATCTAAGTACCCTTTAGAGAAGTATATATACTTGTTCAGACACTATTTTTAAAAATAAACTTGGGCTTCCCTAGTGGCGCAGTGGTTGAGAGTCCGCCTGCCGATGCAGGGGACACGGGTTCGTGCCCCGGTCCGGGAAGATCCCACATGCCGCGGAGCAGCTGGGCCTGCACGTCCGGAGCCTGTGCTCCGCAACGGGAGAGGCCACAACAGTGAGAGGCCCGCGTACCGCAAAATAAATAAATAAATAAATAAACTGTTTTGGGGCTGTGCCTCATGGCTTGTGGGATTTTAGTTCCCCGACGAGGGATTGAACCTGAGCCCTAGGCAGTGAAAGCGCAGAGTCCTAACCACTGGACCGCCAGGGAATTCCCTAAAAGTAATTTTTCTAAAGTTAAGTAAATTAAGGTAATCCAATTCAAAGTGTTGGGTGGTCACTAAAGATGTTAACAGAGTTTATAACAAAGGATGCTAAAGGAAAAAGGCAAGATGAAAAATTGTACAGAAGGTCTGATCAATACTATGTAAATAATGGGTCTGGAGAGAGCATACCAAAGTGCTAATGATGGTTTTCTCTGGATTGTGTGGCTTCCTCCTTTATATCAACACAAATTTTCAAAACGATAATGAGCATGGGCTACTTTTAGAGTGGAAGAGACAACTTTTAAGAGCACTAAGGGAATCCAAAGTTTACATTAATTACTGGCTTCTTTTACTTTGTAGTTTAAAAAGATACTGACAGGAAAAGCTAAAAGCTTATCCAAGCCTTTTCTTTTTGTTCATAAGGCTCATGGAAATGAAAAAGTCTTGTAATTGCATTTTATGACTGCTACGATATTAAGTCTCACAAAGAAAAATGCTAACAATGCCTCTTCTCTTACTTAAATGTGGAGGGAAAAAAGACAACATCAGAACACTTATTTGTAGTTTTAGAGTGATGTTTTACAATTACACTAGAAAAAAACAAAGTAAAGCAACATTGGTATGTCCCTTTAACAGAGCTGCTATATTCTAGCTACACTTACTCACAGCTATTTCAACTAACAATCATTCACCTAGTCCATGCCAGGCATACTTTTTCCATTATAAAATCAGAAATATATATTGTAGAAAAGAATTTTGTTCACAGATGCAATAAAAATTACTTTTAGGAACCCAGCAAATTATATTACCCTAAACTAGAATATAGTAAAATATTATCAGAAGGACTCAAATACTATCAATAATATTTACTATTTTCCAAATAATTGCCAAATGAAAATATTGAAAGTAAATAGTGGATAGCACCATTTAGTAGTATAACTAATGACTAATTTATCCTTCTTTCCATAGACGTATTATTTCCTAAAATCTTACTTAAAATACTTCTAAGACAAACCCACGTGATATTCCTAAAAGTCTTATTTACTGATTGAGCAAAACAAAAATTGTTAAATACTGTCACTGGGGTTCAGTCACTCCTGATAGTTTTAATACAAAATCAAGTTAATTATTACATAGAATTTTGACAGAAATTTGTTTTATACTTTCCTTATAGCATTTTACTTGTTTTATACTTTCCCTTTGCTTGAACTTGCTTGCTTTTTCAAGACTTCTTAGCCCAGTAAACATATATTGTCTGTTTTGCACCTTGGAACAAGAAGAGAAAACAGCACAAAAAGCTAATGGCTAAAACATTTAGTCTCACTAAATAAGGGATTATTTTACTGTCTATATGTGTAAGTATCTGAAAGGATCAGCAAACTAGTAGTTTTGCCTGACTGAAGATCTTATTTGCAACCAAATGGCTTTTAACTTAATTAGAGACAAGTCTGGTGTTCTCATTAGAGACTGTTAACTCAATAAAATAGTTATTTTTATTTCTTGAGCTCAGAAAAATACTTATCTCAGGCAGGAAGATGACTGCCTTAAAGGAAATGAGTTGCTGCAGCTGATAACGGTGACTAGAATAAAAAAGCGGCCAAGATGATAGTATAGGATGAATAAAATTCTGGATACCCATGCAATCTATATTTTAGAGTGAATGTTACTTTATTAACCCTTTTAAATGAAAATTCTGATTTTCTGCTGTGACAAACTAACAAATATTTGCTGCTTTAGTATTATGTCTCACCATTTGTTCCTATGAAAGTGTGACAAGCAAATTATCTTTTTTCTACATTGGTAAATATTTTTTAAAAAGTCATCGCACTCTTTTATCATAAACTTGAGAAAAGATCAAATTAAAAGGTCACATTCTTTGATTTATGTGAAATATAAAATAATTATAAATCCACAGAATATTCTAAACCAAATCAGTAAAATGGATAGTAATTACCAGGTTCAGTTAAAAATCTCAAAAGGTGAAATAAAGGACTTGCTAGCTGAAATAACAGACCCACTTATTATCAACGCAAACGTGCCAGAGACAGATGAACTGCCAAACTAACTTTCATCAACAAAAAGGGGTCAGGGCTTCCCTAGTGGTGCAGTGGTTGAGAATCTGCCTGCCAATGCAGGGGACACGGGTTCGAGCCCTGGTCTGGGAAAATCCCACATGCCGCGGTGCAACTAAGCCCGTGCACCACAGCTACTGAGCCTGCGCGTCTGGAGCCTGTGCTCCGCAACAAGAGAAGGCCACGACAGTGAGAGGCCCGCGCACCGCGATGAAGAGTGGCCTCCGCTCACCGCAACTAGAGAAAGCCCTTGCACAGAAACGAAGACCCAACACAGCCAAAAATAAATAAATAAATTCATTAAAACAAACAAACAATATCTTAAAAAAGGGGGGGTCAAAAGGTGATCCTGGCTAATAAGAAAAATAACAATATATTTAAAAAACACAAAAGGAAATGTTTCCATATAGTGGGAAGTTGGGAGAAGGGGGAGGAGTTAGTGACATAGTCTATTTACCATTCCAAGACTCAAAAATACCTGAAAACCAAGCCATCACACCAAAAAATGAACTTAAATAGAGATATGATACTTTAAGCCATAAAGAGAGCGAATGGCTCTCTAGTCTGCAGGATATGACAGTTACTAAACTTAATATATTAACTATATATCAGAAGAGGGGATTGGTCAGCCCTAGAAGCAAGAAATAAATGAATGAACAAATGAATGAAAGAGTAAATAATAATCACAGAGGCAAACATTTTCTGTGCCCATTCAAGTTATTGTCTAAAGGAAAAGAGAAACCTTAGGTAAGCTAACTAGAACATTACTGGGTTTTTGGTTAAGAATATTTCATGGTGGGTGAGACTTTCTCAAGCCATACTAGCTGAGAAGACTCTGGTTCTAAAGATCTACTAGATCCCTTTGTTTGGATTCTAAGCAACCTTTTTGAAAACTTTGGCTTCCCAACTGGTAACCTGCACATAGTAAGAGAATATGCTGGAAAGGTTGACTTAAAATATCTAGTCTGTTTGACAGTTCCACTTCTTATTGCCAATACATGTATATAAACTAAAAGATAAATGAGTTTATCAGTCTCTCATAATTAACATTAAATCTGCCCCTAACAGTCTGATCTTACTGTATCAAAAAAAAAAAGTTTCTAAGCCTAGAGGAATCACTGGATTATGGTTCATCAATATAAACGAATATAAATGACCGCTTAAGAGGCTTATGCCAGCCATAAACCTTATGGCTTTCTAAACTTAGTAAGGACAGTTTCAGCTTGTGTGGTAAGGCTTTCCACCTGAAACTGGAATAGACAGAATGGGTTCTACAAAGAAATGGTTGTACTGAGTGAAAGATTCAAAATGTTTACTCTTAAAAATAAGCAACTGTATAAGAATTTATTATCAGGAGCTGATCACAGATGTGCTTATATAGCCACAAAGATGTTCATCTCACTTACTGGTAAAAAATCAGGAAGAGTTCAAATGTGGGTGGGATGGCTATGGTTCACTGTAGATTTCATGTCAGGAAAACATGTTTACCATATATTAAGTAATAACAGCAGACTATGAAATAGATTACAACTTTGTAAAAGAAATAATAAATTCCTAGAAAATAAAAGGGAAGAATAAAGCTAAATGCCACAGTGCTACCTCTCGGAGATGGGATTATGGATATTATTTTTTGTTATCTCCAATTAACATAAATTACTCCACCCCCTCTTTTTGCCTCAAGTTAAGAAAAGAGGAGAAAACTCATACCTTACTATTAATAGCCACTACTGGGTTGTCTGCTCTTACATATGGGACAAGCATTTCTGCTATCACTTTTCTGCTACATGATCCTGCTCCCAAGGCCACAGGTAACTGTTCAGAGAAGGCTGTCTAGCTGAATCAGAGATTATCTCTCCACATGAGATGGGAGAGATTCAGTCTCTCAGAGTGACTGAACTTGTAATATAGAAACCAAATCCCATGAGTGGTCATATTCAACCGGACTAGTGAGAGAGAACGATGCAGATATGCAGAGAAAAGCAGAGGCAAGCGTTAAGAAGCACAGCTTGGTTTCTGATGGCTTTTCTGTAGCCTGTTCTAGTCTTTTTGGAAGTCCTGTTGAATTCCTGCCCTTAGGTTCTACAAGATAACGACTTCCTGTACCCTTTTAATACATATATCTGTCTTCTATGCTTACGCTGGTGAGCTGGTTTCAATTACTTGCCATCAGAATTCTGATACACTAGAGTTCAATGAACTGAGGAAAAAAACAACCTACAAATGGTTTTCAAACTCAGGAAAAGATGCTCAATCTTCCACATTAAAGAAATGCAAATCAAAATTATGGGATATAAATTTTCACTTTCCAGAGTAGCAAAGATTTACAAAAACTAATAATACACCGTCCTGGGAAAGGAGTGAAGAAATAGGGACTTTCATATTTTTAGATGAAGTATAAGTTGGGAGTCAATTTTTACAATATCTACCAAAATTTAAAATGCACATATCCTCTGACTGAGCAATTCCACTTCTAGTAATTTATGCTATAAATTATCAGACGTATGTATGAGAATATTCACTGAGCACTGTTTGCGCTGAAAAAAATCTAGAAACCACCCAAATGTCCATCACCAAGAGATGGATTAAATAAATTATGGTATCCATAAATGTGATACATCTCTTTAAAAAGAATGAATTTGAAATTTTCCATAATGAAGAGTAAAAACAAAAATGAAGACCTATAAGTGCTAATATAGAACAACCTCCAAGATTTTTTTTTTTTTTTTGAGGTACACGGGCCTCTCACTGTTGTGGCCTCTCCCGTTGCGGAGCACAGGCTCCGGACGTGCAGGCTCAGCGGCCATGGCTCATGGGCCCAGCCGCTCCGTGGCATGTGGGATCTTCCCGGACCAGGGCACGAACCCATGTCCCCTGCATTGGCAGGCGGACTCCCAACCACTGCGCCACCAGGAAAGCCCAACTCCAAGATACTTTTAAGTGATTAAAAACAAGGTGCAGGAACTGTGAGAGAAGTACACTACCGTCTGTATAAAAAACAGTAGAGACGTATGTGTACATACACACACACACACACACACTTCTATATGCAAAGAATATTTCTAAAAAGAGTTTAAAAAAACTGGTAACAGGGAGATATCCTTTGGGATGAGAACTGATATATCAAGGGTCAGGTAGAGTGAGACTTAGGCACGTATACAGTACTTTTATGTAAAAATGAATTCAAAATAACAATGAACTAACATGTATAAAAATGGTAAATCATGCATCCGATGATATAGTAGATTATCACTCTTAAGAGGGACTGGAACAAAAATTCAGAACACTGAGTTCTAAAATTTTATTTCTTTTTTTTCTTTTTTTTTTTTTTTTTTGTGGTACGCGGGCCTCTCACTGTTGTGGCCTCTCCTGTTGCGGGGCACAGGCTCCGGACGCGCAGGCTCAACGGCCATGGCTCACGGGCCCAGCCGCTCTGCGGCATGTGGGATCTTCCCGGACCGGGGCACGAACCCGTGTCCCCTACATCGGCAGGCGGACTCTCTACCACTGCGCCACTAGGGAAGCCCTAAAATTTTATTTCTTAAAAAAAAAAAATCTTAACCTTAGTCTTCTCACTGATTTACTCAATAAGAACTTGAACCTTGTCCTCATTATGGCAATCAGGTTCCTATTTTCATTATATAGTAACTGATTATCAGACAAGAGGTAGTAGAAAGTATTAGAAGAGACAAGTACTTAACCAATTCCAAACTCAAAGTGATGAACTTATTAAATCTTAGCTATCTCTATTGTTTAATGGAGTGTGGCAGATATTTTTCCATAGGTATGAACAATTTACACTTAGACCATTTGATAGCAAGCATTTCTCTCAAACCACATTTCCTATTCTATAAAAGTATAGCGCAAATTTAAAATGTATTTTGATTATTCATGAAACCAGCAATAATTTTTATTAAGCATTTTTGTGTCAAATACTAGGTTATGCATTTTTCATATGACAGTTCTAGTCCTCACAACAATCTTACAAGGTAGATGGTATTATGCTTATTTTACAGATGAGGAAACTGACACATAGAGAAGTTAAAGTGCTTTGCCCAGCATCACAGAATTAACTGGTTATTAGAGCTAGGTTCTAGTCCAGAGGTCTATCTGATTCTGAAGCCAGTACTCTTGACACATTGTGGGGCTTGCACTATGTGTTTATTAAAAACAGTATTATACATTAGTACAGAATTTTTTTTTTTTTTTTTTGCGGTACGCGGGCCTCTCACTGTTGTGGCCTCTCCCGTTGCATTGCGCAGGCTCCAGACGCGCAGGCTCAGCGGCTATGGCTCACGGGCCCAGCCGCTCTGTGGCATGTGGGATCCTCCCGGACCGGAACACGAATCCATGTCCCCTGCATCGGCAGGCGGACTCTCAACCACTGCGCCACCAGGGAAGCCCCAGAAATTTAAAGTTGTATAACCTATATTAGTAAAAACAACTATTCCTAAGCTTTACTCCCTCTGTGATTGGTCTCCACTATTTCTTCTTTATATACCCAAGGTTTACAACTGGCACTACCAAGTATCAAAGTTTTCATGGTCTTATGTTCTATATCCTCTTCCTAGAAACCTGCCATCACACTCCATTTCTAATAGAATGTATCTTGGGTTTTTTTCTGTCATTTAAGAGACACATGGGTGTATATATAGGTAGACTATCCAGTATGGCTTGAGCTCTGGAAAATACTTGGCACACAATAAACACTAAAGAAATATTGGATGATGTGAAGAGTATAACCTAACTGCACAGTGGTGGGATGGGACTGTCACTGCCCTAATCCAGAGCTGATCTTTGCCATCACTAATGGTGGAACAACCAGATATGCTGTGCCTCCCAATGTGATGCAATGTGATATATACATTACCTATGATGAATTCTAATAAAAAATATTTAACTTGTCTCCATCGAGCTGAAGCTAACTTCCAGTTTCCAGGAAACAGCTAAATGCAGCTAAGTGACACCATAAGGAAGCAATCAGACTAATATAGAAGGTGGAGTATTTTTCTGGACAACTTGACCATGAACAAGTCAGAATCATGACAAAGGAACTGTTTTGAAATAAAAGACTTCATGGAAATAACCAGATGCAATGAGTAGTCCTGGACTGGATCCAGGTTCATTAAAGGACAGTTTGGAAAAGACTGGGGAAATGTGAATATGGATTGGATATTAAATAATATGAAAGAATCATTCTTAACTTTGAGGTTAATTTTGCCTGTTATTGTTTTAAAGATGCATCTTCAAGTAAATATATATATTTTATATATGTATAACTATATGTATATAATTTAAAAAAAACATTGGCTGAATGATTGAACGAATGAAAAAGTCTGGGCTGGAGATATAGTTTTGATAGTCAATAGCAAGCATGGTAATCAAAACCATGAGAATAGATGAGATCATCTAGGAAAGTATCAAGGCAAGACGAAGAGAGGTTAACCAAGGGAATATCAACATTTCAAACACTAGAAAAAGTGCTATCAAATTGAAAATGAGTAGCTGGAGAAGAGGACCATGAGGGAAATTGTACCCCTGAAGCTAATGGAAGAGAGTTTCAAGACAGATTAAAGCAATTAAAAATGTCAGATCCTAAACAGAGATCAAGGTGAATAAAGACTGAAAAGAGGCTAACAAATAACAAGTAGAAGGTCACTGATGACCTGATTGAGAGGAGTTTCAGTAGACTGACTGGAGCAGAAGTCAGAGGAGTGAGCTGCAGTTGAAGAAGTGGAGACATCACTCCTCTTACAAAGTTTGTAGCTTCTCAGAAAGATGAGAACCTGTATAAATAATACATATTGTTCAGATAAGGAAATTCCTAGTGATTAGTACTAACATGCAGTAACAGGTAAGTGGAAGACAGAATATAAAGGATAGAAGGTGATGGCAGAGTTGTAAAATAAAGGATTCCTCCAGATTCCTCACGTAATACATAAAATATAAAATTTACATACAATAAATATCTGCTATTATATTTACAATAGTCTGCAAATTCAATAAAACTATAGTTTGATATTTTTCCTACTGGCCGCCTAAAGAAAAGTGATATCATAATCTTATATAGATGTGTTTCACTGTATGAAATGGATTGGCTCCCTTAAAAATTGGATGTAAAATTGTATTTTTATAAATCAAATAACTAAGAAAATCAGAAAATTCTCTAGTTATAATATAAGCCTAATTACCTTTAGGCTGCACTCTGATTTCATTCTGGTCATACCTTTATAAACAAATAATTTTAATATAAATGACTTTTGATTCTACAACATATATTCCTTGGTCCACTATTCTAATCCTATGCAGATGGGAGATATGGGGGATAGATATTATTAACTCTATCTGACCCAAAACCATTCTGTCTACCACAGGGGATTCTGTTTGTAAAAATATATGATTCTCCCCTTGGAAAGACACTATTTACCCAGAAAAGTTCTGGAACAGCCCCAAAGCTGTTTAGCTTTCTTAATTAATACATTTAAGAACCTTGGTCTGTCACATTCTTAGGCTCAGCCAAAGTCTCTTAACAGTCCTAAATGGAAGAACTTAAAAAAAATCATCAGTGTATTTTATAGAATACAACTATAGTTTTTGTTCTTTGTTAAAAGACTAGGAGTAAAGTATTTTATATTTCTTTTTTTAAAATTTGTGGTTTTTTTTTTTTTGGCTGCGTTGGGTCTTCGTTGCTACGTGCGGGCTTTCTCTAGTTGGGGCAAACAGGGGCTACTCTTCGTTGCGGAGCACGGGCTCTAGGCACACGGGCTTCAGTAGTTGTGGTGCACGGGCTCAGTAGTTGTGGCTCGCGGGCTCTAGAGTGCAGGCTCAGTAGTTGTGGCTCACGGGCTTAGTCGCTCCGCAACATGTGGGTTCTTCCCAGACCAGGGGTCAAACCCGTGTCCCCTGCATTGGCAGGCAGATTCTTAACCACTGCACCACTAGGAAAGTCCTTATATTTCTTTCTTATAAAACAGTTACTTTTAACTAAAGTCGCCTGACTTTGAAGAGAAAATGCATTCTAACCCTAATACGAAGAAATATTACATTATTTTTTTTTATATAAATTTATTTTTGGCTGTGTTGGGTCTTCGTTTCTGTGCGAGGGCTTTCTCCAGTTGCGGTGAGCGGAGGCCACTCTTCATCGTGGTGCACGGGCCTCTCACTGTCGCAGCCTCTCCCGTTGTGGAGCACAGGCTCCAGACGCGCAGGCTCAGTAGTTGTGGCTCACGGGCTTAGTTGCTCCACAGCATGTGGGATCTTCCCAGACCAGGGCTCGACACCGTGTCCCCTGCATTGGCAGGCAGATTCCCAACCACTGAGCCACCAGGGAAGCCCCAACGTTAATTTTTGTAATAATAGTTACTCAATATTGTATCCAATTTATAAAGAAGTTCAGACTGTCAAGTACTGGGAGTTTTCTTAAAGTGGGTCAGACCAACACTACACTATATAAATAATAATGGCCAATAATTTTTAAAGCACTTCCTAGTGCCACTTTCTATGCTGAGAAGCTTAAGGATTACTGCATTAAATAGTTGCAATGGCAAAACCTGTGAAGTAAGCACCATTTATCATAATTTTCATTTTACATATTTAGAAACAGATTAAGTATTGCTATATCCAAACTAGTGTAGAGTTTAAAGACATGTTATCTCACAATATGCTGAATTTTAATTAAAAACATGCTATCTCACAATATGTTGAATTTTAATCACATGCCAAAACAATGATAATCAAAATCAATGCCAAAAATGTGGTTTGAGAGCTACGCTATAGTAAATTTATAGAAAAAGTGGAGATGGTATGGGAAAACAAACATCAGTTTCACACAATGTGAATATATTTAACACTATTAACAGTACACTTAAAAATGGTTAGGATGCTAAATTTTATGTTATGTGTTTTTTACCACACACACCAAAAAAGTTAGCTTTGTTAGAAAAATATTTAAAAGATTCTTTACTATAGTATGTCTCACAATAGCCGATTTTTGCTTATTCACAGTAAAACACGTTTAATACTATTCCTTTCCTTATTAAGGCATAAAGATTATTTTTCTACAGTTTATGAATTAAAATCTATAGGTGTTTTAAATCTAGTAACTGTGGCAATGAGAAAAGATCTGAAGCCTTGGTTTTACATCTGAGAACCCCCTCAATCTATATCAGCTTACTTACTTCACCTCTATATTTCATGCTGTCTGTTAGGAAAAAGGTTAGTCTGTGAATATACAAATTGTTTTTTATAAGTAGAGGCAGTCCAATGGAGTCTAACAAACTCTAGCTACCTTACATCTAAAGATCTTTAGGAAAAAAAAAGTGGAATAAATTTGGTACCCTACAAAGGTTAAGAGAAATTAAAGAAATATGTTGAAACATGCAGAGCTGCAAAGACCCTCTGCAATGCCATCTCGTAGCTCAGAATAACAGTAACAAAAAATGCTATTGTTGAATCTAGTCTTCACTGGGAAAGAAATTCTAATGATTTGTAATCCAAAACAAATCTCAAATTATATAAAGCAACATGCAGACGATACATATGACTACACTGAGATTACACTAAGAAAGTTTTAAAATATTTTAAAAACAAAAATTGTTGTTAATTATGTTGTAGTTAATATGTAAACAGTCTTCTTACCTGCGTGGCCTTGTCCTTGGGGACATCATTTCATTCCCAAGTATGTGGTACCGTCTTGCTTCATGCAACAGCTGATAACACTCAGGAGAATTCTGGATCAGTTGGTCCACCTCAACTGTCTGAACAAAGTAGTTGGGATGCAACAGAGGGAGTCTCACATGTGTCAGGAGCTCATGTAACAGTGGTCTTCTCAGATCAACAGCACGATAGACCCAACGCATGACGGCTTCAAAAACCATCTCCTCTTTGCCAATAACGAGTTCATCACTACAAATATAATCAATAAGTTCATCTTTGTCAAGCTCAAGAAATTCTTCATGCTGGGACACATCCTCAAAAGTCTGTAATGCAAAATTCTTGCATTTTGTGAAGAGTGTTTTGAGGGAATGGGTATCAGCAAAGCGCTGGATTCCTAAGCAATTGCAAGGATCAAGTTGCTCCTCCAAGAATTTGGCACATGCATCACGGAGAACACTAATCTGAAAAAGGCTTGATGTTTCAAAGAGATACTGTACATTCTCTGTAGTGATCTTCACTTTTCCAGTATAAACATACTGCAAAAAACATTCCATAGCTTCAGCTAAAATACCATTGATCTCAACCAACATTTCTCGGCTTTCCCGGTGGTCATTACAAAACATAGCTCTGAAGTAGCTACTACAGGCTGAGAGAACAGCTCTATGGCAAGGAAATTCTTTTCCTTCCACACAAATGATAACATCTGTGAACAAACGACTATCTCGGAATTCATTAAATATCTGGAGTATGTTTTCAGCATGGGATGATCCTGAAGAGAAGTCAAAAAACTCACGGCCTGTCAGAGATTTAGGGTCCATTTCAAAAACTTTACGCTTTGTTGCTGGTGAATCACGCACTCCGAGATCCTCTCTGTTTAGTCTTCGTCCCAATATTAGTACCATTGTTACATCAGTTGACTATATAATTGTTGAGAAATAACTGTTAAGGATCTTCCTTATGTGGCTAAAAGTAAAAAAAATTAAACCATTTCAATATGTAGAAAGTTCAGTACTCAACTGACATTTCATTTTGATGTAAACACTACAATAAAATTACACAATCAATATATTTCATACAGGCTTTAGAACACTATATCTCATTTTAATAAAAACTGATAAATAAAAATTTCTACAATTAGAACATTAGGGGTAATTTGTAATAGTAGTCCTTAAACCCCCCCAGTTGAAAGGATGCTATGTAAGTTGTGAATTACTAATAACCTTCTGTTTCCCTTTTACACAACTGGGTTTCAGTTACTGAATGTAGAGTTAAGTCAGAATGCTGTAAGACACAGAACATGAGTACATTCAAACCCTAATATAAATGTTTATTATTTTAACATAGTGCTGCTAAGAAGAATTCAGCTATATCTATCAATGGCCTTTAAAAATATGTATGTTGTTTGACTAGTAAGTCCCTTTCTAGCAATCTATCTTAAGGAAATAATCAGGATTATACGGAAAGATTTATCTACAGTTGTTCAATGTGTATTAATAGAAAATACTTAAAACAACCTAAGTACCCTACAATAGGGGATTAGTTAAACCATAGTACGTATTAAGGATGGAACACAGTCCCTGCAGCCATTAAAAATTATATAGACTATTTAATGACATGGGGAAGTATTAACCAGATAATAAGTAAAAAGCAGATATCAAAACATATGCAAATAGACATAAATACACTACCAAATGTAAAACAGATAGCTAGTGGGAAGCAGCCGCATAGCACAGGGAGATCAGCTCGGTGCTGTGTGTCCACCTAGAGGGATGGGATAGGGAGGGTGGGAGGGAGACACAAGAGGGAAGAGATATGGGGATATATGTATATGTATAGCTGATTCACTTTGTCATACAGCAGAAACTAACACACCATTGTAAAGCAATTATACTCCAATAAAGATGTTAAAAAAAAATTGAAGCAAGAGTTAGAGCTGGACTAGGGGTGTAAGAATTTGTCTCAGATTCTCCCCATTCTAGGTAGGTCTCTAAGAATTTTTATCTAAAGCAGCTGGGAGACTTATGTAGCTCTCTGTATACTATGTAGGCACATATTATAGTATAGATGTATGTATGTATAAATGTTTTTACTGCTGGAAAAGGAAAAAAACACAAAAAACATGCAAACAAACAAAAAACATATGCAAAGAGGGGTGCAGTGGATAAGACTCTGCACTCCCAATACAGGGGTCCTGGGTTTGATCCCTGGTCAGGGAACTAGATCCCATATGCATGCTGCAACTAAGGAGCTGACATGCTGCAACTAAGAAGCTGGTGAGCCGCAACTAAGGAGCCCACCTGCTGCAACCAAATAAATAAATATTTTTTAAAATGCGCAAAGAAAATAAAAAAATTTAAGTATCACTGCATCTAGGCATAGAAAAAAGGAGGCATGTATGTCAAATGATAAGTATTTATCTTCTGTCTTCCTCTATTTTACCCAAAATCTGCACTATAATTATGTAGTACTGGGTTTTTAGATTTTTTTAAATGTATGTTATTTATGCCCTGCTCCCTTTCACTGATAAGAAACATCCTCAAATCTCCCTCAAAAACGGCTCTGAATAGGTAACTGATGGATTGAAGCACTGGACTATAGCTATCAATTCTCTTAAATTTTGTTTAAGGTGGTTCTTTTACTCCTACTCTTTTCACATCTCTGTAAGTTGATATGTGATCCAAAGTGTATTTGTAATTGGCTTCTACCTCCATACATTTTTATTTATTTATTTATTTATTTATTTTGCGGTATGCGGGCCTCTCACTGTCGTGGCCTCCCCGGTTGCGGAGCACAGGCTCCGGACGCGCAGGCTCCGGACGCGCAGGCCCAGCGGCCATGGCTCACGGGCCCAGCCGCTCCGCGGCATATGGGATCCTCCCAGACCGGGGCACGAACCCGTATCCCCTGCATCGGCAGGCGGACTCTCAACCACTTGCGCCACCAGGGAGGCCCCATACATTTTTAAAAAATAAATTTATTTATTTTTAATTTTGGCTGCGTTGGGTCTTCATTGCTGTGTGCAGGCTTTCTCTAGTCGTGGCGAGCGGGGGCTACTCTTTGTTGCAGTGTGCAGGCTTCTCATTGTGGTGGCTTCTCTTGTTGAGGAACACGGGCTCTAGGCACATGGGCTTCAGTAGCTGTGGTGTGTGGGCTCAGCAGTTGTGGCTCACGGGCTCTAGAGCGCAGGCTCAGTAGTTGTGGCACATGGGCTTAGTTGCTCCGTGGCATGTGGGATCTTCCCAGACCAGGGCTCAAACCCGTGTTCCCTGCATTGGCAGGCGGATTCTTAACCACTGTGCCACCAGGAAAGCCCCCATACATTTTTGCTTTCTCAAAGTTTAAATGAAAATGTGTTCAGAACGCAAAACAAAATAACATACTGCAAGTACTAAGAATTTCCCTTTGGCTAAAAGGGACAAGTAGGAAAACATAAATGAAAAGATACTCTGCTTTCTGTAACCAATAACTTTACTGGATCTGGTATTCGTTATCTGGTATCTTATTGTATCTGTATCTGATAAATTTGGGGATAGCATATTGAGGGAGTTGGATTAATATAAGGCTGATTAAAATTTTATATGAGTTAAAGGTCTTTTTATGCTATTTTCTGCCCCTTAATTCGCATGGCTATTTTCTTTGATTGTTGACTGCCAAGAGGTCTTCCACTGCTTTACCAGAAAATCCTGAATTAGAACAGCTATAAAATCACCTCGTATTAAATGCATTCAACAGCAACAAGATACATGTCTACTGCTTTGTATGTAAAAGAGACTATCTCATAGATCTGGGCTATTTCCTTCCAAGAAGCTTCTGTGTGGCTTTTTGGACAGCCTCACTTTCTCTGGACTTTCTGAGAACTCTTCCATGAACTAGTCCACAACAGCACGGAATATAAACTCTGTATTGATGACAGACTAAATGATTTACGCAATTGTGTCTTAGGAATATGAGATGCATTTCAGAGTGTATCCTTTGGGCTTCCAGATGTAATTCAGTAGACTTTAAAATAAGACTGAATTCTTCTAAAAATTGAGCAAATATCAAAGCATCATTATTCCCATCAGGAAAAAGTAGCAAATAAGTAGGCAAAACACGAGGACATTTGTTCCAAAGAAATATGATGACTGAAAATAATACCTACATAAGTTAGTGGATGCAAGGGTGACTGGACTCTCAATGACTGACTGCCAAAGACACATAATTTGTCTAGAAAAGGTAGTATCCCTTTCTTCCTCTCCCTCATTTCCTTCAGAAGCTTTATTCTTGGAGCTACACTCTCACTTGAAAGGAAGATTTTTAAGGGAAAGATTCTTCTGGTTAAGAGTACTCCAGAGTTTATTTCCAACTACAGAACTCGTAAATGTTGTAGACCTAGTTTGAGATTGCTAGGTAGATTTAATAATTACCTGTTTTTGGCCTATGTCCCAGAAAAATGAAGGGAGATAACTTATTTTGGTGTCTTTTGGACTGGAGAAACGGTAGAATAGGGACTGAGGATATTCGGAAGGAGTAGAAAGGAGTGTGTAAACAGTTTATTTGGGGGCTTCCCTGGTGGCGCAGTGGTTAGGAAGCCGCCTGCCAATGCAGGGGACATGGGTTTGAGCCCTGGTTCGGGAAGATCCCTCATGCCCCGGAGCAACTAAGCCCGTGAGCCACAACCACTGAGCCTGCGCTCTCAACTAGAGAAAGCCCCCGTGCAGCAACGAAGACCCAATGCATCCAAAAATAAATAAATTTATTTTTTTAAAAAAAGTTTATTTGGTAACAGAAAAGTCTGTGATGCTGCCTTCCTATCTGATCTTGAGGACAGAATTGTTCCCTGTTACTCTGATGGTCTGTGACCCCTGGTTGAAGGAAAATGATTTACATTTTCTAATAACAATGCTTAGAGAGTTTATAAACATTATAAATATAATACCTTTTTAGCATTTGCTTGATCAAAGCCCCAGTTTTTCCACACCTAAAAAAAATGGAAAACAGCAACACATAAATCAGATAGTAATCACTTATGTATAATTGGTGTTATTTACTAATATGCTGAAAGAAGGTTTTAGTAGATTTCAGTTTGTGACTGGAAGTTTACTTCTGCATAGGAAAACCAATCCTGAATAATAATCCTTAAAGCAAATTAATAACTTTATGCTATATCTAAAATAGTTTCCTTATTTATCAACTTCGTTCCTTGACAATTTTATCCTGCAGTAAGGTTTCTTGAGTGAAATATGAGTAAACAAATATTCATGTCAACATCAAGCTAACAGTGGAATTGAGATGAGGAAACATATCCTATGATAACTCTGCATTGGATATTTGAAGAATGTCTGGTAACTAATGTTTCATCTGAGTTTGGGGTCATTAAATAATTCTGAGTTGGTCTATCAATACTACCCAAAGCAAACAGTTTAGTCATTATATATTTTACATAACTATGAAAGCAATGACAAAATCTCAAGTATTCTGGGTAATTCAGGAAAAAAATTTCAGTTTTTAATTCTTAGTTATCTAGTTTATCCATATAGAATCACCATGCTTATCAAATAATTATCTTAAATTTTTTAGTATATAAATGCATATTTCTTCTGCTTTTTTGATCCTTATAGACTTTAGTACCTGTAGAAACCAACCAATTCAGCACAATTTTTCGTTGTTGTTGTTGGAAGGGGAAGAGAGGAATGCTTAAGAGAGAATACTGGAACCTTGAACTGTACACAGAATACCAGTAGTATTTAAGCACAAGTGATTCTGGTTTCTGGCCTAGATATCTATAAATAGAACTCATAAATTCTTTTTTTTTTTTTTTTTTTTTTTTTTTGCGGTACGCAGGCCTCTCACTGTTGTGGCCTCTCCTGCCGCAGAGCACAGGCTCCGAACGCACAGGCTCAGCGGCCACGGCTCACGGGCCTAGCCGCTCCATTGCATGTGGGATCTTCCCGGACCGGGGCACAAACCCGTGTCCCCTGCATTGGCAGGCGGATTCTCAACCACTGTGCCACCAGGGAAGCCCAGAACTCATAAATTCTTAACAAGTTTAGGCAAATTCAAAAGTGGACCCAGAAAACCAAGATACAGACTACTGATTTTTTCCTACATGTATACACAAACACACATCTCTATACCCTGATTATTGTTTGATTGTGAAGTGAATGTTATCTTGCTTGTTTCCTTATTTGCAGAAGTCGATCTAACTTGTGTATACCTTGGTAAAGAATATTTCAACTTGGTCAAATTAGGGGATTGTTAGTCCTAGCTAAGTAAGTTTTCCCCCCAATAAGACAGTAAGATCCTGAGCCAATGTAGGGATTCGAGTCAATTCAAGAAACAATTCTAGAGAGCCTACCCCCTGTCTGCCACTGGGGTGGTGAATATTGGATTCAGATCCAATTATAGATGCTGTGGGGTTGGCTAAGATTAGAATCAAACAAGAACTCAAAGATTGATACTAAAATAGATTCAAATTCTCAGTGTTTCTCTAGCAGAAAACACAAATTGTTTCTCTGCTAGAATGCAAATGGGAATAGATTCTCTCATGACTGATCTAGTCTAGAATTATACCATAAGGAGTAGAAGGGCAAGGCAATTCATCCGGGCATTTTCTGCAGGGTTTTTAGGTAATACTTACCAACCTAATCAGTAAGGGCTAGGGACCGAGGAGGTCAGTGTACGAGGTCCAAAGGTGTTATATAGTATCAGAATTGATTTTAGAGTGTAGAACTGCAATCAAGCTTATTTTTCCTTTAGAATGCAGGACCCCTATACAAAGAAACAAGTTACTATTAGCCTTAAGATAGCATGGATTAGTGAGGGGCTTACAAAGACTAATAAATACCAGATGGTAAAGGAAACCAACAACATTTTTACTAACATGGTCCCTGCAACTCGCAGTAATCAATTGCTACATGCTATGCTCCACACTACTCCATTTTCTCAAATTGAACTTTGAGTGAAGAACAACATAGCAGAAACAGCAAAATTACTAAAGAATAAGAGTTTTATCTTTAAAGATATACAGTAACTCAACAGAAGGAAAGTCAGAAAACACTGTAACATAGTAAATCCATTACTTAAAAATAACTAGGAAATTATATTTAACATGGAACTATCTGAAACCAAGCAGTTTTTTTCACCGCATTTTCTCAAACGCTAATTTATTTGAACCATTCTATTTAATGACCACTTTTTAGAAGTTGTAAATTTATACTCTTCAATTTAAACCTTTACTCTTGGAGTAGCGGTTCCTGAACCAAATTTTACAAATGCAACACTTAAAGTCCAGTCTTCAAGCTGTTATTTTCAACATTTCTAATTTTCTTAATGAAACCACCAATAACATACTTACTCACCATAAGATATCAGAAACCAAAAAAACCCTTAAATTTCTTTGTCTAGAATTATACCAAGTGATTATCCCTTGTTTACATCAACTTGAAATAGTCAATACAATATTACTTTGATTAACGAGAGAAAGAGAAATAAGAGGTATCTGATGATGAAAAATTTAGGAGTTCTTAAACAATGTGTCAGACTAAACAATTATGGCTCTATAACTGAAAAAAGAATACTGTCTTCTCCCAAATCACAGAACAAAAAAGTTGAACTTATCCATTCACTGTTTATCTCCCTTGCTTTAAAACTTTTGGCTACTAATATTCCCCAACCCCCAAAGGAAGAAAAAAAGATTGTTAATCATCAGACATCATACTTGATATAAAGCTGTCCTATTGAACCTACTTGACATGTAAACTTAATGTCCTTGGTTTTATCTTGCTAGAAGATATCTAATGCATTGTTTTATTTTAAAATCTTAAGACCTGTAGATATCTCGTTATGTTTTCTTTTAGCAAAATTGTTTTGGGGGGCTTTCCTGGTGATTCAGTGATTAAGAATCCGCCTGCCAATGCAGGGGACACGGGTTCGAGCCCTGGTCTGGGAAGATCCCACATGTCGCAGAGCAACTAAGCCCATGTGCCACAACTACTGAGCCTGTGCTCTAGAGCCCACAAGACACAACTACTGAAGCCCACACAACTAGAGCCTGTGCTCCGCAACAAGAGAAGCCACCACAATGAGAAGCCTGAGCACGGCAACGAAGAGTAGCCCCCGCTCGCCGCAACTAGAGAAAGCCCGCGCGCAGCAACGAAGACCCAACACAGCCAAAAATAAAAATAAACAAAATAAATTTTTTTTAAATTGTTTTTGGTTCTCTTATTAGAATTAATTAAATCTGCAAGGACATGACCTGGTACTCTGCCACTTGAACAAGTTTGAGATCCAATATTTTTCGAGACCTCTCTATGTATAAAAGCACTTTTAAGTCAGTGATTTTTATTTACCTTAGTGGTTGACACAAATTATTTACAGAAGTAAGTTTTAGAAAGCACTGAGTAAAGAGCAAAGCCTAATGATTTTTATTTACTTTTTTTTGCGGTACGCGGGCCTCTCACTGCCGTGGCCTCTCCCGTTGAGGAGCACAGGCTCTGGACGCGCAGGCTCAGCGGCCATGGCTCACGGGCCTAGCCGCTCCACGGCATGTGGGATCTTCCTGGACCGGGGCACGAACCCGTGTCCCCTGCATCGGCAGGCGGACTCTCAACCACTGTGCCACCAGGGAAGCCCCCAGCCTAATGACTTTTAGACATCAATTTAGTAGACTTTAAAATGTGCCAAATGCTGAAAAATTGTAGCCCCTGGCTGATGAATTTAGGCAGAGTGACAAACTTTAATTTTAAAAAGCTAGTTTAGCTATTGTTTTTAATAGAAGAATAGGGTTTTAAAATGTCAACAGTTGTCAAGTGGCCACATACTCTGTTTCAGTCACAACAGAAATAGAATCATACAAAATATATATGCTTATATATTTCATATACTTATGAGGATATACTAGGATATTTTATTTACATTTTTTATACAGTCCATACCTAAATATTTATTGAAAAAGGATGTCCCAAATTCCTAGGTAAGAAAAAAGTACATACAGGGACTTCTCTGGTGGTCCAGTGGTTAAGACTCTGCGCTCCCAATGCAGGGGGCCAGAGTTCGATCCCTGGTCAGGAAACTAGATCCCTCATGCTGCAACTAAGAGATCCCCCCGTGCTGCAACTAAGACCTGGTGCAGCCAAATAAATAAATATTTTTTAAAAAAGGAGTATATACAAAAAATAACTGCAGTCTCTCATTTAATGAATAGTATTTGTTTTTCACAGACTTGACCTTTGGATTTTAATAAAATGGCAGAAAAACAAAGAAACTAAAACAAAGTTTTCTGAAAAAGCATTAAGGTTTTAGTAAGTTGGACAAAAGCCAAGAAAGTTTAAATTAAAGCTGATAGTAAACACCAACTCAGAATATTATTTCTTCTTCCTGTTTAGAGACTACGTCACAGGCTTTGTATGGATAAGCAGGCTTATGAGTGGTGGTTTTATTTTTTACAAAGGTTAGAGGTTTGCAACTTGTACTTATTTAGAAATGTTAAATGCCTTCAATGCACAAGAGATGAGGCAGTTCAGGATCACAGAAGCTGCTCCTTCTGGCATAGTCATCCCAACTTGAATTTTAAAAATAAATTAAGAATGCATACAATAAGAACTGTTCATAGTCAATTCCTGCTTCACTCGGGGCGCTCAATCTACCTCCTACAGAAATGCACCGTCTTGGGTGAATTCCTACAGATTTATAGGAAAATAAAATCTGATAAAACCGAAGTTCCCTATTAAATCACAGATTAGGAAAACCGCATCTTCAACACACTGTGGCTAAAATGATTGTTCTTGTAGATTTTATTACTGTCATCATAGAAGAGTGAGCTATAATCCCCCAAACAAAGAAACAACTCATCTAAACCGGGGTATAGAAGAATCTTAACTTTTTTGGGGGGGCGGGGGGGAGGATATCCTCAAGTTATTTTTTTAAAAAACAGAACTCTAATTTTACATCTTAGTCGACGGCAAGCAGATTTTTCATCTATTTTACGTATTTAACAAAAACCAACCTCGCCGGTGGACATAAACAGTCTGTAGCTGCAAATACTAAGACATGATTTTTAAAAAGCTGTTCAAGAGAGCAAGTGATTAATCATTAAAATCCACTAACATTAACTGCGAAAGGTCGCTGCCTCAGGGGTGACTGTGAGGCACTCTAAAATGTGGCTTTACGGTCCTTATTTAGCTATTTAAACCCTGTTTACAGAACAGTCAGGAACTAATTCGCCTGAGGGCTTTCTTCCCACCATCTGGGTAGACAGGGCGACAGGAGTTAAAGAGGGATAATTTTCCGGTCCTCCGCGGGCGCCTACAGGCTCAGGCAGAAGCCGCGGCGGCCACCAAAGGATAGCGGGTCAGCTGGGCCTCGCTCCCGAGTCCCCCGGCTCGGCAGCGCGCGCCGCCAGAGGCTCCGCTCGGGTCGCAGCTGCACAAGAGGCGAGCGCGCGCTCCCGCGTGTCCTCCAGATCACCTTCAAGGGGGCGGGGAAGAACTGCCTGGGCAAGTCCACCTCGCGACAAGACACCCGCCAATAAACACTCGGAACTCGCCCAGTCGTCCCGCCCGAAAGCACCCGCAGAGCCCCAATCCCCGCCGCGTTAACAGTCTTTGCCCCGAGTGTCCAGAACCTGGGGGCGGGGCCATTAGAAACTAAATTAAGAAACCGAGGCCTGGAGTGGTGGGAAGGGGAGATTGGGCGGGGACTCCGCCGGCGGAACGCCCGCTCCCCCGCCCGCGCCCGCTTCCGGGGGACCTTCTTTCCAGGGCCCGGCTCCCGGAGCGGGCCCCCAGGCGAGCGGTGATAAACAAAGGCTCGCGGGCGGTGGGGGCAGGGGTAACGGTCAGGTGACGGCGCCGAGCACATTTCGCAACTGCTTTAATGGGGATTCTCTAGCCTGCAGCCCTGGGACCCAACTTGACCCGTCAGTCCTCCCCGTTAGGATCAAACTGTCGCCCCCACCAAGCGGGAAGGTTTGATTTCAGACCTTCGCATTCTCAGCGCTACCTTCGATTAAAAAAGAGCGGCGCTCCGTTCGAAGCCCATCGGCAAAATGCGGGACCCCTCTCCCCAGCCCTGTCCGCCAGCTGCTCCCCGTCCCCCAGGGTGACCCGCACCTGCTACCCCCAGCCCCGGCGGCCATGCCCCTCCCAACCCGTCCCCGGCGGGTGCGCCAGCAGCGCCGCGGTTCCGGGGCGGTAGTGCCAGGAGTTGGGGGTGCCCTTCCTTTTAGAGTGTGGTTGCGGAACCGGGACTGACAACCCCCAGGGGAGCCCCGGAGATCCCTCGCCCCAAACAGGGGCCCTGCAGCCCCACCCGCAATCTCTCCTCAGACCCCTCCTCTGGCTCCGAGAGGCCGACCGCCGCAGGCTTCCCTCCTGCAGACATCCCCGTGGTCATAACCTCGGCCGCCCCTCCGCCCCGGCTCTGGCCGGTTCCTCGCCTTTCGGCCGGTCCCGAAGCTGTCATCCCGGGTACCTCTCAGCGAAGGCTGGAGGCGGCCAGCAGCAGTGGTCAGCAGTGGCGGCCCCCCCCGTACCTTAGCTTCCGGCGGCGCAGCGCTGTCTCCTGCGCCGGCGTCTCCTCGAGCCACCCGTCTCTCCGCAGCTCACAACAAAGGAAACATGTGACCGCCCGGGCCAAAACACTGAACGTCACGCAACCCTGGCCAATCCGAGTGGGCGCCCACCGCCCCGGGGGACCCTGGGAGATGTAGTTCCTATTCCGGGGGGTTGGCCGCCCTGGCAGCTTGGATTTCCCGCTATAGGGCGGGTGTTGGACGTGGGGCTTGAGATCCAATCCAAGGGCTATTGACTCGGAAACAGTTTTAGGTAGAGATAGGTTAAGGAACTGCATCCGTGTTAGGAGCCAAGTGGGAAACCTCAGTCGGATGTTTATTGCCACGTCCCTAGGCAAAAACACATAATCAAGAATTCTCAGAACCCTAGAGTTTGGGACCAGGCTTAGAGACCTTTTAATTTGACCCCTTGGTATAGAATCGGGAAATCTGAGGATCTGAGAGATGAAAGGGACTACAACCCTAGTAGCTAGACAGTGCAGGGAAACTAAATTTCACTGTAAATCTATTACTGTCACCTGTATCATCCTGGGTTAACTTTCTATTTTAAAAGTACATGCAAATCAGACAAAGTTTTCACAAATCCCTGTTTTCTGATTCCCCAAAAGACAGTATTATTTTTTTAATTTTATTTTATTTATTTTTTTATACAGCAGGTTCTTATTAGTTATCCATTTTATACATATTAGTGTATATGAAATAGAGACACAGATGTAGAGAACAAATGGACACCAAGCGGGGGAAGCGGCAGGGGTGAGGGCATGATGAATTGGGAGATTGGGACTGACATATATACATCAAAAGACATTATTTTATCTTTTTGTTTCAGCAAATATTTTTTCAAGGTTGAGTACACCTCCAGATTTTGAAACATTTAACTAGTTTTTGGTTTCTGATATCAAAATTATAACTTCTCTCTCTTCCATAATTTATGAATACAGTCATGCTTTTATTAAATAAGAGGATGTGTTCCAGTGACCAGAGGTGTATATAATATAGAAGTCTTGTGTCCAGGCCTTTTAAACAGGCTTTTTAGTTCTCTTTTCCATCTGTTATTAAAAATGAAAATACCTACCATTTATTGAGTTTCTAGTAAGCTCCAGACAGAGTGCTAGGCACTTTACATATATCCTTTAATCTTCATAATAACCCAGCAAGATAGTGTTATAATCCCATTTTACAGGTGAAGAAACTAAGCCACATAAGGGATAAAGATTTGGCCCTCGTCACTCAGTTATTAAGTGTTGAGGCTGGGGTTGACACATTTAAAAAAATAATTATATATATATTAATATAGGTACATAATTATCTAAAAAGTGTATTTACAAAGTTAAATATCACAAGTCTAGTAGTACAACAGGAGTACCATCTCCCATCCTTCCTCATTCTTCATTCTCCAGAAGCAACCACTTTCAACAATTTGAGCTATTCTGATATTTACATTTATCTTTCCATATAATGTATGGCTATTTCCCATTAAGGGAGCTGTCATCCCTGTCCCCCATCCTTCCAATATCTTACATTTCTGCTTAAATAATTTTTTAAATTAATTAATTTATGGCTGTGTTGGGTCTTAGTTTCTGTGCTAGGGCTTTCTCTAGTTGTGGCAAGCAGGGGCCACTCTTCATCGCGGTGCGCGGGCCTCTCACTATCGCGGCCTCTCTTTTTGCAGAACACAGGCTCCAGACGTGCAGGCTCAGTAGTTGTGGCTCACGGGCCCAGTTGCTCCGTGGCATGTGGGATCTTCCCAGACCAGGGCTCGAACCCGTGTCCCCTGCACTGGCAGGCAGATTCTCAACCACTGCGCCACCAGGGAAGCCCCTAAATAATTATTTAATGTTTATGTTATTAAGACTATGTATTTATTGTTCAACGATGAGTTAAACAGTATACAACTTCCTTTCTTGGATGGCTTTTCATTTTTCCTTGGGTAGAAAGGCAGCTAAGCACCTGGGGGCCCTCAATACCATCTTAAAGTTCCAACTCCCTGAGAGAGCATTTAAGGGTCTTCCTGATGCACCCTGGGGCCCAACTCTGCAGCCTGAACACCAGCCTCAGTGAACTTCCCACAGGACTCTTGCCCAAAGGATTCTCGCTGTCTGTCTCCAGGCCATTCCCATCCATATCCTGCTCCCTGTGCCTCTTATGCCCCCTCCTCCCCTTCACCCCATTCACTAGGTTAGCTCCTGCTCTTCCTTCCAGGAGTCAGCCTGTGAGTCCTCTTTCCAGGAAACCCTCCATTCATCCTCATTGCCCTCTGGGCTAGGCATCTCCCCTCCTTCTTCCTGCAGCAGCCCATCCTTACCTCCTTCCCAGCAGTTATCATACTAATTGTGTGACATCACTCCAACGCAGGGGTTAGGGGCTCTCATCCTCTGCGCACCTGAAAATATGTGTATAGTTTATAGTCAGTCCTCCAAATACCCAGTTCCTCTCTATTCTTGTTTCCACATCCACAGAGTCAACCAACCCTGGATGGTGTAGTACTGTAGAATTTACTACTGAAAAAAAATATCTGCATATAAGTGGACCTTTGCAATTCAACCCTTGTTGTTTAAAGGTCAGCTATATATTTACATGCCTTTCCCAACTGAGTATCCCCTGAAATCCCTGAGGTCAGGGATGATGTCTTATTCATTTTGTGCTGCAGTGTACCTAGTAGATGTTCAATATGTATCTGTTAACCAGTGAGTGATCTCTACTTCTTGAGGTTAAGGGGACTTGAGAGAAATAAAAGTGCCTCCAGACCACTTGGGATGCACTTGGACTGGCCTGCATGATGAGGTCCTCAGATTCTCTTGAGGCAGATGGATGCAGGGTGATCAATCACAATTCTGAGAGTGGAAAGGAGTGAGGGGACTCACAGGACGGCAGCCCTGGAGACAGGCAAGGGCCTACTGATGGGTGTGGGAGCTCCTCAGGCAGCCCCCAGAATAGAGGTGGTTTTGGCATTGGCAGAGGGCCCTGGGAGTTATGCGTACCCCACAGGTCAGTGAGCATGGCCGCCTGGCAGCCTTTTCCTCACCTGGGACTGGAACAGAAGCAGAGGTGTCAAGTCCAGGGGCAATCTGCTGAAATTGAGTGATTGTAATATGATTTTTAAAAAATTTTATTGGAGTATAGTTGATTTACAGTGTTGCGTTAGTTTCAAGTGTACAGCAAAGTGAATCAGTTATACATATACATATATCCACTCTTTTATTTTTAGATTCTTTTCCCATATAGGCCATTACAGCGTATTGAATGGAGTTCCCTGTGCTATACAGCAGGTTCTTATTAGTTTTCTGTTTTATATATAGTAGTGTGTATATGTCAGTCCCAATCTCCCAATTCATCCATCCCCCCTCCCCCTGTAACATGATGTATTTTATGCAGTGGTTACAATCCAGGTCAGTTTGATCATTTGAAGTAGGTAGCTACTGAGGGGAATCAGAGGGTCTTCAGACCAATTTCCTCTCCTTTCAGGGATGTAGTATATTGCTGCATATTCTGTCTTCTTGCACATACCACATGGAAGTTCTTGTTTTGTTCTCCAGAGCATTCATGACAGCCTTTAAGGTCTGAAGGTGGCCAAGCATCCATAGTTCCTCCAGCCATTCTGTTTATTTCTCTCCAGCCTGCTCCTCTTCCCCATGCAGACAACAGTGGGGACATAGTAAATCATCACTCCCTAAACATACCACACACTTTCAGACTTCCCTGCCTCTGCTCTAGGTCTCTTGCACTTGAAGTCCCCCTGTCCCCAATTCCAGTAGAAATATTGGTCATCCTTTAAGGCCCATCTCTGGTGCCACCTGTTCTGATCCTCTCCTCTCTCCCTCACCTGTTGTGAAGCTGTGCACACCTCCCACATCCTTTATAATGTGACACTAGCAGTGTGTTTATACCCAGCCTTTGAATGCAGCTGGATCCTTTGACCAGCTACGGGCTCGGCACATTTGCCCCTTCCCTGCAACAAGCCCCAGCTGCAAAGCACTTGATGAGCGGAGATTTTACTGAAGGTTTCACAAAGAGAATTATACAGCATCTCACACCACAAAACTCCTGAACAATTCCCTTTAAACATCTCTGCTCCCTCACCTCAGCTCCTCCTTGGTACCAGCTACTCCTCTTTTCCCACCATACACCCTCTCTCTGGGCTTCTCTCCAGCCACAAGATTGGGGTTCCTCCCCTTCCATGATCTCTGCCACCTTCCCCCTAGACAATCCCCTCTACCCTTCCACACCCCCCCCTCCGCCATCTCTTTTTCAGTACTTTGCAACACCTTTCAAACAAGAGAGTTCCACTCTTAAGAAGACAGAGAATACTATAAATAACAAATTATCTCAGCGCACTCAACCCCCACCCTGTTTTCCTCCACAGACATGTTTAACATCTCAGCAAGTCTGTTACACAATAACTCCTCAGAGTGCTGAGTGAAGACAAGAGTGAACACAATACACTATTTGCTCGTAGCACCTGAGCCTCTCCAGTACTGAGGCCTACCCCTTCCCTCCCTTCTCTGGTGAAGAGAGATGTGACTCATCTCTGCAGCTCTTTTGGATGCAGAGGTCTCACTCTCTCTGACTCTGTAGTTACCAGGAAGGCTGTCTCACCCAAGCCCAGACAGTCGTGGGCCCTACTAGGCCAGTTAAACCTTGGAGTCAAACACAGTAGCATTAGGATTTAGCAAAGAAAGACATAGTTGGAAATTTTTCCATTTTGAGATCTGGGAAAAGAGGTGAGAGTTCTGCTACCTAGAAGGTGAGCTCCCTACCCCTGCTCCCAAGCTTTTCCTTCTGAAACAAGAAATGTTTCTCTTGGGAGTGGTATGGGTGTGGTGGCAAGGCTTGCTTTGTTCTTGAAACCATCCTTCACAGGTTGAAGTCAGGATGCCAGGAATTGGTACCTAGGTGCCTCGGATCCTGTGACCAAACTTGCCACACCAGATGCAGGTAAGGATGACTGGTTACCACCGTGAGCCCTGGGCTCTGACTTCAGGGGACTGAGGCCTACTTGCATCCTCCCTGCATGTGATGCTGGTCCCTGTTTTTCTCTTCATTCTTCTGCCCCAAGGACATCTGATTTCACCTCCCTCTCTTCTTCCTGATTACTTCCCCCGTAATGAGAATTTAGGTGGCCCCTCTGGTCTCTGAAGAAACCTGATGTTTTGGAAGTTACTCCTGCCCTGACTGCTCTAGGTAGGCCTGATTCACCAAGGGACACCTCATAGCACCTTGTCCCATGACTTGCTGCAGAACCCTCTCAGGTATGAACACATATGGCAAGTGTTATCTTCTGCTCATGGCATCTGGTCACAAGTTTAGGCCAGTTTTAAAAAATGACCATAATCCCACAGGCTGCTCAGCAGTCTGTCCCACAGATGGCTGTGAGTCCACATAGAATTCCTGCTGCTGGTCCCAGCAGACTTTGACTTCATCTCCAGTTTCTTGCCACCCTGTGACATTTAAGAGGCATGTACTAATTCCAACTTGATCTTCCTCTGCTGTCTCTGGCACTTTTCTTCCAGATGCCTGCAGTTTAGGACAGTGTGTCTTGTCCATCTTGTGTCTTGTCCATCCCTTTTGCTTTATGGGCAGCCTTCCAAGAATCCTTCAGCAGGTGTGAAAGGGCTAGACCTGACCACAAATATCTGCAGCAGACGTATCCTGTTCTTGAAAGACTCCATCCAGTTTCTTAGGAAATTGTGTTGGTTGAGGTTGGCCCACCTATCTCCAGCCCAAGAAGTCTCACTGCTCATTGGATGCTCTGTCTGAAGCATCTGTTGTGAACAGTGCAACCTCCCAGAAACTTTAACGCAGATCTCAGAGCAGTTCCCACACACTGCTAGTCCAGGACCACCCGAATTTGTGCTGTTATTTTTCACTCCCTTACATAGCTTAGCACTTTGACAGTCATGTTCTCTGTCTCCCTATGAAGACTTGAAATCTAAGTGTTTCCTCTGGTGCCTTAGACTTGAAGAGTCTAGGTTCAAAACTTAGTTTTTTTTCTTACTAGCTATACAGTCTTGTGTAAATTACATAATCTTTCTCAGTTTTCTCATCTGTAAAAGTGAGGATAAAAACACCTACCTCATAGAATTGTTTTGAAGATAAAATGAGAAAAAAAATATAGTGCCTGGGATATAGTAAGTGCTCAATAACAACCAAAATTATTACTGTTATTACTGTCCCCTTCCCCATCAATTCTAGCTATGTCCTCTATGCTTTGTCCTTTGCTTTAGGAGTGGTAAAGAAGGAAAGAAAGGAGGAGTAAAAGAACATATAGCCTTTGTAAACTATATTTGATAAAAAAGCCTGAAGACATGAAGTGATTTAGAAAATCTAGAAACCAAAGCCAGACTTTCTGAACACTCACCAGGGTGCTGTCCTCTAACTTCTTTTGTCTTTCCCAATGGGCATTTATAAGATTAAAAACGAGAGAGACTGCCCACAAGATGTAGAAAAGCAATTTGCCTCTGCTCATAAAATATCCACACTCAAAGGCCACATCGCTGAACTTAAACCATGGTTGCCTTTGAGATGCAGACCAAGGGACTAAGAGTAGGGGTCGAGACCTTTGTTTTTTTCAGTAAGCTTTAGACAATTAAAAAAAAGCAACAACAAAAAAAACTACCTACATATATACGCTTTTCAAATTTAAAAAAATGTTTTAAAAAGTCCTTGCCTGACTAATGTGATTAAAAATAAGCACCTGTGCTAACTATTGTGCAATCTCTTTTGCTTCCAGCCCCAGATCTCTCTGCAACTGGCCTAGAAAACAGCAAGGGCTCCTAGGTCACCAGCACACAGGGACAGATACTCGACGCTGCTTGTGACAGCATTGCAAGCACATGCCTGACATACTTTGGAAAGGCTGCCTGGTTCTATTACTGGTGCATGAAAGTTTTGCTCCGGTAGGAAATCTCTAAATTTAGATGATTTTCAGGATGAACTCTGAGTGATCTTTGTCCCCAACACAAATAAGGAATTGGAGGGCACCTTGCTTTTTATTATTTTATTATTTTATTTATTTATTTATTTTATTTTAAAGGCCAGAGTTGATGTTTTATAATGCAAAACTTTTGAAGATTGCCATTTTATTTATTTATTTATTTTTGTGGTACGTGGGCCTCTCACTGTTGTGGCCTCTCCCGTTGCAGAGCACAGGCTCCGCGACGACACGCAGGCTCAGCGGCCATGGCTCACGGGCCCAGCCGTTCCACGGCATGTGGGATCTTCCCGGACCGGGGCACGAACCCGCGTCCCCTGCATTGGCAGGCGGACTCTCAACCACTGCGCCACCAGGGAAGCCCCAAGATTGCCATTTTAAAAAAAATAAATTTATTTATTTATTTTTGGCTGTGTTGGGTCTTTGTTGCTGTGCGTGGGCTTTTTCTAGTTGTGGCGAGCGGGGTCTACTCTTCGTTGTGGTACGTGGGCTTCTCATTGTGGTGGTTTCTCTTGTGTGGAGCACGGGCTCTAGGCGTGCGGGCTTCAGTAGTTGTGGCTTGCAGGCTCTAGAGTGCGGGCTCAGTACGGTTAGTTGCTTAGTTGCTCCGCGGCATGTGGGATCTTCCTGGACCGGGGCACGAACCCGTGTCCCCTGCATCGGCAGGCAGACTCTCAACCACTGCGCCACCAGGAAAGCCCACTAATGAGAGAATTTTAAGGAATGCTGGATTTAATGGAGAATCAGCTCCTTGAAAGACGAGCCTCAACAGAGATTTTTTGGTATGTGTACAGTCAAGGTATTTTTTATTTATGTACTTTAAAAAATTTACTCGGGTGTATTTGACAGTACAGTTTGTACAGTTTAATGGTTTGATATACATATACATTGTGAAATGGTTACCACAATCAAGCTAATTAACGTACCTATCACCTCAGATAGTTACCGGTTTCTTTTTTCCTTTTTTATTTGAACATAAGTTTATTCTTAAATGTAGAATAGGTTCTAAGACTATACTTCAGGGACTTCCCTGGTGGCACAGTGGTTAAGAATCCGCCTGCCGATGCAAGGGACACGGGTTCGAGCCCTGGTCCGGGAAGATCCCACATGCCAGAGCAACTAAGCCCGTGCACCACAGCTACTGAGCCTGTGCTCTAGAGCCTGTGAGCCACAAGCACTGAGCCTGCATGCCGCAACTACTGAATCCCGTGCACCTGGAGCCCGTGCTCTACAACAAGAGAAACCACCGCAATGAGAAGCACACACACAGCAATGAAGACCCAACGCAGCCAAAAATAAATTAATTATTATTATTTTTTTAAGTATAAGACTATACTTCATTCTAGCTATAGGTGGCAACAGATGTTATGGCAGGGGATCCAAATGTTTAAACAGGAATGGAATTAAGGACCATCGTTGCCTCAAGCACAAGGAACAGCTTACTTTTTGCCAGATTTCTTAATTCCACCTGTGACCTGGGGGCCCTTCCCTGAGGCCTTTGCTTTTAACTCCCTGAGTTTCTTCTGCTCCTCTTTCTTTTTCTGCTTAATACCTTATCTTCCTCATCCATCTCCTTGGCCTGCTTCTTGGGCTTCTTCTTACCACCTTTGCAGCTGGACATGGTGCCTGCCACTCCTTCCCCAGCTTCTTTTCCTTACTTATGCAGTGAGAACACTTAACATCTACCCTTTTAGCAAATTTCAAGTATACAACAAAATATTGTTAACTGTAATCATGTTGTTCTACATTAGATCTCTAGAACTCATTCATCGTGCATAACTGGAACTTTACATCCTTTGACCCACATCTCTCCATCCCTCTGCCCCCAGCCCCTATTAGCACCATTCTGTTCTCTGCTTCTATAGCATCAACATTTTTTAGATTCCACACACAAGTGATATCATGCAGTATTTGTCATTCTGTGTTTGGCTTATTTCACTTAGCATAATGTCCCTCACATTCATACATGTTGTTGCAAATAGCAAGATTTCCTTCTCTTTTAAGGCTGAATAATATTCCATTGTGTATATATAGCCAACAGTGTTTCTTTATGGAGAATCAGGAAGGTAACTTTGGATTCAGATGGACTGGGTTCAGATCCTGACTCTGCTACCACTGTCAGGGGGACAGTGGATGGTTTATTTAATTGCTCTGAAGCTCAGCTTCTTTGTGTGAAACCTAATAATACCTTCTTATTATGAGAATTAAATGACTGCTTATGAAAAGAGCACATAGACCTCAGTAAATGGTTAAGTATTATTCAGCCAAGACATAATGGTTAAGTATTATTTTGTCAAAATATAATGATAATTACTATTATGACAGGACATAATGGTGCATTGACAGATCCTAGCAAAGGAAGATTCTTCCCGTTTAACAAAAAACAACATGGGGTAGTGGAAAAAATACATAGAAAAGAGAGGGATCCTGGGGAGCCCTGCCATAACTCAGTCACCCTGGACAAATCACCTAGTCTCCTTGAGTCCCAGTTTCCTCATCTCTAAAAGGAGCACTGTGCCTTCCACCATGAAGGTGTTTGGGAAAACTATTTCTAAAGGCCTGTCTAGTTTTAGAGGTACAGGAAGTTTGTGTTTTTGTTTTTGTTTTTGCGGTACGCGGGCCTCTTACTGTTGTGGCCTCTCCCGTTGCGGAGCACAGGCTCCGGACGCGCAGGCTCAGCGGCCATGGCTCACGGGCTCAGCCGCTCCGCGGCATGTGGGATCTTCCCGGACCGGGGCACGAACCCGTTTCCCCTGCATCGGCAGGCGGACTCTCAACCACTGCGCCACCAGGGAAGCCCCTTGTGTATTTTTTTGATTGAAAGGACTTCAGTGGAAAAGTTCTTTTGGTTCAACAAGAACCCAAATCAAGACATTCCTGGGAGCACATAGAATTCTTTGGGAAGGCGTTGGGTGGCTGTAAGAGGCTACGAATGACCAGAAATCAGGTTCCAGCTCTGGGAGTGAAAAGCCTGCTTGATAGGCTAATGGGATTTGGGGAGGACACAGCTGCTTCCTTTGTGATCAGACTGAACTCGGTTTCTCTACTGAACCTTTAAAACAACTCTCCCGCTCCTGAAGCAATACCCTCCACAAAGCCTTTCCAAGCTGGATCCCTGGACCAGCACGCCCTGCTTATGTAGCCTTACTCTTAAGGGAGGATCCCAGTCAACCACCTTTCCCTCCAAGTCACCCCACTCCTGTACTTCACCTCAGTTTGCCCTGCTCACAGCCCTTCTTGTGGGACTCATTACTCCCCCAAATTCAGCCCTCAGCTCTTTCTATTTTTAACTTCCAACTCAGGGACTTTTGGGAGTACACAGTCACATGTGCTAGGGAATTTATGACATTACTGGCTCACACTGTCCCTCTTACCTTCTCACTAATAATCCCTTGCTTTAAAAAGAAGAAATTAATAGTTTTTAAAGTTCCCTTCCTCCAAATTTAAAAGTGTTACATGCCAACTGTAGGAAACTTTAGAAGGGATAAGGAAGAAATTGGATATCATCTATGATCTTCCAACCCTAGGAGAGCTACTGTTAGTAATATATTTCCAATCTTTTATTTCTTTGTATCTATATTTATAGTGTGTCTATAGCTATTTATACATATTTTTGCATATTTGAGTTAATACTTACATGCAAAATAAACTCTTATATATCACCATTTAATAGGTGGCTTTCTGTTTCCTTCTCTCTGATCTGTCTTGATCTTTCACCTCTTGGCAGTCCCAATGACACTGACCTGCAGCTTGGAACTAGCTTACATCAGCATGTTATTACTAAATACTGAGAAGAGTTAGAGTTTTATATGCTAAAAAAAAGATATCTGTCCCCAAAGGGAAGATGATTTAGGTTCATCAACTCTGCAGACATGAATACCAGGACAAATTTATTGATGTTTTTTGAATTTCTTAGCATACAATTTCTTTCAGTGTTCCCTGGTTTTTTTTTTTTTTGCAGTATGTGGGCCTCTCACTGTTGTGGCCTCCCCCGTTGCGGAGCACAGGCTCCGGACGCGCAGGCTCCGGACGCGCAGGCTCAGCGACCATGGCTCACGGGCCCAGCCGCTCCGCGGCATATGGGATCCTCCCAGACCGGGGCACGAACCCGTATCCCCTGCATCGGCAGGCGGACTCTCAACCACTTGCGCCACCAGGGAGGCCCTGGTTTTTTATTTTTAATTTTATTTTTATATCCCCCTTTTCATTTTTTATTAAACAGAAATTTGCAATAAGATTAAAGTAAATCTTTCATTAAAATATTACTCATGGGCTTCCCTGGTGGCGCAGTGGTTGAGAGTCCGCCTGCCGATGCAGGGGACACGGGTTCGTGCCCCGGTCCAGGAAGATTCTACATGCCACGGAGCGGCTGGGCTTGTGAGCCATGGCCGCTGGGCCTGTGCGTCCGGAGCCTGTGCTCCTCAACGGGAGAGGCCACAGCAGTGAGAGGCCTGTGTACTGAAAAAAAAAAAAAAAAAAATATATATATATATATATATATATATATATTACTCATAATGCCATTATGCTACCAATACAACTATTTAAACATTTCATATACATTTCACATAGGCTCATAAGTGATTACATACTATTATATAAATATATATTTTTTTAACTTAAGACTCTATGAGGAATATCTTCTGTGTTGTATTAAGTCTACCCAATTAACTGTTTTCATTGACTTTATATTAATAATGAGAACAGTAATGGCCAACATTTATTGAGCACTATTCTAGGTGTTTATTAACTGCTTTACCTGCATTTTCTTATTTAATCTCCACAGCAACACTGTGAGGTAGCAACTATTATTAGCTAGCCCCCACTTTTATAAACAGGAAAACTGAGATTCAGGAACATTAACTAGTTTGCCCAAAGGCTGGAGCATAGAAAATCTGACTCTGGGATCTGTGCTCCTTCTGAATCATTATACAATTCTTTTTGCTTAATAATGTGCCTTGAGCAATTATACTCCAATAAAGATGTAAAAATAATAATAATAATGTGCCTTGGTAGATATGCTATACTTTGTTAAACTACTCCATTGGTTTTGGATACTTACGTTGCATCAAATTTTTCCCCCAATTTCAATAACTCTGCAATGAATCAGTTTCTGCATACAGATTTCTGCTTCTACTGCATGATTTCCTTATGGTTAGTTCTCAGAAATGGAAAGGGAAAATAATTTTATTCAAAGGGAGCTTATTGGAGGAGCTGTTGGGAGAAGACAGGAAAATTTATTCAGTTTTTTAGCCACAGGCTCTGTTCCTGAACCCCACACTATGGAGTTGGAGGAGGTGTGGAGGTAGGGATACTAGGGCATTATGGAATCTCGTCTCTTTCAGGCTGTGTTTGGGGCCTCTCCTACTATGGAACACCGGACTTCCTGTTATTGTAATGTTTATTAAACACATTTAAACTTATTTTATTTTGTTACCCCCTAAGAAAAGGGCTGTCTGTTTTTCTTTTTTGTATCCCAGGGCTTAACATAGTGCTCATTACATAGTAAGTGCTTAGTATATGGTTGTTGAGTGAATAAATGAAGGTTAGAGAAAGAAAGACCTCTCTTAACTGTGAACTCTCAGTTTCAGTTGAATTAACTGTTATAGTAAGGACTAATACCTAGTCAGGGTATGTATTAAGAATCAGGATGGGTTAAGGCTTTTTATTTTTGACACTTTTTGCAGCTTAGCTGACACCGGAAGTTTCTGTCTTCCCAGGGTTAGGAAATTCCTACAGATAAGCAAACAATTCCCCTGGGAACGCAAACAAACCAACTCAAGATCACACCCCAACCACCTGGTTTATTGGGTGCTCCCAGGACTCTCACCTTTGGGCCACTGTTCCCCTGTCCTAATCGCCCCAGGGCTAGGTACCTGGCAACTAGAGACGGCCCCAACGCCCCAGAGTCTGCTGAAATTATTCAAACTAGATAATCCTAAACCTACTTACCCTGCCTCACCTATTCCTTCCTGTGAAAACCGTAATAAAGGGTCTTGCCCACATTTTCCCCTTGATTCCTCTGCCCCCTGATCCACACTAGTGCTTCCCCTTGTGGCCCTGTGTGGTGTGATGTGTCCCCGCCTTTTGGGAGTTCTGAATAACAAGTTATCTTTTCAATGGCAGTCACCTCCTCCTGTGCTGGCCTCACTATACTTGAATAATAATGAAACCTACATCTTAAAACAGGTACTAAAGTTAACAATGACTGAGATGATGGTGGGTGAAACACTGTGACGATGTAAGGGAACAGTAGGGCTGCAAGGTGTAACTGACAGTAGTAGTAGCATTAACTAACAGGGTATATGGTTAAAAGCCAGGGAGAGGGCATGATAATTATGATAATTAATAGCAATAATAATCTCATAAACTTTGCACTTTAATAATATTAATAATCTCACTATTTTATACAGCACTCTCCTACATATTATCTAATTTGCTTCTCATAACACACACCTTGTAGATAACATTATTATCCTGTCTGATTACAGAATGGCCTAGGCCCATTCATAGAATCAGAAGTAAGATTGAATATCACCAGATCCAATCTCCTCAATGTACTTGAGGAAACTGAGGCCCAGTGAGGGTGTGATGGTTAATTTTAAGTGTCAACTTGTTTGGGCCATGAGGTGCCCAGACATTTGGTGAAACATTATTTCTGGGTGTGTCTGTTAAGGTATTTCTGGATGAGATTAACATTTGAATCTGTAGACTGAATAAAGCAGATTGCCCTTCTCAATGTTCGTGGGCTTTACCCAACTGGTGGAAGACCAGAATAGAACAAAAGGTGGAGTAAGAGAGAATTCTCTTTCTGCCTGATGTCTTTGAGCTGGGACATCGGTCTTCTCCTGCTGTTGGGTCACTTGGGCTGGAGCTATACCATTCATTGGTGCTCCTTGCTCTCTGGCTTACCAACTGCAGATCCTGGGGCTTCTCAGCCTCCATAATTGTGTGAGCCAATTCCTTATAATAAATCCCATTGCTTCTGTTTCTCTGGGAAACCCAGACTATTACAGAGGGGAAAGGACTCTGACTTTGCCTTACCCCATCCCTCCTAACTGTGGTCATAGATATCCTCTGCTGGCTAAACCCAACCTAATTTAGGAGCCCTCTCAGAGCCCGATAGGAGGCGGGGCAGAACCCCAGCAGCTGGTGGTCTTGGGATCAGTTTTTAAGGCTCCTGTCCCATTGAGGTCTGGCTGACACCCCTTGGTTACCACCCAAGGCCCATCCCATTTACATTAGGCCAGAGGTAAGCCAAGACCCCAGGGTGGGTCCTCTTACCTCTGCTCACAACACTTCACAACAGCACCTGTCAAGGCACCTGAGACAGTACTTCAGAAGGACACGGCTCTTCTGTAGGGTAACTGCCTTCATATCCCTGGGATGCCAAGCTGGCTTGGACTTGGGAACCCAAGAAGGGGACCAAAGTCATCTGAGGTTTCAAGACAGGGGCTTGGTTATAAACCATTCCCATTCCATTAGTGGGTTCAGAGTGGAACTGGCCATAAGATGAAGATACAGAGGCCTGAATTATTGGCCCAGGTGCCTCAAACTTCCCAGGAATGAAATTTGCCCTAGAGTGTAAAGTGAATTTGCAGCCTAGAGGGAGGTAATGTATAAAGCCCTACAGAGCAGGGAGCTGGCCAGTGCTGCTAGAGACCTTTCCCTCTGTTTATTTCACAAGTTCTCAACCTTTATTAAAGAATCACTGGGAGGGCTTCCCTGGTGGCGCAGTGGTTGAGAGTCCACCTGCCGATGCAGGGGACACGGGTTCGTGCCCCGGTCCGGGAAGATCCCGCATGCCGCGGAGCGGCTGGGCCCGTGAGCCATGGCCGCTGAGCCTGCGCGTCCGGAGCCTGTGCTCCGCAACGGGAGAGGCCGCAGCAGTGAGAGGCCCGCGTACCGCAAAAAAAAAAAGAAAAAGATTCTCAACCAGAGGAGTGGATAAGGCAGAAATTGAGGCTGCAGGGCTGGAGACAGCACCAGGGAATTTCCAAATTTCCCTGAGGGGAGGGCACAGCCCTCCTTGGATCAGGTTTTTGTGTTGTTGTTGTTGTTGCGGTACGCGGGCCTCTCACTGCCGTGGCATCTCCCGTTGCGGAGCACAGGCTCCGGACGCGCAGGCTCAGCGGCCATGGCTCACGGGCCCAGCCGCTCCGCGGCATGTGGGATCTTCCCGGACTGGGGCACGAACCCATGTGCCCTGCATTGGCAGACGGACTCTCAACCACTGCGCCACCAGGGAAGCCCTGGATCAGGTTTTTTTTTTTTAAAAAGAAATTGGATTAAGTTTAATTAATCAGGGATGGTTTAGGTTTTTACATTTAAATTTAATTTTAAAATTAATTAAATTTTACAGACAGCTGCATGCACAGGATGGTCTTTGTAGGCCTGTAGGGACCAGACCTCTCAGGGAAGCCCAATGCCCACCTGCATCCTCACTTCCCCAGAGGCCCATGACAGATGGCAGGCTGTACCTTTAGGCAGAGGGGATTCATTTGAGGATCAAGGATTATCTTTGGAATTTTCCTTCAGGACTCGGCCTCCCACCTTTTGGGATAAGAACAAGTGGTGGAATTCTAGAAAATATAGAAAGCAGGGTAAAGAAATGGAATAAGCTGCCCACAATTCCACTCTTCAGAGGCAATCACCCTTCTTCTGCACCTGTGGAGTGGGCATAATTACTATAATGGATTGTCATATTAGATGAGGGAGAAGCTATTTTAACATTTTGGTGTGTTTCCTCCTCTTCTTTTCATTAAGCATTTTAAAATTGGAATCACACTGTATATATAAATTTTTTCCCCACATTTGTTCCTTAATAAATGTCATGGCTATTCTCATAGCCACAAATATACTGTGTGTGTGTGTGTCTGTGTGTGTGTGTTCCAATAAAACTACCTACAGAGCAGATGATGGGTCAGATTTAGTCGTGGGCGGCAGCTGGATGACTCTGGATGTAGAGAGTCCAATGCCTGGCCTACCCCGGTGCAGAACAAGGGGCAGCCCCTGATAAAATCACAACTGACAATGGATATGATGATGCTCTCCTCCTCAGGGATTCAGAGGTCAACTGGTCACATTTCTACTTACAGGAAACTCACCATCTAAGATGTGTAGGGTGCTGGGGGTTAAACCAGCAAGAGATGAGATTTAAACAGATTGCATTCTGTTTAAATCTGTTTAAGCCCCATTTAGTCTGGGGTTCCCTGGGTCCATATTTAATACCTAACACATGGCATAAGTTCTCTGAGAGAGGAAAGCGAGGACCTTATCTCATAACTGAAAATTTCCTGGAAGCCCCAGAAGACGTGGCTGATTCTTGCCCTCTGTGGCCCTGCCTCTCACCATCATTTTGGAGGGTATCTGGACCCTGCCTCCAGGGCAGGGGAGTGCAGGCAGGAGCCAAGGACTTGGCAAAAATACTTTTTTCAACTGTCACTTTTGATAATTGCTTTATATTCTATCACATGATCAAAATGGAATTTATTTATCCCTTTTCATTATGTGGACTATTTAGGTTGCTTCTAGTTTGCTGTTAAAATACTATAAAGAGCATCTTGGTACATAAATCATTCTCTTAAATTTAAGCTCTTTTGTGAGTATCAGATGGGAGGATAACTATCTTAACATTTTGGTGTGTTCACTTCTAGTCTTTTTATTTGGCATTTTAAACATGATTGGGATCATACTGAATATATAATTTTATTCCACCTTTTTTCTTAATAATATATCACGACTCTTCTCGTGGTTATGTTTTGTTTACAGATACAATTATGTTAGCATCTGAAAGCTTAAGGCTCTTACTACATATTATCAAGTTGCTTTCCAGATAATTATACCATTTATTTCCAACAAGCTTTCTGTCTCAAACACAGACTTTGATTAAGCTTTTTTTTTTTTTTTTTTTAATGATTAAGCTTAAACAAGGATTTTTAACTGAGAAAACCTGGGCTTGGTTTCCGTACTTCCATTTCAGTCCTGAGTGGACGAGCTTGGCCTCCTTGCTCTTGCCTGTTGGTCATGTCCTCTCTGGGGAGTGGGAGTTTTTTTTTTTTTTTCCAAATATTTTTTTTTTTTTTTTTTTTTTTCGGTACGCGGGCCTCTCACTGTTGTGGCCTCTCCCGTTGCGGAGCACAGGCTCTGGACGCACAGGCTCAGCGGCCATGGCTCATGGGCCCAGCCGCTCTGCGGCATGTGGGATCTTCCCGGACCGGGGCACGAACCCGTGTCCCCTGCATCGGCAGGCGGACTCTCAACCACTGCGCCACCAGGGAAGCCCTGGGGAGTGGGAGTTTGAGAGGAGGGAGAGACTTGGATTTCCTTTCCCCAACCTATCTGGTACGGTTCACCCAAGAGCTGAACCCATGTTCTGATCTTGTCCTCATCTCTCAATCTTGAGCTATTTTCCCTGGAAGCAGTAGGCTGGTGTAGAAAAATCTTTGGGTTCAAATCCCAGTTCTGGGACTTACTGGCTGAGTGAGGTTAGGCCAAGTTCCTTACTGTCTCTGAACCTCAGTTTCCAAATCTGTGAAAAGGGCATGATAATAGGCACGTAGTGAGAAGTAGATAAAAGAAACTATGTGAAGCATAGGTGTATTTAACAAATGGTAGTCCTTTCCTATTCTGTTCTGCTGTTATCCAGGGATGGCCTGGAGTTGCCATCTCAGATGAGGCATTGGAATCATCGTTCTCATAACTGGGGTATGATTTGTAGGGGAAGGAAGCCATATTCCCTCCAGGCTTTTGTACGTTTTGTTCCCCAATTTAGATCAATGATTCTTAAATTATACTATGCATTAGAATCACAAATACTGATGGGCCCAAAACGTAGAATTTCTGATTCTGTAAGTCTGGGGGAGGGTCTGGGAACTTGCATTTCTAACAAGTTCTCAGTTGATGCTGATGCTGCTGGTCTGGAAACACATTTTGAGAACCTCTGGCCTAGAACATTTTACTACTCTTCCTATCCTTCTGGCTGACTCCGACTCATCCTTCAAGTCTCAGCTTTGATTTTATTACCTCTAAAAAGTCTTTCTTAAACCTGAAGTCCAAATTAAGCATCCACCCTCTATATTTTCAAAGCTTCCTGGACCTGCTTGCTCATAGGACTTATGACAATGTTCTGTAATTGTCTTATGACTTGTCTGTATCCCCCAGTAGACTACAACTTATTTGGAAAAGTGATTCTGTGTGTCCTGTCCATGGCTGTGTCTACAGGACCTTGCTTAGTGCCTGGTACATAGTAGGTGCTCAATAAATGCTTGTTGAATGAATGAGTGAGCCAGACCCTGGGTGATTGGAACCAGAGCCTAGGGACTCATGAGGGTGGGTCAGGTAAAGGTGTAAGTTCTAGTGGCCAGTGTCCAGACACATCTAAGAATTCAGTGCTAAGGAGATAAGCAGAACATTGCAGGAGCTATAGGTCCAGGGACTGGACCTCAAGAGCTTAGTCCACCCTCTGGGTATGGAGAGCAGGGCAGAACCCAGTATCATAGAAACTGAACAGGGACTTAAGACTCAATTTCTGATTAAGATGTTTGATCCATGGATGAACCTCAAGGGCATTATGTTAAATGAAATAAGTCAGACAGAGAAAGACCTAAACCCCTTCTGGGGTCTTTACTGAATGACCCAGGTGCTCAAAGGGGTTTCTGCACTCTGCCTGATCAGAACTCAAATGTATCCTAGATCTAGGTGAACTCTGGGAATTTTCCAGCTTGCAACCACTGATAATTTCCCAGGATTGTTGTAAGGATTAAATCAAATTATTCATATGAAGAATATTGCAGGGTGTTGTTACCAAGAAAGGATACATGAGGGGCTTCTGGGGTGCTGGCAATATATTTTTTTATCTGGGTGGTGGTTACATGTGTGTTCACTTTACTTGTTAAACTGAACATGTTCTGTGTATATGTTATATATCACAATAAAAATTAAAAGAGAGAATATAGCATTGTGTTGACATATGATAGGTGCTTAATGAATGGTAGTCAGCCTGATTAAATGAGATAAGATATGTAAAATGCCTGACACAGAATCCAACACACAATGGGTTCAGAATCATTTCCTGTAAGTAAACTTTTAAGCAAGTATAACCTACAAAAAGACAAATACACAAAGCATAAAAACACAGTTCAATGACTTTTTCTTAGTGTGAACACACTTGAGTAACCAATAACCATGTCAAGAAATAGAACTGAATTGCTGTTATAAAAGGGTATGAAATGGGATTTTTCTGATGTCTCAAAACATTGGCTAAATTCTCAAAGCCAGTGATAAACACCTCTCCCCCTTCTAAAGAATGTTGTTAGACATACCTTTATGGCCTCCTAAAAGATGGCAGAGATGGTCCTGTGAATATCAGCCTCTGTCACCCACCTCCAGCCTCATAGGAGACTAGGATTTCAAAGGGGGCTCATTTGAGAGTCTGCCTAGGAGGGAGTGATGTGGTTAAGTGATGGACTGACAAGGGATTACAGCCCCCATGATTCCATAGAACCAGAGCTTAGGGCTAAGAGAGTTTGAGGGAAGCCTGACATACAGACCCTGGGAGTGAGGTTAGGGACCAGTGTTTTCTTCCAGCCTGAAGAATTCTGAAAGTAGGAGGCAGGCTGGGGAAGACTATGATGGTGTAGTTAGAGAGAGGACAATAGTTCGGTGGGGTAAGGATGGTGAGTTCCCTGGCCAAATGGAAGCTGAAGTGGGCAGTGGGCTTTCAGTTGCCTTGCTGGGGTCCTGTCCCAGAGGGCTATCTGTTAGGACTCCAGCAGTATGAGGAAGTGGTGGTTATCTCCAGAGGTCAGGAGATGCAGGGGTGGATTGTAGTAGATTAACCAGAGAGTACAGGACATCACCCACATCAGGGAACCATGCACTACAAAGATACCATGGTGGCCTCTGAAGAACCCACAAATGTTTCTCCTCTAAAGACCTAGTATGTGAACCTCAGCCAACTAAGTTAGTCAAGAGAGACCACAAACTGCACCAGCCTGAGTTAAAAGACCTTTCCCTTCCCTTTCCCCTAACCCAATCCTAGAAGAGCCAGAGATGAGGTGGATGAGGTGAAACAGGGGTTGACATTGCAGACCACAAATGCGTTCTTACCCAGTGTTGATTCCCAAGCCACTGGTCAAGCCTCGGGGGGAGGTGGAGAGAAGTATTGAATTGGATGTGAGTTTTTTAACTTACTATGGACTGGACGTTTTTAAGGTCCTCAGTAGAGGCTATTCCTATAACCACAAGAGCCTGAAAAACGTTAAGATCATCCTGAGATTCTGTCCAGGGGCTAAAAAAAGAGATCCGGTGAGGCATGTTATAGGACGGTGTTAGGAGAAAACTAAAGCCATTTCCTGTTTGTACCTCTTGAGTTCAGCCCTGTGTGTGTGTGTGTGTGTGTGTGTGTGTGTGTGTGTGTGTGTGTGTGTGTGTGTGTGTGAACCCGTATGCACATGCACCCATTGCATTAGCTTGGCTATGACAGAACATGGAGAATTTCTCCTCCACTATAAGGTGCACTTTTGTAGGGATTAGAATTCATTAAGTCCTGTCTCCTGTGGACAGTCCTAGGTAAATGCGGGGAGTTTCTTTCTCTCCTCTTTCATTATCAATCTGTATCTGAAGGTTTTCCTGATGATTCTCAGATCATTTAAATATCTGCAGTTCCTCCCCAACCAGTTACATTTTAAATTCATGTCTTCAACATATCAAAGGCATTCTGGGTCCCTTCACAGGAATTGATGTAGCAATTACATTCATCAACAACACATGTACAGGTTATGATTGCCTAATAGCAATATTGGTCTTTCTGTATTTATCTCAGAATTTGTGAAATAAAATAAAAGAATTGAAACTACATATTTATTATATTTCACATAGAAAAAACATTTTAAACATCCCACTGGTCGCTCCTGGTGAGGCTGTTCCCTTGGACTTCAGTTCCCTCGTCTGGAGAAGGGGGCTGTGCTCATAGTGGTCTCCTGGAGTTGCCAGATCCACCGGCTTCAGTGTCTTTCTACCCTGCTCAGCTCTCAGGAGTGAGCTTTCAGGACCACTTGTCGCAGCAGTTTTGAATTCTTTTTCCCAACTCTTTTTTTTTTTAAATTATTTTTATTTTTTATTTTTTTGCTTTATAACAAATTTAATCAGTTATACATATACATATGTTCCCATATCCCCTCCCTTTTGCGTCTCCCTCCCACCCTCCCTATCCCACCCCTCCAGGCGGTCACAAAGAACCGAGCTGATCTCCCTGTGCTATGAGGCTGCTTCCCACTAGCTATCTACCTTACGTTTGGTAGTGTATATATGTCCATGCCGCTCTTTCACTTTGTCACAGCTTACCCTTCCCCCTCCCCATATCCTCAAGTCCATGCTCTAGTAGGTCTGTGTCTTTATTCCTGTCTTACCCCTATGTTCTTCATGACATTTTTTTTTCTTAAATTCCATATATATGTGTCAGCATACAGTATTTGTCTTTCTCTTTCTGACTTACTTCACTCTGTATGACAGACTCTAGGTCCATCCACCTCATTACAAATAGCTCAATTTCATTTCTTTTTATGGCTGAGTAATATTCCATTGTATATATGTGCCACATCTTCTTTACCCATTCATCCGATGATGGACACTTAGGTTGTTTCCATCTCCGGGCTATTGTAAATAGGGCTGCTATGAACATTTTGGTACATGTCTCTTTTTGAATTATAGTTTTCTCAGGGTATATGCCCAGTAGTGGGATTGCTGGGTCATATGGTAGTTCTATTTGTAGTTTTTTAAGGAACCTCCATACCGTTCTCCATAGTGGCTGTACCAATTCACATTCCCACCAGCAGTGCAAGAGTGTTCCCTTTTTTCCACACCCTCTCCAGCATTTATTGTTTCTAGATTTTTTGATGATGGCCATTCTGACTGGTGTGAGATGATATCTCATTGTAGTTTTGATTTGCATTTCTCTAATGAGTAAAGATGTTGAGCATCCTTTCATGTGTTTGTTGGCAGTCTGTATATCTTCTGTGGAGAAATGTCTATTTGGGTCTTCTGCCCATTTTTGGATTGGGTTGTTTGTTTTTTTGCTATTGAGCTGCACGAGCTGCTTATAAATTTTGGAGATTAATCCTTTGTCAGTTGCTTCATTTGCAAATATTTTCTCGCATTCTGAGGGTTGTCTTTTGGTCTTGTTTATGGTTTCCTTTGCTGTGCAAAAGCTTTGAAGTTTCATTAGGTCCCATGTGTTTATTTTTGTCTTTATTTCCATTTCTCTAGGAGGTGGGTCAAAAAAGATCTTGCTGTGATTTATGTCATAGAGTGTTCTGCCTGTGTTTTCCTCTAGGAGTTTGATAGTGTCTGGCCTTACATTTAGGTCTTTAATCCATTTTGAGCTTATTTTTGTGTATGGTGTTAGGGAGTGTTCTAATTTCATACTTTTACATGTAGCTATCCAGTTTTCCCAGCACCACTTATTGAAGAGACTGTCCTTTCTCCACTGTACATTCCTGCCTCCTTTATCAAAGATAAGGTGACCATATGTCCGTGGGTTTATCTCTGGGCTTTCTATCCTGTTCCATTGATCTATATTACTGTTTTTGTGCCAGTACCATACTGTCTTGATTACTGTAGCTTTGTAGTATAGTCTGAAGTCAGGGAGCCTGATTCCTCCAGCTCCATTTTTCGTTCTCAAGATTGCTTTGGTTATTCGGAGTCTTTTGTGTTTCCATACAAATTGTGAAATTTTTTGTTCTAGTTCTGTGAAAAATGCCAGTGGTAGTTTGATAGGGATTGCATTGAATCTGTAGATTGCTTTGGGTAGTAGAGTCATTTTCACAATGTTGATTCTTCCAATCCAAGAACATGGTACATCTCTCCATCTATTTGTATCATCTTTAATTTCTTTCATCAGTGTCTTATAATTTTCTGCATACAGGTCTTTTGTCTCCTTAGGTAGGTTTATTCCTAGATATTTTATTCTTTTTGTTGCAATGGTAAAAGGGAGTGTTTCCTTGATTTCACTTTCAGATTTTTCATCATTAGTGTATAGGAATGCCAGAGATTTCTGTGCATTAATTTTGTATCCTGCAACTTTACCAAATTCATTGATTAGCTCTAGTAGTTTTCTGGTAGCATCTTTAGGATTCTCTATGTATAGTATCATGTCATCTGCAAACAGTGACAGCTTTACTTCTTCTTTTCCCATTTGGATTCCTTTTATTTCCTTTTCTTCTCTGATTGCTGTGGCTAAAACTTCCAAAACTATGTTGAATAAGAGTGGTGAGAGTGGGCAACCTTGTCTTGTTCCTGATCTTAGTGAAAATGGTTTCAGTTTTTCACCATTGAGGACGATGCTGGCTGTGGGTTTGTCATATATGGCCTTTATTATGTTGAGGAAAGTTCCCTCTATGCCTACTTTCTGCAGGGTTTTTATCATAAATGGGTGTTGAATTTTGTCGAAAGCTTTCTCTGCATCTATTGAGATGATCATATGGTTTTTCTCCTTCAGTTTGTTAATATGGTGTATCACGTTGATTGATTTGCGTATATTGAAGAATCCTTGCATTCCTGGAATAAACCCCACTTGATCATGGTGTATGATCCTTTTAATGTGCTGTTGGATTCTGTTTGCTAGTATTTTGTTGAGGATTTTTGCATCTATGTTCATCAGTGATATTGGCCTGTAGTTTTCTTTCTTTGTGACATCCTTGTCTGGTTTTGGTATCAAGGTGATGGTGGCCTCATAGAATGAGTTTGGGAGTGTTCCTCCCTCTGCTATATTTTGGAAGAGTTTCAGAAGGATAGGTGTTAGCTCTTCTCTAAATGCTTGATAGAATTCCCCTGTGAAGCCATCTGGTCCTGGGCTTTTGTTTGTTGGAAGATTTTTTATCACAATTTCAATTTCAGTGCTTGTGATTGGTCTGTTCATATTTTCTATTTCTTCCTGATTCAGTCTTGGCAGGTTGTGCATTTCTAAGAATTTGTCCATTTCTTCCAGGTTGTCCATTTTATTGGCATAGAGTTGCTTATAGTAATCTCTCATGATCTTTGGTATTTCTGCAGTGTCAGTTGTTACTTCTCCTTTTTCATTTCTAATTCTATTTATTTGAGTCTTCTCCCTTTTTTTCTTGATGAGTCTGGCTAATGGTTTATCAATTTTGTTTATCTTCTCAAAGAACCAGCTTTTAGTTTTATTGATCTTTGCTATCGTTTCCTTCATTTCTTTTTCATTTATTTCTGATCTGATTTTTATGATTTCTTTCCTTCTGCTATCTTTGGGATGTTTTTGTTCTTCTTTCTCTAATTGCTTTAGGTGCAAGGTTAGGTTGTTTATTCGAGATGTTTCCTGTTTCTTAAGGTGGGATTGTATTGCCATAAACTTCCCTCTTAGAACTGCTTTTGCTGCATCCCATAGGTTTTGGGTCGTCGTGTCTCCATTGTCATTTGTTTCTAGGTATTTTTTAATTTCCTCTTTGATTTCTTCAGTGATCACTTCGTTATTAAGTAGTGTATTGTTTAGCCTCCATGTGTTTGTATGTTTTACAGCTCTTTTCCTGTAATTGATATCTAGTCTCATAGCATTGTGGTCGGAAAAGATACTTGATACAATTTCAATTTTCTTAAATTTACCAAGGCTTGATTTGTGACCCAAGATATGATCTATCCTGGAGAATGTTCCATGAGCACTTGAGAAAAATGTGTATTCTGTTGTTTTTGGATGGAATGTCCTATAAATATCAATTAAGTCCATCTTGTTTAATGTATCATTTAAAGCTTGTGTTTCCTTATTTATTTTCATTTTGGATGATCTGTCCATTGGTGAAAGTGGGGTGTTAAACTCCCCTACTATGATTGTGTTAGTGTCGATTTCTCCTTTTATGGCTGTTAGTATTTGCCTTATGTATTGAGGTGCTCCTATGTTGGGTGCATAAATATTTACAATTGTTATATCTTCTTCTTCGATCGATCCCTTGATCGTTATGTAGTGTCCTTCTTTGTCTCTTCTAGTAGTCTTTATTTTAAAGTCTATTTTGTCTGATATGAGAATTGCTACTCCAGCTTTCTTTTGGTTTCCATTTGCATGGAATATCTTTTTCCATCCCCTTACTTTCAGTCTGTATGTGTCTCTAGGTCTGAAGTGGGTCTCTTGTAGACAGCATATATATGGGTCTTGTTTTTGTATCCATTCAGCCAGTCTGTGTCTTTTGGTGGGAGCATTTAGTCCATTTACATTTAAGGTAATTATCGATATGTATGTTCCTATTCCCATTTTCTTAATTGTTTTGGGTTCGTTATTGTAGTTCTTTTCCTTCTGTTGTTTTTCTTGCCTAGAGAAGTTCCTTTAGCATTTGTTGTAAAGCTGGTTTGGTGGTGCTGAATTCTCTCAGCTTTTGCTTGTCTGTAAATGTTTTAATTTCTCCATCAAATCTGAATGAGATCCTTGCTGGGTAGAGTAATCTTGGTTGCAGGTTTTTCTCCTTCATCACTTTAATTATGTCCTGCCACTCCCTTCTGGCTTGTAGAGTTTCTGCTGAGAGATCAGCTGTTATCCTGATGGGGATTCCCTTGTGTGTTATTTGTTGTTTTTGCCTTGCTGCTTTTAATATGATTTCTTTGTGTTTACTTTTTGACAGTTTGATTAATATGTGTCTTGGTGTATTTCTCCTTGGATTTATTCTGTATGGGACTCTCTGTGCCTCCTGGACTTGATTAACTATTTCCTTTCCCATATTAGGGAAGTTTTCAACTATAATCTCTTCAAATATTTTCTCAGTCCCTTTCTTTTTCTCTTCTTCTTCTGGAACCCCTATAATTCGAATGTTGGTGCGTTTAATGTTGTCCCAGAGGTCTCTGAGACTGTCCTCTGTTCTTTTCATTCTTTTTTCTTTATTTTGCTCTGCAGCAGTTATTTCCACTATTTTATCTTCCACCTCACTTATCCGTTCTTCTGCCTCAGTTATTCTGCTATTGATCCCATCTAGAGTATTTTTTATTTCATTTATTGTGTTTTTAATCGATGCTTGATTCATCTTTAGTTCTTCTAGGTCCTTGTTAACTGTTTCTTGCATTTTGTCTATTCTATTTCCAAGATTTTGGATCATCTTTACCATCATTATTCTGAATTCTTTTTCAGGTAGACTGCCTATTACCTCTTCATTTGTTAGGTCTGGTGGGTTTTTATCTTGCTCCTTCTCCTGCTGTGTGTTTTTCTGTCTTCTCATTTTGCTTATGTTACTGTGTTTGGGGTCTCCTTTTTGCAGGCTGCAGGTTCGTAGTTCCCGTTGTTTTTGGTGTCTGTCCCCAGTGGCTAAGGTTGGTTTAGTGGGTTGTGTAGGCTTCTTGGTGGAGGGGACTACTGCCTGTGTTCTGGTGGATGAGGCTGGATCTTGTCTTTCTGGTGGGCAGGTCCACGTCTGGTGGTGTGTTTTGGGGTGTCTGCGGACTTTTTATGATTTTAGGCCACCTCTCTGCTAATGGGTGGCGTTGTGTTCCTGTCTTGCTAGTTGTTTGGCATAGGGTGTCCAGCACTGTAGCTTGCTGGTCGTTGAGTGAAGCTGGGTGCTGGTGTTGAGATGGAGATCTCTGGAAGATTTTCGCCGTTTGATATTATGTGGAGCTGGGAGGTCTCTTGTGGACCAGTGTCCTGAAGTTGGCTCTCCCACCTCAGAGGCACAGCACTGACTCCTGGCTCCTCAATTTGGGATGATTTGTTGTTTATTCATGTATTCCACAGATGCAGGGTACATCAAGTTGATTGTGGAGCTTTAATCCGCTGCTTCTGAGGCTGCTGGGAGAGGTTTCCTTTTCTCTTCTTTGTTCTCACAGCTCCCGGGTCTCAGCTTTGGATTTGGCCCCGCCTCTGCGTGTAGGTCGCCGGAGGGCGTCTGTTCTTCGCTCAGACAGGACAGGGTTAAAGGAGCAGCCTCTTCGGAGACTCTGGCTCACTCAGGTCGGGCGGGAGGGAGGGGCACGGAGTGCAGTGCGAGCCTGCAGCGGCAGAGGCCGGCGTGACGTTGCACCAGCCCAAGGCGCGCTGTGCGTTCTCCCAAGGGAGCCGCCCCTGGATCCCGGGACCCCGGCAGTGGCAGGCTGCACAGGCTCCCGGAATGGCGGTGTGGACAGTGACCTGCGCTCGCACACAGGCTTCTTGGCGGCGGCAGCAGCAGCCCCAGCGTCCCACGCCCGTAACTGGGCTCCGCCCCTTCAGCCGCGACTCGCGCCCGTCTGTGGGGCTCCTTTAAGCAGTGCTCTTAATCCCCTCTCCTCGCGCACCAGGAAACCAAGAGGGAAGAAAAAGTCTCTTGCCTCTTCGGCAGCTCCAGAGTTTTCCCGGACTCCCTCCCGGCTAGCTGTGGCACATTAGCCCCCTTCAGGCTGAGTTCTCGCCGCCAGCCCCAGTCCTCTCCCTGCGCTCTGACCGAAGCCCGAGCCTCAGCTTCCAGTGCCGCCCGTCCTGGCGGGCGAGCAGACAAGCCTCTCGGGCTGGAGAGTGCCGCTCGGCACCGCTCCTCTGTGCGGGAATCTCTCCGCTTTGCCCTACCCAGGTATGTGGGGAGTTTCTTGCCTTTTGGGAAGTCTGGGGTCTTCTGCCAGCGTTCAGTAGGTGTTCTGTAGGAGTTGTTCCATGTGTAGCTGTATTTCTGGTGTATCCGTGGGGAGGAAAGTGATCTCCGCGCCTTACTCTTCCGCCATCTTACCCGGAAGTCCTTTCCCAACTATTGAAAGATGTGCTTGGTCCCTTCCGCAGCAGAGAGATCTGCTTCTTTGGTGGGGAGGCATGGGGGATGGGTAGATGTGATGGGAAGAGGCAGGGAGGAGTGCGACTGGCAGGAATTGATTGAATAAGAGGGAGGATTTGTGACAAGGGTGTCAAAGAGGCAGAGAAAGTACAGAGAAAGGGTTTGGAGAGAGGGCCAAGAAGGGTGCATGAAGCTTTTGATTAAAAATAGTATTACATCAACAAAAACACTGGTATTTGGGTGATTAAAAAAAGCGTACAGTGTTGAAAATTTGTATAGCAATCACAATTACAAATCTTGGGGCTTCCCTGGTGGCACAGTGGTTAAGAAGCCGCCTGCCAATGCAGTGGACATGAGTTCGATCCCTGGTCCGGGAAGATCCCACATGGCACAGAGCAAATAAGCCCATGCTCCACAACTACTGAGCCTGCACTCTAGAGCCCGCGAGCCACAACTACTGAAGCCCACGAGCCTAGAGTCGGTGCTCCACAACAAGAGAAGTCACTACAATGAAGCCCGAACAGCACAATGAAGAGTAGCCCCAGCTCACCTCAACTAGAGAAAGCCCGCGCACAGCAACAAAGACCCAACACATCCAAAAATAAAATAGATAAATTTAAGGAAAAAAAACTACAGATCTTCCTGGGAAGATCTCTATAGGCGGCCAGTAATAGAGAATTTTATTTTGAATACCACATCCTTTTGGTCTCAAAGGTTTATGTCTTCTGACTTTTTCTACAGACTTTGGGGTTTGCCCTATTTGGATCCTGCAACTCCATGATAAAGTGGAAAGAGTTTTTGAAAGGTAATGGAGTCAGACAGACCTGATTTGTCTGTCTGCTATTATTAATTGCGGAGCCCATTACATAACCTCTCTGAGCCTTAATTTCTCCATCTGTAAATATGTACCTAAGATACAGACTATTAAGCAATTAAATGAAAATACAAAATAGGATATTTAAAACACCCAGCACAGTACTTGACACATAGTAAGTGCTCAATAGGTGGTTAAAATTGTTAATAAGGTTTTGTATAGTATTCCATCAAACTAAAGTGTCTTAGTTTGATTAAATACTTACTGTAGCTGTAGTTTTTGAAGTTTCTCAGTTTTCTAAGATTTGTCTAAACTATTCAAAACAGTACTAGCATAAAAGCTTTTGCACAGAATGCAAACTTCTTTGGTGCTGTATTCCTAGAAGTGGAATAATTAGGTCAAATGTGTAAACAGCTTTGTAGCCTGCCAGTTGGTGCTAAGAAAAATTGGACCAAGTTGAAATGCAAATGTGACATCTAGGTGTATTTATTTCCAAAGTCTGGGCAATAATGATACTTTTAAAATGTTTACATTTGTGGTGGCTGCTGAGACCTGCTCTTTTATATAAGGTTCAAATTCTCAGAATTTTTATGAGCTTTTTCAGTCACATTTGCCTGTATGCTTTTCCCCAGTCTGCATATTTGTGGTTGGGTCCTATTCCATTTCATTGCACTGAGGTTTTGGTATATATCTATGTATAAAATATATCTCTTATAATAGAAATGCATTTTATTTAATAATCTTAAACTTATCTATCATACACTAAAATAAAAATTTTATTAAAATATTTAGTTCTGGGCTTCCCTGGTGCCACAGTGGTTGAGAGTCCCCCTGCCGATGAAGGGGACACAGGTTCATGCCCTGGTCCGGGAAGATCCCACATGCCGTGGAGCGGCTGGGCCCATGGGCCATGGCCGCTGGGCCTTCGCATCTGGAGCCTGTGCTCCGCAATGGGAGAGGCCACAACAGTGAGAGGCCCACATACCGCAAAAAATAAAAAATAAATTTAAAAAAATAATTTAAAAAATTTTAGTTCTTTAATACACCTGCAGCTTAAAACAGTGAACAGTGTGTGTTAAAGACAATATTAATTCATTTGCCAATATTTACTTAATGTTTCATATGTGTTACTTATTTTGTATAGTATGTGCTTCAGGTCTGATGTTTTGAATCTATTTCTGGGTTCTTGGCTCTTGATTCAATTTCATTTGTCATTTTTTCCTAATTTTAGCTCCATATCAAACAGATTTCATAATTATGATTACATTTATTTAAATGGTCATTCATATTTTTGGTAGTTTTGTTTTATTAAATTTCACCAAAGAGTTTTAGTATTTTTAAATATCTTATGGTATTTTAATTGTTATCTCCTGTAATCTCTATCTAAACTTCGGGTGAATGTTCCTCCCATTTTAGTTTATCTGTAATGTTCTGATTTTTTTCTGTAGTGAACATGCAGGAACAGTATACACTTAAAAATAAGAAAAATATGATATATAGGATCTTTAGTGGTAATAAAATGAAGAATAAGAGGGCAGCATGATTGTAACTTCATGATTAAGTGTTGGTTAAAATAGGCAGAGAAGTGTGGACCATCATCTCACTGGTTCCTGTACATAGGTTCCCCAAGATCTCCTGTGTGTTGAGGACTGGAACATTTTACTCTTCTTGATTACAACCCTCAAAGAACTGCATTAAGACTCGCATGGCCAGAAATAGTCTTGGCACAATATAGGTGGTATGTTTGTATTTGCTAAATACGTAGTAATGTTACCTTGATTTTTTTCTTTTTTTATTTTTTTTTCCTGACTAATAATATTTGCCATAATTATTAGTGGTATTTTAAATAAAAGGGATGGTTCCTGTCTGATTTCCGTGAGCTGACTTTGCTTCCAAACATGATTAAATAATAAGGATTGGATTTACCTTCTAGCCTTTAACAGCTAGAACATTGGACAAAGTATATAACAACAGATTTTGGAATTTGGTCAGCAGATAGGACAGATCTTTGGCTCCTGAGAGAAGGAAAACAAATGAGGTGAGTTTTACAGTTGACTCAGTGTGCTGCCTGGATGGACTCAGTGCAGGGAGAAGGAACTCTCTGAGCTAAAACTGTAAACTGGGGCTTCCCTGGTGGCCCAGTGGTTAAGAATCCACCTGCTAATGAAGGGGACACGGGTTTGAGCCCTGGTCCAGGAAGATCCCACATGCCATGGAGCAACTAAGCCTGTGCACCACAACTACTGAGCCTGTGCTCTAGAGCCCGCGAGCCACAACTACTGAGCCCACGCGCCACAACTACTGAAGCCCGTGCACCTAGAGCCCATGCTCCGCAACAAGTGAAGCCACCGCAGTGAGAAGCCTGCTCACTGCAATGAAGAGTAGCCCCTGCTCGCCGCAACCAGAGAAAGCCCACGCACAGCAACAAAGACCCAATGCAGCCAAAAATTTTAAAAAAAAATGTAAACTGGAGTTCAGAGAGGTTAATGTAGCGAGAACTCACGGGGGCAGATTACTGGAGAGGAGGGACATGCACAAAGAGCTCTGGATATTTTCAGAGAGATTCCCTTAAGCCTTTGGCTGAGTAGCCTGCACATGTGTGAGAGGAAACTACTGAGGCCATGGAAAGGATCACCACAAAACAATAAATTGAACAATTCCTGGAATTCACACAGAGCTGGGCATAGTTTGTGTTCCAGCAGCCAGAGTAGAAAGATCTCATAATTTCTAAGGCATCAACTAGAGATGCCAGAAGGGTATTTCCTTAGTAGTGAGACTAAATTCGCCCTAGACTAAAGGCTGCTCTGGCTTCAAAGAAAGCTTTGAAAAGAACAAACTGATTCTAGGTAACTTAACTGTACACCAGAACAAAATCCAACACTAATTGAGGAAATTAAACAAAACCCAGCACTCAAGTATAAAATTCACAGTGTCGGGCATCCAATAAAAAAAATTACCAGGTATGCAAAGAAGTGGGAAAATATGATCCACAAGCAAGAGAAAAGTCAACCAATAGTAACAGACCCAGAAATGACAGAGATGATGGAATGAGAAGACAAAAATGTTAAAGCAGCTTTTATAAATACATTCTATATGGTTAAGAAGGTAAAGAAACACCTGAGATAGAAATGGAAGATGCAAAATGGATCCAAATGGAACTTCTAAAGATGAAAAATACAATATGTAAAATGAAAAAGTAGTAGATGAGATTAACAGCAGATAAGACACTACAGAAGAAAAAAAAATCAGTGAACCTGAAGCCATAGCAATTCAAATTCAAATTCAAAATGAGGCACAGAGAGAAAAAAATACTGAAAAGTTTTATCACGAGATAGCAGCAATTCAGTTACTTACATCTTTAGGCTCCAGTTCTAATTCTAGTTCTCTTGCTATTTCTACCACTGCAGTTATTTCCTCCACTGAAGTCTTGAACCCCTCAAAGTCATCTATGAGGGCTAGAATCAACTTCTTCCCAACTCCCATTAACATTGGTATTTTGACCTCTTCCCATGAACCATGAATGTTCTTAATGGCACATAGAATGGAGAATCCTTTCCAGATGGTTTTCAGTTTACTTTGCCCAGATCTGTCAGAGGAATCACTCACTATCTCTGGCAGCTATAGCGTTATGAAATGTTGCTTCCTTTCTGGCTGTTTTGTTCCCTTGTTCCTTTTTTCCTCTCTTGCTGTCTTCCTTTGTGAATTGATGATTTTTCATAATGGTGTGCTTTGATTCCCTTCTGTTTATATTTTGTGTATCTACTGTAGGTTTTAAATTTGTGGTTACCATAGGCTTACACAAAATGTTCTATGGATAAAACAGTCTGTTTTATGCTGATAACAATTTAACTTTGATCATATATAAAAATGCTACCCTTTTACTCTCCCCCCACATTTTATGTTTTTGATGTCACAACTTAACATCTTTTTATATTGAGTATCCATTAACAAATTATTATAGATATGTTTATTTTTAATACTTTTGGCCTTTAACTTTATATTAGAGTTAAGTGATTAACACAGCAACATATTCTAATATTAGAGTATTCTGAATTTGACAGTATACATACCTTTAATAGCATGTTGTATATTTTCGTGTTACTAACAGCATCCTTTCATTTCAACTTGAAGAATTCCTTTCAGCATTTCTTGTAAGGCAGTTCTAGTGGTGATGAACTCTCTCAGGTTTTGCTTGTCTGGAAAAGTCTTCTTCTCTTCTTCATTTCTAAAGGACAACTTTGATGGGTTAAGTATTGACTGGCAGTTTTCTTCTTGCAGCGCTTTGAATATATCATCTCAGTCTCTCCTTGCCTGCAAGGTTTTTGCTGAGAAATCCACTGATAGTCTTATAGGAGTTCCCTTGTATGTGAGGATTTTTTTTCTCTTGTTGCTTTTAAAATTCTTTTTTTAACTTTGAATTTATAATGTTTTATTATATCTTGGATAAGATCTTTTTGAGTTGAACTATTTTGTTCAAGAACAAGTTCATGAACTTGGATGTCTAAATCTCTCCCCAGATTTATTAAGTTCTCAGTCATCATTTATTTAAATAAGATTTCCCCTCCTTTCTCCTTCTCTTCTCCTTCTGTGACTCTAATAATGCCTAGAATATTATCTTAATGGTGTGCCATAGATCACCTAAACTTTCTTCACTCTTTTTCATTCATTTTTCCCTTGTTCTCCTCTGGATAATTTTAAATGACCTGTCTTCTACTTCACAGATTTTTTCTGCTTGATCCAATCTGCTGTTGATGCTCTTTATTGTGTTTTGCATTTCATTCATTACATTCTTCATCTCTAGAATTTCTACTTGGTTCTTTTTTATGATTCCTATCTCTCTTTTAAACTTCCCACCTTGTTCAAGTATTGTTTTCCCGACGTTGTTGAATTGTGTTTCTGTGTTTCCTTGTAGTTCACTGAACTTCCTTAAAACAACTATTTTGAACTCTTTATTGGGCAAATCACAGTTCTCCAATTCTTTGGGGTCAGTTACTGGAAAATTATTGTATTCCTTTGGGAATGCCATGTTTCCTTGATTTTTCATATTTCTTTAAGTCTTGCATTGTTATCTTTGCATTTGAAGAAGCAGTCACCTCCTTCAGTCCTTGTTGACTGGCTTGGGAGAGAAATAGAACTACCTTCTGTGAGCCCTGTTAGGGATTCTGACACTTTCTCAGACTTTTTCTATGAATATCTCTACTCCACATTTCTTTTTTTTTTTTTTTTTTTCTTTTTGCGGTATGTGGGCCTCTCACTGTTGTGGCCTCTCCCGTTGCGGAGCACAGGCTCCGGACGCGCAGGCCCAGAGGCCATGGCTCATGGGCCCAGCCGCTCCGCGGCATATGGGATCCTCCCAGACCGGGGCACGAACCCGTATCCCCTGCATCGGCAGGTGGACTCTCAACCACTGCGCCACCAGGGAGGCCCTACTCCACATTTCTTGTTCTTTCTTGGTGGGGGTAATTTTTTTTTTTTTGGTGGAGTTTAGTTTTCTTTATTTCTAGTGCAAGTTATGGGAAGTGAATCTTGAGAGAACAGTTCACAACGTGAATGTGACGATCAATACAATACAATTAGCCTAATTTCCACCCTGGAGGAGCTCTTTAGCCAAGACATCAACACCCCTCACGTTGAGTGCATGACCATCTAAATGCAGAACAAGTTCGATTACCCTGTTTATAAAGAACTGCTGGCAGTGACACAAAGAATTCAGTGATAGTGTCCTAGAGCATCAAAGTAACTAGGAAAATAAGCACTGTGAAAACTGATGAAATGACATTAATTTGAGCTTGGGACAGTCATTTAACCTCTATTGGTGAAAATTTCATAATCCTTTTCATTCAAATATCTTGTTGTTCTAAGAAGTTAAATACATTTGCAAAAAATTAACAGTATCCCAAAGAATCGACAAAAAAAACCCCTCCTGGCACTAATAAGCAATTACGGCAAAGTTACAGCATCCAAGTTTAATAAATAAAAGTCAATCGCTTTCCAATATACTGGCAATGAACAAGTGGAATTTGAAATTAAAAACATGATACCATTTACATTAACAGCCTCCCTAATAAAATACTTAGGTGTAAATCTAACAAAAGACTTAAGGATTTATATGAGAAAACTACAACATCCTGATGAATGAAATCAAATAACTAAATACATTGAGAGACAGTCTACATTCATGGATGGGAAGGCTCAAAAGTGTCAATTTGTCAGTTCTTTCCAACTTGATCTATGGATTCCACACAACCCCCAATCAAAATCCCAGCAAGCTATTTTGTGGATTGTGACAAATTGATCCCGAAGTTTTTAAGGAGAGTCAAAAGACCCAGAAGAATCAACACAATATTGAAGGAGAAGAACAAAATTGAGGACTGATGCTACCTGAATTTAAGATTTACTAGAAAGCCACAGTAATCAAGACAGTGCGGCACTGGTGAAATAACAGACAGATCAATGAAACAAAATAGAAAGCCCAGGCTCACACATAGAGTCAATGTTTTTGACAAAGGAGCAGTATAATGGAGCAAATGTAGCTTTTCCAACAAATGATGCTGGAACAGCTGGACATACAGAAAAAAAAAAAGAATCTAGACACAAACCTTACACGCTTCACAAAAATCAAATCAAAATGGATCATAGACCTAAACATAAAACTCCTAGAAGTTAACATAGGAGAAAACCTAGATGACCTTGGGTATGGGGATGACTTTTTAGATACAACACCAAAGGCACAATCCATGAAAGAAAGTCTTGATAGGCTGGACTTCATTAAAATTTAAAACTATTCTTGCCAGTGATTGCCCGTCACTTTGTAGCTCCTGTTTAAGCATCATTAGTTTTCCTGGTTATGCTCCCATCACCAGGCTAAGACGTTCTCAGTAATCCTGATGGTCTTCTTATTCTTTTCCTTCTCCTCCTTCTTCTCCTCCTCCTCTTTCGCAGCAACCTAGTTCTGGAGGCTGGAGGTCCAAGATCAAGGGGCCGGCAGATTCGGTGTCTGGTGAGGACCCACTTCCTGGTCTCGCTCTGTCCTCACGTGGAGGAAGGGGTGGTGGGGGTAATTCTTAAGATTGTATGCAAAACCAGGCTGGATGCTGATAGCCTCCTGTTTGCTTCCCCTAGGGTGGTGCTTAAAGCACAAGTTTGTTTACTTTCTCCCAGTCCTGAAGTGCTGGGCCAGCTTTCTGTGTGTGCTCACTAGTTGTCTGCAAAGGCTCACTCTCCCTTCCCTCCAGGGTGCACACAGGGAGCCTGCAACGGAGTAGGGTGTGTGTGGGTGAGGCGTGTGGAGCATTGTGGGTTCCTGTGGGCCATTTGGGGGATCTGCAGGTGAGATATCCCTGACAGCTCATGGAAAGTCTTCCTGATGGAGTTCATGACGCAGTTAATAGGACCTCTGTCCCTTTGATACCCTCCAAGAGCCCCGTTTGCTGGTCTACCGGCCACTTTCTGTCCCCAAGTCCTGCAGCACTCCGAAATATTCTAGATGCAGTGAGAAAGAAGTGGGTCTCTTTGGCAGCATCTTACACAGCTGGGGAAGCTAGGTACACACTCTCACTTTCTCCTGTGGGAGAAATCATGGGCTGAGTAGGTCTCTATTGGCACTGAGTTGTGCTGCCTTGGGGGAGGGGTGACACAGGTAAAGTGAAACTGTTTCCTCTTACTCTCATCAATGTGTCCAACATCAGATTTTTTTTCTCCAACTGTGTTCTGTAACTTTTCCACTGGACTCCTGGAATTCCACAGAGGCACTCTTGTCCATGGGTGATTGTCAGAATCAGTGACCTTTGGGGGAAAGATAGTAGAAAACTCTTATTTCACCATTTTGATGATGTCACTCTGTGTGTTGTGGGCAGAAACACTTTGAAAGCATTAGTCAGTCTATGTAAGTGCTTAACATATCAAAGAAACAAAGATCAGACCCAGGAACTCAAGAAAGTGTAGTGTTGAAATTTAGCGTTGTTCTTGTTGCCAGTTGCTCTCTATACTTTAGTAGGCCCTGAGGGCTTCATTGTCATTTTAGAGAAGATTTAATTCAAAGTTCCAGAAACTCACTTAAACTTTCATAAACTAAATGAAGGCACAAGTCTACAAGGGTATTTCAGAGAACCAAATGAAAGAGAGCCTCTGAGGTACCAGATTAGGTGCTGGAAAGCCACCAGAAACCAAGCTGTCTCTCCTTCCTTACCTCTCTTTTTGAGGCTCCATGGTCTTTTATTTCTGTTCTCTCTGAGAGTGTGCTTCATTCTTTTCTTTCCTTTGCTTTTTTGTCTGCTCTGTGTCCCATCTATCCTCTTAAGTACCCATAAAACCTGACTAGAATGGCTATATACAATTCCAAATTACCATAAGAGAAAATCTGATTGGCCCAGCTTGGCTGGGTGTCTGTCTCTGGGCCAATCAAATGTGGCCAAGAAAGTGAAATCAGCAAGAACATGTATATGGAAATTACTGCCATAAGAAAGGGCAGTTTTCAGGGGAGAATCCCAAAAGGAGTCTCCTACAACCATAAATTATTATTATTATTTTTAAATTGGGGTATAGTTGCCTTACAATGTTGTGTTAGTTTCTGCTGTACAGTGAAGTGAATCAGCTGTATGTATACATATATCCCCTCTTTTTTGGATTTCCTTCCCATTTAGGTCACCACAGAGCACTGAGTAGAGTTCCACACAGCCATATATTGTTGATGTTCATTGCAAGGACTCATCATCTGGAGAAAGATCATCACAAAAATATTTAATTAATTAATAACTGCCCTATTCTAAAAAAGGATATGAGACAGCTAAATCTTAAAGTATGCACAGGTGCAAATTTTAATATAACAAACCCGGAGAGTAAATTAATTTAGTATTAAAAATCTTTACTCTAAATCATTAAAAATTTCAAGTGTGACTTAGTTAAGTTATTGTTCTAAGTGGGAAATATCATTCCTAGTGATTACAGGTAAGTGTGAAGATTTTAGAAAGTATTTGGCTGGTTTATTTCTCTTTACTTAAACACAGTCTACATTTTAGCCAAAATTACATTAGTAAGAAAATGTGGTAAAACAAGAACTAGTAAATTAATTTGAATTTAATCAACAAAGGGAGCTGGTTTTAGATATTTAAAATATTTTGGTTAATTGTAATGTTTTGGTTAACGAATTGTTAAAATTTTATAGGGAAATGAAACTCAGTTGTCTGGCTTTTACCAGGTGTTCCTATACGACTGTAGATAATTGTACCTAATAGCCTGTGTGTTAAACATTTTAGGCTACATATCTTGTTTTACTGTTAAATGAGTAGGGGAAGTGAAATGTGGAACAAATCGTTACTCTGGACAGGAAGCAATAGAAAGGCAAATCAACATTGCTCTTGACTTGGTCCTTTGCATTGTTTTTATATTTTTACTGGAAATGCTTTACAGCAATGCCCTTTTGGATCACCGTTGCTCAGTAAATATGCAGTCAAGTGTAGCTCAAGCGCCAGCTGGGACTGAATTTTTCTGTTCCCCTGAGGAAAGACCTGGTACCCTAAGTTAATTTGTATATGACTTCAGTAGGCTAGGGAGGGGAGAGAGCAGATGACCTGAAGACCAGGCTTTCCACCTTGGAGGAGAGGGGCTATATACTCCAACAGACATGAGTGCATATCCTTTTGTGCAACTGTAACTGGAAAGTAAAATGTTATGGAACGAGGGGGTTAAGTAACAACAGACTTCATGAAGTTGAGCTGCCTGCAGCCCTGGGTGAAGTGGGGCTTAGGGGCAGGCTCTGGTTGGAGGATAAACAATTAACTGCAAGCTGGGTTCTTGAGTAGCCTGTGTTTCCCTGTGAGGGGAAGTAAAACTTTGAAAGATTTGGGATCTCCTTGGGAAGAACCTCAAGAAAATAAAAAGCTGGATTCCAGCTTGAGCAGAGGTTGTCCTAGAGAGACCCACCCTGCAGAGAAGCAGCTGTTGCTTTTACTCCTGACAAAGAAAAAGCTCAGAGATGGCTGGAGGGATTCCCCTAACAGACCGCTGGGGAGGCAGCATGCAAGCAGTTGTAGTCAGACAATGGAAACAATACTGTGAGAACTGGTGGCCCTTTTTTTTGTGGGGGCATCCGCAAGATCAGTGAGGGAGACTCCAGGAAAGGCTGTGCACTTTAAGTGAGGTGGCAGGAAGATGCTTGCAGCTCTGCCTTCTCTCCTTTCTACTGGATCATCCCCAGCAGTAGGTGTCATGCACACACAGCCTGGCTATTGCGTCTCCCATCTTTAAACAAGACTTCACTAGATTCTTCATCCCCTGCCAGCTGTCAGACCACTTCTCTGCCTCTCTTTCCAGAAAAACAGCTCAGAAGAACGACCTATGCTCTGCCTCCAATTCTTCACCTCCCTTAAGCCTCCTCTTTATCTGCAGGATTCTTTTGGCATTAAATAACAGAAAACTCTGAATCAGCTGTGTCAAATCAAATGGAGATTTATGAGTTTAAATAACAAGAACCCCACAGGTAGAGTGGGCTCCGGGCATGGGCTCTGGCTCTGCTTTGGGGCAATTATCTTGGCTCTGTCCTCCTCTTTGGCATTGGCTTTATCCTCAGGCTTTTACCGAGACGGTTTCCACAGAACTAAATGTCACATGTAGAAATGACAATAGCCAGTGTAAGTGAGGAGCTGCCTTCTCCTTGTGGCTCTTCTTAAGAAAAAAGAGACCTCTAAGAAATCTTCCAACAGATTTCCCCTCACATCTTGGCCAGAATTGTATCACAAGCACATTCCTAAAGGAATCATTGCCAGAGGAAAGTAGATTGTAGTGGTTGACTTGGACCTATCAGGATTTACAATGGAGCTGGCTGTGAAAGTAGATTGTAGTAGTTGACTTGGACCTATCAGGATTTACAATGGAGCTGGCTGTAGGGGGTTTGTTTGCAAAGAAGAAGGTGAGAACAGGTTCTGGGGAAGTGTCTAACATATCAATTTAACTTTTGTCCCTAACACTACACTGAAATGGAGTGGCACAGGGCACCAAATTCAGTGAGTATTTTTTGTCTTCATCTTTTCCACCTTTTAGCAACATGTGACTACTTGGGTACCCTTCAGCCTCTGCTATATCATATTCTCCAGGTTTTACTTTTCCCTTTGGTTGCTCTTTCTCAGTTTTCTAGGTACACATGATTGAAAAACAGGACTTGTCCTATTTTTTTCTTCAGCTTTGTCTTCCTTACACAATCTTAGAAAATGATTCAAGGAGATAATTAGCTAGGACTCGCAAAGGACCAGCCAAGAGTGGGTTTTATGTCCCTTAGTTGATTAAATACCTCCAGTTTATGGAAAAGGTTGAAGATATCAAAGTGCATAGGAAATTGGAGAGAAAATTACTTTAGAGAGATCTGCAATGTAAGTTTTCCCTCACAGTAGGGAAGCAGTGAGAGTGCTTGCTCTTCCCTGCTAGCTTGGTGAAAGGGGCTTTACTGGGGAGCACTTGGAGAGTGGGGCACAGAGGACTGGAGTCTGACCGTGGCTGGTGGCTCCTCTGATGGCAAAGAGATGCTGTGTTGAGGATGGCTGTTCTCCCAGAGTTTTAGGCAAATGAGGCTTGAGTGCTTCCCACGGACCTGATGTAGTACACACGTAGAGAGCAGGCGTGGGGTTTTCTTAGATACTGCCCAAGAGGTCTCCTTGGAGAAAAACAAATAAACAAACCACAAACAAACCCTGGAGATATACTATTGAATTCAAGGTGGTGAGGGAAGAATTTTAAGTGACCAGCCCTAGGAGATGCACTTACCTCCAGAAGGGGACTGCCATTGCAAGATTTCCTGAGATGGTGGAGTCTCTAAAAAACAAACAAACAAACAAACAAACCATAAATAGTCCCGTGGGAAAAAGAATAAGTTCTAAATACCTGCCAAGCCCAGGTATCTTTGTTTAGTTCACCGTTCCCACTCTGCTTCACCCCTGGAGGAATAAGGAGCAGCCTAGTGAGGGGGAAGGGGACTGCACATTTTAGGGGAGAGAAATAAAGATCCATCTATACTCTCTTCTCCCACTAGAGACAGCCAGGTTGGAGCCCGCCTAAGCTGGGGGAGAAACTTCAACTCATGAGTTTGGAAGGTTTGGTTATTACTTTGGACCATTCATATTACTTACTGAAATTAAACTCTGTGTGTGTGTCTGACCACAGGTGACTGGATGGTTTTTTTGTTTGCTTGCTTTGTTTTTTTGTGGTACGCGGGCCTCTCACTGTTGTGGCCTCTCCCGTTGTGGAGCACAGGCTCCGGATGCGCAGGCTCAGCGGCCGTGGCGCACGGGCCCAGCCGCTCCGCAGCATGTGGGATTCTTCCGGACCGGGGCACGAACCCGTGTCCCCTGAGTCGGCAGGCGGACTCTCAACCACTGCGCCACCAGGGAAGCCCCTGGATGGTTTCTTATTACTTAAGAATGTCTTAAAAAGTCACAAAATTGTCCTTGATTTTTTTCAAGGAGCGGTAGTTCCAAGGGGATGGTTTGAACAGGTAGCGGAGAAAAAGAATAAAATGGTTTTCTGATTATTCCAAGTGCATTCCTCTTGCTCAATGTATTGTTAAGACTGGCTTTTTCCTCTTCTATCCAACCTCTAAATGAGATTGTGTCCGAGACCAGTCCTGGGTCTTCTTCCTTTCATTCCCTACATTTTCTTGATATGCTCTCCCTTTCCATTTTATGATTTTGACCCACCTTATGCTGATGACTTCTAAATGTGTACCTTTAGCCCAGACATTTTCTCTGAACCCCAGAATTAAGAATCTAATTGGTACTGGCAATTCTACTCGTTGCCAGTCTAATAGGCATCTTAATATGCCCCAAATTTTCTCATCTCCACCATTTATTTTTCTTCAGTTCTTTCCTATAATAATAAAAAGCATCCCCTTCCAACCAGTTGCTTAAACCTAAAATCTAAGAGTCACTTTGGACTTTTCCCCTTTTCTCATCCCTTACTTCCAGTCCATAACCAAGTCTTGTCAGTTCTACCTGAAGAATATATCCCAAATCCATCCTCTCCTTTCCATCTCTACTGTCATCCCCTACTCCAAGGCACCATGAACTTTTCCTGGGCTACTGACAAGCTCTCTTATCTGGTCTCCCTTTTTCCACCCCTCCCATGTTTAATCTGTTTTCTACATCACCAGAGTGAATTTTAAACATTTAAATCTAATCATGTCAATGCTCTGCTTAAATCATCTATTATTTTCCTATTTCATATAAAATAAAATCCAAACTCCTTACCATCAAATACAAAAGCCTTTATGATCTAGTCCCTGTCTTCCTCTTACGTTCATATGGTCCATTCTCTTTCACTCACGATGCTGCAACCACTTTGCCTTGAAGGGCCTAGTCTCTTGCTTACCTCAGGGACTTTGCACTTTCTGTTCCCTCTGCCTGGAATGCTCTTTTACTGACTCTGTTAAGGCTGCATCCTTCTCAGCCTTCAGGTCTCTGCTCTAATATCACCTCCTTGAGAAGGCTTTTCCTGAGTATGTTTTCTAAAGTAGCTCTTCCTGAGACTTCTGTTACTCTTTATCTAATTGCCTTATTTTTTTTTAATCCATGGCACTTATCACAAATTTAAAGAACCTTATTACTTCTTTGTTTATTTTGTTTTCTGTTTCTTTTACCAAAATGTAAATTTCATGAAGAGAGAGGCATTCCCAAATTGTTCACACCAGTATTCTTGCCACCTAGAATAGTATCTGGCAGATAGTAGGTGCTCAGTAAATACACAGTGAATAAATGAATGAAAGGGGCAACATCCAAGAGTGAGTAGTCATCCTCTGGAGGAACCACATGGACCTGAGTTAGAAGAGCCCAGAGAGAAATTACAGGGCCCTAAACTTGTTCAGAGGGAAGGATGCCACTTCAATGTGGTGGTTCCTCCAACTGAGCGGGACACTGCCTCACCCCGCATTTTACCTAGGAAGAGGGGGACAGGATCCTCAGGGTCTGGGGAGGATAGATGTTAATAGTGATTAGTTTTGTCTTTTCTGCAGTCAGAATATGACAGAGAAGGAAACTTACTTAAGGCCTGGGCAGCCTCTCTCCAAGAAAATCTTGTTAGAATGGCAAAAAGGGCAACACTTTAAGCATTCCTCCCTATAACGGCCAGACTGAAGGACAAATTCCTCAGTCCTTCAGGGCCCAGATGAAGACCTCCCTCCTTGGGGACAGGACACTTGCTTACACTGGAGCCCTCAAGACTTCCTAAGGCTGAAAATATCTCGTGTACACCCAAATGGTAGAAAATCCAAGGTGACTTGGTTGGGGTGTGGTGAATCACAGAAGCAATGAGAAATTCTGGGATACTACCCTATGTTTAAAACTTCCATTCTTTCCTCCACAAAAAATTCAAATTGCAAATAGCAGTAGATAAAAATGACTATTTGATCAGCATGGTATGGTGGAAAACTCATGGGCTTTGGCGTCAGAGACATCTGGGGTCAAATTCTATCTATGTCACTTATTGGCTTAATGATCTTGGGCAAGTCACTTAATCTCTCTGAATCTTGATTTCTCTATCTAAGAAATAATTATCTTTGCAAAGTTGTTTGGGTATAAGCGTCTGATACATGGGAAGGGCCCGACAAATGATGGTATTGTCATTATGGTGGGAGATTTTCAATTTCTATCTCATTGTGCTAAAACGCTTCATAGACATAATAAAATGCAAAGCCTGGCTTACCTTTATCTTCCCATCTGATGAAATAAAATTATTTTTAAGGCAGGACAAGAAAATTTTTAAAGGTAAAATTCTCTCTCTGCCTTCTTGAGCCACTACCCCCTCCCCTTTAGTGTGTATTGTGCATCTGTGTTATATAATGCACTAACTAGATCCCCTTAGAAGACACAGGAATGCCTAGTTGCCAAAAAAGAAGAAAAAGAAAAACAAAAGAAAAGAAAAGCCATTTCTCCCTTGCCCGAGAAAGGTAACTCCTTAGGAGATAACCATCCTTTCTCAATCCTGTAAGGGGTCACAATAACCCACTACTCACCTCGTTGGACTATGTAAACTGTCAGTATTTTACTTTGATGTATAACCCTTTGTCTCAAAAAACTGTATAACTGTGTTTTGACCTCTAAAAGGTGGAACAGTCCTCAGAGCTTTCTGAAAGACTGTCTCCTGGGTTATAATCCTCAGGCTGGCTGGAATAATACTTCCATTTTTTTCTTTCTTTCTTTTTTTTTTAAATCACACTGGGTATTTATTTATTTATTTATTTATTTATTTATTGGCTGTGTTGGGTCTTCGTTGCTGCGCACAGACTTTCTCTAGTTGTAGCGAGCAGGGGCTACTCTTCGTTGCGGTGTGTGGGCTTCTCATTGCGGTGGCTTCTTTTGTTGTGGAGCATGGGCTCTAGGCGTGTGGGATTCAGTGGTTGTGGTGAACGGGCTTAAATGCTCCTTGGCATGAGGGATCTTCCCAGACCAGGGCTTGAACCTGTGTCCCTTGTATTGGCAGGCGGCTTCTTAACCACTGTGCCACCAGGGAAGTCCTGATATTTATTTATTTGTTTGTTTATTTGTTTGTTTGTTTTGGCCATGGGGCTTGTGGAATCTTAGTTCCCCGACCAGGGACTGAACTCAGGCCCTTGGCAGTGAAAGCACAGAGTCCCAACCACTGGACAGCCAGGGAATTCCCCTCCATTTCTTTCTTAGTTTGACTATTGATTAATTTTTTTGTTGACACATCTCTGTAAACCTTGGAGGATCTGAGCCTTTTAGAGAAGCTGAATGCTTTAAAGAAGTTGATTTCCAGCGAATTTGGGTCACGGTTGACATCCAACATATCATTAGTGTATTTTAAGCCTTGGTGGCACCTGTGATCCATGCTGGAAAGAAAAGAAACCTAATTCCAAGTGATAGGAAGTCACCAAGAAGTAGCAGGTTATAAGATGGCAGGCTGAATCATGACTTAAGAGATTAAGTTTAAACAGGGGAATGGCATTCTAGGCCAGTTCAATTTCTTCATAGACAAATGGAAAACTATTTTCCACAGGCCATGAGACTATGTTAATTACCCTGTGATGTCATTCGGTTTCTTCAAAGCCTCTGTTTTCTAGCCCTTTAAGAATGTATCTTAAATATCCCCTCAAGCGCTGGGTAATTGCTATGAGAGATGAAATGATTGCACATAAATGTGGGTGGTAGGCAGTCGTGTTTTCTACCCATGGATAAAGAAGTTAAAAGAGCCAGTCTGAGAAAAATAATAAATCAGATGTTAAGAGAAAAGAGCATCTACTGGTTCATTCCCTGCCTTAGGAAAGCCTAAGAGCATTCCTGGTCATGGGTTCAAAGTGATCTCCCTGTATCTGTAACAATTTCTTTTTTTATGCTTACGTCAATTTGAGCTGGGTTTTATTACTTGAAACAACAAAAGCCCTATGTTTTTTCACTTATAAAAACACTGTTGGGCTTCCCTGGTGGCGCAATGGTTAAGAATCCACCTGCCAATGCAGGGGACCCAGGTTTGAGCCCTGGTCCGGGAAGGTCCCACATGCCGCAGAGCAACTAAACCCATGTGCCACAACTACTGAGCCTGTGTTCTAGAGCCTGTGAGCCACAACTACTGAGCCCGCCAGCCACAACTTCTGAAGCCCGCACACCTACAGCCCTTGCTTCTCAACAAGAGAAGCCACTGCAATGAGAAGCCCGCGCACCACAATGAAGAGTAGCCCCCTCTCACTGCAACTAGAAAAAGCCCATGAGCAGCAATGAAGACCCAACACAGCCAAAAATAAATAAATAAATAAAATAATTTTTAAAAATACAAATAAAACAGTGATTTTGTTTGTTTATTTGTCCCAAGTGGGTACCAGTTTTTAATAAACATAGTTATTACAAATGTTTATAAACACTTCTCTAAATGCGTTACAGAAGAGCTATCATGCTCATTCCTTGAAATAACACTCTTCTCAAAGTATCCTGCATGTACAATTCTTTTAAACATCTTTATTATGTGTGTTTTTAAGCACTTCTTTAAATGTATTACAGAACAGCTATCACATCCACTCCCTGAAATAACACTCTTCTCAAAGTAGCTTGCACGCAAGAGTCCTATTTAATACAGCGTACGACACAATGTTTGGTACATAGCAGCAGCTCTCCAACAAATGATCACATTATCAGTACTGTTGCTGTGGTACCGGTCCATGAAAACCATACCCCTAACCTCATTGGAAACTCAACAGTCAGCGTGGTCCTCAGAGATAGTTTGGGGAGGGTGATAAATCCTGGCCTTAAACTCAATCCTTGCTACTGGTTCTATCTACGAAATACACCTGCACATACTTCTTGCTTTCTTATTCATTCGTTCATTCATCCATCCATCCATTCACTCATTCAATATGCCACCAACTAGGAAAAAGTGTTTCCTGGGCTTCCCTGGTGGCTCAGTGGTTGAGAGTTGGCCTGCCGATGCAGGGGACGCGGGTTCGTGCCCCGGTCCGGGAAGATCTCACATGCCGCGGAGCGGCTGGGCCTGTGAGCCATGGCCACTGAGCCTGCGCGTCCGGAGCCTGTGCTCCTCAACAGGAGAGGCCACGACAGTGAGAGGCCCACGTACCGCAAAAAAAAAAAAAAAAAAAAAATAGAGTTTCCTGTTAGTAAAATCGTCCGATAACAGGAAACAGGGATTCTTCAACCTCCCTGAAGGAGCCCGCAGTAGCAGAGAGTAAGAGAATGGATCTGGTGGTGGCGTTCTATGAAGGAAGTCTCATTAGATCCCTGCTGTGGGTTTTCTCACCTTTAACAGTGTTTAGATGGGCCATTCCTGTAAGTCCACAGCTCACGGGCATTTTACAGGCCTGAGCTGACCCATGTCCTGCCTGACCCTGCCTGACCTCACACCAGCCTCTTGGCCTCCTCTGCAGTTTGTCTGACTTTACCCTGTAACAGCTGCTGCCTTCTTCCCTGTCACTGCCCCAAACTGGGCCTGGCTTCCAGCTGGCTTCACGACTGCAGGCATCCAAAGGGCTGGAAGAAAATTTCTGCATGTCTTTGTGGGGGCGTTTTCCCAGACAGCATGACCTCTTTGAGCCGCAGAGTCTCTTTTTTGTAATCCTTGCCATCAGCAGTGGCGTTTTCTGCTCTTTGAGCTCACCATTGCCAGAGATAGTTGAAAAAGCAGTACATATCACATAAGGAATGTGTCCTTGGATGTGGATCACTTTCCTCAGGCAGGGAACCAAAACACTACTCATTCTGCCTCCCCCGAGAGTCCCAGCCATGGAAGCGCAAACTGCATGGAGAAATTAAGCAGCTGCATTCATTTGCCAGAAAATGCTCCAGCAAAGGCCACTGGGCAAGGAGTGGCCCCGCGACAGTGCCTCCGCAGCTGTCAGTGCTCGGCCTACCTGGCTGAGGCCTCTTCTCAGGGCTGCGTTAGCAGCCCTGGTGGGAGGTATTGCTGGGGGTTTTTAGGGGGTGGGACAAGGGAACCAGGGAGGAGCAAGTGCTCCTGGGCCTGGGACTGTGGATTCATGGTGGCCCGATGCCATTCTCAGGACAGGAGAATGTTCTACTTACAAGAGCGGGGCCAGGGCATGAGGATCCCTGGCAGGTCAGGTAGGGAGGGCTCTTTGCTTGAAGCAGTCTGAGGCCACATGACCAAGGTGGAGAATCAAAAATCATCCCCCAAACAAGCAGCAGCATCAGAATGGACTGGTTCAAAACAAAGGATGTGAACAGCAAGTTTATGCGGAAGTCTCCCTTCCCTGTGGGGCTTGTGTGATTCTGGGGGTGGGTGTGAGGCCTTAAAGTAGCTGTACAGGGTACACAGATGGAAGGCTGAGCCTGGAAGCTGCCCCCTTTCTGCTTTTGATGTGTGAGCAGGGATGGCAGAGAAGGATCAGAGGAAACAACAAAATGACTGTCACCCAAAGAAGCCACAAGAGTAAACGAGCCTGGCCCTTTGCCACGTGTAGCCCATCGAACGTCCAGGTGGGCAGTAGCCACTGTGAAGCAGCGCTCCTGAGACAGGCTGCGTCCCACGGAGCTCGTCAACCAAAGGGGATCAGATCTCGGACCCTGGCCGGACCGAGATTTTAAACTAAACTCTTTCTGTCTTTAACCCTAGGTAGCTAGCACTCTAAACCAGTAGGTCTAAACCACCTGTTGATTTGTAATTTCTGTACTTTATTCTAAGCTTGGAAAAGTTGAATGCACTTACCATAGAACAGACACCTGGTCTGGGAGAGAAAAACGGTTTCCACTGTTTAATCAAGCTGAAGAAGGAGGTTCAAGCGCCTGATTTCCATTGTGCCATTCATCAGAAAAACAAAAGCAAAGAGAAGATGGCTCTTTGAAACCACAGCTGTCTTCAGGGATGGTGAATTTTGTTAAAAAATAAAACCTATAAAATCAAGGCCTCTGTTGAAACACTCATATGGCCTATTTGTTCAGCTGAGCTCCTTGAAGGGCTTGCTTTAGGAAGTTGAGCCTGGGGTGGCTTGGGAAAGGGGTACTGAATGGCTCCTCTCAAACTGAGAGGAGCAGGGGGTGGTGGTGACTGGAAAGAGGGGAGAGGAGAAGGAGGGAGAGGCACAAGCAAGGCCAGGAGGTCTGGGTCAGGAGATCTGCCCAGTGCCGGGTGTTTGAGGAACCTTTGAGAACAGGACGTTCACATGAGCATCAGCTGGTGTAAGGCAGCCCTGTAACGTCTCCCCACGGCAGCCTCATTTTCACAGTTGCTTCTCGGAATCACAAGTGAAGGGGCTGGTCCTGGGTGAATTGCACTAGGGCCAGGATAAAGGAGCAACCCCAGGGGGCAGAATGGAGAGCCCGGCTTCCAGGGAGGCTGGGAATCAGAGCTGCCCTGCCCCATTTGTAGAAATCTCAGGAGAGCCCTGGACTTTCCACAGGACCTGGAATTGGGATTTGAGTCTGTCTTATCTAGATCTTAAAGGGGGCAGGGCTACCCCAGCTGACATTAGGGCCACATTTCAAGTGAGGTTTATTGAATGGTGTGATGGAGAAGATGATTAAAATTATGCATTTTCTTCAGGCCTGTGCTTGAACGATAACCAGTTTATGGGCATTCGGAAGCGGTTGAACCCAAAGGGTAGAGTGAGTGGCTTATTTTTATATAATGAGTGGCTAGGATGAGGGGATTCACTGACTTGCTGCTTGAGAAAAATGACTCGCTGGGAATTCAAGCTCTGAGAGACTCAAAGGCTACCAGACTGCACTTCCTCAGTGATGTGACTTTGGCGAGTTGTGGGGAACACTGACCTTGATATTTGTCCAGAGAGGTGCTGGGCCTTAGTCCCAAAATGCACAACTGGGAGGCTCTGCTCATTTTCCATTTCTGAATTGCTCACAGCTCAGTGAAGTCACAGGTGTTGAAGAGTTAGTTATTTAGCAGAAATGAGTTGTAGTCTTGGAAAAAGTTAAATGAGTTTGAACTGTGCTTAAAGTTTCTGTGGCTGCTGCTGGGATTTTAGGAAAGGCTTTCCATATAGTTCAGTAATTTCCCAGAAAAACTGGTTTCCTTAGTTATGAATGTTAATTTAAACACACATCATGTAAATGCACTAATGCATTTTGTACCCGGTGCATGGAACAGGGAGTTGGTAACAGGGCTTCAGCATGGGACTGTGCTGAGGGGGCATGCTGGGAATGAAATCCTGGCTGACCTCCCCTCCCCGAGCTGTGCACCCCTGAGTGGGGCTACATCTGCTAGGGAGGAAGGGAGGCCTTTTTCTCAAGTGCCTGCCCAGAGGGTGGGCCCAAATTCACACAAGGGCAGCCTGTAAGCAGGTAATGGAAAGACCTTAGCAAGTGATGCTGCATGACGCGGGCATCATTGTCTCCCTTTGGCTATTCTAAGATGGCAATCAGGGCGGATATCCCAGGGGAGGTGCCCACACTGAGGGAGGCCACAGGAAACTTGGATGTGCCTCAGTATGAATCCCTTTGGATTGATCAGTTCCCTGTTGGCTTGGGAAAATTAAAATATTTAGCAGACTTGTTATTTAACTCTGGATGGCAAACCGCTAGATACTCCTGAATTAGCACGGGCTTGCCTTATCAACACATTACATTTTCAAGAGCTTAAATATAAAAATGTATTATGCCCACGTGACAGTCTCAGGGTCTTTGGAGTTCTGGAGGTGGGTAGGTGCCAGTGGATACCAGGCCTAAGCTCCCTGAGGGCCTGGGCCTGGTTCTATTATGTTCAGTGCTGCGTATCCTGCCTTTAGCACAACGCTTGCCATAGCGTATGCAGTCAGTAAATGCGCGTGAATTGAAGGATGCATGAATAGTGCCCCATGGAGGTGGATCAGAGCAGAGGAGAAAAGGTAAACTTCACATAGTGGCTGATCAAGTGAAACCACATTTATTTGGAGCACATCTAAAACAATTCCTTCTTTAAAAGGAATTTACAGGGAGCTGGGGTTTGCCTTAGTAGTAGAGCTGAGTTAATAAGATTTTATAAAATTACATGTTTTATGTATTTAACTCTAAGCATCAGAGTGTCTTTACTGATGTTGCAGTTGCCTGAGAAACGTGTGTCGAGGGCATTCACTATTTTATTTATCAGATTTTATTGAGTATCTACTGTGCCTGACACTAGGGAGAGGCAAATGTCCAAGGCACAGTGTCTGCCCTCACACTGCACACTGGTGTAGTGGAGGAATGGGCGCTAGAACACATGTTTCCAATAATGGGTGTCAAATGCCATCGCACTTGGGTTCTATGTGAGCAAATGGTAGGCACACGTAATCGGGGTTGAATGGAATGAGGGAAGGCTTCCTGGAGGAAGTGGCTTCTTTGAATCCCTCTCAACATATATTATTCCTTTGGATTGGGTGGGCTATGGCTTTCCTATTCTCTCAGCCTTCAAAGGTGTAGTCCCACTGGATGTTCTGCCTGGGGCTTGGCCACCACTTCTTTTGGAGAAAGCAGCTCCCACCTGGGAGAAGCCTACACCTGAAAAGACTTCACGGCTTCCTCCACTGCAGCTACTACTTGACCCATTGTGGAGGAGACCAGAATTACACTTAGGTATCTTTCCCCCAAAGCAGGCCATAATTTGTTAAACAGAGCCTTGTACATAGGGATTGCTGAATTAAAAGTAATATCCACTTATTTAAATGTTCTAGCCATTACGTTTTCTGAATCTAAGCTGGCCATATTCTCAGATTAAGAAATCTGATTTGATGTTGTGAAGTTTAGAATTTTCCTTTCAAGAATAAAAATTCAAATAACTTGTGTTCCATTTCTTAGTGTTTACTTTTGTGAAGAATAATAAGACAGGACAACATTACCAAAAAAATGGGACCCTCTATCCTAGTTGGTGGTAGCAAAATAAAGAGCAAAAAATCGGTATGGGTTTAGAAAGTATCTAACAGTTGAATAACAATGGTCTCATTTTAAATAGAGTTCACAATACATATATAATTATGTGTGGGGTACACCCACATCCTGTTCTCGCTAAGGATGAATTTTGGAGGGGAGTAAATTTAAATGTATCGGTTATTAAAATGAGAGGCTAATAATACTCTAGATAGCAGGTGGTACTCAAGGCACTTATTGGTTGGTTCATAGAGAGCTCAGCTGCTTGGAGAAGTGGGACTGGTCACCAGTAGAAGTGGGAAAATAAGACGTGATGATTTACAAAGAATCCAGCTACCTAGGGATCATCTCCATCTGGATGACCCTTGCACATTTCAAACTCAACCCCTAAACCTCAACCTAAACCCTTCTTCTTCTGCCTTAAACCTGGTCTGCCTGGTGTGCCCCTATCCTGGTAAAGGATATCACCATCTATCCAGTTGCCCAAAGTAGAAACTTGGGTGTTTTCCTTTATTCCTCTCTTTTCTTCTTCCTCTTGCCCCTCACTCCTTTCTTCTAATCACCTCCCAAATGCTGTGGGCTCTACCTTTTAAATATTACTTGAATCCATGTGCTTTTCTCCATCCCAGGCACTTCTCTATCTCAGACCTCTGTCAACTCTCATCTGGCTTTTGCTGGCAGGTAGCAGCTTTTCTGATTTCCCCACCTCCCCTCTTACCTCACTCCAAACCATCCCCCATGCTGCATCCAGAGCTGATCTTCTTTTTTTTTTTTTTTTGCTGTATGCGGGCCTCTCACTGCTGTGGCCTCTCCCGTTGCGGAGCACAGGCTCCGGACACACAGGCTCCGCGGCCATGGCTCGCGGGCCCAGCCGCTCCGCGGCATGCGGGATCCTCCGGGATCGGGGCACGAACCCGTGTCCCCTGCATCGGCAGGCGGACTCTCAACCACTGCGCCACCAGGGAAGCCCGAGAGCTGATCTTCTTAAAGTGTGTGTCTAATGGTCCCTCACTTGCTTAAAACCCTTCTGTGGTCCTACACCATCGTCCAGATAATGTCCAGGGCCCTATGGCTCACATAGTCCTTCAGGAACACGCTCTGGGGATCTCGCCAGCTTTGTCTGTTGTCCACCTCAACTTGCATACCACAGTCAGCCTCCTTCAGTTCTTTGAATACTCCTTGCTCCCTCTTGCCTCTAGACTTTTTCTCAAGTTCTCGCCTATGTTTGAAATGCTTACCAATCTCCTACTTGTCTTTCAGATTTCAACTTAAACGTGACTTCCTCCATGAAAGCTTTCTCTCCCTCAAGTCCACATCAGGCTTCCCTGATACAGGCTCCCACACCAGATGTCCTCCATCACAGCCCTTTTCTGTGTTGTCATTGCTTGTCACTTGAAGGTGGGACTCTCTCTGTCTCAGTGTTTACCATGTGGCTGGTGCTCCATCAATGTTTGTCACTAGATCCTGGGAGTCTAAAAGGGATGACTGCCTGCAGAAAGATTGGATAGCAAAATATATTATGATTTTTAAAAAATTTAAAAGAATTTTGTTCCCAACCCCGTCTCTATTCTTTGCAGTTCTATCCTCCAAATGCCACAAAGTTTTGACGAGTGTGTGTAATGGGACAGCCTGGGATGATAGAAAAAGCCCCAGACTCGGCCCACATTTGTTGTACTCTTGTGACTTGCCAGGATGTGTCTTAAGCACCATACACATGTTAACTCATTTAATCCTCAGAACCGTTCTTCTGGGTAAGTACTGTCATCTTCGTTTGGCAGATGAGGTGCAGAGAATCAGGCCCCAGCTCAGATCCATGCTCTATCACTTATTTGCTGTGTGACACTGGGCAAATGACCTCCCCTTCTGAACTCTCATCTCCTGAGCTACAAAACAGAGACAACACTTGCTGACGACTTGACTTCCAATGTTTCTGTTTTCTTACACGCCATACAGATTACACATTGGCCTTCGGCAGTTCAGTTCTGAAGGCCACCCATACACTGCTGTACATCAGTGGACAGAAGAATGTGAGCTGAGGCACGGTGATGTTCCAGCCCACCAGCCGTCAGTACAGCTTTAACAGCATAGCCAGTATGTCTGTTCCATTAAATATTTTATTGCAATTTTTCCTTTTATATTATAAAATGTGTGGAAAATGAAAAGTTCTGATGCTAGTGATTAATAAGTACAAACTATTCAGTGCTGTGTCGGTTATTAAACTATCATCTCTCAGCTTCAAACCCACTGGTCTGTATTCTGCTTTGTGATGCAGGGACTGGGATTCTGCGAATAACATTCTTCCTTGGCCAGCTGCTTTCTTTTAGGCTCTGTCAGTGAGGGACGTCGGAGGGAGATCGCAGGGCTAGAAGAGGAAGAAGAGACTTTTTCCTCTTTGCTTTTGGTTTATTTCTGGTTGGCCCCCTGTTCCTGTCATCAGCATCCAGCAATGCTGTTCCTTCACTCTGGCAGAGGTAGTTCATTCCAGAAGCAGTTTGTTATGGGTTGAATTGTGTTCCCCTACAACTCATATGCTGTAGTCCTAATTCTCAGTACCTCAGAATATGACCCTATTTGGAGATGGGGTCTTTATAGAGGTAATCAAGTTAACATGAGGGTGGGTCCTAATCCAATATGACTGATGTCTTTATAAAAAGAGGAAATTTGGACACCGAGATATGCATAAAGGGAAAACAATGTGAAGAAACACAGGGAGAAGACCATCTACAAGCCATGGATAGAGGCCTTGAACAGATCCTTCCTTCACAGCTTTCAGAAGGAACCCACCCTGCTGACACCTTGATTTTGGACTTCTAGCCTCCAGAATGTGAGACAATAAATTTCTGTTAAGTCACCCAGTTTGTGGTGCTTTGTTTTGGCAGGCTTAGCCAGTAACATACAGTTCAATCCAGTCTGAGGTTTTACCAACTTGCAAAGCCAACCTCATGGCATCCCTGCAGAGATACCATCACTGCTGGCTGGCCCCCTTTCTTCAGAAGTCTGGGTCCCAATCCATTGGTACCCTCCTCCAGATCCCTAAGTTTTAATAATTCCAACCTCTTCCCTTGGTTTCCCCGGGCTATGTACTCCTTCCTGCTTTTGCTACCTCTATGATAGCTTAGTGGTTTTTTTTTTTTTCTTTTTTTGCGGTACACGGGCCTGTCACTGTCGTGGCCTCTCCCGTTGCGGAGCACAGGCTCCGGACACGCAGGCTCAGCGGCCATGGCTCACGGGCCCAGCTGTTCTGCAGCATGTGGGATCTTCCCAGACTGGGGCACGAACCCGTGTCCCCTGCATCGGCAGGCGGACTCTCAACCACTGCACCACCAGGGAAGCCCAGTGTTTTCTTTTTTGTTTTTATTTTGGCCTTTTCAGTTGCTTAGTTAACAATTCTTTACTACCTAGTTAAACATTCTCTATATTAAATTCTCTCTATTAAAAGTACTGGAGCCTTGTGAGCATGACCCTGGCCCGCTGAGCTGAGGAGGTGGGGCTGCTGCCCCAGGGGGGTCTGGAAGGCTGGGCATCAAGCCAAAGAGTGTTATTCTCGAAACTTAAGATCTAATGCTTTGTGACCACCTAGAGGGGTGGGATAGGGAGTGGGGGAGTGAGGGAGAAGCAAGAGGGAAGAGATATGGGAACATATGTATATGTATAACTGATTCACTTTGTTATAAAGCAGAAACTAACACACCATTGTAAAGCAATTATACTCCAATAAAGATGTAAAAACAACAACAACAACAACAACAACAACAAAAAGATCTAATGGAATTTGCCTTTCCTGCGGGACTTATCACCCCTTCCTTCTTTCCTATTTCTCCCTTTTGGAATGGAAATGCCTGTCCCACCATTGCATTTGAGAAGCACATAACTTATCTGATTTCACAGGTTCACAGCCAGAGAGGAGTTTGCCTCAGGATGAGTCATACCTCTAGTCTCACCTACATCTGATATAGATATTTAGAGTTTGGACTTTAGAGCTGATGCTAGAATGAGTTAACACTTTTGGAGCTGTTGGTATGGAGTGAATGTAATTTCCATGCAATAAGGACGTGGATTTTGGGGGCCAGGGGCAGAATGCTGTGGACTGAATTGCGTCCCCACAAAATTCATACGTTGAAAGCCCTAATCCTCAATGTGACTCTCACAGAGAGTGTGACATAAAGATCCTTTCTGGCATAGACTTCTCCAGACTGTATTAGGTACCTCTCCTCGGATGCCAGGGACAAGGACCATAGAACTCACAAATTTAGCACATTTGAGACAAAGATGGCAACTTTTGAAGCAAACAGAGTGATAGACTTTGTTTCCTCATTTGAATGTACATTGGACTTAAGCCCATTTGCTGAGACTGAGAAACAGAATAAAATGTTGAAAATATATGAAGATTGGATTTAAAACTTCATATAGGGCTTCCCTAGTGGTGGAGTGGTTGAGAATCTGCCTGCCAATGCAGGGGACACGGGTTCGTGCCCCGGTCCGGGAAGATCCCACATGCCGCGGAGCGGCTAGGCCCGTGAGCCATGGCCGCTGAGCCTGCCCGTCCAGAGCCTGTGCTCCGCAACGGGAGAGGCCACGACAGTGAGAGGCCCGCGTAGTGCAAAAAAAACCCCAAAACTTCATATAATTTAGGGTGTCTTATTTTCTCATAGTAGCCTGCATGTTCCACATGCTATTCAGAGATTTTCTGTTCTCATGTTGGCCTCATTAGGCTGGGAGGTCCTTGAGGCAGGGTTGGAGGATATTTAGTCCCCTCTGTATCCCCCAGTGTCCAGCACTGTGGCTGGCCCATGCTTGGCATTTAATAAATATTGATTAAACTTAACTTAAATTCTGGAAAAGGGCCCATTTCCACTCCCCATCATCAGTGTCATCTTGGACCTGTCTATGATCCAGGACAGAGCCTGCAGGGTAAAGGGCAGCCTAGCGAGAGGAGTGTATTTTGTCGACTTCAGACAGAGAAATGACTTTCCGTTAAGGTGGATTATTTTGAGAGGGCTAGACATAATTTACATGTCAGTCAGTCAGGCAGTGGCCCAAATGGTTCTCATGTCTGGAGGGAATTTATGTCTCTGCTCTTTTTTGCTTAGAGTTTGAAACTGTTGTTATTTAATATTGTTATTTATTTAGCACTATGGTATGTCAGGTTTGGTGCTAAGGACTTTACATAATCATCTCTCATTTGATAACCACAACAATGCTATAAGATGGGTAACCCATTTTATAGATGAAGAAACTGAGGATCTGCAAAGTTAAGCAAATTGTCAAGGCCACACTGTGGGAAATGCAATAACTGGAATTAAAATTCAAGTCGTTCTGACTCCAGTTTGGTCCTTTCTAATGGTTTTCTGCTTTCCTGTTCAAGCAGAGCCCCTAGACCCTTAGAACGGAGTGACAGATCTCCTGACTCTCTCTACACTAAGATCCTCTCTCCAGGTATAAGCACTCTAGTTCCAATTATCCCTCTGAGAAAGTGATGGCTAAGTTTTCCAGTCCCCAGTTTAAATTAGTTTACTATAACTTCACCTTTCCACACACCATACTGAAGGAGGCAATTTACGAAAAGGCAGTGTGAGATTCAGAAGTGAGCAGGAACTTCTACTTTTGAGTGCTGTCCCCTCAATATTTCCTGCCATATTTGTACCTGGAAGGATTAACATGATGATTAAGTATGTTGATGGATAGACTATTGGTTATACATGGTGCCCTTTAATAATATTTTATCTCCTCATTTATTACATCCTCAATTCTGAGCAGCAGTGTTGTTAACCCAGAATGGGGATCATCTAAAAGTCCTTCCTGAATGCTTTTGGTATGTGTTAAAATGTTTCTACATATATTCTGAGAATCATAAAAGATCAGAGCTACTGAATCATATTTATTGTATCAGGTTTCCAGTATGTCAAGTTTAAAAGAATTTAGATTAATTTGAGAATCTCTGGATAATATGGATGATATATCCAGAGACATACATGAAAGCTTCCCTTGAAATGGAGATGTAGAACGAGTAGACTTCATTAATGTTTTCCTTGTTTATCATCTCTCGTCTAAAGATGTATTAAAATTCTGTAGCTTGAAATGTCAAACAGACTTGCTCACATTTTTTCACCCTAGATGAAGTGTTTTAAGGGTGAGAAGGCCACCTGGCTGTTTCAAAATGAGATTGATTGGAAGTCCCCGTCCCCCAACTCCTACACCCCACACTATGCTACGGTCTTACCCTCAGCTGTGCAGGTTCACACTTTAATTCTCAGGGTACATCAGAGGTGACCATCTCTGCTGGATTTATTTACTCTGCTGGTAGCTTGTTGTAAGATTGAGTCCCTGGTGAGGCTCGGGCAGTGGCATCCCTGCCCTGTACTGTGTCAGTGGAGCAAGCTGCAGCATTTGTTTTGTTTTTTTAAGATTTAGTATTTATTTATTTATTTTATTTATTTATGGCTGCGTCGGGTCTTCGTTGAGGCACATGGGATCTTTCGTTGTGGCTTCTCTCTAATTACGGTGTGAGGGTTTTCTCTTCTCTAGTTGTGGTGCGCAGGCTCCAGGGCACGTGGGTGCTGTAGTTTGTGGTACACGGGCTCTCGCTGAGGCGCCCGAGCTCAGTAGTTGTGGCGTGCGGGTTTCTTCTCTCTCTAGTTGTGGTGCAGGCTCCAGAGCACGTGGGCTCTCTACTTGAGGAGCACAGGCTCAGTAGTTGTGGCACGCGGGCTTGCCCCGAGGAATGTGGGATCTTAGTTCCCCAACCAGGGATCGAACCAGAGTCCCCTGCATTGTAAGGCAGATTCTTTACCACTGGACCACCAGGGAAGTCCCGACTGCAGCATCTTAACTCGGGCATAAGGAAAGTGGTGTCCTTACCAGGCTGATCCTTCAGAGTGATTCTGAGCCTGTTCTTAGCTGCACCTTTCAAGCCTCGTTCTCCATCCATGCTGGAGATTATGTGCTCCCTAAACACTCCTCCAAACATTTCAAATTTAAAGTATAAAAGAATAGTATAATGAGCTCCCACATACCCTTTGTTTTCTTTATCTTTATCTTTATCCAAAACATTTTCTTTTGCTGAACCATTTGAAAATAAGTGGCAGGTATCATGATGCTTCACCTGCAAAAGAGCATGTACCTCCTGAGAACAAAGACATGATCCTACATAGCCACAATGCCACGATCCTTGGTATAATATCATTAAGTATAGTTCATATTCAAATTTTCCTTAAAATGTCCTTTATAGCTGCTTTTTTGGGCAATGTAATCAAACCTCTAACATCAATTTTGTGCTAGATGAATTCACACATAAACTGAAAATGTCTTAGACTTTCTAAGTATCCCAGGACTCAACTTTGATTAATTTTGTATTTCGAACCCAAGTCCATATTCAATACCATTTCATCTGAGGATATTTTTAAACATGTGAAATTTGACATTAATATTTTTGGAACTCAGGAATACCCTGTGCCCAATATTCCCAGTATGTTAAAACTAGAAAGAAAACTCCTTTCTTTAGATGTTTTTGTTGTTGTTGCTCTTTTTTAACCATGTTAACCATTTTGAAATGCAGAGCTCAATAATTTTAAGTCTATTCACATTGTCGTGTAACACATCTCCAGAACTCTTTTCATCTTGCGAAACTAAAAACAAAACTCATACTCTTCTCTCCCAAACCTGTGTTCCCCACATCAGAGTATTGGCAACTCCATTCATCCAGCTATTCACACTAGAAACCTAGGCCATTCTTGAAAATTCCCTTTCCTTTACACTCCATATCCAATCCATCACCAAATCCTATTGATTTTGACTTTCATGTATGCCTCCAATTCATCAGCTTGTTTCTGTTCCCAGCCCTCTTTCCCAGTCCATGCTGCCATCTTATGCCATCTGGATTACTGTGATAGACTCCACACTGGCCCCCTTTTCTTCCTGCGTATCTGCGCTGACTCCTAGTAATTTGTTTTCCATACAGAGACAGCTATTGTCAAAGTGCAAATCTGGTTATATCTTACACACTCAATCCTCACTGGCTCCCCCAGTCTCTCAGAGGTAAAGACAAAACTCCTTAACCTGGCCTGTAAGACCTTGCATGATCTGGCCCTGCCTACCTCTCCAGCTCCATCCCACACCATTCTCTCCCAACCTTTTTTACTTTTTTTACTCCAACCATATGGCCTTCCTCCAGTTCCTTATACTTGCTGTGGTCCCTCCTCACTGCGTTTTGCCTATGCTGTAGCCTCTGCCTGGACAACGCTTCATGCAGGTACTGCATAATCATCCATCACAGCTCAGTCATCAGAGAAGCCCTCGCTGACTTCTCTGACCAGGTCACATTGCCCCTGATAAAGTTTTCCGCCAAGTACATTTCCCTCAAACATTTAGAATGATTGCAGTGTGTGTGTTGATCTCCTTCACTAGACTGAAAGATCCTTGAGGGTAGGAACTGTGTCTCTTTTTGCTCACGCTTGTTTCCTGAGCACCTAGAACATACTCATGAAACATCTGATGAATGAATGAATGCCTTTCCTTCTGGTCTTTTATCTATTTTCATACACTATTATGTTTGCAAAAATAGAAACATCTTGTACCGACCATTTTGTAGCTTTCCTCGTGTACTTAGCAATAAGCAAACATTTGGGGGCTGCTTTTATTGGCAAAACCCACTCTGGAATTTTTGCTGTTTCCAATTTACTCCTTGACTTTTCATTTGGAAAGTCCACTGTAGGGTTGGGTATAAATAGCAAAACTGAATTAGCACTGGCTGCAGCTATGGTTTCTGATCTTTTTTCGAGGCCCATCTTGGCACCTGGCAACACATCCCTGGTCCACGCAGGAAGGGTAGTGCAGTGGTTAGCACGTGGGGGTCAGACAGATGAGCGTCTCAGCACTGCTCTGCTTCTGTCCCAGTGAGGCCCAGTTGAATATAATGAGCAAAGTCTCTATCAAGCTACTTCAAGACAAGTGGGATCTAGGCAGAAATCTCTCTGAAATCCAAGAGCAGAGCTGTAACTAGAGCTAGAAGGTGGATCCAGATTCAGAGCCGCCTCAGGAGCAACAGGAGCCCATGGCTCTCCACCCAGTCTCAGGGTGACCTGTCTCGGCCACTCTCTACATGTCAGCTTCAGTCTCCTCTTTAACCTTCCAAGTCCCTCTGCTTACTTACAGTTTTTGCTTTTCAGAAGTTTGGCTTGCAAATGGCTTTAACTTGGCATGGTTCTGACTCTATCTGTGGCATCTCTTGATACATCTTTTTGCCACCTCTTTCTGCTCTCAGATGGCAAACTCTGTGTTTCTTATTTCAAAATAGAGAGAGAGACTCTAGCTGTCCCATCTGATCTTGTTGAGCCAGTTGTATATGTCCTTGAACTAATCTCTATATACACTTGGCTGTCTTTGGATGGGGGCATCCACTCTAGTTAGAAACTAGGGGAAGCAGCAGAGTCATGTAGTGTCAAAAATGGCTTCCTGGGCAACAGAGGAGGTGGGCTGGGAATTTTCCATTAGAATAGGGCGTGGACACATCAGACGCTATAACTGACTTACCTAGTACAGCCTGTGTGACCTGGAACAAAACACCCAACTTCAGTTTTGAGCCTTGGTTTCCTCAGCTGTAAAAAGAGGAAAGCAACCTATTTTATCAAATTCTCAGGTTATAAGGAAATAAGATGAGATAAAACACACAGAACACTTGACCCAGTAGCATCTCAACTAGTAAGAGGTACTATTACATCTCTTCACTGTAGTAGTATCATCTATGACATATTAATGTTTATAATGAATGTACATAATATATTATATCTTTGAATATATTCTTTGAAAATAATATATTTTCATATTATAAATAAATATAATACATATAATGTGATATATATATATATATATATATATATATATATAAAGATATGGAATAATGTAGTTTCAAGTTACCTCTTTAATCCAGGTTACTTCTGGGAAGAATTTCCCAGATGGATAAATACTTCTATAAATTGTGACTCTAGGCAGAATAATATTTCTGACGCACAGGGTGGAGTGATGGGAATGTTTTTTTCCCCGGGGAGATGGTGGTCTTTTGGCCCCTCCTTACTATGTGGAAATGATCCAAGATAACATGGGGACAATAAACAGCCTGTGGATACTAACAAAGGCTATTGTACTGAAGGAGTTTTTTGGTCTGGAGCCAGAAGCCAGATTTAGAATGAAATGCACACAGTTTCTTTTCTACAGAAATGTTTGAATAGTAATAGTTAATGCTTACATAGTGCTTACTATATGCCAGGCATTGTGCTAAAGGCTTCACATGTATTAACACATTTCCCCCTCTTCACAACACATCAAGGTGGATACCTACTATTTACAGATAAAGAAACAGAGACATTGATCTGTTTTTTAAAATCCTTTCCATAAGCTATAACCAGCTGACCTTGCTTTGACCTTATGTCCATCTCTAGTCCTCAGTCCTCTGAGGGCTGTGGTTGGTATTGCTGTTGTTCCAGGACTGGAGTCTTGCCTTGCTCCCTCTGACTTCTTCCCACTGTCAGTGTTCTTCCATGAATTCCAAACCTGAGGGCTGCCACCAAAGCCCTTAATAACTTTTTTTTTTCCCAGCCCAGAGGTCTTTTTTTTTTTTTTTTTTACACATATTACTCTATGAATTATAGGGAATGGGTTCCAGCAGCTCAGGCTCCTTTGCACTGTTTCTCACAAAATGTGCTTCTCTGGGGGGAGCAGGCTGGCACTTCAGTTGAAGCCAAGCACTTTTCTCTTGGCTTCCTTCTTTTTCTGATCGTTTTCCTTCACACATTTCAGGAAGCTCTCTCAGCTCTTAGAGGACTGAATATGCTCAGTGTGTACATTACTTCTGTTGGCAAGAATCTTGCCCTTAACTTGTTTGTTTCCAGCAATGCCAACAGCATGCTGGGTAACACTAGACTCTCCCAGTTTCCCCCTGGGAACATTTGTGGGGAATCCCTTTTTGAACATGACGTCTTCAGTATCACCTTTGTTGTAAATTCACATGGATGTGGCTGAAGGAACTATTCCATGTTTTCTAAAAGGCTTAGAGAACTTATAGTGGGTGCCTCTCTCCTTTCCCTTTGTGTTGCTCATTTTGGCAAATTACTGGAAGTTGGAAGTTTCAGCCAAAAAAGAGAAAAATAGAACCCCTTAATAGCTTGAGCAAGCTTAGCTAAGTGGCAAACTGGGACATGAAGTCATAATAGGATAAGGAGTGAGAGGTTACATGGGCTAAATGGCTCAAAAATCAGTGTCTATTGAGAAATTCCCTTTACAGGAAAACTGGATTTGCCTTCAGGGCAGGTGTAGAAGCTTGGAGGTGCCAAGCTGGGCTGTAGATGTGGCTGCCATGTCAAGTACTTGGAGGTGGGGACGACAACAGTGTCCGAGGAGGAGGGGCGGTGTGCTGACCAGGGTACGGGTCAGCTGGAAGAGCGTCCTGATACTGCTCTGTCTCTGTTCTAGTAAAGCCTGTTTAGATGTAAGGAGCAGAGGCTCAACCCAGTTACTTTGAGAAAAGGGGGATTTAGGCAGAACGCCCCTGCAATCCGATCGTACAGCCTTAGGTGGGGTTGGAGGGTGTTACAGTCTCAAGGTGGCCTCGAGACCTAAATTGTGTAAAGGGGAAGACGGTATATCAGTTGTGTGCTGGTTAAAAAAAAAAAACCCTGCTTCATAGCATTTATCATTCTGTGGTGTAAATACTCCTATCATGGCCAGTTTCAACCAATATGATGTCTTTGAGCTTGAAGCTGGGAAGAAATGCGTGCAATTCAATCTCTCAAATCAATATAAGTCTATTCCAGGGCACCAAATTTTAACTTTTTTTTTTCTAAATTTTCCAAATTTCCAACAAGGTGATTTATTTTTGTTTTATAGTCAGAAAAACACCTAACAAAAGTTATTTTTAAAAAAGAAATAGAAATAAAGAAATGGGACTTAATTAAACTTAAAAGCTTTTGCACAGTAAATGAAACCATTGCCCAAACTAAAAGACAACCTACTGAGTGGGAGAAAGTATTTGCAAATGATATGACATATAAGAGGTTAATATCCAAAATATATAGGCAGCTCATAAAACTCAATGTCAGAAAAACAAAAAACCCAGTTAAAAAACGTGCAGAAGACCTAAATAGGCATTTTTCCAAAGAAGATATACAGATGGCCAACAGACACATGAAAAGATGCTCAACATCCCTAATCATCAGAAAAATGCAAATCAAAACCAAAATGAGATATTACCTCATACCTGTCAGAATGGCTGTCATCAAAAAGACCTCACCACCACGTTGGTGAGGACTTGGAGAAAAGGGAAACTTAGTACACTGTCGTGAGAATACTAATTTGTGCAGCCACTATGGAAAACAGTATGGAGGCTCCTCAAGAAGCTAAGATGGGACCACTTTTACTTCCATCAAAGGAAAACATTACTATTTTCTCTTTTCCAGCATTAATTGGGAAAATGTTATTGAATGCCTATAATAGGCAAGGTGTTTGGCATGCTGGAGGGGGAATAGAAATAGGGTGACCAAATTGAGTTTTGTTTTGTTTTGTTTTTAATGTGGAGGCTTTATTTTACTTTTTTTTTTTTTTTTTGGCTGCGTTGGGTCTTCGTTGCTGCGCGCAGGCTTTCTCTAGTTGTGGCGAGCAGGGGCTACTCTTCGTTGCGGTGCGTGGGCTTCTCATTGTGGTGGCTCCTCTTGTTGCGGAGCACAGGCTCTAGGCACGTAGGCTTCAGTAGCTGTGGCACATGGGCTCAGTAGTTGTGGCTCACGGGCTTAGTTGCTCTGCAGCATGTGGGATCTTCCCGGACCAGAGCTCAAACCCGTGTCCCCTGCATTGGCAAGAGATTCTTAACCACTGCACCACCAGGGAAGTCCCCAAATTGAGTTTTCTCAGGACTGTCCCAGTTTTAGCCTAGAAAGTCTGGTATCCTGAGAAATCCCTCAGTCCAGGCAAACCAGGATAGTTGGTCACCCTACAAACAGAAGACACCTCCCATCTCTCAAGGATTTTATAATCTAGAAAACCATCTCAGATCCACATCCTCAAGAAATATTTAATCATGTCTTAGGAGAAATAAAAATATGGGAAAATGAGAGAGAATATATAGCCGAACCTATCAGGAAAGACTTCATGGAGATAGTTTCATTGAAGATGGCTATAATTTTTTTTTTTTTTTTTTAAAACCCAACATTGTAGGTATTTCCGGGAAATGATATTCTGGACTCTTTGCTTTGTAGCTACTAAATCTTCGGTGAACATCCTTACTTCTGTAATGAGAAAAAAAGAAAATAACACTACCCCCCTCAACCAGAAACAATTTAAGTAGATTTCAAACATAGATATAAAGCAAAAAGGATATAAGAAGCATTACCAATCTTACCACCAAGATATAACCTGATTTAACATTTTTGATAGGTATGTATATATCTAGGACAGTGGGTCTCAGCCAGGGTGATTTTGCCACTTGGGGGGACACTTGGCAGTGTATACAGACATTTTTTGACTGTCACAACTGAGGAAGGATGCTACTTGCATCCAGTGGATAGTGGCTAGGGATGCTGCTAAACATTCTACAAAGTACAGGACAGCTCCCTCTCCCCCAACAAAGAATTATCCAGTCCAAAATGTTAGTAGTGCCATGACTGGGGAACTCTGTCCTCGGAGGTACATATGGTTTTGGTTTGAATTTACAAAAGTGGTGCTAAATCTATGTATAGTTTTCTAATCTGAATGTGTTGTATTTCTTCAGGCAGAGAAGGGGAAAGACAGTCTAGGCAAAGGGAATAAATACAACTCAAAGACAAGAAAATTCTAAGCATATTTAGAGACAAAATATGTAGTTATAACATCACAGTGACAGAATACATCATAGCGGTTAAGAACCGAGGCTTCGAAGTGAGCAAATGCAATTGGAATCTTAACTTCATCTCTTTGGGTCAAGGGGCTGAGTGAGTGGGAAGGAAAGATGAGATAGGAGCTGTATGCTCTTTTTTTTTAAATAAGTTTTTTAAATTTATTGATTTATTTTTATTTTTGGCTGCTTTGGGTCTTTGTTGCTGCGTGCGGGCTTTTCTCTAGTTGCGGCAAATAGGGGCTACTCTTTGTTGCGGTTCACGGGCTTCTTATTGGGTGGCTTCTCTTGTTGCAGAACACAGACTCCAGGCGTGCAGGCTTCAGTAGTTGTGGCACTCAGGCTCAGTCGTTGTGGCTCGTGGGCTCTAGAGCTCAGGCTCAGTAGTTGTGGCACATGGGCTTAATTGCTCCACGGCATATGGGATCTTCCCGGACCAGGGTTCGAACCCGTGTCCCCTGCACTGGCAGGCAGATTCTTAACCACTGCACCACGAGGGAAGTCCCTGGAGCTGTATGCTCTTAACAAGCCATTAATCCTCTATTAGCCTCAGTTTTCACATGCTTAAGATGAGGAACAATACCTACTTCAGAGGACTACTGTAAGCATTAAAAGAGATATGGTTGACAAAGCCCTTGCTTCTGGTAGGTGTTCAATAAATGGTGACTATGTTACTATTATTATTGTTAACTTTTTTGTTGTCAAACAAAGCATAGATATAGAAAGTGACACACAGGGCTTCCCTGGTGGCGCAGTGGTTAAGAATCTGCCTGCCAATGCAGGGGACACGGGTTTGAGCCCTTGGCCGGGAAACTCTCACATGCCGCAGAGCAACTAAGCCCATGTGCCACAACTACCATGCCTGCGTTCTAGAGCCAGTGAGCCACAGCTACTCAGCCCATGTGCCACAACCACTGAAGCCCGCGCACCTAGAACCCATGCTCCACTACAAGAGAAGCCACCTTAATGCGAGGCCTGCACACCGCAACAAAGAGTGGCCTCTGCTTGCTGCAACTAAAAAGAAAGCCCGTGAAGCCATGAAGACCCAACGCAGCCAAAAATAAATAAATAAATAAATAAATTAATTAATTAAATTTATTTTAAAAAAAAGAAAGTGACACACAAACTGTATAACTTAGTGAATTATTATAAGGCACATGCACCCTTGTAAACCCCATACAGTTCAACTCTGCACTCATGCATGTAATGTATGTCATGCTTTTATATATATGAGGATATTTGGTGGGAGGGTGGTAGTGATTGTTTGGGATGGAGAGAGGGTGTATCACAATAGACTTCTTAGTGTTTTTTTTCCATTTGGTATATTCCCATTTATTCAAGTTTTCTTTTAAATCTTTTAGTAAATTTCCTTAGTTTTCCCCTACATTTCTTGTTAAGATTATTCCTAGGCATTTACGTATGTTTTGTTACCATCATGAATGACATTATTTTTCCATTACCTTTTCCAACTGGATATTGTTGGTATACTGGGAAACAATTGTTATATTTTTATCTCATTTCCAGCCACTTTTATAATTATTATTTTATAAACCTTGCAGAATTGATGTCTCACTGCCCCCTCATTCACAGACTGTGAGTCAGGAAGGAGAGACTTCTTTGTAGGGAAATAGACGGTTTGTCTAGCTTGTGTAGGGCAATAGATGGCTCCTGTCTAAAAATCAATGATAGCCCCATACAGGGTGTTATCCCCACAGGTAGTGATAGCCTCATATGGGCACATGGAAAAGCGGCAACTAAAGATTCTGAGAAGCAGGAAAGAAAGGATGCTGAGATGAGCCCTTCTGACCTACCGTTAGAAAAGGAAAAGGGGGATTCTCTCCTTCTCTTGGACAGAGCAGTGGAAATAGTAAGATGTTGGCAATGGTGGTGTTCAAGGCAGTGTGGCCCTGACAAATGTGGCAGTCAGGGGCCCAGAGCACTTCAGGGGCAGCTTGTGATGCTTTGATGCCATTGCAGTTGTGACTGTGCCCTAGAAAGGCAGGCATGGTCTAGCTGGCCTTGTGAAGTCCTTACTGTCAGTCATAAGTTAGGCCCTTGATCATCAGGATGTAGCAGCAGAAAGCAGGAGCCAGAGCTTACTGGTCATTAGGTAGGTTGGTGGAGGGAGACCTTCAGGTCAGGGAGTACTGAAAGACAGAATCCCCTAACCATGATGGATCAAAGTCATAGATGCATTGAAGAGTTTCTGGGAAAACTTCTTCTTGGGATTGAGAGTCCACAGGATCACTAGAGAACAGTGGAAAATAGGAAGCATGGGCTTTAGAATCAACCAGACCTGAGTCTAAATCTCAATTCTGACACTCAGTAGTTATGTGTCTTAATTTGGCTTCCTTCCCAAAGCAGACTGTTAGACAAGGATTAGGTGCAAGTAGTTTATTTGAGAAGCATAGTGATGGGATGGGGAAGTGAGATAGGAAGGGCAGGAATCCCTTAGAAGATGAGTGGGTTACTACATTGGCAACTGAAGTTCAACACTTGGGAGTCCTCTGAAAGACGGTGTAGAACACACTTCAGTGCTGTCCCACAACGAGACAAGGAAGCTAGCAGTTTTATCTACCAACTTCTGGCCCTCAGTTGAAGGTCACTCTTGGGGGGCATTAACTCTCCAGCACCTCTGGTGAGTTGGCACGCTCTTGTAGCTGGAGAATGCTCTCAGGCAGAGTGATGCTTTTGGTGTGTATGGGAAGTTTTGGTGGGTCACCTGTAGATGGATATGGGCATGACACCAATATTGTGTGCTGCAGTTATGTGATCTTGTCTGTTTTCATGTCTTTAAAATGGAGATCAAAGTACTTAACTGCACTGGATTAGTGGGAAGATGAAGTGCATTAGAATTCACAAAGCACCTCTTGCAGTTCCTGGAACATAGTTTATGCTCAATAAATGGTAGTTTTAGTAGCAATAAGTTAACGTGAGGGAAAAGTGGCTCTTCCTCTGTAGCTGACTTAAGACTTGTTTCTATCAGTATAATTTGTGTTAGGGAAGATGGTTGACTGGGGTCAGAAGGGGCAATCCATGGCCTTAGGAATAGAGATCTTCCTTGAGTACAGCTACCCATTTGTATGGGGACAGAATCTGTTCCTTACAAACATCATAAAGCCAACTAACTTAGTAAGATATATTTAGATAGTTTTCTCAGTAGTAAAACTTTTGCCAATGCTTTGTATATTTTGCTGCCTGGTAGGAAAATAAAGGTTCCACAGAACAGATTTATTTTGCTTGTATCTGTAGAAAATATTTACAAGTTCATGCTGAATCTCAGAACATATCCAGGTTGACACAGATGCACTGATTGTGTTTTTTAACCTTTCCGCTAAAATCTAATCATAGATCTTATCACACTCATGGTACAACTCTGTGTGTGCTTGCTTACTAGGAAAATGGAGGGTTTGGGGGGGAAGACAGCAGTTATCGGCTTATGTCAGGGGATGGGTTGGGTGGGCTAGCGAGGTAAATATATGGAACACTATGAGGGAACTTGGTGAATAGGATCTACCATGAATGAAGAATTGAGTTATATTCTTAATTTTGGTGTTTTGGGGATGGTTGGATGGAGTTGGATTATGGCCAATGTTGTTTATAATCTGAGAGGTTCTAGAGGACAAAATGCCATGAGAGGCATCGGGTCATGTGTTGTCCTCAGCTCTACTAGACGGCATAGTTAGAGTCACGGAGGTGCAGTTCTGAGCTCTTCCCTGCCCAGGCCTGCAGCAGGAGTTCGGGTTGTGTGTGTCCTTGTGGCAAGCACAGGGGGATAACTGTACACCAGCCCACCTCCCTCTTCTGTGTTAACAGGTCCTGATTGTGTTCAACTATCAGATGGCTACTCCTTGATCTTGGGGGAGGTGGACTAGTCCCAGCACATGAATCATGTTTGGTGCAAGGCAATTGTGGTACTCAATTTATATTTCCTGGTGTCTGGTCTGAGGTGGCCAAGTGACCTAGGAAAAGTGTGACGGGGATTTTAGGAAATAATTTTCTCTCTGATAAAAAGAGAGAGATGGAGGAGAAGAGGCCTGCCCCTTTTCATCCCGATGTTGGACCAGGGTTCTGTGAAGACATGGTGTTTGGTACTGTGGCAGCTATTATGTGACCATGAGGGTACACCTTTATCACACCAAGGGTGACAGAGTGAAAGATGGGAAAATCTTCTGTCTTTGATGACATCACTGAGCTTCTGGATCAACCTGGGACTCCACACCGCTAGCTTCTTATAATGTGAGACTCTTATCGTTTAAACCACTTTTGATGGGATATTCTGTCATTGAATCCAAAAGCATCTTTCTTTCTTTTTTTTTTGGATGCACGCGCAGCTTGTGAGATCTTAGTTCCCCAGCCAAGGATTGAACTCGTGCCCCCTGCAGTGGAAGTGCAGAGTCCTAAGCACTGGACCACCAGGGAATTCCCAGAAGCCAAAAGCATCTTGATTGACAGAGCTCTGGATGAAGAACAAGTGTTGGGAGAATATCAAAGGCCCGAATTTTAGGAGTAAGTATCCATGCGTAGAAGAGAAGAAGAACTGAGGCAGAACTGGGTCTCTGGGAGAGGCTTCAGTCACCACTGACGAGGACAGAGAATTGGGCTCCTGCTGACCAGGAGGACTGGTAGTGCTCCCCACTGCTAGAAGGGGAATGAGAGCAGGAGCAGACAGCAGAAGCCGCTTTGGTGAGGCGCCCGCCACTGGGGCAGCTGTAGTGGGCAAGTCCAGCAGTTCTCTCTGTGGGAGACAAGGAACCAGGGCGACCACGATATTACAGCTCTGGTAGCCTGGTGGTCGTGGAAGAAACAGGGGCTTTAGAGGCAAGAACTGGGCCCTGCCACTCAGTTTCCTTAGCTATAAAATGAGGAAAGTCATATTAGTGCCACTGGGTTGTTATAAGCTTAAAATACCTTAACTCCTATAAATTTCCTAGGATATAGCAGGAGTTTAATAAAAGACAGTTACTTCTATTTAATGGAGACCTGCAGAGGCAATGAAAATACTTCATGATCCACTACTAGATGCATACCAGTAGATGCTGGGTGAGATCAGGCCAATTTGAGACTTCCCAGGGCAATCTGGTGTCGACCTACCCTGATTGGTCTTCTAAGAGAGAAGACCCTGGGGATGGAGTTTCTGGAGACCATTTCTTCTCTGCCCCCAGAGGCATATCTAAAACAATAGACATTTTGGGGGGAAGGGGAACATGACTATTTGCCATGACATTGTTTGCCCCTGAGCAGGGAGGAAGACAAAGACAGATGACATGCAGAGCTGGTAGAAATGAGAATGCCAAAGCTAAGTGGGTTTTCCAAGGTTCCCGAAGGACTGGTCTGGGGCACATCATGGGGTCTCAGACTCCTGGGAGGAAGCAGGAGGAGGATTTGGAATGTCCCCTGCCCATCCCATCATTGACACCTTGGGTTACAGAAGCACCAGAAGTATGAATGTAATAACCAGAACCAGAGGCTTCCTGCTCACGGATGTGGGGGGGCGGGGAGGTGGACTGAAATAGCCACACAGCACTAATAGCAGACTCTGAGAAGCCACTCCTTTTCACTGGAGCCCCTTCCTACACAGCCTTCTAAGTAATTTCTAAGCTTGTGATGATTACAGAAAGAAGAAGAATAGAAGTTACTGGCGTTTGTAGTAACAGGATGAGAAAGTGCAAGACTTCCTGTTATGTGTGTGTGACAGCTGGTGATAAGTGGAGGGCCCTGCACAGGAAATCCGCTCAGCTTCTGCAATGTGACCTGCCTGAAACTTGGGCACTTCTTCAGTCTGGATGTTGATGGCAGGACAAAGGGGCACCTGGACCATGGACAACGCGGTAGAGAAGAGTTTGGAAGGGCCCCTGGCACCTTCTACAGATGAGCCCTCCCAGAAAAGGGGAGACCTGGTAGAAATCTTAAATGGGGATAAGGTAAAATTTGACGACACTGGACTCTCCTTAATTCTGCAGAATGGCCTGGAGACCCTCCGAGTGGAAAACGCTCTGACAGACGTCATCTTGTGTGTGGACATTCAGGAATTCTCCTGCCACCGCGTGGTGCTTGCCGCGGCCAGCAACTATTTCAGGTCAGCATGCCTAGACCAGAGTCAAACTGGGTGCAGGTCATCAGGGAAATCTGTACTGATGTGAGAGCCCAGTGTAACTAGTTGGCTGTTGCATTTACGGTTTATATATTTATTTCTGTTTGTGTGTCTATTCAAGATTCAAAAAAGGAAGCTATTAAACTTTAAAGTTTAGAATTTAAGTCATATTAAGAGAGATTGCATCTTTTAAAGGTAATGTTTATACATTATGGTGAACCTTAATGTGTATGTGTCTTTGTTCCAGAGGGTGGAAAATTACCAAAGTTATGGGGATTTTCCCCCCACCACCTGACTAGTGTGTTGGAAACATAATGCTGTCTTTGTTCACCAATAGATGTAGAGAAAACAACGTGGCCACTCAAAGTTATCCAATGATCTGCTGAAAATTAGGGGCTTCTGTTTAAGTGCAGTGAGTGGGTAGGAAGGGAAAGCAGTTACAAAGGTGCTTTAGAAGTGAGAGGCCACTAGTTACAACAAATTCAAGGGATCTGGGTTCCATCCCACTCTGCCCCTTCCTGAGCCTGTGACTTGAGGCAAATCACTTAATGCTCTGAGTTTCTGTTTTGTCATCTGTAAGATGGGGACAATAATGCTTACCTCTCAGGATTATTGTGATAATTAAATATGAGAGGGAAAAGAGTCTCACATAGGGCCTAGCATCTCGTAGATGCTCAATATATCTCTGTTGAAATTCTTCGCCTCATTCTGCTTAGTTCAGCTAAGAGCTGTGTATTGGGCAAAAGCTTGGGGGTAGGGCTTTCCTGGTGGCGCAGTGGTTGAGAGTCCACCTGCTGATGCAGGGGACACGGGTTCGTGCCCCGGTCCAGGAAGATCCCACATGCTGCGGAGTGGCTGGGCCTGTGAGCCATGGCCACTGAGCCTGCGCCTCCAGAGCCTGTGCTCCACAATGGGAGAGGCCACAACAGTGAGAGGCCCAGGTACCACAAAAAAAAAAAAAAAAAAGCTTGGGGGTAGGAATGTGGGAAAATCAGGAACCCAGTGAATTCCACTGGATCCAGAGTTCTCCAGATCGATGTAGACATGGTGGGAACCAGTCCCCAAGGGAAATGTGGAAGCAAAAGGTATTTGGAGAACTTGAAAAAGAAATACCCTTGTAATTCTTCTTAATAAGATTCTTCTTAACTCTTCGTTCTGACTGAGGAAATTAAAAACTATTTACCTATGTAAATATCATGGAAGGTATTTTAGTTTTTCATTTTTTGACATGCTTAGGGGAAAAATTCAAAAAGCAAAGTTGACAGATTGTTGTGGGACTGATTAGGTACCGATGTATATGAGGCAAGAGGATATATGGGTTTGTAGGAAGCAGGGCCTGCTATATGCCAGACAGACAGTTATCTGATTTTATTTTTGCAGCAGCATGATGAAGGTGGCTGATATGCCCTTTTACAGATGAGGAAATGAAAACCCAACATTACATATCTAGTCATTGCTGGAGCAAGGATTGGGCACATTCTAGAAATTTTTGTTTTTATTGCAATATAAACTGCCCTAGATTGGAGGCTTTATTCCACAAGAAGTATATAAAAGGTAAAGTGTAGGCACGGCCATAACACTGGGTTCACATAGATAAACACATTATTCACTCTACCAATATTGATCATATGATTTCACATTGATCACAACCCCTTTCAGAAATGAATGACAGTCAACTTAGCTGATGTGCTGAGCACTCACTTTCAGGTTTAATCTTTTTGTTTTGGGTCACTAGAAAACTGCTATTCTAAAATATATAACCGGGACTTCCCTGGTGGCGCAGTGGTTGAGAGTCCGCCTGCCGATGCAGGGGACACGGGTTCGTGCCCCAGTCTGGGAAGATCCCACATGCTGCGGAGCGGCTGGGCCCGTGAGCCATGGCCGCTGAGCCTGCGCGTCCGGAGCCTGTGCTCTGCAACGGGAGAGGCCACAACAGTGAGAGGCCCGTGTACTGCAAAATAATAATAATAATTATTATTATATATATATATATATATATATATATATATATATATATATATATATATATATATATATATACCCAATTAGCAATTTCATTAACTGCTTGATCTGGCTATGAAACAGGACCGCTGGCTGTGTGCTCTTGAGTACATCAATGCTTTCTCCAGTCCTGGGGTTTCTCAGTCTAAACAGAAGGTGTTTGGGCCCAGGTCCTTCCAACCCTGCTGATGTAGGGTGCTTAGGGAAAGTGTGTGCCAGCCCCAGAGGCAGCAACGGGCAACGAGAAGTTGGAGGCGGCCATGCGGTGCACGTGTCTGCCTGTGGATGAAGAGTCTCTTCCCAAATTGCGTGGTTATGAAGGGAAATTCCTTCCATTCTCTTTTGATTCTTATTTTGGTATTTCCAAGGTGACTGTCCTCCTGTAATGACCACAGTCCTAGAGACAGGATTCATTTTCCCGGTACTACTATTAACAACAACTTCTGTTGTTGGACACTTATTGTGGGCCAGTCCCTGTGCCACCTGTGTCACATACACTGTCCCACTTAATCCTCATGACAACCCCCCTGAGGTGGGGAGTTGTCTCCCCATTTCCAGATGAGGAACCAAAACTTGGAGTGTCTCAGTTAACGCAGTGCCCAAGTGAGATTTGGACCTAGGACTGACATTCAGTCTGACGTTGCCTCACCGCCTGTCTTGCTTTGTTTCTAAGATTTTGAAAAGCGTTGGTAGCCAAGTTCCTCTTATGCTCAGACTTTGAAAGGGCAGAGAGTCTGCTCTGTCTGAGAAGCTTCTGACATAGCCCTCTGTGCTCTGGAGGGCCTGAAGCTGGTTGTAAAATTATGTAGGGTTTTTTTTCTTTATTCATTGAGAACATAAATATTTTCCACTAAGTGATTGAACCATAGTTTATTTAACCAATCCTCTATTGATAGACATTTGGATTGTTTCGAATTTTTTGCTATTGTAAACAATGTTATAATAAATAATCTTATACGTCATTTCATATGCATCCAGGAGTGTCTGGGGGTGCATTTCTAGAAGAGGGTTTGCTGCATCAAAGAGAAATGTATCTGCGGTTTTAATGGATATTGCCAGATTCTTTTTTTTTTTTTTTTTTTTTCTGTACGCGGGCCTCTCACTGCTGTGGCCTCTCCCGTTGCGGAGCACAGGCTCCGGACACACAGGCTCCGCGGCCATGGCTCGCGGGCCCAGCCGCTCCGCGGCATGTGGGATCTTCCGGGATCGGGGCACGAACCCGTGTCCCCTGCATCGGCAGGCGGACTCTTAACCACTGCGCCACCAGGGAAGCCCCCAGATTCTTCTTAATAGGGGTTCAATAATTTTGCAATCCCCATGGCCTTGCCAGAAGAGGATGGCATCTAATTTTGGGTTTTTTCCCAAACTGATAGATGAGAAACACTATCTCAGGTTAGTTTTAATTTGTATTTCTCTTATTTTTTATAAGGTCAAACATCTTTTCATATGTTTAAGGGTCATCTGCAGTTCTATTTCTATGAACTCTCATTTCATAGCCTTTCAAACTTTCATTTATATCTTTTTTTTTTTTTTGCGGTACGCGGGCCTCTCACTGTTGGGGCCTCTCCCGTCGCGGAGCACAGGCTCCGGATGCACAGGCTTAGCGGCCATGGCTCACGGGCCCAGCCGCTCCGCACGAACCCATGTGCCCTGCATCGGCAGGCGGACTCTCAACCACTGTGCCACCTCATTTATATCTTTTTATTTTTTTTATTTTTTTTATTTTTTTATTTTTTTTGCGGTATGCGGGCCTCTCACTGTTGTGGCCTCTCCCGTTGCGGAGCACAGGCTCCGGATGCGCAGGCCCAGCGGCCATGGCTCACGGGCCCAGCCGCTCCGCGGCATATGGGACCCTCCCAGACCGGGGCACGAACCCGTATCCCCTGCATCGGCAGGCGGACTCTCAACCACTGCGCCACCAGGGAGGCCCCATTTATATCTTTTTAAATCAAAATTAATTTTTATCAAAGTACTATGTGCAAATAGTTAACAAAGAGTCAAATAGTATTTAAAGGCTTATAATGAAAACCAAAAATTCCTCTTCACTTCCTCCACCCTTCAGTCTTGGTCACTAGAGCCCACCATTTTCAAAATTTAGCTGTTTCTGTTTCTTCTGGTATTATATTTATATTTCTACAAAATACTCTTATACTGCTCTTTCTTCATTTCTCAGGGTTAGACATCATTTATTAATTTTCTTGTAGGTCTGATAAGGATTTAGTGCTTATACCTAACTCCCTTCCCTTCCCTATCATCTCTCAATGTAATGTTATCACATTTTTGATACATTTGGATTAAGAGTTTACATTATATCTATGAAAACATTGTTTCCTGTTGAGCCAAATTGTGTTTTATGATTACATTTTCTTTCTTGTAAACCTTCTTGTCTTTCCTGAAGTTAATAACTCACTCTTTTTTCCATTTGCTTAGTTTTTGGGGTATCTTTTGCTCACAGCCTCTCCACAGTGATCTTTCATGTCTCCAAATGCATCAGAGGATCTACCACTTCTTTATCTTATCACTTCCATTACCCTATACAGCTTCTCTGAACCTGCTGCCCAGCTGTTGTCTAGCTGCATATGTAACCACGGTGGCTATAAATAGGAACTATATTAGTAACTCAGACAATGTAGTTCTCTTTGGGGGCCTATTTAAAAGTCTGCAATGGAATGAGGAATCTGGGAACACACGTAGAGTTGAGGCTGAGAAAAGGGTGAGGGAGAATAAAGCTTAGAAAAATCGAGGGAAGCACAGATTTAACATTTATAATAATATTTTTTAAAAGTTTATAAGATTACTAGTGTCTTTTATAAGATTGCTCCAAAGCTGCCATTTGTGTTTTGTCTCTGGACAGGTCCCCAGATCAAAGTCATTAGAAGCGCTTGCGCATCCTGCATACAGGGCCCCACTTCCCAAATGATCTCCATTTAAGCCAGTGTCCATTTGCAGGGGAGCAACTCACCGCAGAATATGGCAAATTCTGATGTTGACCCATGAGGGCAACCATGCTGTGATTCCCAGGGTTGGCAGAGGGAGGGGGGTAGTGCTGATGTAGGGAGGGGTCCCCAGGCTACTCAGTCCTACGTGATGACTGGCTCTTCCTACATGAATATATAAGCTTCCAGGCTGAGGCTGTCAACAGCAAGCTCCTTTGTTGCTGCTCCTTGGCCCCTGCCTTGCACCTCAGTACCTCAGTCTCTGGGTCTGGTTCCCTGAAGCTATGATAAGGGGACTTTAACCACTAGCTACAAAAATCAAGCACAAGGCCAGGAATGGGAAGGGTACTGTGGGCACAATCTATGAATAATTATTCTATATTAACCAATTACTGGATGGCAGAAAGGGGGGCAAGAGACTACTCATAATTTCTGTTTATATGTAATCCTTTGCATTTTCTCCATAATGACATAAGATATCTAGAAAGGAGGCAGTAAGTGCAGGTGGTAGAATAAACAAGAATGAGTTAAAGCCATCTGGGTCTGGATTGAAGATCTGGCTAATGGCAAAAACATTGAGAATTGCTACTGCCACAGTGGGTACTGCTGATGAACTCAAATGGACTGATGATTGTACTTGGCATTGATTGGCACTGGGTTCTGTATTTTACACTTTAATATTGTCCTTTTGGCAGAACGAATATGGTGGTTAATATTTAAGTACTATAGGTCTATAATCTCTTATCTGCAATTTCAAAATCCCCAAAGTGCTGAAAACGGAAAAGTTTTTCATAATTTATTAGATGGCCAAATCCAACTGGAACCCCACTCATCTCCTCTTCTGAACTGAGAGGAGGCTACTTAGAGTCTTTATTATTTCACTTAGGACAACTATTCATATGTTCACTGCTGAGGTGTTAATGTGTTCGATTAAGGAGTGCTGGAGGTACTATGTAGTATTCATGATATGGTAATAGCCAAACAATTCTGAATGCCAAAGCACATCCAGCTGCAAGATTTTAGGGTAAGGGATTATGGAACTTTCTGATAAAGTTAATTTTCATTTTGATATTTTTCTTCTACCTTTTTTCATCTACATATTTTAATATACTTGTAAACATAGTTTATGTATAATTTGCATCTTGCTTTGCACCCTTTTTTCTTAAAACCTTTTCCCCATAGTGCTCATAGTTTTCATAACTACTATTTATTTATTTATTTATATAGCTACCATTTTTAACAGAAGCATAATATGAAAATCATTCATCGTGAATATAGGTTGTTTCCAAAATTTTGTTTTTATAAAGTATGTAGTCATAAACACCTTGTATTAAGTACTTTACACAGCTTGGAAAGTGGAAAGGCTAACATTTTTTTAGCATTCATGCATGCCAGGAACATTGTTGGATTCTTTTTCGTTTCATTTAATCTTTTTTTATTAAATAACGACACGTAGATAGTATTGTCTCCATTTCACCCTCCAGAGAATTCACTTTGCTAGGAAGAACGGTTTCCCTATTGGGATCCAAACTGAAAACAGACCTCTCCACTGGGCAGAAATATGGCTGTTAGGACATTTCCTGTGCAAGACCATTAACTCCCCTTCCCTGCCATGCACTAGTGTGGTCTACATAAGCTGAAAATGAGGAGAAGATGTAAAAATTATTGCCTCTGAGTGCTTGCACACACATGCACAGGCAGGATATAGTAGGAACACTCACCCAGTTTGTGTCTGGGGGCTGATCTGACAGATGCTGGTAGCAAAGACCCAGCATGCCTTAGGGTACTGGCCTGGGTCAAAGGGCTAAGTGAGAAATCAGGAGGCAGGTCAGGGTGTGAGGTGAAGAGACAGTATGCTTTCAAAGTATAGGACCTCAAGAACCTATGAGACATCATTGCGGCTGGAACCAATAACTGTTGATATAGTGGAAAGAACACTATCCTAAAATTCTGTCACTGGAATTTGAGTCCAGACCCTGCCCCTTCTTGGCTGTGCAAATGTTGGAGGAATCGTTTGGCTCCTCTGAGGCTCAGCACCTTTATCAACAATACAGTGAGCCTGGACTTCCCTGGTGGCGCAGTGGTTAAGAATCCACCTGCCGGGGCTTCCCTGGTGGCGCAGCGGTTGAGAGTCCGCCTGCCGATGCAGGGGACACGAGTTCGTGCCCCGGTCCGGGAAGATCCCACATGCCGTGGAGCGGCTGGGCCCATGAGCCATGGCCGCTGAGCCTGTGTGTCTGGAGCCTGTGCTCCGCAACGGGAGAAGCCACAACAGTGAGAGGCCCGCATACCACACACACACACACAAATATATATATATATATATATATATATATATATATGGAATCCACCTGCCAAGGCAAGGGACACGGGTTCGAGCCGAGGTCCGGGAAGATCCCACATGCTGCATTGCAACTAAGCCCATGCGCCACAACTACTGAGCCCGCACACCTAGAACCCGAGCTCCGTTAACAACCGCAACAAAGAGTAGCCCCCGCTTGCCGCAACTAGAGAGAGCCCGTGCGCAGCAACGAAGACCCAACAGAGCCAAAAATAAGTAAGTAAATAAATAATTTTATTAAAAAAAAAACAAAGCAAACAAAAAAAAACAATACAGTGAGGCTAATGATTTGTGTCTACTTATCCTGGTGAGTTATTGTGAAATACACATAATAAAACAGATTCACTCATAAATTTATTTGCCTAAACATTTTATGCATGGTAGTAAGTCATATTTCTTAGTTCCAAGGAATAGAAATCAACTGGCTCTTCTGAGAAGGGGATGTAGGTAGGTAACTCACAGAATCCTCCAGAAGGCTGGAGTACCAAACTCAGAAAACAGACAGGAGCAAGGGAGGCCAGGCAGTGGCCAGGACTACAACCTAAAGCCGCCACCTAGAACCCTTGTGGGGAGGACTCCCTTGCTGCTGCAGGACCTTTGAGGCCAATGCTAGCACGGCTGTGGCCCCTGGCACTGCGGCCACTGCAGTCTCGGGAAACTGGAGGCTGCTGCTGCTTCTGCTGCCTCTACCAGAACAGGTTTTCCTCTGTTCCTGCCTCTGCACCACCAGCTCCCAGTGCATAGCCTGGTGTTGGTTTAGCTGATTGGTCATGTCTGAGTTACACATGTTAAGGTATTAACTGTGACAAGCTGGAAAGTGAGCATCAGACTTTGCAGCTTCTAGATAGGGAAGTGGCTTCTGCCACAAACTACATCTCATTCAGAGGAAGATTTGCCACACCTCAGGAGGGTTTCAGATGCTGGGCAACCAAAAATTGCCAAGGGTCCATTACATGCAGCGACTATGTGACAGGCCTGCATCAGAGGCAGAATAGGGCTTAAAGTAATATGAGATAAACAAGTATTAGGGAATTCCACTGCTCTTGTCACATATGCATCAGAGATAAGGATTCTGAGAACCTAGAAGACAAGAGGACAATTACTTGCACTTTCCTTCCTCCTCTCCCTCCAAATTGTGGGTAGGCCTGGGCATACCTGTGAGAGTATATGGCATCATCCATCATATATGGACTAGAATCAGGCTGAAAGTGTGAGCTACCACTGCAGTAGCTGGCATTCAGCAGACACCCTGTAAATGTTTGACATGAATAAAAACTTGATATTCCTCCTGCAGGTTCTGTCACTAAGTGGCATCCTGGTCAGAGCAGGAAGTCCTCAAAGAGTTGGGAGGCCATTGCACAACTTTAGAAAAGGGAAGGATGATAAAGTGTGGTCGCCATAGGAAAAATTAGAAGGAGCAGTGAGAACATCCAAATGCTTCAGAATGTTGTGGATTCAATAGGTCACTCATGTGACCATCTGGACACAGATGTGCTATGCCTACACAGTGACTCCTGCAGACCTTTCTTAGGATTGGAAGATGCTGGGCAGAGGTTGCTGCCTTAGGGCAGAAGTGCAATCAGGTCCTTTGAATTTTCAATAAAATGTAAGCTCTATCATCTCCACCCTGGTGTCTAGGGCATGTGGATCTTCTTTCAATCAAGAACAGAAAAAAATATTCTTCTCCACTTTTGAATAATGTTCCGTGCAGCATTCAACTAAAACACAACAGAGAAATACTTTCATCATTTACATCTTAAGTTCTGAGCTTTATCCCTGCATCAAGTACATGGATATGTAACAGTCTCTTTATGAAAATGCCTTTACAGAACTAAATTCTAATATAGTAAATGCCAAACAGTCCCTGAGAAGAGATGGTCAGATGCAGAACATCTGTGTTCTTGGTAAAACCTCCTTGGACCTCACCATCCATCTCATTGCTCAATGTTCCTGTATTAGTCAGCATTCTCTTGGTTGCAAGGGATAGGAACTCAAAGTCAAACCAGCTTAGGCAAAAGAGGAAGGTATTTGGCCACATAACAAAAGCATAGGAAGGGCCGGAATGTAGCAGAGCCCAGGAGGAAGAGGAACAAAGGCCTTGAATGCAGTCGGGGAGATTTCTTCCCATCCATTTGGCTTCTCTCTCGGGTAGGGTTACTCAGGTGCACTTCTGCCTCATGATGGGGAATTTGCCTGTTGGCAGCTCTGAGACTCAATTCTCCCAGCTTTTGTTCTAGGGAGAAACTGAGAGGCTAGCTTCAGTTTGAAAGTCCGCAGGAAAGACTGATTGGCTCAGTTCCATTCAATTACCCAGTCCTAGACCAATCACTGTCAGGAACATGGGGCACAATGGTCAGCCCAACTTAGCTCAGGAGTCTATTGTTGGACGAAGAGGTGAGTGTGTGTGTGTGTGTGTGTGTGTGTGAGACACAGAGAGAAAGAGAGATGTCTATAAAAAGATGAGAGCTCCTACTTGAACCACATAGTTTGAGTGGGACCTGGGTGGGGAGAAGAGCATTTTCCAGAAAGAGAAGGGGGGTGGTACTGGACAAAAGGAAAAATAAATTTCCATTAAAGACAGATAACAGATCCTGGCTTACTTTTTAATTAGCCAACTTGTTATACTTCTGTATTTGCTTTGGCTGTCAGGAAGCTCAGTGCATTAGCTTTCCTTAGCCTAGGTTTCCATGATATATTCTCCTCCTACTTTAATTCCTTAGTTCTTATCTTCTTATTTTTTGTTGTTACTGTTTTATTTTATAATACCTCTGCTGCTTTAGTATAAGCCGTCTCAAGTTCTTTTGGAGAAGCCATTTCTGTATAAAGATAAATCCCCGTTGCTATGAAAGAATATCATTTAGCCAACCTGTATGTCCTCTGCCAGCTGTAAGGATTCTGTTATTCTTTTAGTACATGTAACTTTTATGGAAAGCTTCAAGGCCACAATAATTGCAGGAGTGCTGACACTGTTATGACTTTAAAACACAATCAGGGACTTCCCTGGCGGTCCAGTGGTTAAGACTCCTTGCTTCCACTGCAGAGGTACGGGTTCCATCCTTGTTGGGGAACTAAGGCCCTGCATGCCATGCGGCAAAAAAAAAAAAAACCAACAAAAACCACACAATCAAACCAAAAGTTGCATCATAGCTTTTTCTGAGGAGACACTCAGGGATCTATAAAAATTAATGATCAGGGCCTCCCTGGTGGCGCAGTGGTTGGGAGTCCGCCTGCCGATGCAGGGGATACGGGTTCGTGCCCCGATCTGGGAGGATCCCATATGCCGCGGAGCGGCTGGGCCCGTGAGCCATGGCCGCTGGGCCTGCGCATCCGGAGCCTGTGCTCCGCAACGGGAGAGGCCACAACAGTGAGAGGCCCGCATACCGCAAAAAGAAAAAAAAAAAAAAATTAATGATCAGCAGCTTTGCATAGAATGATCCAGGTCTAGGGTCAAGTAAGAGCTGACTGGCATTCAAAAGATCACATCATGTAGAGCAAGCTCAGGCTTGCAGGGGGCTGGTGTTGGGGGAATTAGGGGAGCAGCAGATGCCTGGTGAGTAATTCCAGGAAGGTGAGGTTGGTGGACACAGCACACAAAAGAAACAGGACAAAGAGAATGGAGATCAGGAAATTTAGGAAAGTTCTCAAATGACTGGCAGTATCCTTAAAGCTCAGGAGAGCAGGTTGGCTTGGCAGACGATGTCTATTTTACAGATGACCCCAAAGAAGGAGCGGGGGAGAATTCTTAGTAATTGCTGTGAAAAGCTGCACTCCTTCCACACTTCTTCGTGTACCACTAGTGATCTATAGGCCTTTAATTGAGGAACACCGGATCCTATAACCTCTCTTAAGGTGCAAATATCTGGGGGTTGGGGGCACAAAATATTAAGCTTTCAGTACTATGGTGTTGAGCGGGTTTAGAGAAATTCCACCCACTTACCCATTCACGTATTCATTCAACTGGCACAAATTTATCAAGGCCAGGCACTGAATGCACAAAGGTGAATGAGTTATGGTCCTTGCTTGACTTCGAAATCACAATAAGTTGGAAGAGAGAGACAGGTAAATCAGTGTTTCAGTACTGGGTAATGAGGGATATGATAGAGCTCTGCTTATGGAAGGGGCATGAAATTGTTACCGACCCTTTAGAGTCGTGCCCCAACAAGGGTCCTCCTGCCTGGTGTCACTCGTGCCCATAGAACGAGACCGAGTTTGGTTCTGAAGCAAAGGAAAGGTTTATTCTTTGATCAGAGAATGGAGAAGTGCCAGCTGTCACTCTAGAGCACACACTCTCCTGAGAGGCCGTGGGTGGGGCTGCTTTTATAAGGCTTTCCTCGGAGGGGAGGGTACCGAGTTCTCACTGGGCTGGCGCAGGTGTGCTGCCCACACTCTGAATTGCAGTGCAGGGCACAGCATCTCTGCACACGGCCCACTGCCCTCTTGAATTGCGGTGTTGAGCTCAGCGCTTCTGCTCACAGTCTGGGAGCTGAGGTGTCCAGCTCGGTGCTTCTGCCCAGGGAACTCTAATCTGATGAGTTAGTTAGGTGCAAGGCCTCTGCACGTGACCCCCTACAGGCAAACTAAGCACAAAAGAAGACGTTAGACCTTATCTTATCAGCTAGAGTCCATCTTATTTTTCCCTGGGGACCCCAGTGGGCTTTGCCAGTGACAAAGTCAGACTGGAGAAAAAGCAGTCAGCGACGGCTTCCTGGAGGAGGTGATATCTGAGCAGAGTTTTAAATGATGAGTAGGCATTGGACCAAGGGGACCAAGAAGAGGGGAGAAAGGGAGCTGTGTTCCAGGCCGAAAAAAGCCACATCTGGGAAAGTATCATGCAGCGTAAGGACAGGGACCACAGGTAGAAGATTAAAGTTGGAGTAAAGGATATGTGTGGGCTAAGAAGGCCAAGAGAGATGGGCAGGATAGGGTAGCATGAAAAGTTTGTTGGGTTAGGAGGGAGAGTGTGAAATGTACCTTATAGGAAGTGGAAGACAGGGAAGAGTTTTTAATGAGGAGAGTGATCCAACCTCTCTGTTAACCCTTTGGGCAGTGATGTGGAGGCCCTGATAATCTAGGGAGACCCTCAGGTGGTTGCAGACATTACAGGTGGAGGAAATGAGGTTGGAATTAAGGCTGAGGCAGCGGGGACGGGGAGACAGTCTCAAGTGACATTCGGAGTCCTCTCTAAGGGCCCTCAAGGCAGCCAGACAACAGAGAGCCAGACAGAAAGGAGGAGGGCAGCACTGGCTGGTGAGAAGGGGAGGAAGAAAGCAGGGCTGGGGACTGGAAGACAAACCATACTTCTCTGAGCTTCAAGACTGGAAAGAGAAAGAGAAGGCAGTGTAATTTTATCAGTCCTCCACCCACCCGTGCCACCCCACTGTAGAGCAAAACCCGGAAAGAGAACAAGTAATTTCTTTCTTTCTTTCTTTTTTAAAGATTTGTTTATTATTTATTTATTTGTTTTCTTTGTGGTTTTTTTGGCTGCATCGGGTCTTAGTTGTGGCACGCGGGATCTTCGTTGAGGCATGCTGATCTTTCGTTGCGGCGCGTGGGCTCTTTGTTGTGGTGCGTGGGCTTCTCTCTAGTTGCAGTGCGCGGGTTTTCTCTCTCTAGTTGTGGTGCGTGGGCTCCAGAGCATGTGGGCTCTGTAGTTTGCGGAACTTGGGCTCTAGTTGAGGCATGCAAGCTCAGTAGTTGTGGTGTGCGGGCTTCTCTCTAGTTGTGGCGTGCGGGTTTCTTCTCTCTCTAGTTGTGGTGCGGGCTCCAGAGCACGTGGGCTCTCTAGTTGAGGAGCATGGGCTCAGTAGTTGTGGCACGCGGGCTTAGCTGCCCAGAGGCATGTGGGACCTTAGTTCCCCAACCAGGGATCAAACCCACATCCTCTGCATTGTAAGCCGGATTCTTTACCACTGGACCACCAGGGAAGTCCCAGGACAAATAATTTCAAAGTAACTGAAGCTCTGAATTTTTTTGTGTGTGTTTTTAACACTTTGAGGGAGACACACACCACAACTATTAAAATCTGTTCCCCTCTCTTATCCACATCTCTGATTGCTGCTGGCTTTTAGGATATCTTTGTATGAATTTTAAAAATTTCTGTCTGGGTGGACCAGTTAGAAATATGTGCTTCTTCCCCTGGGGACTGTTGCTGTCCACATCAGGGCTCAGGACTTGGTGAGTGCAAATGGATGTCAGCCCCAACTCTGGCTCCGTCTGGGCAGCCCTGGGGGTAGCCCAGCCTGAGGTAACTCCTCCTTTGCCTCTTGTTTCAAAACTCCTCTCCATCCCCAGCTAGAAGATCTCCTTTCGCCCTCCCACTTTCCTCTGGATTCTGTATCATAAAAGCCCAAAGAACAGGCCTGGAAGTCCGGATTCCTCTGTAGCAGCTGGTGGTGGGAGAAGTCTGGAACACATATATGATCATCTTTGCCCTGTCACAGTAGGGATAACTTTTAGGACTGGGGAAGCCTCAACATTTGAATACCTTGGGGTGAGGATTGGGACCAGTTCGCATGTTTTTAAGTGGTCAGAGACAGGGAACGCTCAGAAAAATCTCTAAGCAGAGGCTGATCCTTGATTTCTGGATAATGACATGGAAGCCATAAGGAAACCAACGTGGGGTATTGCGGGGGGGTGTTGAGATGGAAAATGTTTGGAAAAAGAGTGACAAGGAGCCTCCAGGGCAACAGCCTAGTCAGGATGTGGCAGTGGGTAGGAAGCACAAATGTTGACTCTGTTCCCAGACTAAGGGAAGTGAGAATCAGAGCAGACCTCATTGAAGAGGGTTGTGAGGGAAGCAGTGTTTCGTTTGCAGAAGCCAGGTTTCACCTTTGGGCAAGGAAGTGGAAGATGTGCAAAAGCAAATTAAGGTGAAGAACAACCACGATGTTTTGTAATGTAAAATCTCAGGAAGGAAGGCTTGGGATAAACACCATGGGCTTGGGGTTCTGATTTAGAGACTCACTGGAAAATATAGTTCTTCACACACATACTTTGCTCCAATCAATTGGTCTTGGAGGTCCTTGTTATTTATTCTCATGGCAGTTAGGGGAGAAATGTGGGTTTGGAGACAAGGGGGGTCCACTTGGCCTACAGGAGCAAGTATAGGACTGAGCTGTATGCGTACCTTCCTTTTCATCCATCCATCCATCCAACAAATATTGAGTGCCTACTATGGGCCAGTAAATAAGAAGTGAGAGAGGAATAAAATCCAACCCTTGCCATTAAGATCCTCATGAATCTAATAGAGGGAAAAGACACATTAAAAATAGGCCCTATAGAGTGTACATAGAGTCCTGTCTGCAGCCCAAAGGTGTTGATGTAAACAGAGGCACATGTTGGAAACTGCTAGCTATTGATACCTCATGGAATGGGGAAGTGGGTACACAGATCAGACTGTGAAGAGCCTTGTATAGCAATGTTGAGAGTACTTTAACATTTCTTTTTCTGGGCACTTTTTATTTAGTCTTCTTTAGCATTTGGTTCCATTTTTTATTCAGGATTTCTCTGGTCCAGTTGTGTCGGTCAGGACTGTGCATTGCAAATGGCAGATATTCAGTTCCAATTGGTTCAAGCATATAAAAAAAGAACTTATTTGCTCACATGATTTAAAAGTCCAGTGGTATTGGTTTCAGGGTTAGTTGGATCATTGTGCTCATATAATGTCATCAGGGCTCAGTTTCACAGTCTGTCTGTTGTCTCTCCTTTGTGTTGGTCTCTCTCTCAGGGGGGTCTTCACACATGGAAGCAAGAAGGTCTCCAGCAGCTCTGAACTTTTATTTCTCTCAGCTCAGCAACTGCAGTGGGAAGAGAGCTTCATTTTCCCAGTAATTCCAGAGCAAGTTCTGGAGTTGGTTTCAATTGGACTGGCTTCTTCCTGTGCCCATCTGTGACTCAATCACTGTGGCTTGGGAGACATCCCACCAGACTGGTATTGGAGGAGGGGTCGTTCCCCAAAGGAAAATCTGGTTTCTCCTCCTAAAGTGATTAGGAATGATGTTGGGCAGACAAAACAAGAACTTCCCGTTATATCTTTGTGGCTGAATCATCGCTGAATTCTGGCCACAAGCATTTGCTGTGACTGATGTTGATCCTGCCTGACCTTGCAGGTTAGTACAAGCCCTTCTTTCTGTCACAAACTTGGATGGGCTGAGGCCATCCATGGCATGCAGAGGCCTCAGCAATGGTCCCGTAGGGCTGAGAGGGACTCTGATTCTATAGAAACATGGCTGGCGTTCAGGTCCCCTAGGGGTACATGTTCAGCATCCTTGAGGAATGGTGAACTTGGGCAAGGAGCTTAGTAGAGGCAGTTCTTTTGAGGTCTGATGATGTTTTTTTTTTTTTTTAATTAAAAAAAAATTTTTTTTACATCTTTATTGGAGTGTAATTGCTTTACAATGGTGTGTTAGTTTCTGCTTTATAACAAAGTGAATCAGTTATACATATACATATGTTCCCATATCTCTTCCCTCTTGCGTCTCCCTCCCTCCCCTGATGACGTTTAGAGTCAGGCGTGGGCAGCTCTGGGGTTCCAGCTCGTCTGTCAGCTTGGAGCAAATACTGAGCCAGCAGCTGTGAATTCAGAGAGCTGACTCCAGGCCCCAGAGAGAGACAACAAAGTGCCGTTAGTCATGTCTCTGGAGTGGAAAGAGAGATGCCCATGAACCTCTCAATCCTTCTCTGAAGGCATCCCTCCAGGTGTGTGAGATTTACATGTGCACAGCAGATTAAGAACAGGGAATTGCGCACTGTTTGTGACTAATAGGGTTTTGCCACCACATCCTGTTTCAGAACTACTAGATCTAATGAAATGTGTTACTTGAATATAAGCTGCAGGGGCTCTGTATAAACAGCTAAGTTAGAGAAAGACTTAAGAGGCCAGGACAAGGCCTGCTTCTATCTAAAACCCCACCAGGTTGGGAAGTGGAAGAGGAGTACTACCCCCATCCCCACTTCCAATGTGGGGGCCAGCCCTAGGCCTCATGGAATTCTAGGAGGGCTGGATCTCAGAAGATGAGAATCTACAGGGAGGGAAGACTTTCAAGGACATGTCTGTTCCAGAACGACAGCCAGTTATTTCCTCGACCTGGACCTTTGTCCAATCTCCTCATTCTCAGGGTGAGCCAAGGGGAGCTGGGTTGGAAAGTGAGGTGACCTCTCTCTAGGGCATTGGTTCTTAAACTTTGGTTTGCAAAACAATTATGGGCAGGGGCCGGGTGAGCCAAATAACGTTCATATTCCCACTGTCAGAGATTTTGATTCAGTAGGTCTAGGATGGGTGAGGTTCAGAATTCTGCGTTCTTAGCAAACACCCCAGGAATTCTTATGCAAGCTATCTATGGAATATACTTTGAGACCCACTGTCCTTGAGGTTGGAGTGTCTGCAGGCCAAGGATGTGGGCAGGAGTCATGTGTTGGGACAGGGTCTACATGGTAGGGCTTAGGGAACAGCTTGAGGTCAGAAACTTGGCTGAGCCAAATGTCTACATACACCCTTTGTTTAGGAAATGGCAGGTGGAAGGTTTGGTGTCTTCAGCTTAGAGGTGCTGGGGGACTATAGTGATGTCATCCCTTGCTAGGTCACCCTTGCATCTGCTGACTCCCTGCTTCCTTTGGAGTGGAAACCCCTTTGATTGGCCATATTGGGTTTATATCCAATAATCCTTTCTTAACAATATAATGTTCATTGAGCAGCACATGATTACTAATTTAAAAATATTTTTAGCCAGTTTATACATATAGACATATAACCTTAAGTAGAATTTAACTCAGTTTGCAACCAGTGTTAGAGCTATTTCCAACCCTGAATACCTCACCGATGCAGAAGAATTAGCTCCTGGTATGAATGGGGGTGGCGAAGGGATTAGAAGATGAACAGAGCAGGGGTCAGCATGGGTGGAGCTGGTCTAAGAATGAGAGAGTGGGGGTGGTGGAGGTGAATATTTGTTTATAGGACTGTGATTGGGGTTAAAGGTTCAGGAAGCAGGAAGTTCAGTGGCAGGTGTGGAGGCCTGGGAAGAGGGTGGGCCATAGCGAAGCTGGGCTGTTGAAAAATCCTGAGTGGACGACATTTAGGAACTGTCGGAGCATCAAGAACTCATTGAATTTGTGAGTGGAAAGTTCTGGTGTGGGTGTGTCCTCTTTAAGCTCCAGGCCCTAGACTCGGTTCCCTACGGGCAGCCTCTTCAGCCTCATCCTTCAGAGAGTGTTTGATAATTCTTGGAGGTGCAGATTCCTGTCAAAAGCAAACATATGAGGGCTAGAAGCACAAGCTCATTCATTCATTCATTCATTTATTCTCTCTCCAGATATTTACTGAGTCTCTACTAGGTTCCAGGCACTATTCTAGCCTCAGGGATATAGCATTGAAAATGGCACAATCCCTGCCCTCACTCAGCTCACATTCTAGCAGGGAGACAATTATTAAACTTGCTAACAATAGATGTGTGATATAATTTCAGGTTGTAACAGGGTTATGAAGAAAAACAAAAGAGATGATGTTAGGGAGTGACTGTTTTGGACTGAGCGTCAGGGATGGTCACCCTGAGGAGGGGACATCTGAGTAGAGACCTGAATGAAGTCAGGAGTGAGGTTGGCAGAGCTTGGTGGGGAGCGAAGCCCAGGCAGAGTGATGGGGCCATGGCCTGACTTCATTCCAGGAGACTTTTGGGCCCATGGCTGTCTTCACGGCTGTTGTGGGAGATGAGCTCTATTTCGGGATTGGCACTGACTCACTGCTGAAGTATTGGGCAACTGACTCCTTACTCTGAGATTATTTCTAACTGTAAAAAGAGGATCTTCATAGCCACCTCTGTTTTACAAAAATCTCATGAGACTTGGTCAGTGTTTGTCTAGAAAATATTGTTATTACACAAAAATTTTATTTACCTCCTGTAAAAGCTAAGGGCGAAATGGTTAGTAACTAACCCAGCTGTGCTCTTGGGGAGCAAAATGTGGTCTGGTTCACTCAGTGCTGACACTTAGTTTGACCCCCTAAAGATGGCTTTGAATTAGTGCTGATTTTCTTGATTTTAGTGCACTGGTGAGCTCCAGATTAAGAGCCCAAAGTCCTAGGTTCTGGTCCCCATTGTATTGCCAACAACCTGTAGGGTCCTAGGCAATTCACTTAACTTTTACCTCAGTCTATCACCTATAAAATGGGTATAATAATCAAAAGAGATGATAGTGTTTGCCCTACAAAGGCTATACACATAATGTGAGCGATTACTGTTTTTAAAGTAGAAACCTAGGGATGGCCCATTTTGCCCAGGAGGTCCCAACTTTGCTAAAGTGTATCCATGGATCTCCTGGAGAGCAGCAGGAGGTCTAGGAGTTTGGTCTATGAGAAATATGTAGTTTTCTCCTTAGTTTCATGTTATCTGTGTTCAGCACGGTGTCTGGGGCCCAGGAGAGTTTATTTAGGTGGCAGAAAATCAGTGAAAAAGTCTCAGAGGAAAGCAGAGGAACGCTGGGAATTTGGGACCCAAACCAGGCCAAAAAAGCCCCAGAAGAAGGACAGTCTTTGGAGCACTTCCTTTCCTCTCTCCCATGAACATTTATTGAGCTCCTACTGTGTGCCCACACCATGCTAATGTCTCTAAGGCAGTTTGTGAGCGGCCCTAGCCCTAACTCTATGCTGAATGGGTGGTGCACAGCCGTGCAGGGACCTGACTGGACCAAGCCCAACGCTGGCAGGTCCCGGCTTGGGAGTCAGAGTGCGGTCGGCTGCCTGCTCCGAGTATCTCCCACAGCCTGCCGAGATTCCTCTGACCTGGTCTGAGATGCCTTCCCTTAGTGAGTGCTGGGTATTGTTCCAGCCACGTGGTGAGTGGTAATTATCTTATTCTTCCCAGCAGCTCACTGGGGTCAGGACTATTGTTATATCATTCCACAGAAGAGGAAACTGAGGTTTGCTCCCTTGTACAAAGTCACGTGGTGAGTTAGCGTCAGAGCCTAGATAGCTCAGCCCCTCCACCTTCCAAAAGCCAGCACTGCAGCTCTTCTTCCCACCCCCCCCTAGGCTCCTGGAATCATGCTGCTTGTGCACATGCACACCCACACACATCAAAACCCAGAAGGGCCTGAGAAATTACCTACTCCTGGGGTGGCCTGTAACTAAGACTGTCACAAGGTGCTGGAGTATCACAGCCCAGCTTCTTTGCCTCTTTTGGGGACAATTCTGGAATGTATTCTCCAGAGGTCCCTTTCAGGACTAGGCCAAAGTGACTTTCTGTATGACTTCTGTTTTGCTTGGCCTCCTCCCCCGCCTCATCTTGCTCCCCCATTCCCCTATAACACATCACTAGCTATTGAGGGTTGGCTTCAGGGGATTCCAGACACCCAGTTAAGTATTGGCTGAGCTGGGCCAGGATGTTATTCAGTGACCGATTCCAAGAGAATTCAGAAGCTGCGTCTAGCAGTGACAGCCTGATCAAGAGTCCACATGATCCCAGAGATCCCAGTAATCATGTCACATGGGACCCCCAAAATACATAGGCTTCCGAAGAGCCCCTTGAAGTGCAAGGCATTGAATGAGACAATTTATATACCTATCTCATTTAATATTAAAACATCTCTACAGGAGACTTTTTCAGTTTTCATTAGAATGTTTGAGATCATGCAGATTCAACAAAATTCACCTTTTACTAATTTTAAAATCACATTTTAGGTGAAGGGGTACTTTTAAATTTCACTTTGGTAGGATTCCACTGGTATGTTGCCTCAGTTACATGAAGCTTCATTTGACCCCATCATCAGTGCCCACCCTCTCCTGTTAAATGTCCTGTTACCCATATATTCATGTACACAACATTCATGTGGGTAACATTCACTTTAACCCCTGAGATGATTGCAGATCTGGGTGACCCAACAGCAGAGTTCAGGACTGATGCTCTGGAGCTGCGCTGCCTACTACAGTGGCCACTAGCCACATGTGGCTATTGAGCGTATGAATTATGGCTGGTCTGGATCGAGATGTGCTTTAAGTGTGAGGTATACCTGAGGGATTTTGAAGACTTAGTATGAAAAATAAGATTGTAAATTATCTCATTAATAACTAAAAATATTTACTACCTGTTGACATGGTAATATTTCTGTATGTATTAGGTTAAATAAAAGATTAAAATTAATTTTATCTCTTATTTTTAACGTAAAAATTATGGTTACTAGAAAATCTTAAATTACACATACAGCTTGCGTCATATTTCTATTGGGCAGCTCTGCTCTAGAGACTCAAACAAAGGGAGGTTTAGGGAGTGAGGTTGTCCGACTCTTCCCAGGAAGACAGGCTGAGCTGGGAAGAAATTGTGTGGTTGCCATGATGGCAGGGTTCGCTGTGGGATCAGGAGGCAGCCAGGTGAGTGCTTCATGACCTCACTTTACAACATGTGTGGTTCCACAGATGGCTCTGTGCCCCTCTGGCCAAGAGACTTTATGGCTGAAAAAACTGGCTTGTAAATCAGTCGTCTACCCAAAGGACACCACGGCTCCTCTGGTTCCAGGCTGGCATTCGTTAACTTTGCAGAATTCACATTTGCTCTCTGTGTCATGCTGTCATATTCTTGTTGGGGAGGGGGAAGAGGCCAGTTGAGAGAGGAGAGAAGAGGAGGGAGAAGGGTAGGAAGATTATTATTGATTAAAACAAAGACAGGAAGAAGGACAGAGGGAGACCCAGGGGAGAAGATCTCATGGGCTAAAACAACAGGTTCAAACATCAGCTTGTCGGGGCTTCCCTGGTGGCGCAGTGGTTCAGAATCTGCCTGCCAATGCAGGGGACACGGGTTCAAGCACTGGTCCGGGAAGATCTCACATGCCACAGAGCAACGAAGCCTGTGCGCCACAACTACTGAGCCTGCACTCTAGAGCCCACGAGCCACGACTACTGAGCCCACGAGCCACAGCTACTGAAGTCCGCACGCCTAGAGCCCATGCTCCGCAACAAGAGAAGCCACCGCAATGAGAAGCCTGTGCACCGCAATGAAGAGGAGCCCCAGCTCGCCGCAACTAGAGAAAGCCTGCGCACAGCAACAAAGACCCAACACAGCCAAAAATAATAAATTAAACAACAAAAAAAATCAGCTTGTCAAGTGATTTCTTCCTCTCTTTCTCTCTCTCTTTTCTCAATGTCTTTCTTCCTGACTTTCTGATGTTTGTTCCTGTAAAACCACAGCAGTTACCTTTGTTTTGTAGATGAGGAAGTAGGGGAAAGAAACTGAGGAGTGATTTCCAGAGATAAATAGGGGGTGAGGCAAAGGGAGTAGGAACAGGATTTAGGGGTACAATCCCTTCTGTGTTGGGGTGGAAGTTCCAGCTCTAGAAAGTACACTCTGTCACCAGCACTCCACCCTGGTGGGTACTGCCTCAGTTAGCACAGTTTCTGGGAAAAGGCTTTGGCATTGTCACAAGCCTTCGGAAGAATTCCACACTTTAGGCCAATATAAAGGAGCTCTAGATCCTACCAGGTGTGCCAGTAGGGCTCCTGGTGTCCCTTCATATCTGGGACTGCCTTGGGGACCACACTTGGGCCCAGCAGAGCAGGACACATTAGTTCAGTAAGCACTCATGGAACATCTGGTGGGTCCTGGGTGCTGAGGGATGGAGAGCAATCGCCCCAGGTCCCGACCTTGGGAACCTCACTGTCCCATGGGGGCAGACAGGTCTGAAGGGGTTCTGTTTAGATTTGGAACCAAGGGTCACGGTTGGACTCACATTCACATATCTCTCTCCCAGGGCCATGTTCTGCAATGATTTAAAGGAAAAGTATGAGGAGAGGATCATCATCAAAGGGGTCGACGCGGAGACCATGCACACCCTTCTGAACTACACATACACCAGCAAGGCGCTGATCACCAAGCAGAACGTCCAGCGGGTCCTGGAAGCTGCTAACCTTTTCCAGGTGTGTGAACAAACAAGCCCAGTGCTCTCCTCTGGAGAGAAAAAAGCAGCAATTCTCTGGAGACCTGCCTGGCCTGGCTCCCAGGCCTGTACCTGGGACACACATACACACTTAGCTGGGCTTGTGCTTACTTGAAATTTCCCGGGGAGTGGAGAGCTGAGTCATTGACCCCTTAATGCGATGAAGCCAGGGGAGCTTGGTGCCTAGAACCTACACTTGGTTCCTGACTCCAGGAACAATGACTACAATGTATAGAAGCCTAATTGGAGTGGGGACTGCAGTCACCAATTCATATATGTACCTTCCACTCCTTAGCACAACCCAGGGAGATAGTCACTTTCCCCTACTTTGCGGGTGGGGAAAGCAAGGCACAAAGAGAATAAGACACAAGGCTGTGACTTGAACCCTGGGCTTTCTGAGCCCAGGGGCCACATGTATGCCACTATACCATGCAGCCTCTCAGGGAGCAGTGTCTAGACTCCAGGGGAAGCAGGAACTTCGCTGCTCAGCAATTTGTGGTGAGTGTGAAAGAAGAGCACTTCTCATGAGGGGTGTCATGGAAGATGAATAGAGAACCCTCAGAATTACGTTTTATTGTTTGCATTTAACTGTGTTTGTTTCAGTCTGATTATAATAATTATAGTTAGCTTCATAAAATAATTCGACCCACAGATTATGTCAATTGCATCCACAATTATCACAGGAGTTCCAGCTTGAGTTACCATCTTTGCCTAGGTCTAAGATTACACCTTGAGCTCGGTTCCATTGGGTTAGGACAGAGATTATCCCACTGAGGATGTTGAGATTTCTGATAAACAGAGTCCAGGGACAGGCCAGGTCATTAGGGACTGAAGACAAGCATCAGATCTTGTCCACGGTTTGGGAGTTTGGGAGTTGGCATCCTCTTGGATCATCAGTACGTCAGCAGTTGAAAAGAACAGAAAACAGAGTCTGGGAAGGTGGGGAAAGAGGGGTCTAGGGTCAAGATCATGGGCAATTGGATTATCTTTGTGAGGCTGGAGTCTAGGCAGGATTTAGGAAACCCAGCAAGGAAGGGAAAGTGTAAAGAGGGAGAAAAATCAACCATGGAACAGCACTGATGATTCTGAGTAATGGGTTTCTGCAGGGTTAGCCAATTCTGTCTCAGTTTCCTCAGGGCATTTTAAAGATACAGAACAAGTTACTTCCCAAAGGACTGGTCACGCCTTACCTGGCAATGTGGCCAAGTCAGTTACCACCTGTTCACCCAGCCCCTTGTCCTTTCTCTCTCCTTATCTGCTTAAACTCTCAGCCTTATTCACTGGCAGGGAAACATCCTTTGTTAGGTAGAGGGAGGGGTTCAGCCACCTCATGCTCCACATCCCCAACTCATCCCCTCTACCCACTATTCCACCAGTCTAACTTCAGGGAAATCCTTCTTGTGTTATGGAAGGGACTCTGTCTAGTTCAGCTTTTATGCTTTTTGGGAAATTTCTCTTACAAGGCAAGTATCCCTTCTTCACTGCTTCCCCCCAAAGGACCAATAAGCTTGAGCAGAATCACCCCATTCACCATAATTCAATCAAACCACAGTTGTCATTGTTACCTTCACGCTAATATCCTTTCCTGGGGTCCAGAAAGTGTTGTTGACTTGTCTAAAGATGGACCGGTAACACTGACAATAATAATAGTAATAGTATTTATTGCTTCAAGTATAGTGTCTGACACCAGAGTAGATGCTTAATGAATACAAACTGTATTGAGCACTTACTGTGTGCCTTGAGTGACAGTGTTGGATCTAGTAACTAGGTCTCCTGTTTTTCCCACTAACTGAAAGTAGGTCTTATACGATAGGCTGAGGAGATAATGTTGTTTTTAAAATGCAGTTTTTAATATGTATAAATTGTAATAACATTACAAACTCATTTCAGAAAATTAGAAATCCATACAAGGAAAAAGAACATCAAAATTACCTACGACCTCTTTCTATTCAGAGGCAATATGGCAGCTTCCTTAGTATATACACTTCCGGGTCCTTTTCTGTGCATTGATTATACAGAGGCAGCTAGCAGGGTGGTAATAGCACAGCTTGGAGCCAGACTGCTGGATTTAAATGCCAGCTCCAACACTTATTGGCTGTGTGACTTTGGGTGTATTTCATAATTTTGCTGTGCTCCAGTTTCCTTGTCAGTAAAACGACCAAACCAGGGAATACCAAGGAGAGAGAAGATAGGAGACAGACATGGAAAGGAATCTCCTTCAGAGCCTGCAGAGAGAGCCAACTCTACTGACACCTTGATTTCAGACCTCTGACTACCAAAACTGTGAGAGAATAAATTTCTGGTTTGTTAAATTGCCAAGTTTGTGGTAATTTGTTGTGATGGCTGTACGAAACTAATACAAGCTTAAAAAGTAAACTATAGCTAAAAGTCTTAAAATGAAGAAGTAATCTCCTATTCCCACCCCCTCCTTCAGCTCACTCTTCTGGAACAATTACTTTCACATGTTTTAAAATGTTTCTTCTTTTATCTACTTCCAGATTTCTAAATGATTTGTGTACACTGTTATCTCTCGATGCATCAATTTTAGATAACTTCTTTTCCCTCTCTCCTCCTGCTCTAATTTTAACTGGTCACTCTCTAGGCCTGTTGCACAGTTGTTATCCTGGGAGTTTCCTTTGCTGTCATCCTGGGAGTTCCTTTTACCTCCTTTCTAAGTTGGATTTTCTCTTCCCGGATCCCGGATCTTCTTTCTTGTATACTCCCACATTTTAATGGATCACAATCTTTAATATCTTACAATGAAAGAGTATTTAAGGGATAAATTTTTTGAGACTTAAATGTCTAAGAATATTTTTGTTTTCCCTTCATATTTTATTGATATTTTGCCTGCGTATAAAATTCAAGGTTGAAAATAATTTTCTTTGACATTTTGAAGGCAGTGCTCTATATTGTTATCTATTATGTACATATTTTGTAAGAATAGGTTACCACTGGACACATGTTTTTTCATCTATTTCATCCATATTGTATTATCATCATTTTTTTATGTCAATAGATTCATTTCTGCAACAGCACTTACAATTGCTGTGGGTCTTTTTTCATTCATTATATTCATTTCTTCTATTGGGAGATTCGTGTCTTTCAATTCTGGGAACTTGTATTTTCTCTTTGATACTTTTCTTCCAACTCTTTTATCTATTCTCTGCTCTGGAGCTATTATTAGTTAAGCGTCACACCTTCTGAATTTAATATAATTTTTTTCTTACCTTTTCTTTCCTAATGACCTTTTTGTTCTACTTTCTAGGAGATTTTCTCAACTGTATATTTCAACTCTTCTGTGAGTTTTTAATTTCTGCCACCATATCCTTGCTATTTATTTTAATAGATTCCTATTCTTATTTCTTGGAGACAATTATAATATGTTTGAAGTTTTCTTCTGCTTTCTCTTTCTTTTGAGTTCCTTTACTCTGTGTGTTTGCTTAGGTCTCCAACTTTCATCTTAGAGGGCGTATCAGTTCCCTAGGACTGCTACCATAACAAATTACCACAAACTGGGTGGCTTAAAGCAACAGAAATTTATTCTGTCACAGTCCTGGAGGGCAGAAGTCCAAAATCAAAATGTCAGCAGGGCCATACTCCCTGTGGAGACTCTAACGGAGAACCTGTTCTTTGCCTTCTTCCAGTTTCCTGTGGCTTTTTGGCATCTCTTCACTCCACTCCAATCTCTGCAGTCATGTCACATTGTCTCCTCCTCTTCTGTGTGTCCTTGTGTCTGTGTTTTATAAAGATATATGTGATTGCATGTAGGGCCCACCAGGTAAGCTTCTCCTCTCATGCTACTTAACCTAGTCATGCCTCATGCCATATAAAGTAACATTTACTCTTTTGCCATATAAGGTAACGGTCACAGATTCTTGGGATTAAGACGTTGACATATATTTTGGGGAGCCACCATTCAACTACTACAGAGGGTTTCCTCAAATACCCTTGCTATCCAGTCATATTTTATATTGAGGCCTTAATATACTAGGTTCAACTCAGTGCACATGGAATAGAATGGGAAGCGAGCAGACTAGAGAGTTTTACTAGGGTTATCAGGTGGCTTGCCAGTTTTTTATTTGGGCTCCTTAAATGTCAGTAGTTGCTGAACTTTTCCTAGGGCTGTTCAGTTTCTCCAGATAAAGAGCATTCAGTCTTTTGCTGGGGGTTATAAGACAACTGCATGTATTCTGGACCGGTTACGTAGGTGTGGGGGTGTGTGCAAATCTTTGCTTAACCCCTTTATTGTAAGTAAGATGTCCTCATGTGTCTTCTTCAGCTTCTGGTGTCCCTGAGTCCAGAATATTTCTGGTCTGGTTTCTCCACAGGATAAATCGTCTTTTCCAGTGGGAGTGGGAGTTGTTAGACTGCAAGAAGTAAGGAGGAGAACCAGGAGGCTTAACTTCTTAAACCAACTCCCTGCTATCAGCTCCCACCTACCCTGGTCTTCCTGGTTTGGGGGGACTTTAATATTCCTACTTTTTTGGATCCTGAGGGACAAACTTAGTGTGACCACTGTCCTCTCAGCAAAGTCACTTACCAGTCTTTATATTGTGTGGTTTGGGGTTACTGATGTCTCTTGGTTTCATTGTGGATGGAGTTTGTGTTTCTGTTTCTTGTTCTCCTTTCAGTTTTGGGTGATTTTTCAAGAGACCTATAAAAACTGTTTAGATAGCAAAGACTCTAATCTTTTGTAACACTGTTGCAAATATTTTCCATTGGTAATATGCTCATAATTTTTAGTTATAGTTTTTTAATGTCCAAAGCTTAAAACTAGTATTTAGTCAGGTTTATTGACCATTTCCTTGACGGTTTTTGCCTTTGGTGTGCCTTTTTAGAAAGACCTTCCCCATTGCTCGATTATGTACCTACTCACTTATAAGTTCATTTAATCTTTTTACATCTACAGATTTGATACCTAAATCTTTAATATACCTGGAGATTATTTTGGCATAAAGTTTTGTCTTCTCCGTCTTCTTCTTTTCATTTTCTCCAAGTGGTGAGCTTCAGTGGAGAGTTTAATGAGCTTTAATAAGAGTGATTGAAGAGGAAGATGGAGACAGGATAGAACTACAACAAGCTTTGTTTATTGTTGATTCTCCTATTCTGGTAATCCCTCACCTCAAAATTTTCCAAATCTTATTTACTTTCTTGGCAAAAAATAGTAAGTTTCTCTCTGAAGCTATTTTATTCATTTTCCTGTGAGTGTTAATTCTTATGAAAATAAGAGAAGAGTACTGTGAGCTTTTGGACATCTGTTTAACTCGCTTTCTGACTGATATTGTTTCTGGACTACTTGCTTTGAAGTCTCAGACATAGAAAACTGGGAATATTTTCATGCCTGAAGGCACCAAAAGGGACAGATGTTTATAGGTTGTTGAAATCACTCTGTGGTTTTAAAATATTGTTTACTCTTTTGGATGGATAAGACATATGCCCGTTCTAAATTCAGAAATATAAGGAGATACAGTGAAACATTTGCCATCTTCACTCTTAGCTTCCTTTTTCCTGTCTTGCTGTCCTTCCTGTTCTATGCACGTACAGTGTATATGTGCATCTCACTCACTCATTGCCTCCATTTTTGTGTGTGTGTGTGCGGTACGCGGGCCTCTCACTGCTGTGGCCTCTCCCGTTGCAGAGCACAGGCTCCGGACGCGCAGGCTCAGCAGCCATGGCTCACGGGCCCAGCCACTCCGTGGCATGTGGGATCTTCCCGGACCGGGGCACGAACCCGTGTCCCCTGCATCGGCAGGCGGACTCTCAACCACTGCGCCACCAGGGAAGCCTTCCATTTTTTAAACACAAATGTTGGCACAGTAAACACTCTATTTCGATGTCTTGCTTTATTTGGCTTCACGGTAATTTTTGGAGGTTGTTACAGGTCAGCATGTGTAGAGCTGTCTTGTTCTTTTCTTTTTTCTTTTTTTTTTCTTTTTTGCGGTACGCGGGCCTCTCACTGTTGTGGCCTCTCCTGTTGCGGAGCACAAGCTCTGGACACGCAGGCTCAGCGGCCATGGCTCACAGGCCCAGCCGCTCCGCGGCATGTGGGATCCTCCTGGACCGGGGCATGAACCTGCGTCCCCTGCATTGGAAGGTGGACTCCCAACCACTACACCACCAGGGAAGCCCTGCCTTGTTCTTTGTAATGCTGGATAACATCGTTGGGGTCTCTCTAGATGTCAAACATATACAGTTATTTGTAATGGTCTCTTATAAGGCAGGGTGGTGGAACAGAAAGAACATGGGCTTTGGAGTCAGGCAGAACCTGGGTTTATATCCCAGTTCAGTCACTTATTTGCTGTGTGGCTGTGGACAAGTTACTTAAATTTTCTGAAACTCAGCTTTCTCGTTTGTAAAATTAGGATAACAATAATACCTGCCTTTCAGGGAAAGTATGCCAGAGCTGGCATTTTATTTTGTCATTTTAGAACCTCCACAGAAGCCAGTACCACCTTTGTGGGACTGAAATCAGCGGGAATCAGATTATCTTGGTTTCCCCGCGACATCCAGTAGTAAATGTTTCTTAATTTTCGCACCTTTGATGTGACTCAGATGCTCTCTCATTTTCTGCTTCTCTTCTCAGGCCTCCTCTCAATCTCTTCCTGTTAAACACTGATTGCTTCTCTCTCAGGATTTCCCAGTCCAGAAAGGCAGAAGGGAGAATTCAACTGACCAAGCCAATCTCCACTATGGTTCTTTGAAAAGAATTTTCACGTGAGGCCACTTCACGAGTGGCTAGCCTGTTGACACTGATTGCCCTTGGGTCAAGGGCCCATTGGTCCAGTGAGGTATGGCATAGGGCCAGACAATTTCTTTGGAGGAAACTTTGGGTGTGTCAGGTACTGCATGATCTGCCCACTTGAGGAGATTTGCAGTAACCTGGCTACAATTTAGTAGCCAATTTTGGTGAGGAACATATTTTCTCTAAGTAGTTTTTGGGAAGGTAAAATAAGAGAAACACCTAAGAGAAAAGGCCCAAGTAACCTGTTCACATGTGAGGCAGGGATTTTAAGATGATTGTCATCCAGTGGAGGTTCCAGAGAAGCAAAGTTTCCTCCCTTGCCTTAACCGGACTTTTAGGCTTCTGAGTTCTAGATAAGCCAGGTAGTCAGAAACTACAGATCAGGGACAATGACTATAAAAACTTGGGCAATTTTTTAATCTTGGAGGACTTTGCCATGTTTGTTTGGGGAAGTTTGCCTTATCTGTTAGTTTCATTTTTATTATTAAAACCTCATGAAAGAATAAGGGCTTGTGAGCTTATCTTCAGGGCAGCAAGAAGATGTGAGGTCAGGGAGACCATACTCATCCTGCATTTAGTCTTAGATGGAAGGATCCCCGAGATACAGAGCAGCTGGTTAGAAGGGGCTTGGATGAAAAAGGAGGTCAGGCTGAGTCCCTACGGCTGAAGTGAGGGAAGAAAGAGGGATGTCGGAGTGGCAGCCTGATCACCTGGGCCGAGCCTGAGAAGACCCATGTGGTGTCTTCACAGCACCCCATGGGGAGGTGATGTAACTTTCATCAACTGGTGGCAGTCTGAGGGGACTTTGGTGAAAGTCCTGGCATTGCTTATTTTCCTATTATATCTTTTGCTAATGACAGGATGGATGCTGGTGAGACCTATATGATGAGGTAGCCATGTGGTCAGTGGCTGACTTGATAGCCTGGGTTGGCATCTTGGCTTCCCAGTACTTGGAACATCGTACATAAATGTACTATGTTGAGCCAGTGAATATGTGGTGCTCTTGTTCATCACTAGCTGAATTTGAGGACCTGCTCAAGATGCCATCAAAATTTGCCTGACGTCCTATAACAGGACACAAAGAAGCCCAATTCTGGCTCTTGGAAATGCCATGAGCTAGGAGAGGAGGAAGTATTCTACAGGCTAATACTGATACTTGTTCATTTTTAAGCACCTACTAAGAACCAGGCACCTAGGTAAAAGTAGGTCCCATTACTGTAAGGTACAGATGAATTTCTGTTCTTATTGACAGGGACCCACAGATTATGTCTACTCAACATCAGAATAGCCAGTTGATCTAGGCAAGAAAACCAACCCAACGCTTTCTTTACCACCATCCAGATAAAATCAACCTGTTGACTGTCTGATGCACCCTCTCCCACACGTTCCCCTTGTCAATCAGTGATACTCTGTGGCTACTGTGAGTGTTAAGAAATCAGGGTTAATTTCCTGGGTCTACAGGACAGTAACGGTTGTCGTTTTCAGAGTATTTCAGAACAAGTATTTTGCCTGTATTATCTCATTTAAAATGAGGTAGGTATTTTTACCCCCAATTTATAGATGAGGGAAATAAGATTCAACAATGCTAAGGAAATGCTCAGGGTTTCACGGCTAATGAAAAGGAGGAGCCTGAGTTAACTCCTGTGCATAGCCTGTGTGTTCTTCACCACACACAGTGTATCCACCCCTCAGAGCGAGGCCTGAAACAAGCCATGATCCTGAAGGCAGCTGGTGCCTTTAGTATGGTGCTCTGTGACCAGCACAGCTGCAAACTCTTTTACCCAACTCCCTCTGGGGAACCTTGGACACTTGGGGTTACCAGGTGTCTCCCCAGTGAGCCTGCCGCTGCCCACAGAGCATCTCTCTTAACTTTGCATTTCTGTGTTTGATCTCAATGTTTGCTCTTTTAAATTTTTAGGCATAACTTACATTCAGTAAAATGTGCATATCTGAAGTGTACAGCTTGATGATTTTTCTTATATAGGTATAGAACCTTGTAACTACCACCCAGATCAAGCTCTAGAGCATTCCTGGCATCTCAAAATGCTCCCTCATGCCCTCCCCGGGAAGTACCTCCCCAGGGGTAACTACTACTCTAGCCATGCCACCATGGATTAGTTTTGCCTGTTTTTAAATTTTGTATTGTTCTTGAATTCCAATTAGTATAGGGGTCTAAATCTTAGGCTACAAACTCAGGTGTGCAAAAAAAAAAAGTGTGATTTAACCTATTATTTTTATTTTTATTTTTTTGTGTTTTTTAATTTATTATTGAAATACAGTTAATTTATAGTGTGTTAGTTTCAACTGTACAGCAAAGTGATTCAGTTATACATATATATGTGTATATATATGTATACTCTTTTTCAGATTCTTTTCCATTATAGGTTATTACAAGATATTGAGTACAGTTCCCTGTGCTATACAGTAGGTCCTTGTTGTTTACCTATTTTATATATAGAAGTGTGTATATGTTAATCCCAAACTCCTAATTTATCTCTCCCCACACCCCCCATCCCCTTTGGTAACCATAAGTTTGTTTTCTATGTCTATGAGTCTATTTCTGTTTTGTAAATAAGGTCATTTGTATCATTTTTTTAGATTCCACATATAAGTGATATCATATGATATTTGTCTTTCTAAACCTATCATTTTTCTAACATCGAACTTTATCTCTATTCTGAGCTTCCCATTCTACCAGTGGCAGAAGCTGTAGTCAACTTAATGACAACCCACTTCAGGAAAGCCTTATTAATTCAGGATTTGGGTTGCTTATATAGTTGCAGGGTGCATTTACACAGTGCCAGAACATTGTAGAAAGGGGCATCTGACTCAGGCTTACTGTGGTCATTTGCATCATTGGTCCATGCTGGCACCTCCTGGAGTGTCTACATTCCCATCGGTCTCTCTCTTGATCATTAACCCCTTCCCCACTGGCATCAACTGAAAGTCCCCAGTCCCACCTGGTTCTGGCCATCAGTCCTTGCTGGTCATTTTGCATTTTCTTTGTCCTGTTTTCAAGGCCTCTTCAGGTCTGCCAATCCTCTCAGTATTTCCATGTCCCTCTCAGGGGCAACACAAGAAGCAGCCATTTACTCTCCTGTGCCAATCTGGAGCTGTAGAGAACTCAGAGCAACTGCCCTAGGCCCGCTTTGTCTAGAAACAACACACTCCAGTTTCTCTTCTGCTGCTGCTCTACTAGCCTGCTGCTTTTCTGATTTCATCTCGGCAGTCAGGGTACATGTTCTTTTGTTCTCATATCCACAGCCTCTAAGGGCTTCCAGCATCCCCCTTCCTCTGGAGTTCTGGCCTGCACTGAGACAGAGGGACCATCCCAGGGAGCCACACCTGCTTCTCACTCCATTACTAGACTCCCCCTTTCTCCTCTCTCTTTCAGGCCTGAGAATTGTTATTTCCTCCAGTGTGGGAAAAGCTGACTCTTATATTATCATCCATTCTCCTATTTCTACTGTTTTGGCATAAACTTTTGCACGCACTCTTTAGGATTCTGGATTTTGAAGGTCAAAGGGCCCAGTTATCACCACGAATTGGTGTTTCAAAACTATTTTTCTAGTGTAAGTTCTAAAAGTGTATTTAGAAACATAAAAGCCAAAATTTTCTTCTTTCATCCACCCTTTCACCCTTCCCTGAGTAAGTAAGCCTGGAATGCCCTAGTTACTGTTTATAGATTGTGGAATAAGGAAGTGGGATGTGGGGTTTTAGCTGTAATACAATCCACATTGCTACCAGATTCTGACTTTTTCTGTTACCTAACTACCACAAATTACTGAGTATCTGCTATGTTCAAGGCACTTTGTGAGACGCTATCAGGGGGAAATAAAGATAAAAATTGTAAATATAGATCACATTTAAGTAGCAATTTATCATGTTCTTTCCCCTACATGATCCCATTTGATATTGACAGTATTTCTGAGAGTGAGCAAGCCAGGTAATACCCTCCTAATGAGCCTGTAAGCTGGGTTTATTATTCCCAGCACTTTCCAGATGAGGAGACTGTGGCTCAGATAGAGTCCAGCTCATCAAATGGTGGAACTTTGATCTGGGGTCTAAACCCAGAACTTCTGGCTCCTGTACCTGCCTCCATTTACTACCCTTGAAGCCTCAAAAACGAGGATTCCCAATGAGCTTCCAGACCCCAAGGCAGAATGTAGAAATTGAGAAATTTCTGGCTCTGAAAGAGGTGGACTTCATAGAATGGGTAGGATTTCAACAAGTGGCGATTGGGTTTGGGGAAACGTATTCCAGGCAGAAGGAACTTGTAAGCAAAGACTTAAGGTTTCACCTTCTCTACCTGCTACCCCGCCTATTGCAGCTGTCTGCATTCATAGACCTGCTTCTCAGGACTTGGCTCCTGCTTAGGTACATTCTTCTGTGCCCTACACACGTGTCCACACACACACACACACACACACACATATGCACACATACTCAACTCCCCAACATCCTGAGCCTCAAGCACGTCCCAGACACAATCGTTCTATTTAATCCTTACAATGATGTTCCTCCCTGGCCTTCACCCTCTCCCTGGTCTGAGTCACTAAGCCGCAGCTGTGACTTGCCCCTGGAATCTTAGTGTGACCCACATGTATCCCCTTGAATCTTAGTGTAGCCCACATATATCCCCTGTTGCACCCTGCTAGCCTGTTGGGGCCCCCACTATGTCCTCTGGGAACTCAGGGGCTGTCTGTTGCCTGAGTCTCTACCAAACTTGCCACACCCTTGGACACTGCCCCTCCCCTTCCCCTCTGATTCCACTTCTGAGGTAGGTGCACCTCTAAGTGCCCCAGTCCCCCTGCACCTGCCCCCCTTAGTGAGTGGGCCTTTCGCAGGTCTTAACTCCTTCCTTTCCTGCCCACCCTGTGTAGCTTCCAGGAACTAGCAGACCTTTCAGTCAAGTCTAGAGGAGGGACTGAAAGTCTAGAGGGAGCAGAGGCAGTCCGAGGGGTGGGAGAGTGTATTCCCACAGAGTCAGAGGCGGGTGTCTGGCTTGAGAGGGAGGGAGAGGCAAAGGTGGAAGATTAGGATCAGTGGTAATTTACAATTTGTATGAAGACCCCCTCTTTAATACCAATACAGACCTCACAAGAGAATGGCTTTACGTTTAGTATCTATTGTCTGGGAAGACAAAAATAGTGACAAAAGTTCACAGTGGATTCAGAAACACTCTCAAATAAATTTGAATTTTATTCATCTCATCAACAGCTAACACACTCTTCACATATATTGATTTGTTGGGACTTGAAGGTAAGAATATCAATGTCTTTATAGACCCTTTGCAAGAACTCCAAGGCCACATAGGGACTATGGTCAATGGAATTCCTGATTTGGACCAAAATAGTACTTCAGTTATTCTGGAGTGGAAGGAACCTCTAGTGAGATGTGGAATTACAGTGGTGAAGTTCTTTAGGACGCCTGGTTTTGGAGAGCATAAAGGGAAGCAGAAGAGGGGCAGTAGAGATGGGGAGGGAGGGGTGCACTCTCTTTGAGGCAGACATTTCTCATGGGAACTGCAGCCATGTTTCAAGTGGTTTCTTTGATTGTATTTTTAGCCTCCCTGTTAGAGTCAGGTGCCTGGGTGTAAATTTTTACTCACATGTTCTCCCAAATAGGAAGCTGACTATCTGTTGCCATTATCTATCATCACTCAGCTATAATAAACAAGTTCATGTGTCATTGGAACAGGCTGAGACAGAAAAATTACCCTAAAGTCCTAAATAATCTTAAATATGAAGAAGCAAAACCAGAATTTTTTTTTTTTTTTTTTTTGCGGTACACGGGCCTCTCACTGTTGTGGCCTCTCCCGTTGCGGAGCACAGGCTCCGGACGCGCAGGCTCAGCGGCCATGGCTCACGGGCCCAGCTGCTCCGCGGCATGTGGGATCTTCGCGGACTGGGGCACGAACCCGTGTCCCCTGCATCGGCAGGCGGACTCTCAACCGCTGCGCCACCAGGGAAACCCAAAACCAGATATTTTTAAAGAGAACAAGTTCTTGTCCCCATGACTGCCCTGCACATCAGCAGTTTCCCAGCCATTGGTTGGGATCCCATGATGCTGCCCTACATAACTCTCACACTCAAAAGTGTTTATTGAAGCATATTTTGGAGGGAATGTAGGCAACTTGGAGAACCCCCACTCACCCTTCTCCTCATAAGGCCTCTTCAGACTCTCCTGGAATTCTGTTAGCTCAACAATGCAACAGTCACAAAGGCAAGGTGATGCTCAGTGAGAAAAATTAGCCAGGTGATCTCCAGTATCACTTCTACCACTTACCAGCTGTGTGACCTTGGGCAACACGCTCAACTCTTTGAATTCTCTATTTCCTCCTCTGTACAAATGGCAATATTAATACCTACTTAAAATACATTCATTAAAAAATAAAATTTGGGCTTCCCTGGTGGCGCAGTGGTTGAGAGTCCGCCTGCCGATGCAGGGGACACGGGTTCGTGCCCCGGTCCGGGAAGATCCCACATACCGCGGAGCGGCTGGGCCCATGAGCCATGGCCGCTGAGCCTGCGTGTCCAGATCCTGTGCTTCGCAACGGGAGAGGCCACAACAGTGAGAGGCCCGCGTACCGCAAAAACAAAAAACAAAACAAAACAAAAAAATTTATTCAGGTGGCTCAGTGGTTGAGAGTCCGCCTGCCGATGCAGGGGACACGGGTTTGTACCCCAGTCTGGGAAGATCCCACATGCCGCGGAGCGGCTGGGCCCGTGAGCCATGGCCGCTGAGCCTGCGCGTCCGGAGCCTGTGCTCCACAACAGGAGAGGCCCTCGTACCGCAAAAAAAAAAAAAAAAAAAAAAATTTATTCATTATACAAAATAATGGATGGGAAATTGTCTAGTACAGATCTTGGTACCTACTAGGTACCTGAAAAATATTTTCTTTCTCTCTCTCTCCTTCCCTTCTTTCTCTCCTTTTGCCAGAGTTTGTGCTAAGTGCTGCTGGAAATAAAAACACACGGATGACCTAGAACCTGCCCTTGAGATGCTTGACCATAGTACAAGGCAGTACAGTGTTCTGCTAGAGGGGCAAGTGAGTTGCCTAGTAGAGCCCAGAGGAGGGAGGAATTGATTCCATGTTGGGCAGTTGAAGAAACCATGAAGGAGGAAGTGGCTTTTCAGAAAGAACTTCATGAGTAGGTAGGATTTCTCTACTTCTTTTCCCTTCCCTTCCCTTCCATTCCCCTTCTTCCTTCTTAACCAAGTATCAACCCAGAATTTTAAATGTCCAGAGGCAGGGAAGGCTCAAAGCACAGTCTGATTAAGACTCTGGCTCTGTGTCTTTCTGGTCCTTCAGGTTGGCTCTCCCTCTTGTATTGGCTTTTTCCTCTGGTGGATGGATACCAGAGAGCCACCCAGTGTCTCCTGCAAACACAATTCCCAGAAAAATGTCACATGTGCAAACAAATGTTTGCATACAATGTAGGGGTTCATAAACTCTTTGGAGCATCCGTTGGTCCCAGATCTAACAACTCTGAATGAAGGAAACAGCCCTGTATAGATAAAGTGATGGCCATGGTACTCATTCTTCCTTCCTTTTGAGGTAAACTTCAAAGGGGAGTTCTCAGTTGCAGTTAGGATAAGCTATCCTGAGTCCTTTCTTTAAAAGTGGGGCCCCAGAGTCAGACTTGCTTGGGTGAGGGAAGCAGGATCTTAGCAGGTAGTGATGAGGGACAAAGGTAGTCCTGGCTGAGGAAATGGTGTGAGCATAGAAAGGCACTGTGACAGGTGAGCTTAGGGCTGTTTGGAGAAGGTGAGTAGACAGGTGTGACTCCATCAGGGAGAGTCCCAGTGCTGACTTAGAGCCACACTGGGCACAGCTTGAGGGGTAGGAGTGGACTTTCTCAGTCCAGGCAGTGGAATCACTGAACTGTTACATAGTGTTTGTTCTAGCTGTAACTCTACACATTCCATGTGATTATTTGATTCCTGCTTGCCTCCCGCACTGGTCTACCTTCTCCTATGAGCACAGGCACTGTGTCTCTTTCTGCTCCCCTCTGTACCCCCAGCCCTGGTTGAGGGCCTATGATCTAATAATGTTCAATACATATTAGGGAAAAGAACAGGTGGATGAATGGTTTCTGAGTGGGGAGAGACACGTCTGGGTCACTGTTGTTCACACGTGTGAGCTTTGGTGCTTGATTTTATTCTCCTTCCTTGTTCCCTTCTTTGCTCATTGGTGTTCATCACACAGGGGTAGCAACTGGCATCTTATCAGCCAGGCCTTCCTCAGTCTGGACAGATCAGACCATCTGAGTTTTCCAGTGAAGTGTGCAAATGACCCTCATCATCTGCCAAGCCCTTGTCCCGTGCACGCACTATTTGACCGGAGGCAACTTGAAATAATGTAAAAACATGCATTTTTGGACTGAGAAAGACTATTTCAAATTTTAACTCTACCTCTCATTGTAAGTCTCTGAGGAAATTACCTCACTTCTCTGAATCTGTTCCTCATCTGTAAAACAACAATGATAATAAATATCTAGTTTATAGTATTGTTGTATTAAATGAGCTGGTTAGGCTGGCACATAGTATGTGCTCTTTTTTATTTTACATTTTATTTTATTTTCTCATTGTGTACTTGAAAATCACAAGAAAGTATTCATTTTATTTTTTCCTGATTTTAAAAGCAACTTCATGCTCAGTGTAGAAAACTTGGCCTGTACAACAAGGTCTAAAAAACAAATTACTGTAATAACTTTATCTACAAAACTCTATTGAGATAACCACTATTAGCATTCTGATGTATTCCCTTCTAGTGTTTTCTCTACTTGTGAGAAATGTCATTTATTTTAAATAGATAATTCCTCCACATGGCACCCAATTGGAGGGGGTACAAAAAGGTAAACAGTGAAAAGTAATTCTCCCTCTCTACCCTCACTCCACCTACCAGTTCCACTTCCCAGAGGCAACCCTGTTACCAGGTTCTTAGGTGGCCTCCCAGGGACAGTCTACATATTTAGAAAACCTCTTTGATTTTCATATCATCTTTCTCTCAGGCAAATGCTGGCAAGGCGTACCTGCCGTTTTGTTCTGGAGGCTGCCATCTAAGTGAGTTCCCTTTCAGCCCTCATGATGTCTCTGTGGGCAGAGCCGCAGAGGGCTCTGGTTACAGCTTCTGAGGGCTCAGCGAGCTTTGGTCTCGGTTTTATATTTTTACTCTCTGAACTGAAAATCTGCAAACAACAAAACAGGTGTTAGATTTCTCAGTCTCAACTGTTTCCTCAGTTGCTCATGCGAGGAGCAGATCTGCAGGCCGTTGGGGCCAGCTCACAGGGTGGTCGGCAGCAGAATTTAGGCTTTCTCCAACATTGACCATCAGGTCAGCGTTTTCTGAATTGACAATTAAAAAGTGTGGTCTGACAGGGTAAGATAATATTTTGCAATTGGGATTGATCCCCCCATATGAGGGACGTGTGCCCTCTAGAATGCTCTGGAGTGAAGAACAAAGCCTAAGTCAATATGGTCCACCCTAAGACCAGTCCTCTCCCCTCCCTTCAGGCCCCATAACCCTACCAGCCTCAGCTTCTGTCATTAGAGTTTCTCCTCTGCAGGCTGCACCCTCCCACTTGGTCAGGTCTGCCCGTCTGTACTCTCAATAGGCCCCGTCTTCAGACCAGCCCTCCCCAACAGGCCCTGTCCCCTCAGTCTCCCTCTTTCCATCCTTCTTCTAACTGATCAAACCAAGAACATTGAGAACTTGACCCTCTAAAGGGCTCAGTGGACAAGGAGGGAAGGTAGGAAGTTAAACTCTTTCAATGCTAAGCTCCAGAGAGCAGCAAATAGAATGGACAGGTGCATTTGAGACATCTCATCTGTAAAATGAGTATTAAATAATATGATGAATACAAAAGGGCTTTGTAAGCTATAAAGTGCTATATATGCATATGGGACTCATATTCTTATGAAGATGATGATAATTTAAAAATAAGTCATGGGGCCTCCCTGGTGGCGCAAGTGGTTGAGAGTCCGCCTGCCGATGCAGGGGATACGGGTTCGTGCCCCGGTCTGGGAGGATCCCATATGCCGCGGAGCGGCTGGGCCCGTGAGCCATGGCCGCTGAGCCTGCGCGTCCGGAGCCTGCGCGTCCGGAGCCTGTGCTCCGCAACGGGGGAGGCCACAACAGTGAGAGGCCCGCATACCGCAAAAAAAAAAAAAAAAAAAAAAAAAAAAGTCATGGAAGCCAATCAATTTTACAAATTAATTTTTTATTACAAAAACATTACTTATTCATTTTAGAAGATTTTAAAAGTATATAAATAAACAAAATAAGAAAAAAAAATCTCGGAACTTCCCTGGCAGTCCAGTGGTTAAGACTCCATGCTTCCAATGAAGGGGGCACAGGTTCGATCCCTGGTCGGGGAACTGAGATGCCACATGTTGCACTGCTCGGCCAAATAAATAAATAAATAAATAAATACAAGAAAAAAGGGAAAAAAAGAAAAAAAAATCTCATAGTGTTATTACAGAGTGTGGTGCCTTGTATTATTTATACAGTAGATTCCATCTATTCCTATGGGACCTGTTTCTGTGGGAGGATTATTGTTGCCTTGACAACAAATTTTGCCCGTGACTTACTCTGGCCAGTTAAGTGTGAGTGGAAATAGCATATGCCACCTCTGAGCGAAAGTTTTAAGAGCCTTTGTGTGGTTTGCCATCTTTTTTCTCCTTCTGTCACAAAACTGGCAAGTCAAGAGCTTTTCCATCATCCTTGGTCTTGGACTGAAGAGCCCTGTGAGCCCTGTAACGTGAGTGAGAAATAACATTTATTGTTGTGAGCCCGTGAGATTTGAGGGTTGTTTGTTACTGCAGTATAATTTGTCCCAAGACACCTGATACACAGAGATAACAACTGTTAATATTTTGGTTTATATCCTTCAGTCTTTTTTTATGCCTATATTCAATATATATTTTTCTTTATAAAAAGAGGATCATAATGTATGTATGATTTTGTGAAGTGCCTTCTCATTTCACTTGAAAATATTTCAGTATATAGCTCCAAAAGATGAGTTTTCTTTAAGCATAACCACAACATGATTACCACACTTAAAATTAATAATAATTGCTTCATATCACCAAATGTTGGTCACTGTAAACATATCTCTTCTAAAATTTTGTTTAAATCAGGGCTCCAAATAAGCTGCATTCTTTGTTAGTAGATTGATATATCTTTTAAATCTCTTTTCGTGCTTTGGCTCTCCCTCCCTGCCCCACCCCCCTTTTTCTCTTTCCCCTTTTGATGTATTTGTTGAAGAAACTGAACTGGTTGCTCTGTAGAGTTTCACACAGTCTGGGTTTTGCTGACTGTATTTGCATGGTGTCATTTAACATGTTCCTTTTTCCCCTATGTTTCCTGTAAATTGCTGATTAAAACTAGACACTTGATAAAGATTCAGTGAATGGATTTTTCAACTCAATACATTATGAACATTTTCCGTGTCATTTAATATTCTTCTACAACATGCTTTCTTAATGACCATACAGCTGTCAAAAATATGAATGTATTTTCATTTATTTAGCTAGTCCTCTATTGTGGGTCATTTAGGTTGTTTCTAAATTTTTGCTACTACACACAACTCACTGATAAACCTCCCTGTGGACGAGTCATTTTCTGGCCTGATTTGCTGCCCTTCTGTTCTCTTAGTTCCTGCGGATGGTGGATGCCTGTGCGAGCTTCCTCACAGAAGCCTTGAATCCAGAAAACTGTGTTGGAATACTGAGGCTGGCAGACACACATTCCTTGGACAGTCTAAAGAAGCAGGTTCAAAGTTACATCATCCAGAACTTTGTGCAGATTCTGAACTCCGAAGAGTTCCTTGAACTTCCTGTGGATACTCTGTACCACATCTTGAAGAGCGATGACCTTTATGTGACAGAAGAGTCTCAGGTGTTTGAGACTGTGATGAGCTGGGTCAGGCACAAGCAGTCAGAACGACTCTGCTTGCTCCCCTATGTCCTGGAGAACGTGCGCTTGCCACTTCTGGACCCATGGTACTTTGTGGAGATGGTGGAAGCGGATCCTCTCATCAGGCAATGCCCAGAGGTCTTCCCGCTGCTACAGGAAGCCAGGATGTACCACCTTTCTGGCAATGAGGTGAGTTGATGATGAGAGATACCGTATATAACCAGAGAAGTGAAGGAATTAGCAGACCTCCCAGAGATACAGGTGAGACGGGCTCACAAATCATTAGGGCATCAAGAAGTAGATGCTGTAGATGTTTATAGTTTGAGTCAGGCAGTTCCAGAAGCCCTGGATTTCTGATCTGTAAAATGCTGATAATACTTCATGGTAGACACCTACTGAGAGAATTAGGTGAGATCTGGAAATCACCCAGCACCATGCCTGGCACATCCTTCCTCTTTCCGGTTGTGTAAGGGCAGGAGTTTGGTGGGGGAGACACACACATGAAGGGAGTGTGCCCTGTCCAGTCGCCATTCCACAGGGCTGCTGCTTTCGCAGTTTGTCCACTCTGGGGAAACCTTGAGACTCTAATGTCTCCCCTGACATTACCTAGGTTCAGACTCTCACTATTTCCTTCCTGAACCTCTGAGAATTCCTCAAAACTCAGCTTTCTGCCCCCAATCTGTCTGCCCTGCAATTCATTCATCAGCTGGATGATCTAAAAGTCAAGCCTAATCATTTCACTCCTGGGCTTAGCCTCTTCACTGGCTCCCCACCACTTTCAGGATAAAGCCCACACTTCTGCCTAAACTCTCTGAGCCTGGCCTCCAGCTCGCTGCTCTAGTGTCATCTGCAACCTCTCTCTCCTGCTACAGTCTGAGTGCACTGCTTGTAATTCCCCAAAGTGGACGTGCTTTTTCAGCCTTCAGGCTAATGCAGGTGCTGCTCAAATGACTTTTTCCTCTTCTTCATCTAGTTAACTTCTGCTCCAGCTTCAAAACTCAGTTTAAGCATCACCTTCTCCAGAGGCCTCTGTCAGTCTCATAGCACTGGAGCATTGCTCTATCATAGCACCAACCACTGCATGTTAACCATTGAATTCCTCATCTGTAAATATCTCTAGACAGGGAGGTTGTTATGGTGGGAAATATGTCTTATTGGACTTTTCATCCAGACCTTAGGAGAGTCCTTGGTATATAGCAAGGGATTGGTTAATGTTTGTTGAATGAATAAATGGGTACCAAGATGGTGAATAAACATATCATTTGTATCTACCTGGTTCTCCTTAACAATTCCTGAAGAAATGTTATATTCAGAACTTTATAAAGACAAGAATAGGCTTAGTGGAGAGGACCAAAATAATCATTAAGTAATGATAGAGGGGCAGTTTGTTACGTTTGTACACATGAACAGCCACACATGTATACCACTATACAATGGTTCTGAGGTTGGCTACCAAGCCTTCTTCATTAGGCCATTGGTAGAAATATTAGCCAAAATAGTTTAGGAATTGTCTTTCAGAGGCCCCTTGGGAGCCCCTTCTTTTTTGTTTGTCCTTTTCTCGTTCTGTGTTGTCCTCAGATCCATTGTCACTTATTCATTCTGCAAACACATCCTTAAATATTTGGTAGAATTTATCAGTGGTGCTATCAGAACCAGGAGGAATTTTTTGTGTATGTGAGAAGGTTTTAAACTTCAAACTACAAATTGTATTTCTTAAATAGCTATATAGATACAGGAGGCTAATCACATTATCTGTTTCTTCTAGAATGAGCTTCGGTAGTTTGTATATTTCAAAGAACTTTCCATTTCATAGAAGTTGCTGAATTTATTGGCATAAAGTTGTTCACAGTAGTCCCTTATTATACTTTTTAATATCTGTAGAATCTGTAGTGATGTCATAGCTCTCATTCCAGATATTGGTAATTTGTGTCTCCTTTTTTCTCCTGATCAGTCTGGTTAGAGGTTTATCAATTTTATTGATTTTCTCAAAGAACCAGCTTCTGGTTTCACTTGGCTTTCTCTACTGTCTTTATATTTTCTATTCCATTTATTTCTGCCTTAATCTTGACTACTTCCTTCTGCTTACTTCAGGTTGAATTTTCTCTTCCTTTTCTAGGTTTTTAGGGTAGAAATAAAGGTCACTAATTTGAGATTTTTTTTCTAATATTGTCATTAGTGCTATAATTTCATATGCTATACTTTCATTCTTCACAAATAAATCCTGAACACCAACTATATGCCAGACATGGCACCAAGCACCATAAAACAGTCTCTACCTTACTAAACTTATGGTCTTTCAGAGAAGACAGGACACTAAGAAAATGAAGGGTGATAAGCAGACTGATAGAGGAAGACCAGATAACCACAAGGGTCCTATGCTGGATATGTAGGTCACTGGCAGGTGGCTCAGCACTGGGAAAGCCCTCATATTCCTGAAGACAAGATCAATCTCTGCAACTGCTCTCAGTTCAGCATTTAAAGTACAGTCTTGGGGCTTCCCTGGTGGCACAGTGGTTAAGAATCCACCTGCCAATGCAGGGGACATGGGTTCGAGCCCTGGTCCGGGAAGATCCCACATGCCGTGGAGCAGCTAAGCCCATGCGCCACATCTACTGAGCCGGCGAGGCACAGCGACTGAAGCCCGCATGTCTAGAGCTTGTGCTCCGCAACAAGAGAAGCCACCGCCATGAGAAGCCTGTGCACCGCAACAAAGATTAGCCTCTGCTTGCTGCAACTAGAGAAAGCCCCGCGCACAGCAACAAAGACCGAACACAGCCAAAAGTAAATAAAATAAAATAAATTAATTTAAAAAACCCCCAAAGTACAGGGTCTTGATCAACAGTACTTCCAACATTCTTGCTATTTTTGTTTCTGCTTCCCATTTCCTAACTCCCTGAAATGCAGGTGATAAAGGCTTTCCTCTTATATAAAATGTCCCTACTATGTCTTCTGCAAAACTGCTGCTATGAAATATCTGCTCTGCCTTTTGTATTTGTAGTGGGGTGGGGATGGGGGAGTGGGATTATAAGCTTTGGATTTAGGAGGAGAGAGAATTCTGATAACTAGAAGATGTCAAGAACTTGAGCTCCCAGACAGGCAGATCTGGGCTTTAATCTTGACTGCATAATTTACCTACAGTGTGACCTGGGGCAAGCTACTTAGCTGCTATAAGGCTCAGTCCTTGTAACATGGGGAAGACAATATCTACCAACTGATAGAATTGTTTTGAGAATTAAATAAGATAATGAATGAGATGTGCTAATAAAGACTGTTCCTATTCTCACACAGTTCCTTTATGGTACTCTCTCTCCCACAATCAAGCATTTTCTTTCTCTGAGGCTAAAATCTCTCTTTTCATTGTGTCCTAGTTTTTTTCTGCCTTATTGCCCCAAATCCTGCTCAGGGCATTTTCTCATCCTCATTTTATAGTCTAGGTAACCGAACCAACCAAACATTGTGATTTCTGAGTTGTGTCTCATTGCTAGTTGATTCCCTGAGACTCCCAGCCTTCTCGCTGTTTGTGTGATCTTGGCTTTATTCCTATGACACTAGTGTAAGCCTGGAGGATACTCTGTGAACACATTTCTCCTCCTAACCTTCCTTTCCCAAACTTTAACCCTGCTTGTCCTATCATTATCTCTCCACTTTAACCTTGTCCCTCCTCTGAGCTCATGGAGGTGGTAACAGAAGGAAGTTTTAGAACCCTAAAAGCAAATGTCAACTTACATTTGATTTAGGAGTAGTAGCTGGTACCTTCATTGGGAGACGTCTTTTGGGGCAGAGGAAGTTACCCCTTCATTTCATTGCCTCCTAAGTTTCCAGGGACCAACTTGATATGTACCAAAGGCTGCTCTGATATGTGTGCTGTCAGGAGGAGCTACTCCTGAGGGCAGCGGGGCAGAGCTCACCCTGAGGAGATTTATCCAAGCAGTTTGGTGTCTTCTGTTTGGTCCTCTCAGATAGGTTCTTTGGACAATGAGTAGTCAGTAAGGGGAAACTTTTTTGCTCTACTTCTAACAATCTGAAAATAAACTGTGTAGGCCTGATTGTTGCGTGTGATTCTTTGGCAAACACTTACTTCCCTGTGTCCGCAACAAACTTGCCCATCTCTGACTTCAGATTGGCGTTTGTCATGCCTTTGGGGTTAATATTTTGCAAAATGTAGCTGAACTTACAATTTGGTAATGGTGCCACCATCTGGCAGTCCTGTGGTTCCAAGGCAGGTCTCAATACCCAGCCAGTCCCATCAACTAGATGATTGTATTAGTTATCTGTTGCTGTGCAACAAATTATCCCCAAACAGCGGTTTAAAACAACAAACATTTATTATCTCACAGTTTGCAGGAATCTGGGAGTGATTCAGCTGGGTGATTCTGGCGCAGGGTCTCTTCTGAAGTTGCAGTCAAGCTATTGGCTGGGGCTGCAGTTAGTCATCTCAAAGCTCAAAGGGGGCTGGAGGATCCACTTGCAAGTTCCCTCGCAGGATTGTTGACAGGCGTCACTTCCTCGCTGGCTGTTGGCTGGAAGCCTCAGCTTCTTGCTACTTGGGCCTCTCCATAGCAGCTGTCTTCCTTTAGAGCAAATGACCCAAGAAAGACAGAGAGCTATCAAGATGGAAGCTGTAGTGCCTTCATAACCTAATTTCAGAAGTGTTATACCAACACTATTGTATTCTATTGGCATAGAGATCAACCCAGGAACAATGTGGAGGGAACAACATAGGATGTAAATACCAGGAGGTGGGGATTGCTGGGGGCCATTGTGGAAACTGGTTACCACAATGATCTAGACTGGAAAAAAAAATCTTTATCAGGTCCTGGGTTAACTAACTTGCCCATTCATTCATTCATTTATTCAGCCAACATTTATGGAACCCCACAAGCTCCAGGCACTGTTCTTGGTGCTGAGGATCCATTGGAGAAAAGGGCTATCCCTGCCATCAGGGACATTAGAATAAATTACATGAGGGTGAAAAGCGCTGTGATAGGGAAATTCAGGACTGTGGGAACAGGTGTGGAAAGGCAAGAATGGCTTCCTGGAGGAAAGAACAAAATGACATTGAAAATAATGTCAAGTGGCTTACAGGGTAAGTGGTTGGGAAGGTGGTGTGGGAAATCAAGGACAGATATTATGGGGAGAACCAGGCAGCACGCAGGAATGCAGGGTTCAGTCAGTGGGAGCAGAGTCTTCCACAGGCCAGGACTCAGGACCGGGATGCCAGCCCTGGGAGTCAGGAGTAAGATCATGGCTGCTTTGGTCCCCTGCTAGTCAGCAGGCTGTTGATGCAGGAGAGCAGACACTGTGAATAAGATGGGGGGCTTCAGAGAGGAGGCTGAGGCTTGGCTCTCAGAACCAGAGTTAAGGGTCACAGAGAACCAGTTCTGAGAGGCTAGTGCTGTCCTCTAAGCATTGCCCTATAATCCCTAAATCCTCCCTGCAAGAGGGCCAGATGGGTGCTAGAGGTTGTACCTCAGCTGTGGGCAGGAAGGTTTAGAGGCTGGAGGGAGAAATCTCAGATTGGCCAAGTTGGTCTTTGGTGACAACTCATTGCTCATTCCTCTCCTACCAGCTTGGTATTCTCATAGTGCCTCCAAGTTCTCGGGACCACCCCTTCCACCCTTATCCCAGCTGGCCTTTCCACTGTCAGTGCCCTCAGTCTCAGCCCATTGCCCAGGATTGATCCTGCTACCCCCCACCCCCCACTCCTTTCTGCTGACCCATAAAGGAGAGCCCTGCCACAGACTTTATGGCCATGGTCTGGCCTCAAGAACTGAGGATGCAGAATTTACTGTGTCTGACATTGGCACAGAAAAACAAAGTCTCTTCTGGGAAAGTAGATGCTGAGTGTTGGCTGATCTGATTACATGTGACTATTGATTGGATTCACCACTTGTGGACTCAGGTAAACTGTTTGTCACCATCTGTGGGCAAGATTGAAGTTCCATAATCCATATTAGGTCGGCTTAACCTTGTAGGAAAGAACAGCTGCTTTGGCCCCGTGGGAAATAGGTGCTGGTGCCTCTCTGTCTCCCCTCCGTACTCCTGGACAACCTTCCCCATCAAGCCCAGGGGTGACTGGAACCGGGAGGAGGGCAACTCCCCCTTTTCATTAATTACATCAACATGACATCTCCCACCACTCCTACTGCCGTGACTGGCTATGGAGGGCCATGCGTGTGCCACGTGCTCCGTTCAGCTCTCTACATCACAACCTCGTGAAGGCTCACAATGGCATGCATGGTAGCATAGGAATGATCACAGGCATTTACGGAGATTGTGTTGCTTCTCCAAGGTCACGTGGCCATCGGTGGTGGAACCAGGATGGAACTCTGGTGTATTTGACTCCAAACCTCTGCTCTTTCAGCTGGGTTCAAATATCTGTGGCATGGATTTCTTTGCTTGTTCAAGGCTCTGAAGGGTCATATGCTTGATGTTGGAACCCAGTCCCCCAACCTCCTTGGACACACCCTTGCTCCCTTTTGGTTCTTCTCTCCTAAGTCTCTGGATGCTCTTATGTGCCCTCAGGACTTCTCTTCCAGAGAAGGCCTGGTAGCGAGCAAAGTCTGGGATATCATCAAGAAACTGAAACCAGGGGGGAGTGGAAGGGAGCCAGAAATGAAATTCCAGGATTCAGTGCTTCTGACCAAGCAAGAGGGAAGAGGCAGGAAAGTGCATTTGATGGTAGACAGACCTGAACTTCTTAAAAAGTAGCAAAATCTACAACCGATAACCTTTACTGAGTACCTACTATACATCAGGCCCTGGGCCAAGCACACTAAATATATTATCTCAGTTAATCCTCATGACAAACCTATGAGGTTGTTACCACTAAAATTTCCATTATACAGAAGAAAAACCTGAGGCCCAAGGAGGTGAAGTCACATGGTCCTATGGTGGCAGAGTTGGGAATTGGGCTCTGCTCCTCTGGCTCCACAGCCTGAGCTCTGAACCACTGTGCCATTCTGCCTTTTTGTACTCCCATTGGTTTTCCAGATCATTTCGGAGCGCACCAAGCCCAGGATGCATGAGTTCCAGTCTGAGGTGTTCATGATCATCGGTGGCTGCACGAAGGATGAACGGTTTGTGGCGGAGGTAACCTGCCTGGATCCCCTGAGGCGCAGCCGCCTGGAGGTGGCCAAGCTCCCCATGACAGAGCACGAGCTGGACAGTGAGAATAAGAAGTGGGTGGAGTTTGCATGCGTGACATTAAAAAATGAGGTCTACATCTCAGGTAAGCAGAAGCCACATGATGCCAAAGCCAGCCCCCAAGGCACTACATGTTTTCCTGAGTGAGAGACAGGCAACCATCCCAGCAGAATTACTGTGGATGGCACTGATCTAGCACTAACTGGGTCAGGATATGGAAACCAGGCACTCAGATGGTCTTATCGTGGAGAGGGAATAATTACTGAGTGAACCCTAATCCTTGAGCAGTATTGTAGTAGGAACCAGGGGAGCAGGCAGATAGGACTTCCTTCATGGAAAAGGAAGAAGGAAAGTGGTACTAGAGTTTATTCAGTGTCTGCTATAGGCATAGGACACTGAACTAGCCACTGGAAATACAGTAATGCATAAAAATGTCGCTCTTCTCCCCAAATCTGACCTCTCCCCTCAAGTGTTTAGATCTTACTTTTAGATGCTCCAATAGCATCCAGTACTTTTTCATTTCTTACTTCTAAGTTGTTTGCTTAATTGTTTATAACTGCTCTATGCCTGTTTCCCATTAGTCCTTAAATTCCATGAATCAACACTGTATTCCCAATACCTAGCGCTGTGTCTGGCCATGGTAAATGCTCAATAAATATTTATTAGATGATGTAATCTCTACCATCTTTACAGCATAGTAGATGAATTTACTCTTTGGTAGCAATTAATTATTGCCTCTCACATCAACTCTATAAGGTAGGTGATTTTAATCTCCAGATTACAAATGGAGAAAACCGAGGCTCAGAAAGGTATGGAACTTACCTAAAGTCACACACTGGTAAGTGTCAGGCAGGATTCCAATCCATGTTCTCTGAGTCTCATGCTCTCCCATGACATCAAAAGCCACCTAGCTCTTCTTGCAGCACCAAGGGAAAAGACAAACATTCCTTCCCTTCTCTTGGAGGTTTTCTTTAATCTGAACTTGTTTTGGAAAGAGCTTATTCCCAGAGCTGGTCTCCTCCAAGATAAAGGGCAGGTCAGTTCTTCTTTGAGTCTATTAATACCACAGACTAGGGTTTAGCTTTCTTTTATCTTACAGAAACATTTTTTAATTGTTGTAGATTTAAGCAATACAGGGAGTGTAAAGTAAAATATGGCAGTTTCTCTGTGCCATTACAATCCTACACGTTTTAATTTTTTTTTTTTTACAAAAATGGTTTTGTATTGTCTTAGAGTAAGTAATGCCAGCTGCTGTAACAAACCCTGGATCTCAATGAATCACCACAGAAGTATGTGTGGGTTGGGGGAGAGCACCTGCTCCACTCAGGCATTCAGGGACCTAGGCTCCTTCTGTCTCATGATGAGGCTGTTTCCAGACGTGACCTTCAAACTTGAGGCATTTCGGGAAGAGAGAGAAACCCAACAAGTTGAGAAGACACACCTGCTCACAACAGCCTCGGCCTGGACATGAGGCATCAGTTCTGCTCACATTCTATTGGCAAGAACCAGCCTCATGCCCTCCCTGCATCCCCGCCCCCCATGCAGCAGGGCTGGGAAATGTAGTTTAGCCATGTGCCCAGGAGGAAAAGACAGGTTTGGTAATCATGGTCAGTCTTTGTCACAGACACTAGACATAGTGTTTTATTCTACAACTTGTCTTTTGTCCGTCTTCAATTTGTTGTTGTCTTTTTAAAAATGATACAGGCTGCTAACACATATATATGGAATCTAAAAAAAAAAAAAAAGGTCATGAAGAACCTAGGGGCAAGACGGGAATAAAGACACAGACCTACTAGAGAATGGACTTGAGGACATGGGGAGGGGGATGGGTAAGCTGGGGTGAAGTGAGAGAGTGGCATGGACTTATATACACTACCACATGTAAAATAGATAGCTAGTGGGAAGCAGCCGCATAGCACAGGGAGATCAGCTCGGTGCTTTGTGACCACCTAGAGGGGTGGGATAGGGAGGGTGGGAGGGAGGGAGACGCAAGAGGGAAGAGATATGGGGATATATGTATATGTATAACTGATTCACTTTGTTATAGAGCAGAAACTAACACACCATTGTGAAGCAATTATACTCCAATAAAAATGTTAAAAAAAATGATACAGGCAATACATGAAAGCATGCTTATTATACTAAATCAACAGAAATGTGTACTCAACTAACAATCTGTTCTGAACATCATTACATGTTGGTATAATTGATCTACTATATGTGTTAAGCAATGTAATACATGTAAAGTACAGCACAATCCCAAGCACGTGGTGAGAGCTCAGCAGTGTTAGTCGTCATTATCATTACTGTGAGGATTGTTACTACTGCTCATTTCACCAGCTTCAGGGCTGTCTATTGAATGAATGAACCATAATTTTTTTCAGCTTTTATTTTCCCACTGAAAAAAATACCACAATAGGCATTTTCATACACATATATTTATGAACTTGCACTGATATATGGAGAGATTCCTGGAAGTGGTCATAAGATGTGTAAATTTAGAATTTTTGTAGATATTGCTAAATTGTTCTCCAAAAAGTTTGTACCCATTTACCGTTCAACCAATGATGAATGTCAGTGCCCATTTTCTACATCCTTGTTAACATTTTTTATTATCAATTACATTTTTAATAGACTTGAGTGTGTAAATTTACACTCTTAGGTCATTAATGAGGTTGAATATATTTTCATATATTTATTAGCTAAACGTATCTGTTTTTAAAAATGATCTGTTCCTACCCTTTGTTTTTCTACTGGTTGTCTTTTCCTTATTAATTTTTTGGAGTTCTTATTATATATCCTTTGCTATTTGTATTACAAATACTTTCTCCCAGACAGTGGGGTTGTCTTTTAACTTTGATTTCTATTTTATATAGTAATTTTCTTTTCTATATGTTCTGGGTTTCTTGTCATGCTTAGAAAGCCCCTCCCCACCCCAAGATCATTAACATCTTCTCCTTTATATTCTCCAGTTACTTCTATAGCATTTACATTTAAATTTTAGGTATAATGTGAAATAGGGATCTAAATTTTTCTCTAAACAGATAGTCAATTGTTCTAATGCCATTTATTTAATAATCTCTATATCTTTTAGCCTGTTTCTGTACCTTGTTTTTAATTGATCAGTTTGTCTTATACTAGTAGCACATTATTTTTATTATCATAGCTTTTTAGTATATTTTGATATTTGCTAGGGAGAGCTCTCTCATTCCTTCTTCTTTTTCAAAAGTTTCTTAGAAATGTTCCCAAATCTACTCTTCCAGATGAAGCTTAGAATGGTCACTTCATGTCCTGAAATCCATGAAAAGCCCTGAAGGCACCTAATATATAGGTTAACTTGGGGACGGTTGACATCTTTGCAATAACCTGTCTTATCATCTGTGCATGTGATATGCCTGCCCAGTTAATCAGGTCTTCTTTTACATCCTGAAGTAAAAAAATTGTCATTTTTTCCCCTTTTTAATAAAGTTTGCATACATTTCTTTGAAAGTGTATAGTTATTTTATAATTTTGGACACTACCTGAATGGGATCAATATCACAGTGTTTTGAATAGAGACCTCTAAAAGGTATACAACACCCCTCCCCCAGAATGGTTAAACTATATGAACAAAAAGATAACAGGAGAGGATGAAGCTCAGTCTCCCTAGCAGCCAGGGGAAACCAAACTATGACATCATTTTTCTTTCTCAGGCTGTAAAACAAAACAAACCAACCAAAAAAACCTTCCTAATATCTGCTGTGGGTGGGGTATGGGGAAAAGTCAACCAGAACAGCTTTGGAAGGTTCTTTGGTAGCACCTGTAAAAATTCAAGGTGGGCACGCCGTTGACCTAGGAATCCCACTTCTGGGCTCCACCCTTGAGAAACACTTACCCGTGACACAGAGCGTCATTAATGATATTCATTTCCACACTAGTGCACATTTTAGTCTGAAAGGTACATCCTTTGTTTTAGGTAGTTGGTAGTACTCTGTACTGATGGGGAAATGGAAACACAAAGTCATTAAAATATTTTATTAAAGTCACCAAAAAAGTCAGCTCTCCTTTGTCTTGGTCTCTCTCCCTAACTGAATTTCATATTTTCCATTTATTGAGTTGCCTTGAAAATTTTTTTTACCAGCTCACTCTCAAATGATCTGGTGTGAGCATCTCATTCTGTTCCAACAGAAATTGTTTCAAAGTAGGACAAACCTCACTTATGTTTTTATATAGAGCAGAGTTATGAACCAAGAGAATTTTGTAAGATTTCGTGGTGATTTTCCCAGGTTTGTATTTGTTTGAATAAATAAGCAAACATAGAACCTAAGCTGGTTTCTCATTTGCCCGCTGGTCAAGGCCCTACTATCCCCACCTGCAATCATCCAACTTTACCTGTCCTGCCTGACCTCCTGCCCCTGAGCCTCACAAACACTGGAGTCCAGACTCCTGTTGGTCCCCACTCGCCTAGGCAGACTTGGGTACTACTCCCCTGAAGTCTTCTCTGGACCTAGCTCACGGAGCCTCCTCTTCTCTGAATTCTCACGGCACAGAGGTGACACATGGCACAGCCCAGTGCATGATCCACCCCAGCCTTACACTGTGTCTCCCTGTCTCCCTGTGCAGGCTCTGTCCCGGCAACCACACTGCATGCACCTTCATGATTTCTTTTGTCTGGGGGTATGGGGCGGGAGTTGGTGCTCGTCTGGGGATTTAACACTTCTGGGCCAGTGGGAAATTATGGGAGAAGCTGCATTTCTGACATATCAGTGGTTTCTTAAATGCTCTATATGTCTCCTAGGTGGCAAAGAAACACAGCACGATGTTTGGAAATATAATTCTTCAATCAACAAGTGGATTCAAATTGAGTATTTGAACATAGGCCGCTGGAGGCATAAGATGGTGGTGCTCGGGGGCAAGGTCTATGTGATCGGAGGTTTCGATGGCTTGCAAAGGATCAACAACGTGGAGACCTATGACCCCTTCCACAACTGCTGGTCAGAGGTATAGATTATTTCTCTGAGTAACTCTGTATTATTGCTTCAAAGCTTAAAAAAAAAAGGTATCTGCCAATGTATACCTATACAGCTTTCTGATCTCTCTGCTCCCACTGAGAACATTTTTGGTGGCTCTGAGCTTCCCTCCTCATAGGAGCCATTGAGTCAGCATTGCTGATCAGGTCACGGAAATGATTTCTTTCCAGGTGGGGGAGCTCTGTGTGGGTACCTGTCCTATCCTGGCCAGAACCCCAGAGGTAGACGGGAAGCTTGATCCTGTCTTGGTCTGCATGTCTTGGCCTAGAGTCTCTGTCTCCTCCGATGCCATCTTCCCTTGTCTTCTCCACACTGGGCACACCAGGATCTCTTGACTACACTGTTTGTTGAATCCAGAGTCATTTGGTAGTATTTAGAAGTCAACCCTTATTTATTTACCTATTAGTGATGAACCATTTGCGTGCCTTCAAACAAGACTTTAGCAATGCAATCTCAGGTATATATCATACTCAAGAAAAGGCAAAGCATTGCTCACCAATGGGCATAAAGTTTCCGTTATGCAAGGTGAACCAACTCTGGAGATCTGCCATACAACATTGTGCCTATAGATAACAGTACTGTATTTTACACTTTGAAATATGTTAAGAGGGTAGATCTCATGTTAAGTATCCTTACCCCCGCCCAACACACACACAAAGGTAAGGTGACCTCACTTCCTGTACTTCCAGAGTATTCCCAATTTCAAATTTTCTTTCTCCTTATAAGATTATATGTCAGAGCATGTTCCAGCTTTGGGGTGTGTGAAACGTGGTCATCACAGGCACAAGCAAAGGTAGACAGGTCATGATGGCATCCAGCCAAGATCTGTTAACCTGAAAAGAACTTTATAGGGAGCCCTTAACATTTATAAGGCTGTGCCCAAGACCTTCTCAGTTTAAGTCCCATCACAAAGTTGCTCCATGACCCAAGAGGGTTATGTTAATGGGTAAGAGACTCTTAAAAGTCCCCTTTAGTGCCCTGGGGTTCACAGGATGGAAACACAAGTCTGGCTTAACCCTCAGATCTGTATGTTGCCCCAGAGTGGGAGAATATGCTTACCTGTGGCCACCTGAAACCCTTATACCAGCTTTTCTTCCTAGCTATAAGCACCAACGACAATGCCTGGCACATAGTAGGCACTCAGTAAATAGTTTTTGAATGAAGGAGCACATGAATAAATATGAATATGCATGTCTGAGAAAGCATTCTCCTCCAACATTGGCTGGTTTCATCTGTATAAATACTTATTCCTGTACACCCCTCCTGCCCTGAGAACTGGACTCTGGGAGAAACAGGCTAGAAACATCTGGAGCCTGGCGGGAGGGTGGGAAATGTACGCTTTGATCCTCTCTGTGTCTCAGGAGAGTCAGGCCCACAGGCCTTGTGACTTCAGGCAAAGGATTCCCGGGCTTGTGTCCCCTGGCTCCTGGCCTGTGTCCTGTGAGCCACTGCAGCAATCTGGGCAGTGTCACTGACAGCTTCTCCCGGTGCCCTGTGTCTCTGCAGGCTGCGCCCCTCCTTATCCATGTCAGTTCCTTCGCAGCCACCAGCCATAAGAAGAAGCTCTATGTGATTGGGGGAGGGCCCAATGGGAAACTGGCCACGGACAAGACTCAGTGTTACGACCCTTCAACCAATAAGTGGAATTTAAAGTCGACCATGCCAGTAGAGGCTAAATGCATCAATGCAGTGAGTTTCCGGGACCGTATCTATGTGGTTGGTAAGTGAGCAAATGGCTTCTTATTTAAGTGTAGGGTCCCCTACACCTGCAGCCCTGCAGGTAGAGCACATGAGACCCTCCTGGGAATTCTTGAGTTCCTGGGTGATGTGGGTGGGGTTGAAAAGAAGAGAAGATGGGATTGGTCCAGGCCTTGGTGGAATTTACCTTGCAGTTCTGGAGACAGAAACGGCTCCCATTTAGGAGACATACAAGACAGATGGACAATGGGGCCCAGGGGAGGAGCAAGAAATTGCTTTGGGAACAAAGTGTGTTGTAAGCATTAGCAATACACAGAAATTGAAATATGCACCATATAAGTGCCCAATAAATGGTAGCTATCTTTATTTCTTATTTTGTGTTCATGGGAATTTTATTCTTCTGACTTGCGTTGGGGGCTCTGAAAGGTTGCATTTAGCTGGAAGGAAAGCCTGACTAGCCAGACCACAGTTGGCATGTAATTGTTAAGGGTGATGGGTCTCAACCCTGACTACTCATTAGAGTCATCTATGGAGCTTTTTCCAAAAATATGGGTAGCTGGGGCTTGTGCAGACCAATAATATCAGAATGAGGAGGACGCTGGCCACAGTGCCAGGTGTTTTTAATGTGCAGGTGATTTTAATGTACAGCCAGGATTGAGAACTACTGATCAGGGAAATACCAAAAATAAATAACTCCAGCAAATAAGAGGTAATCAGAGAAGGCTTCCTGAATGCAAAATATGGGAACAGATGAAGGCAAAACCCCTGCTCTCCCTTGCTTCAGGTTTCCTGTGTCTTTATGGTCAGACTCGTGACTCTGCCCCAAAGGTCTAATCTCAAGATGGGTAACTTGGGTTGGTGTCCCAGGTCATGCTCAGTCTAGAGATGCCACCACCTCTAGTCACTGCCATGTATATCAATACAATGCAAGACTTCTATGCACCAGGCCTTCTGCCAGGTGCTTTATGTGCATGGCCCTTCTGATTTCTTATAACCACTGTGGTCTTGGTGCTCATGGTTACAGATCCAAAAGTGGCAAAGCTGGGATTATGAGCCGGGCCTATCTGATGCACCAGGTGGTATTTCTTCCAGGAAGCAGTCTTATGGTACATTTTGGCAGCCATGTGAAGCCAGGTGTCCTTCAGAACCTGATTAGCACCTGGCTGCAGAGTTTAAAGGGCTATGAAGTGTTTCCAGCATGAGACTTGCTGCCCCTAGTTATCCATTCTGGCTTTCTGGAGAGCCATGAATTTGCTCTTTCTATTGGCAAGATGGTAGACTTGACCTAACCAGGAGTAGGAGTTTAGTGGTTAATGGGGAAGAAAACCAGAAGAGCAGTGAGATGCCCACGGTGTTTCCTTTCCTCTTCAGGAGGGGCTATGAGAGCGCTGTACGCCTACAGCCCTCTGGAGGACAGCTGGTGCCTGGTGACTCAGCTCAGCCACGAGAGGGCCAGCTGCGGCATCGCGCCCTGCAACAACCGGCTCTACATCACTGGGGGGCGGGACGAGAAGAACGAGGTCATCGCCACGGTGCTGTGCTGGGACCCCGAGGCCCAGAAACTGACGGAGGAGTGCGTCCTGCCCCGGGGGGTGTCGCACCACGGCAGTGTCACCATCAGGAAGTCGTACACCCACATTCGGAGGATCGTGCCTGGAGCTGTGTCGGTCTGACTGCGGGAACGCGGAGGGCGGAGCCACGGGGGGACCCCTCCTCCCTCTCCCCCGCATCGGTCCCTCTAAAGCAGCTAGCGGGGCTCGAGTTACAGGCCGTGCATACATCAGGGGCTCACCGCGGCTCCCCATGGCGGCTCCCCATGGCGGCTCCTTGGAAGTCACAGCTTTGGGACTTGAGACCGGCCAGGACTGTCTGTGAGACCTACCTCAGGAGGAAAGAAGAGTAATACTTGACATTCAAGACACACCTGTCCCATGCCAGGTTCGATACCGGGCACTTTTGTATACCAATTCCTTTAACCGTCAAATGACCTGGTGACTGGATTTTATTACTCCCATTCTACAGGTGAGGAAACCGAGTTTAAGAGAGGCTAAGTGATTTGCCCCAGGTCAGTCAGATTACAAGTTAGCTAAACCAGGAGTCTAAACCCAGGTCTTCCAATTTCAAAGTTAGTGTAGGTTCTGTCATGTTGTCTATCTCAGAACATGAAAAAAACAAAACAGCTCATTTTTGTTCTGACAAGTTTGCTAAAGGATTCACTCAGCAAGGCAGGGAAATAAAGGTGCTTCTTTTTTTTCTTTTCTTTTTTCCCATATATTTAAACCATTTGGGATCTTTGGTGTGGAAACCTTGGGCCCCTTGTCAAGAGCATCTCATAGGTTGTTCCATCTGACAGTTCTGGGGAGATGGGTCTGGGAAGGCCTGTTTGCTATGAAAAATGTAAAAGACTTCTGTCCTCCCCATCAAAAGCCTCTATTTTTTATGATCACAGGAGGCCCATTGTGGACTGGAACTGTCATTGCTGGACATAACTGGACCTTTAGCACAGGCCAGTGCCCTAGCCTCTTAATGTCCAACAGTTGTATTGCAATGTAGAAAAGGTTTTTGCAGAGACTCAGAATACCGTTTTTGTTTTTCTGGGGGGGCGGGAGGGGAGGGTTGTTGTTGTTTTTGTTTCTTCAGTGTAAACATCCTTACAATGCTGGCCACTGTTGAATGACTGGCTCTTCTTGACAGCATACTTTCTACTTTTTAGACAGTGATTTGGGTCCATGTCCCTGTGACCCCACCCTCCTGGAACCTTCGTTTTCAGGATCCTTTTAATCCCTTCTATTTGGTTTTTGGATCAGTTTGGCATAGTTTTGACTCAAAGAACAGCGTCTGTTCTTCACTCTAAGAGACGGAGCTTTCATATGAGCTCACTGGAAATTCATTCTAATCCCCAAACTGGGGACACAGATTAAGAGATCCTGTTTCATATGCTGTACTTAAAAAGCAATAACAGGGGCTTCCCTGGTGGCGCAGTGGTTAAGAATCCGCCTGCCAATGCAGGGGACGTGGGTTCGAGCCCTGGTCCGGAGACACCCCACATGCCACGGAGCAACTAAGCCCGTGCGCCACAACTACTGAAGTCCGTGCGCCTAGAGCCCGTGCTCTGCAACGAGAGAAGCCACCGCAATGAAGAGTAGCCCCCGCTCGCCCCAACTAGAGAAAAAGCCCGCGCGCAGCAACGAAGACCCAACGCAGCAAAAAAAAAAAAAACACCGCAACAACAGTGCTAACAACATAGTAACTGCATTACTTAATGTCCTTTATTTTCATCATATGATTTCAAATCTCTTTATGGAGTTTTATTTCATGTCAGATGTGCCATTGTGTGCTTGTACTTCTCAGCAGTTTGGGAAGGTACTAACAGTTGATGGTGAATTTAACTTTCATAGAAAAGTTATGGTTAGAAGGAGCTACAGTTCAAAGCATATAAAAAGACTTAGAAAATTACAACTGAGATTTCTATTTATGCTTCGATCACTGAGGATAAATATAAATGCATGTTGGGGTTTGAAAAGCTCTGTGCCTTAAGAGTTCAGCTCCTTGCTGTGAAAAGTGAGATGGGAAAATACAAACATATTTGTGGGAATTTAGAACACATACCTCACTTACTCACAAACACTGATAACCTTAATGAAGCTCTCAACTGAAACAATTTAATCTACTTCAATTCAGCAAACATTCCAGGAAATTTTTGTTTGGCAAGCCTTGGGGACTCCAAAGAGCAAGACCAATCCCCACCCTAGAAACACTCGATAAACAGGTAAACAGGCCACTTGGTCAATATTATAATTTTTCTTTTCATCAAGTTAGAGAAAATGAAACGTATATGAAGTTATGAGGTTGCATCCAGGTCTTTATTGCCCTTCCAAGTGATCTCCTTGGGAAGCTGCGCTCTTCGGTCAATGATGTGGCCATTGTTTACATATTTGTTCTTCTTTGAGATCGCCTTCAGAAACCACTTCTGGGCTATAGGAGCTATCAGTCATATTTCAAAGACAAGTTCAGGAAAGAACTTTCAAAGAGGAAGTTCAATGACAGCATCATTGACAACGCAGAGAGCCTCCCCTCAGAGTGTTCTCCTTGTCCTGGTGGTCCTTTGATAAGAGCAACTGGCAAATTTTGAGCCCAGATTTTCAGCAGGTTAACCCTATGCTGGGAAACTGAGGATTTAGGATCTTTGTGTTATAAATCTGGTTCTCAATGCAAGGGTTCTCAATAACGGCATGGGTTGGCAGACAGAGACACCAACTAAGAAGATCCAGAGTTCTGCACTTGAAGCTGCCAGTCTGTAACTTTTAGGGATATAAAGAATTTCAAGTCATTTTTGGGAAACTTTATATCATCAGGATTTAAGTCTCTAGGCAGTAGCCAGGGATGGAATCTCTTAAAATCTAATTTCCATTCTGAGATGAACAAACAAACAAAAATCAAGTTTGCAGGAAGTTAACTGTCATAAACCATACTACCAACAGGGGGACCAGGCAGGTTGGTGCCAGATGAGCCAGAGACAAAGGGCCCTAGGACTCAGGCAGGGTGTTTAGGATGTCCTGGCACAGCAGACTGGATCTTGAGGCAGGTCCCATGAGTGGATAGAGTACCCCTGACTGGGAGGAAGAGGATGAGGTAGGAAGAGGAGAAAGTCAGGTTTAAGGACACAGGTCTAGAAAATGATGTCAGGGACCCTGGAGTTTGTGAGCATGACTCCATTTTCAAGAAGTGTGAGGGGAGAATAAGGAACAGGGGTTCCAGGCAAGTGGGTTCCAAGAGGAAACCCACTTAGAAGTTTGTCAAATTTAGAGCAGGACTAGCTGTCAGACCCATTTGCTGTGGGACCTCTGAGCTGCTTGGCTGGGTCTCTTATCATTCTGGACCAAGAGAGAGTGAGACCCAGAGGCTCTGATGAGGTGGAATCTGTTGGGAAGGTTAAGGGGCCCCAGTTGCCAAGGCTGATCTGAAAAGGATGGGGAGCTAAGCTCACCCAAACATCAACAAATAAATGTTCTCTTCTTAGCTTTCATCACATTCTGCATACACTGGCTTCAGGAAACACGCAGACACACAGGCACACAGAGCTCTTGAACTGAAAGAAACTGTGCTCTCAGGGAAATGCAAACATTTGCTTATAGCTATGAAAGTATAGCTTTGCTATTTATAAAAGCCCTTGAGGTACTACTGTTATTTACTTATCCTACTTGATTTTGAAAAAGAAAGTACTCAGTAAAATGTTCAAAGTGGGTAAACACCACTGGAATTTCTTATATAAAGCCCTAACTTGGGGTTGCAAAATCCTTTTTTCCCTTAGTATCTGATCTGGATGTTTTATGAGATCTTTTAATTTGAAGAGTCATCCTTCATGGAAATCCACAAATATCTCAAACATGGCTACTGCAAAACCAGTTCTGACAGGTCAGATTTTCATATTTATAGATAAAAATATCAACACTTAGTTTACCAAATCCTTTAAGCATTTTGGTTACGTGAGGTTGTATTTTCTTTTTAAGTGATCAAACTAAGATATTGTTTATAGGTACAAATACAAATAAAGTTTTTATTTATTCAGTAAAATATGCATGGAGTGGATAAGTATATGTTGTGTACAATCACTGGCTGAATTTTTTTTTTTTTTGCTTGTTTTGGTTGATATGAGTAAGTGGTATCTGAATAGAAATTAATTTAGGAGGAGAAATTTGAAACATTTCAGTTCATTCAAGGGGGTTTAGATAAACTCATAGGCTAAAATTAATCAGCTTTGGTTTACAGAACGGCAAAAAAGTAGACAGCTTTTCCCTCCCTAATGCCTCATCGCCACTCCGAGACAGCATTTACCAATCCGTTTGCAAACTATGACCCTCATCCTGCCTGGCCTGACACCTTCCTGCAGGAGGCCCCCCTCTAGGTTTCTGGTTTCTGGTCTGACTTGTCAGCCCTGCCTCCACCAATGTCACTGTGTTGTCCCTGAAGCCCTAACTGACCCGTGCTTCTCAAACCGGAGCACGTGGAACTGGGCATATGAGCCAGAGAGCTGTGACTCTCAAGCACTGGTAAACGTGTCATCATTTAGTTTGTTTGGATTTCAATGCAAAGGTCCTGTGCAATTGAAAAGGAAAACTTGAGGCTTTAAAGAAATGTGGGTCACATGAATAGCTTTAGACCATTCCCCCTGTGCCTCCCTAGAGACAGAAGTTCTTGCTTCTCAGTCTTAGGGATTCTGGGCGGACAACCTTGGGAAACACAGCCCCATCTCACTGGTTGGAAGTGCTCTGGAGTTAATCCTGGGCCATAGATCCAAGAGCCGGTGCACCAGCTGAGAGTCAAAATGGGGTTTTGACCTTAAGTTCACCGCTGAGCCCTCCAATTTCCCTGCTGGATCTAAGTGGTAATCTGCTGCCTGGACAGCTTGGCCAGGGCCTGGCATCTGCCCAGCTTTCCTTGGCGCCTCTTCCTGCTCTTGGTGCTCTCTGCTGGTTTGTGGCTTCCCCTGGACCGGCCTCCTTCTCCCTGGAGATTTTGCCTTTATATAGGATCTCAGTCCCCATCCCCTCCTCCGGTGGGCTTATGCCTCATTTTCTCTTCCTGTATGCTGCCACACTGAAGATCCCTGGTGATGGGGGCTCATTTGGGTCAGGTCCCACCCACCCCCAAGCTGCCCAGTATCAGCCTGCCTGATGACCAGTCACTCTGGTTTTTACTTGTACATTCGTTTCTAACACCTGGGGATTTTCCTTTTCTTCTTGCATGCTCAGATGTCTCCTTTGTTATCGATTCCTGCATGCCACCCGTGACCTTGACACCCACGCATGCCCCATCCCTGATCATCTGCCTGGGTTCCTTACCTGCTGCCTCTCCTGTGGTCTCCAAACACAGAAACCCCACTACCCTCCTTGTCTTGACCTCTAGCTACCCCAACACCATAATGTCCCTAGGGCCTCTTGATTTCTCAAGTTTGGAGAAAGAGCAAAAGAGGATATAGGACTTCTTGGCTACAAATTCGTTAGAAAGGTTTCTCTGTAAGGAAACTTTCCTGCTCCCTTACTAAAACAAACCCAGTTCCTCCAAGTTTGGTGGTAGAGGGAGAAACTCCCAGTGGGGACAGATAGTTGTATCTTATAATCCCTACTCTTGCTCCTATAAAGAAAGAGTCCTGTACATGACTCTTTACCTAATTTCCCAAAGGACAGCACAGACCAGGCTGGAACAGTTAAGTGAGACTTTACCGATGACTTAGAGGTGAGATAGGGAAATAAGCACAGAAATAATGCGGTGGATAATGAAGATGACAAGATTCAGCTATTTCTGAGAAGCAGTGTTTGTCCTTAGGAAGGGGGTGTGTGCACGCACGTGTGTGTGTGTGTGTACATACATGCCGTCAAAGATAAACAAAGCTGGACATTGGTTAAAGTGGTGAAAACATTTTGTTCAGTAACCACTGACAGTAGGGGAAAGGGCTGAACCCTACTATGATTTGTGTAGAGGTGACTGGGTGATTTAAAGGGAGGGTAAGGGATGGGGACTGGGAACCAGTGGGGGCTCAAGTAGAGTCAGGGAAGGGGAAAAGCACAAAGTGTTGGTCATTGTAAATGTGATTAAAGCAGCTGCCTCTGCTGGCTGGCAACCATGAAGTTAGGATACTCTCTTCCCACAAAACTGGGAGACAAGCCCTGTCCTTCCTGATAATTACACTTCAAAAGAATGGCTTCAGGGCCTTGAGAAAGACACTCCTGGGTTGTAGGAGATACATAGATATTTATCTAAAAGGGACAGAGGAAGGATTTACAATTGTAAGCCCTCTTTAGTAAATGCTCTCGGACTTCCCTGGTGGTCTGGTGGGTAAGACTCCATGCTTCCAACGCAGAGGGTCTGGGTTTGATCCCTGGTTGGGAAACTAGATCTGGTACAGCCAAAATAAATAAATAAATATTTTTTTTTAAAAAAAGTTAATGCTCTAAGAAAGGGAGGTCAGGGGCCTATTATCAGGTGTTGGCTAGAACGAATGGTAAATTCCTGTGAGATCCTTGAGCTTTTCCTGACAGAAACTTAAATGGAGAGATGGGTCACCCCAGGATATGGCCTTAGGCTGCCAGCAGCCATGCAAGGGTTCGTCAAGTTTCTTAATGCAGGGGTTTGGATGGAGTGTTTATGCAAATAAGGCATGTGTCTCAGTGCTCCAGGTACAGTTGCTTTATGAAGCAGATACATTAAAGAAACAGGTGTACTCACCACTTGTACTGCTGCTGAGGATGTTTTAAAAGAAAAATGACCATTTTCTACAACCCAACATGTACCCTTCTAGAATATTCTGAAGACAACTAAAGAGAAAAATAGGCTAAAACCTCTTTCAACCTATGTTGGCCCAAGCAGTGCTCTCAAACTATTTGGACTATGTCCCACAGTTTCAAAATGAAAACATTTTCAATATTTTCTATCTTGTTATATTTTTTCTTAAAATTGCTGTTCACAGCCCACTAAATTAATTTCATTACCCCCCATGAGTCACAAGTCGCAAACTATACTTGAAAAATACAAGGATGGAGGGTGCAGACCTGGGCAAAGACGGGGCAGGGGCGTGGGGAGAGCAGGGACAAACCTTAGTTTAACACTTACAGTAGAAACCAGAGGGAAAAATCTGACTACACAAAGAAACCTATGAGTCTGACCTTAGACAAACAGAATTTTTGTGGGTAAAATTCTATTCTTTCATAATAAAAATATAGTAATAGGAGCATCTAATGAGTAATTTCCCAGAAATATGGACAGAGCCATAAATAGTTATAGAATAGTGACAAAATTAGTCTAGGTAGAAATGCTGGAATTTTTAATTATCAAAGTGCATCCTAGTAGAATGTTGCATTCCCAGAAAAGGTCACCCAGGGGAGACCCAGGGGAAAAACAATACATTAGACTTTGTTCTGGCTGAGTCATAAATAGACATTAGTGCAGGAAGTAATGGGGTGAGTCTTTGTGAAACAATGCAACAAATATTGATTGAGTACTTAATGTGTGCCAGGCAGGATTCTAGGTGCCAGGGCTCCACATCCACGAACAAAACAAAAATCCCTGCTCTCATGAGCTAACATTCTAGTAGAGACAGGCAACAACCAAACAAGTATATACTATAATGTCAAGCAGTAAAGATGCTTGAAAAGGAGTAAAGCAGGGTTAAGTATATGCATGCTACTTTAAAGAGGGTGAGCAGATGCCCTTTCTGATAAAGAGACAGTTAAGTAGAAACTTGAGTGAAGAGAGTATCTGGGGGAAGCATATTCCAGGTAGAGGGAATAGCCAATGCAAAGGCCCTAAGGCCGGAGGCTCAATTTATTCAGGAACAGTAAAAAGGTCTTGGTGGCTGGAGTGAATTCCGAGTGATGGTAAGGAGTCTCAAGGTCACTGTAAGAACTTTGCCTGTGGACTTCCCTGGTGGCGCAGTGGTTAAGAATCTGCCTGCCAATGCAGGGGTCACGGGTTTGATCCCTGGTCCGGGAAGATCCCACTCTAGAGCCTGTGAGCCACAACTGCTGAGGCTGCATGCCACAACTACTGAAGCCCACGTGCCTAGAGCCTGTGCTCCGCAACAAGAGAAGCCACCGCAATGAGAGAAGCCTGTTCACCGCAACGAAGAATAACCCCTGCTCTCTGCAACTAGAGAAAGCCCACGTGCAACAACGAAGACCTGACGCAGCCAAAAGTTTAAAATAAATAAATAAAATAAATTTTTTTTGTAAAAGGAACTTTGCCTGTGATCAGAGGAAGATGACAGGGCATAAGAAAAGTTCAGAAATGATACAGATTCACAAATGTTACATAGTTTACAAATTCAAGTTGACTACATTCACAGTGGCAATTAGTAGCTATGGACTTCTGAAAGCAAGTTTTTTGTGAACCCAGCAAACATTGAGCTTTCACCAAAACCTTGTTCTTTCTGACCCTGCCCTGTGCACTCTCATCACGGTGGGCTGGAGTTGACTCTCCCAACTGCCTTGTCACAGGAGCCTGGGGGATTTGGAGAAAGCCTCTCAAATAATTATCTATCATTCCCTGTGTAAATGGAAATGGCGGCACTCAGGTTCATGGGCATCTGGTGAAAATGAGACCATCACTGGTGATATTGGTGGGTGGTACAAGGGGGATGAAAGCCAGAACTTTTAATGGCAGTGATCTGTAGGAAGCCTAGCTGATTTTGTAAAACCTCTTATGAGTATCCCAAAATAATGTGGACTGAGATTCAGCACAATACAAAAAAATCAACAACAAAAAAACTAATAAACATCCTTAGTGGTTAAGTGCAAACCAACAAACCATTTTAAAAACGTAGGTAAAATGTGAAGCAGTTCAGATGGGAACTAGAAATTAGGTGCCAGAAGCATTATTTCTAGATGATTTTAGAGAATGTATCTTCCTAGAAAATGGCTGGAATTTTCAGTAGGAACCAAGGCTGGAGACATGGTGGGTTAGACTAGGCTGTAACATTGTCACCAACCTCCCTGCCTCCAAGGGAGGGTTGTAATAGGGGATGTTACATAGAGATAATATGGGAGTTCCCTGGTGGTCCAGTGGTTAGGACTAGGCACTTTCACTGCCGTGGCCTGGGTTTAATCCCTGGTGGGGGAACTAAGATCTCACAAGCCAGGCATGTGGCATGGTCGAAAGAAAGAAAGAAAGAGAGAGAGAGAGAGAAAGAAAGAAAGAAAGAAAGGGAAAGAAACAGATAATAAATGTTTGTTGTTTTAAGCTACTAAGGTTTGGGGAATTTGTTACACAGCGAAAGATTACTAATATATGGGGAATGGGTAAGGGGTGGAGGGTGGAGGAGAAAGTGGCTCTGGGAGGTGCCTCCCACTGCCCTCCTCCAGATGTGACTGCGGGGCACCCGCAGTCACCCCCAGAGACGCCTCTTTAGGGCGGCCATCCCGTGTGGGTCCCCTTGGACCAGGAGCAGACAGTGAGGACGGGGGGATGGCGGTCTTGCTGGAAAGCTCTTAGGGAGGAACAGAGCAGGAGCGGTTGCGCCCTTGACCAGCCCCTGCGTGGATAGAAGAGCTGCGTCTGCAGGGGCCGTGGCCTCAGTGCCCCAGGCAATGCCCGGTGCCAGGGGCCCGAGAGCCGCCCGCTGGGAGGAGCCCGGGGTGGTAGCGGGGCTGGGCGGCAACCTGGGAACTAAAAGACGTGAGGACGAGGTCCAGCCATTCCTCGAGGTAAGTGAAATGATGACCTGGTGACGGGGCTGTTTTCCCCTCTCTCCTGTGTGTACGGGGGCCTCAGCCGGGCAAAGGCTGGCACAGAGGGGCCCTCGCACACTTGGCCACGCGTCGACTGCATTATTTCAGGGTCATCCAGGCCATCATCCCCTGCCTCCAGGTACGGATCTGCCTGGGCTGACAAGAGGACCAATCTTCTGAGCACAGTCAAGACCCAGACGTCACTTCCCTGCTGGGGGCCGGCGGTGCACATGGGCTCCTCAGCTTCTGGTACTACAAGTGAGGGTGGGGGCCGCCTGGGGCCCCACAGGCCTCCAGTTTAGTCTAGGGCAGGGTTTTCCATACTCCTTAGAGTGTGACCCAGGGAGGGGAAAATTTTACATCCCAACGCAGTGTACACACAGAAATACATTCACAGAATTAAAACCAACGTTTGTGGAACCATATTGCGCTTACAGTGTATGATGTCCTCATCTATTCTGTTCTGTTCTTCCTAGTCTATTCGTTTGTTCTGTTCTTTTATTCTGTTCTATTCTATCCTGGAGACAGAGGAGGAGAGGGGCTGTGGGAGGCGGCAGGGTCACCCACAGTCTCCTCACAGGACCCTTCGAGGGAGAGTTTCTTCCGAGGCAAACTGCATCTGCCCTGGGTGAGCCCTCATGTGTCTCCCCCATGGGCCCCGGGCTCTTGGCAGCAGAGACAACACCCTGTTCACCCAGTATCCCTCATGGCTCCTGGAAGAAACCCAGAATTCTTAGAACCCACAAGCCTTGGAGAACATCCCTCAGTCAAAGCCCCCCAGTTGTGCAGGGGAGGAAAGTGCAGCTCACAGCAGTCTTTTGCTGTATCTTTGTCATTTCCATATTTAATCCCTGCCTCCTGGATTCATTGGCCATGGACTCTGTGGTACTAAAAGCCTTAGGTACTAAGTCTTAGGTTTTATGGAGGTGGCAGCACTGAGGGGACCCCAGATTCTGGGTCTGGCAGGTCATAGGCACCTGAGTGAATGAGAGGCCCATTGCCTGGGGTAGGAGCAGGGGCTTTGGAGTCAGTCAGACCTGAGTGCAGTTTTGACTTTGTCTCTCACTCACTGGCTGTGTGATCTTGGGTAAGCCACTTAACCTCTCTGAGCATCAGTGTCCTTACCTCTAAAACAGGAATAATACTGCCTGTTTTGTAGGAATAATACTGCCTGTTTTGTAGGATTGTTATGAGGATTAGCAAAAATGTATATAATTTACAGTGCCTGGGAACTCAAAAATAGCACTTGCTCTATTTGTTGTTAATAGTAATTGTAACACTAACTAGAGGGTCTCAGAACAACTTCATATATGCTGCTATTACTTAGTTTTGGAGGTAATCTGACTGCCATTGTTTTCATCCTAGGCAAAAAGGATATTTTCATAAATATCTAGTGGAGGAAGCAGGTTATATTTGTAAGGAACAGCCTTGGTAATAAAAGGAGAGGAAACACACACACACACAAAACCAAGAACACAGGTCCTTGCCAAGAATCCACCTACAAAAGACAGTTGCATTCTTGGAAAATGAATGGAATGACTCTGGTCCCAGCCAGTGTCCAGCAGTGTCGGGAAGACATAGCCCTGGTCTCTGGGGCACTCCCAGTCCATATGCCAGAATAAACACGGTCTTTTGACAGAGAAGTGCAAAATGAGTGGGAATGATGGGTCATGAAAATTCAAGCTGATAACACCTGGGGAGCATTCTCTCCTCTCTGCGGAACTTCTTCATTAATACATAATTTAGGAAATATAGTTTTGCGGCTTAGAGTTTAAATATTAGAGTTGTCATTTTGCTTTACAAATTGAATGAACTCTCTTAACTAGTGAATCTAATAGGGACTTTATTCTGATTAGAAAACACATTTTTGGTGAATTAGGGACTGGGAAAACGAAATCATAGCTAGATCAATTATTTGGCTCTAAGTTTGGCTTTTCCCCACATGTCCACTAGATGGTGCGATGGGACCACTCTAGATCCCACTAGTTTAGAAGCGGCTCTTCCCGCACAGGGTTAAAGTGAGGAACCAGCATTTTTGTTTTGGTTTCTTGTAAAAAATTTCTTTTCCTTTAAGAATAGAAAGGTAAACACTTTATACACAACTTTTTAAGGGCCCTTTCTAGCACTAAATGAGTGCTAAATAGAGGTATGCCATTTCCCTGTCTGAAGGCCTGAACCCCAGGTGTTTTATCTTTGAGGAAAACAAACAGTTGATGGTACCAAGGAGTGAAAGCTTACCCTAAATCAGGTGCTGTGCTAAGAGCTTCATCTTATTCATGCCTCACAGGGAGACTAGAAGGTGTCACTTTCATTTTGTTTAAATGCTACCATTTTCACGTGTGGACATTTTGTAGGTAAGAGCTCTGAGGTAAGAATTTCAAATATGACTACATCAACCAAATGAAGAATCTAAGAGAGTGAATGTAGGGAACTAAGTGAAGCTAAGGAAGCTTGCCTCCAAAGAGAGACCTCTTTTGGGTGCCCAGGTTTTCACTCCTGACCATGACAGCTAAAGGGACAGAGCTATATACTTCTTGCACAAAGAGGCAGGAAACATCTGGATAAGTGAATTAGCACAAAGCCTGGTCCAGAAATGAAAAGTAGAAGCTGTGGGACCGAGGGGCCTGTGATTACAACTGCCAGAAGCAAAGGGTTCCTTCCTTTCCAGGCTAAGTACACAAATAAGTCAGCACTGGGGCCCTTTATGCAGCATCTACCAGGTGCCAGGCATGGTGCTAGGTGCCCTGTGATTTAATCCTCATTTATGCTCCACAATCACCCTTTAACATGGCTGCTGTGAAGGTGGGATGATGTACAAGGCAATTCCACTGAGTCATCAAGATTATTTACTCAGCCTTATCTCTGCAGCCAACATTCTGCTCAGGGAAGTGGTGACTAAAGCAGATTATAGGCCACGGTCCTTCCCTTGCAGTGAAAATACTTGCATTGCTGAGTCACACAAACTAGTCTTTCTTTCAGTCTGAGTATTCAAACTTTGGAGCTTTTTGGTGACCAGTCAGCATCTAAATGGAATTCGAATGCATTTCTATGGCATTGGATTCAACAGAGAAAAACCTCTGAAACATGGAGAGAAATCAATTTCATTCTGGTTGAGATCCACGTGGACAGTCTTTTTTTTTTTTTTTTTTTTTTGCGGTAAGCGGGCCTACTCACTGTTGTGGCCTCTCCCGTTGCAGAGCACAAGCTCGGGACACACGGGCCTAGCCGCTCCGCGGTATGTGGGATCTTCCCGGACCAGGGCACGAACCTGTGTCCCCTGCATCGGCAGGTGGACTCTCAAACACTGAGCCACCAGGGAAGCCCCCACGTGGGCAGTCTTTTTAGAAGTATTTCCCTCTGTGATTTAGCTAAGCTAAATTAGTTCTTACTAATTGAGTTCGCACAGCTGGGAGAAAAATTAAGTATCAGAAAGGAATTTTCCCTAGGTGTTTTATTTATGAATTCATCCATTCAAGTTCAACTACTTCCTATTAGAAAACCAGGTTAAATTTGGACTTTATAAGTTTAAAGCCTAAGTCAGATCATGACGTTTCTCTGCTCAAACCTTCTAACGCCTCATCATGTCCCTAAAAACCAAAGTTATCCCAAAGGCCTACAGAACCCTATGTAGTCTGGTTCCCCATTACCGTATCTCTCTCTCTAACCTCATTTGATTTCTTCCTTTGTTTTTTAATACATCAGTTCTACGACTAAGAAGAGATTGCTCTTTGCAGCTCCCTGAATCCCCCCACCTCTTTCTGTTTTCTCCATCAGGAGTCAGCAGATACAGCCTGTGGGTGGACCAAATGCCCATTTTTGTACAGCCCACAAGATAAGAATGGTGTTTACATTTTTAAGTGGCTGGAAAAAAAAAAACTTGGAAAACTACTATTTCATGACATGAAAATTATATGAAGCTCAAATTCTGGTGTCGGTGAATAAAATTTTATCTCTGCTAAGCCACATATTTCCTTGTAACCTGGGGGTCGGTCTCGTGTTAAAGTGGCCACCATTTTCTCCAAGGGAGCTTTGATGTGGTCTCTCTATCTATGTATTACATAGGTATATAAATATGTATATAGATTATAGTTAGTATAAAGAGGAAATATTAATCCTTCATAATTTTACTATTAATAATCCTAGTGGGGTAACCACAGCAGAGGTTTTTGGCATATTTACTTCTAGTCTTTTATATACACATTTACACGTACACAATTATTTCTAAGCCTAGTTTTGAATTTTCATTAAATACTTTTATCTAGAAGAAAACACTATTTCTCACTCTGCTAGATATCCTCACTTCAAAATTACCTTTAAAATTTTAATTTTTTAGCATACATTATAGGATATATATTTATTTTTGAAAACTTAGACAGTAAAGATAAATAAGGAAAATGAAACTGCCATCAGTCTCCTCACCCATAGACAAGCACCAGTAATAGTTGGTCATACATAAACATTCATATTTAATATCCAGTACCTTAGCCAAACCTCCTTCGAGGTTGCCTGAGTCTACCTCCAAAGCTTCAGTAGATGCAAAATTCAGCAGACTCTGTATTAGGAGCTGCGTTGTAAATCAAAAAGTAGAATACCAAGTAAATCTACTTTGCAGAAAACCTCCAGCCAATGCTAAAACAACTGAAAACATGCTCAAATTTGTCTGTCTCTCTTGAGTAAGAGGGAGACAATTCATGACACATACAGCCCAGAGGTTTCCCCGCAAATATATAGAGTCGTACTGTACCTACTATTTTGCAGCCTGCTTTCCCCCCTCAGCAATATATCATGAGCAGTTTCCCATATCATGTTATCATAATTCTTCTAAAATGTGTTTTTTAATAGTTGTAGAATATTTCATTCCAAAGAGTAAAAAACATAATTGATTTAGTCTCCTCTACTGACGAACACTCAGGTTGTTTGTAACTTTTAACCTATTCTAATAATCATAAGCATCTTTGGATATTTTTTCCAATAATATAGACGTGAACTTGCTTGGTCACGCTATATGCAGACGGTAAGGGGTTGATACATGTTTCCAAGATTCCTTAGAGCAAGGTCGAATTCTCTCTTTAGTCTACCTAGGTTATTATCATTTAACAAAGAAAACCTTTGTCAATTGAATAAACAAAGCAATTCTATCTTATTGTTGTTTTAACTTGAAGTTTGTTGACAACTAAACAGATTGAATATATTTTCATATGCTTATTAGCATTTCTACTTCTTTTGTGAACTGCCTATGTCCTTTGTTTATCTTTTATTTATTAATCTGCAAGGGCTCATTATGCATCAAGGAGACTAACCTTTTGTAGTATATGATGTGAATATTTCCCCCAGGTTTTCATCTGCCTTGTAATTTTTAAATGGTGTATTCTATCACTATCTCTCCTTGATTTATTCTTAGAAACTTCCCCCATCCCCCAACACCCACCCACCAAGATCCCATGAGGCAAATAGCCCAACAGTCTATGTTTCTCATCACTATGCCCTACAGCCCTCCACGTAAGGTACAGACGCAGCTGTTGCATCAACATCGCTTCCACGGGAAAGCCCGAGCCCTTCAGTACCGGGTGCTGCCAGGCCCAGGGAGTGGAGACCCCCACGTAGGTCCTGCTCCCTCCTCACTGCGCTCAGTGGTAGGACTTCTGAAGTTCGGATGACGGTAAAGATGGGGCCGTCAGAGGAACATGAGCTCCTAAGCGAACGCTGTACCAAAACATGCTCACAGATGCCACTCTCGGAGGGAAGCAGAGGGTCATCATCCTCACTCCCAGGCTGGTGTGACGGCTCCATGTATAAAACGACAGCTGCACTTTATGTTGTGGAAGCTTCCTGGGGGTCAGCCCTGAGTGAGCTCTCTACTGCGTCACTCACTGGCTCCCCACAGCAACCTGTGCAGGAGGTTCTAGTGTCCTCACTTTACAGGCGAGAAAACCAAGGCCTGAGAGGTCCAGGCATCCCACACTGGCAGCGGCAGAGCCGGTGCAGCCAAGGCTGGGCCTGCTGATGCAAAGCTGAGAGGGTAACTTGTTCTGAGGGCAAAACGTTGGCAGTAAGCTTAACTGCCCTGAGCCTCAGTTTCTTCACACTTCAGAGCCTTTTGGCACATCTGATGGTGGGGATTAAATAAGACTAGATAGTCTTTACTATCGCTCCTCACTCTAAGATTATTCTATAAACATATTTCTATTTCTAAAAAACTTTATGAAAAGCAAAATCACACCTTGCTTTTCTTTTCTCACAAGAAAAGAAGCAAAGATTGTAAGATTTTCTGTCCATTTACAGCCTCAATTAACTAAACAGTCAATGTGTGACTGCATGTACAATAGGACGGCAAGGAGAAGGAATCAGCGTGGGCTGGAGAGGTCTTGGAGGAGGTGAGATCTGGACGGTCCTGTGTAAGAGGTGCCGACTTGCAGCAAGACAGGAGGGTGTTCCAGGAGGAAGGAAACAGGAGCAGGGCTAGGAGTCGTGGCTACACCCGGGGCCTTGTGGGAACCAGGTGCTGGGGCAGGGTCTGGGTGGGAAGCATGGGAGGCAGGGGGAGCCGGATGGAGGAGACGGTTGTCATGCCAGGCTATGGTGAGACTCCATGCAGGAGCCGAGGGGAAGGTTCAGGAGACCGAGTTGGCCAACAGGGAAGAGAACTGTCCAGGAGCCCGTTTCATTCAACACTGAATAGGTCCTGAGGGTTCAGACTTAGGAAAACATGTTCTTAGTTTCACATCCTTCTTCTGTTTTGGTTAGGTGTTCCATAATTGCTTAATAAATTCCCAGAACTATAAATGGTAACAACATGAAACACTATGGACCCATACAATGACCATGTTGAAACCAATGTTTTTTTTTTTTGTTTGTTTGTTTTAATTTATTTATTTTTGGCTGCGTTGGGTCTTCGTTGCTGTGTGTGGGCTTTCTCTAGTTGTGGCGAGAGGGGGCTACTCTTCGTTGCGGTGCACGGGCTTCTCATTGTGGTGGCTTCTCATGTTGTGGAGCATGGGCTCTAGGCGCACGGGCTTCAGTAGTTGTGGCTTGTGGGCTCTAGAGCGCAGGCTCAGTAGTTGTGGTGCACGGGCTTAGTTGCTCTGTGGCATGTGGGATCTTCCCAGACCAGGGCTCGAACCCGTGTCCCCTGCATTGGCAGGTGGGTTCTTAACCTCTGTGCCACCAGGGAAGCCCAAAACCAATGTTTTTTTAAACATTAATTTAACAACATGATGAATATAAACACTCCCCTGGTTCTTAGGAGGCCAATGTTGTAGTTGAGAATTTTGCTCAGTGGCTGAACTTCCATCTCTTCATTCCTCTCTTCTTCTGTGTCTCAGTTTCTAGCTCTGTGATCATTGGATTTGTTTTCCATTTCTAATATTTTTTGTTTACATAAAAACTATTTCAAGTGTTTTTTGGAAGTAGGTAGAATACAAATAAATTATTATTAAAGTTTCTCTAGATATATGGTCTTCAATACCTCATTCTACTAAATAACAAAACAGGTCTTCATACACAAGCCCTTTTGGACAGAGGATCTGAAGTCCTTTGTAAATCCAACTTATTAAACCTAATTCAAGTTAACAATCCCTGCATTTGTATGTATAGCATTTTAAGGATGAAAAATGTGGGAAGTTTTTTGGTTAATGTGCATTATTTTATTTGAGCCACAGAAGTCCTGACAGTGAGCTCTTTCTTTCATCCCGAGTACCCAGCACAGCACCTATGGCATAGGTAGACTCCCTACAAATGCTTATTGAAAGAATGAATGATTGAATTAAGTCAGAAATAACAATTCTGTGAGCAGGAATATGTATTAATCATTATTCCCATACTGAGGAAGAAGCAGTGTTGTGCTGGAGTCATGAGACAGACTGGGACCTGGGACGTGGGACCCTTTACTGGAGAACTTGCACCTGGACAAACATCTCCCCGAGCAACAGAATACAAAGAAATCTTAAGGGACTAAAGATAAATGCGTGCATGTGCAGTTGGGGCAAATTATGAACAATAAGATGCAAAAAGGCCAAATACCAACTGTCACTTCTGAGGTGCCAGGAGCAAGGGTAGTACGCATGATCCCTGCACGCAGCACCACCAAGGGGGTGGGCAGACCACCTAAGCCACGCCTCTGGCCCCACCCAGAGATCCGCCCCTACACTCACCTCATTTAAGGGACCAGCCCACGCTCTTTCCAGATGGAGCAAGGGCACCTGTTACTTGTTTTTGCTCCCTCCTGCTACAGCAAGAGTCCCAATAAAGCCTTGCCTGAATCCCTTCTCTGGCCTCTTATCAATTTATATTGATTAAAGAGTCCAAGGACGCTGGTTGGCAACAATTCGGACCTGCTCAGGAGAGCCGATGGCATATATTTCTTCCCAGCTCCACTTCCATTAAGTGACTTCACCTTGGCAGCATGAGATTGGCCACGGTGGGAGTATTTACACCAAGGAAATCAGCAAAAGCTGTAAGTCAGCAACCCTTCCCCTTGAACCCTTGAGAGCCGGTTTTAAAATATTTGCCAGCATACCGCTGAAATTAGGATTCAGACTAGTTAAGTGACTTGACTGAGGTTAAATTGCTGGCTTAGAATTCAAGTCCAGGCTCCTGGCTCTAAGGCCGGAGGCCATTAGGGAAACTGATGAGTCACGGATGAAAGCGCAGCCAGTTTCTGACTCTGCAGCCCAGCTCCGTAAGTGAGGGAAACTGTGTCTCTAGGGATGTGAAACACAGCAGGCCCTTTTATAGCAATGATGATGGGTTAGAGTAGGAAGACCTGACTCCTTTAAAATATAATAATGCTCCTCAATCCCTGTGCCACCAGTTCCCTTAGTAAAGACTCAGGGCTTGTCTTTGCTTATTTGTTCATTTGGCATATTGCTGCCTTTATTTTTCCACATCAGTGAATAGAAACCTACCCCATGTGTATCTTATGAAGAAAGTTATTAGGTGTGTAGGTGTGGATTTTGTTGCTGGCCACACTCGGTGGGTTTCAAGTGGCCAACAGTGAGAAATGGTAACGTAACCCAAGTTTCGCCTAGGTCTCACATCCATGCTAAGTTGGAATTTTAAGTCTTTGGACTAACACTAATCAAGAACTAACTCTCTAAATGTATTCTTTGTGGAGGGATAATCCCAAATAGCCCCTAATCTTTGCCCACGATGTGAGCTAAAGTTCCAAAGCCTATGTCACAGCCACAAAACACGGGAAGACAGCTGGTGAGTAGAATTTTGTTTTTTGTGGAGGGGACAAGCAAATTGAAAACCCTCAAATTTGAATTGATAAATGATGTAACAACTGAGAGAACACATAATTTTCCACACGTAAAATGTGGGTTATAAATTCAAACTTCAGGTTGTTCCCTTCCTGAAGATAAGATAAGCAATTACCATCAAATAGGAAATATTTACACTTCTCAGCACCAATTGCTGCCATGGGTTTCCTGAGAAAAATCTACAAAGTTGAAATTACAAGCTTTCCAATAAATTCTGGGTGGTTTGTAACTTCTTTTAACATGCCCATTTGGCTCCTGGACTGGTTTTAGCAGGGACAAATTTGTTTAACGAGGAATAGATCATTAGAAGAAGCTGGGGTGGGGGGGAAGACTTAGAATGTAGAAATCTATGTAGCATTAAGAATTTACAGGTAATTTTATCTTTCTTTTGCCATTCCTGGGCAAGATCCAAGAATTGTCCTACCATGGGACTTGAAAGACTAAAAGGTACAAAGTAGTAAAACTGATTTTTACTGTGGCTTCCCAGAGGATCCTTTAAGTTTAAGTTCATAGCTTTTAAACCTGACACTTTCATCTTTAATACTGATGATTCATGAGATATTTTGAATATCAGATTGATTTTTTAATGAAAACACCAGTCCTTTTCCCTAACTCATATGAAACTATTCAGACTAGAATAAGAGACCTAAAATTTGAGTGTGTTTCCATAGATATGATAAAGGGACACTCAGAGGTGTAGGTTTCATTATAAACCTTTATTTCCCCAACAAGAGGAACCTGGAGTCAGAGTGGAATGATTAAATGACTTCCTTTTTTTTCCTGACAGTCATATAATATCTCCTAATTCTACTCCCCTAGTCTTCCCTTTGGATTACATTATCGCCTTTATGGAACTTTGGGGTTTGTTTTTGTTTTGTCCATGACCAAAAGGTGAGATGATCCCTTTACAGTAGGAGAGAACTTTGGATCCCTCTACTGGTGGCTTCTTCAAATTGCCGTTCTCCACTAAAAGGTTTATGGAGTTTAGTGGGTAACCACCAAAAAAAATTTTTTTTGAGTGAAAATATGTATTGAATATAGTAAGTGTAAATGTTTCTTGGTGAAACTTTGTTTCCATGATGTGCATACGAATGCAGAGTCGAGATTACTTTCCAGTGAGCAATATTCAGCAGCAGTGGGCTACATGCGGCAGGATGGGATCAGGGTGAGAGGAGTGAGGCAGGACGAAGGAAGTGCAGAGTTGGAGCCTGTCTCTATGTAAAATTTTGATGTTTTGTTCGTCATGAATTTTTTTGCATTATTTTTGATTTTTAAAAAGTATTGTTTAAAGTATTTATTTTGATTACTGTGCTTTTTTGGTGTCCCCTTAAATTTTGTGCCCCAAACGACTGCCTCACTTGCCTCTCCCTTACCCTCCCCTGACAGTGGTCAGTGTGCTTTATAGAGGGAATGGAGAGGGCTGGCCAGCCTGGGGAATTCCTGAAGAGGAAGCACATGTGGGATGAGATGGTGAGAATGTGTGTGATGTCTTTTCCTTTCTCTGTGAGGCAGGAGGGGAAGTCATCAGCTAAGAGGAGGAGGACAGGCCTTGGGAGAGGGGGAATGATGTAGCATGGCTGGTGAAGAGCCTGGGAGAGGGAGAAGGTCCAGGACAAGTGGAGGATGGCCACACAGCCTTGAGTACTCTGCCCACAGCTGGATATCGCCACTTGCGGTGATGCTGTCTGCCTGGTGAGTTATGTTTCTCCAGAAGCCCGCAGGTGTTGTAGAGAAGACAGGAATGACCCAAGGTCTGGGGTTGCTGGGGTGGAAGGCCAGGAACCAGGGAGAGGAGGGCAAAGGTGCCAGGTGATCCTGCATCTGAGACAGGGAGGCAGGTAGAAGAAAGGTCAGGAGATGGCTGGCTGGACCCGGGGTGTTAGGGGGCAGGCGGGAGGCACAGAGGATTCCAGATGAATATTTAGAGGTTGTGGCTGAAGAGAGAGTGGACTGGAATTTGAAATTTCAGAAGAAATGCAGTTCTAAGTGAAGCCACATAAATGACTTTGTTGCTGGTAAGTTGTCTTGAGTGTGTGGGAAGTAACGTGAACAAAATGGCACCTACACCATAAAACAAGGGTTCCTTAGACTTCTGAGTGTTGTATGTCTACTGAGTAAGATGTAGAAATATAGTTTCCCCAAGATTGGATGTTGTTAATATATTACAATGATGGCCAGAAACAGTGGTCAAGAAACAAAGGAGTGGACACAAAAGTATATGCATTTTTGAATTCAAACCCACTGGTTTCTCTAGTTAACATTACTCAGCCTTCAGGTCTAGATTCAGTGCTGCTTCTCCTCCTGGAAGATGGCTTCCCTAATTCCACCCAGCCCCACCTTGAGAGCCCCCTGCGCTCCCAGCACAGCTCTCACTGTTTGCTCCACGTCTGTCTTCCCACTTGAGCGCCAGGACTAGCCTTGACGTCCTGCCTTCCGACTGTCTCCATCTTAATTTTCTTTGTTACCCCATCTTAATTTTCTGACGAACCAGCCCTTTAAGCTAGTTGCTGTTTTTTCTTACTCCTCCCCCTTCTCCTTCCCCAGAGTTTACTGTTCCAGGCCTCTGCTCAGCTCCCCCACTGGACAGCTCACCCATGTTCATAGCCTCCATCGTCTTTCCACGCAGGGTGCCCACCGGACCTTCAGTCCTGTCTGCCTCCAGGCTCAGGTTACCTACTGGACTCCTCTACCTGCTGTCTCTCCAACATCTCAGTCAATGCAGCCTAAAGCCAAACATGTCCCCTCCTCACTCCTAACTCCTAACTCCTAACCAGTGTTCCCTCTTTTGTCAGGAATGCTTTGTCGACAGGAAAAATCATAAACAATCTATAACAGGAATAGACAAGAGTTTTATTTGAGCAACACGGAGGACTGTGTCTTTCTCAAGGACATGAAAGCCATTCCTTTGATATGTAATCATCAGGAAAGACAGAATCCTAATTATAAGATTGCCAGCTGGCAGACACAACCGGCCTAATCACATTGACACTGACACACTCTTACTGGGCTGTTTTATAATTTTTCACTTCCCTGACTCTACTTGAGCCTCCACCCACTGCCCCTCCCTGTTCCCTTATTCTCCCTTGAAAAGCACCCAGTCAGCTCTGCACAAATCCAGGTGGAGCTCAGCTCTTTCCCCTTCTGTCAGTGGTTACTGAATAAGATCTGTGTCCACCACTTTAACTAAAATCTAACTTTATCTTTGACACCTGAAACAAAGATTGCTTCTCCTTCTGAGACCACCTAAGCCCTGTTGATCCTCAGGCTCTTCTGGAATTCTGTGATTCATCCAACCCTCGCTGATCTCTGCTCCTCAGGACACCACTACGGGGCCTGCCGTTGGTCCTGCCCAAGTTAACACTGACCTGCCTGTCCCTTACAGTGATGTGCCGGGGGGTTTTCTGCGATTTTGTCTTGACTCCAACTAATTGTCTCCAATACTTTGAGGTTGAAGACACTATTAGTTCATTGTTTTTCTTTGTGTCTAGTATAAGTATTTACGTAGAAAGTACTCAGATACTTAGAGGATGAATTGAAATACTGGAAACTGCGATAGATTAACTGTAAATTAAAATGCAGTCCTGTCATCGAAATTACAATTTCAACCAAGATAGTTGGTTTTGCATATGTTTTAGGATCACAAAAGTAGACTCAACAAAGAAATGCGTAATCAGCAGGGGTGAGATAGAATAAACAAGAGGTGACTGTAGGTAAACTAGCTTTGTCCAGAAAAGGTGAAAGAACTCTTTCCTATTTTTTTTGAATAATTGTGAGGCACAGCTCCCAGACTGGGGGCGGGGTCTACCACCCCCTTCCCCAAATTCCTTTACTCTCCTCTTCTTTATCCTTCTGACAACCACCCCCTATTAAAAAAGAGGATATAAATCTGTCTCCAGTCCAAACACAGATAAACCCAAGTTATGTTCCAAATATTTGCATATTTTCCTCTAAGCAGTTCTTTGTCCTGTTCTCTTCTATAGTCTTCCCTGTTTCCTATTTTCAGCAGGCTCTGAAGTCATCTGTAATTTGTATATCCCCTCGGTAACAATACTTTGATCTTTGCCCCCAGATTGCAGATTAAGTCACCAAAGCCGAGAGCAGTGAGGGGTGCCTGAGGTTACATGATAAATCTGGCCCCAAACGGGGTAGCCCTGGAGTTTCCAACCTGTTAATTGGTCACCCAGCCGTGCTGCAGGCACAAAGGAAGCTGTACCCACGGCATTCTTTCCTGGACAGTTGCTGGATTCACAATCATCATTGGGATCGCTTTGTTTCCTGGAGGCTCAGTATTTTCTTTCTCCAGGTCAGGCAGGCCTGTGGGCCTCTACCCAGTTCCCTCCCCTGCACTTGGAGTAGGAAGCTAGAGGATGTGCTTTATTTATTTATTTTTTTAATAGATCTTTATTGGAGTATAACTGCTTCACAATACTGTGTTAGTTTCTGTTGCACAACAAAGGGAATCAGCCATATGCACACACATGTCCCCATATCCCCTCCCTCTTGAGCTACCCTCCCATCCTCCCTATCCCACCCCTCTAGGTCATCGAAAAGCATCAAGCCGATCTCCCTGTGCTATGCTGCTGCTTCCCACCAGCGAACTGTTTTACATTCAGTAGTGTATATATGTCGATGCTACTCTCACTTCGCCCCAGCTTTGCCCTCCCACCCCATGTCCTCAAGTCCATTCTCTATGTCTACCTCTTTATTCCTGCCCTGCAACTAGGTTCATCAGTACCATTTTTTTTTTTTTAGATTCCATATATACATTCAAGCATACATACAAGCATACTTTCCATAGTGTCTGCTTTTACATTTAAGTCTTGAATCCATTTGGAGTTTATTTTTGTGTATGGTGTTAGGTAGTGTTCTTTTTTTTTAAAGTTTTAAATTAAATTTAATTTTTTTTATACAGCAGGTTCTTATTAGTCATCAATTTTATACACATCTGTGTATACATGTCAATCCCAATCGCCCAATTCATCACACCACCACCCTCACCCCCTGAGTCCATAAGTTTATTCTCTACATCTGTGTCTCAATTTCTGCCCTGCAAACTGGTTCATCTGTACCATTTTTCTAGGTTCCACATATATGCGTTAATATACGATATTTGTTTTTTTCCTTCTGACTTACTTCACTCTGTATGACAGTCTCTAGATCCATCCACGTCTCAACAAATCACCCAATTTCGTTCCTTTTTATGGCTGAGTAATATTCCATTGTATATATGTACTACATCTTCTTTATCCATTTGTCTGTCGATGGGCATTTAGGTTGCTTCCCTGACCTGGCTATTGTAAATAGTGCTGCAATGAACATTGGAGTGCATGTGTCTTTTTGAATTATGATTTTCTCTGGGTATATGCCCAGCAGTGGGATTGCTGGGTCATATGGTAATTCTATTTTTAGTTTTTTAAGGAACCTCCATACCGTTCTCCATAGTGGCTGTATCAATTTACATTCCCACCAACAGTGCAAGAGGGTTCCCCTTTCTCCACACCCTCTCTAGCATTTGTTGTTTGTAGATTTTCTGATGATGCTCATTCTAACTGATGTGAGGTGATACCTTGTTGTAGTTTTGATTTGCATTTCTCTAATAATTAGTGATGTTGAGCAGCTTTTCATGTGCCTCTTGGCCATCTGTATGTCTTCTTTGGAGAAATGTCTATTTAGGTATTCTGCCCATTTTTTTGCATTGGGTTGTTTGTTTTTTTACTATTGAGCTGCATGAGCTGTTTATATATTTTGGAGATTAATCCTTTGTCCGTTGATTCGTTTGCAAATATTTTCTCCCATTCTGAGGGTCGTTTTTTCATCTTGTTTATGGTTTCCTTTGCTGTGCAAAAGTTTTAAAGTTTAATTCAGTCCCATTTGTTTATTTTTGTTTTTATTTCCATTACTCTAGGAGGTGGATCAAAAAAGATCTTGCTGTGATTTATGTCAAAGAGTGTTCTTCCTATGTTTTCCTCTAAGAGTTTTATAGTGTCCGGTCTTACATTTAGGTCTCTAATCCATTTTGAGTTTATTTTTGTGTATGCTATTAGGGAATGTTCTAATTTCATTCTTTTACATGTAGCTGTCCAGTTTTCCCAGCACCACTTATTGAAGACACTGTCTTTTCTCCATTGTATATCCTTGCCTTCTTTGTCATAGATTAATTGACCAAAGGTATGTGGGTTTATCTCTGGGCTTTCTATCTTGTTCCATTAATCTATGTTTCTGTTTTTGTGCCAGTACCATGTTGTCTTGATTACTGTAGCTTTATAGTATAGCCTGAAGTCAGGGAGTCTGATTCCTCCAGCTCCGTTTTTTTCCCCTCCAGACTGCTTTGGCTATTTGGGGTCTTTTGTGTCTCCATACAAGTTTTAAGATTTTTTGTTCTAGTTCTGTAAAAAAAATGCCATTGGTAATTTGATAGGGATTGCATTGAATCTGTAGAATGCTTTGGGTAGTAGAGTCATTTTCACAATATTGATTCTTCCAATCCAAGAACATGGTATATCTCTCCATGTGTTGGTATCATCTTTAATTTCTTTCATCAGTATGTTATAGTTTTCTGAATACAGGTCTTTTGTCTCCCTAGGTAGGTTTATTCTTGGGGGTTTTATTCTTTTTGTTGCAATGGTAAATGGGAGTGTTTCCTTAATTTCTCTTTCTGATTTTTCATCATTAGTGTATAGGAATGCAAGAGATTTCTGTGTATTAATTTTGTATCCTGCAACCTTACCAAATTCATTGATTAGCTCGAGTAGTTTTCTGGTGGCATATACATTTTCTATGTATAGTATTAGGTCATCGGCAAACAGTGATAGTTTTACTTCTTCTTTTCCAATTTGTATTCCTTTTATTTCTTTTTCTTCTCCAATTGTTGTGGCTAGGACTTCCAAACTATGTTGAATAAGAGTGGCCAAGTGGACATCCTTGCCTTGTTCCTGATCTTAGTGGAAATGCTTTCAGTTTTTCACCATTGAGTATGATGCTTGCTGTGGGTTTGTCATATATGGCCTTTCTTATGTTGAGGTAGGTGTCCTCTATGCCCATTTTCTAGAGAGTTTTTATAATAAATGGGCGCTGAATGCTGTCAAAAGCTTTTTTTGCATCTATTGAGATGACCATATGGTTTTTATTCCTTAATTTTTTAATGTGGTGTATCACATTGATTGATTTGCATATATTGAAGAATCCTTGCATCCCTGGGATAAACCCCACTTGATCATGGTGTATGATCCTTTTTTTTTTTTTTTCAGTACGCGGGCCTCTCACTGTTGTGGCCTCTCCCATTGCGGAGCACAGGCTCCGGACGCGCAGGCTCAGCGGCCATGGCTCACGGGCCCAGCCGCTCCTCGGCACATGGGATCCTCCCGGACCGGGGCACGAACCCGCGTCCCCTGCATCCGCAGGCGGACTCTCAACCACTGCGCCACCAGGGAAGCCCTATGATCCTTTTAATGTGCTGTTGGATTCTGTTTGCTAGTATTTTGTTCAGGATTTTTACATCTATGTTCATCAATGATATTGGTCTATAATTTTCTTTTTGTGATGTCTTTTTCTGCTTTTGGTATCAGGGTGATAGTGGCTTTGTAGACTGAATTTGGGAGTGTTTCTCCCTCTGCAATTTTTTGGAAGAGTTTAAGAAGGATGGGTGTTAGCTCTTCTCTAAATGTTTGATCGAATTCTCCTGTGAAGCCATCTGGTCCTGGACTTTTGTTTGTGGGAAGACTTTTAATTAGAGTTTCAATTTCATTACTTGTGATAGATCTGTTTATATTTTCTAATTCTTCCTGGTTCAGTCTTGAAAAATTGTACCTTTCCAAGAATTTGTCCACTTCTTCATGGTTGTCCATTTTATTGGCATATAGTTGTTTGCAATAGTCTCTTATATTCCTTTGTATTTCTGCAGTGTCAGTTATGATTTCTCTTTTTTCATTTCTAAATTTATTGATTTGCATTCTCTCCCTTTTTTTCTTGATGAGTCTGGCTAAGGGTTTATCAATTTTGTTTATCTTCTCAAAGAACCAGCTTTTAGTTTTATTGATCTTTGCTATTGTTTTCTTCATTTCTATTTCATATATTTCTGTCCTAATCTTTATGATTTCTATCCTTTTGCTGACTTTGGGTTTTCTTTGTTCTTCTTTCTCTAGCTGTTTTAAATGTTGGGTTAGATTGTTTATTTGAGATTTTTCTTGTTTCTTGAGGTGAGATTGTACTGCTATAAACTTCCCTCTTAGAACTGCTTTTGCTGCATCCCATAGGTTTTGGGTCATCGTGTTTTTGTTGTCATTTGTTTCTATGTATTTTTTAATTTCTTCTTTGATTTCTTCAGTGAGCTCTTGGTTATTTAGTAGTGCACTGTTTAGCCTCCATGAATTTTTGTCTTTTACAGTTTTTTCTTTCCAATCTCACAGTGTTGTGGTCAGAAAAGATATTTGATATGACTTCAGTTTTCTTAAATTTTCTGAGGCTTGATTTGTGACCCAAGATGTGATCTATCCTGGAGAATGTTCCATGTGCACTTGAGAAGAAAGTGTATTCTGCCACTTCTGGGTGGAATGTTCTATAAGTAGCAATTAGATCTATCTGGTCTATTGTGTCATTTAAAGCTTGTGTTTCCTTATCTATTTTCTGTTTGGATGATCTATCCATTGGTATAAGTGGGGTGTTAAAGTCCCCTACTATTATTGTGTTACTGTTGATTTCTCCTTTCATGGTTGTTAGCATTCGCCTTATGTATTGAGGTGCTCCTATGCTGAGTGCATAGACATTTATAATTCTTATATCTTCTTCTTGGATTGATCTTTTGATCATTATGTAGTGTCCCTCCTTACGTCTTGTAACAGTCTTTATTTTAACATCGATTTTATCTGATATGAGTATTGCTACTGCAGCTTTCTTTTGGTTTCCGTTTGCATGGAACATCTTTTTCCATCCCTTCACTTTCAGTCTGTATGTGTCCCTAGGTCTGAAGTGGGTCTCTTGTAGACAGCATATATATGGGTCTTGTTTTTGTATCCATTCAGCCAGTCTGTGTGTTTTGGTTGGGGCATTTAATCCATTTACATTCGAGGTTATTATCAATATGTATGTTCCTATTACCATTTTCTTAATTGTTTTGGGTTTGTTTTTGTGGGTCTTTTTCTTCTCTTGTGTTTCCTGCCTAGAGAAGTTTTTTTAGCATTTGTCGTAAAGCTGGTTTGGTGGTGCTGAATTCTCTTAGCTTTTGTTTGTCTGAAAAGCTTTTGACTTTTCCATCAAATCTGAATGAGATCCTTGCTGGGTAGAGTAATCTTGGTTGTAGGTTTTTTTCTTTCATCACTTTAAGTATAGCCTGCCACTCCCTTCTGACCTGCAGAGTTTCTGCTGAAAAATCAGCTGATAACCTTATGGGGATTCCTTTGTATGTTATTTTTTGTTTTTTCCTTGCTGCTTTTAATATTTTTCCTTTGAATTTAATTTTTGTTAGTTTGATTAATATGTGTCTTGGTGTGTTTTTCCTAGGGTTTATCCTGTATGGGACTCTCTGTGCTTCCTGGACTTGGGTGACTATTTCCTTTCCCATATTAGGGAAGTTTTGGACTATAATATCTTCAAATATTTTCCCAGACCCTTTCTTTTTCTCTTCTTCTTCTGGGACCCCTGTAATTCAAATGTTTGTGCTTTTAGTGTTGTCCCAGAGGTCTATGAGATTGTCTTCAATTCTTTTCATTCTTTTTTTCTTTATTCTGCTCCTTGGCAGTTATTTCCGCCATTTTGTCTTCCAGCTCACTTATTCATTCTTCTGCCTCAGTTATTCTGTTATTGATTCCTTCTAGTGTATTTTTCATTTCAATTATTGTATTGTTCATCTCTGTTTGTTCTTTAGTTCTTCTAGATCTTTCTTAAACATTTCTTGTATTTTCTCAATCTGTGCCTCCATTTTATTTCCGTGATTCTGGATCACCTTTACTATTCTTACTCTGAATTCTTTTCCAGGTAGATTACCTATTTCCTCCTCATTTATTTGGTCTTGTAGGTTTTTACCTTGTTCCTTCATCTGTGACATATTTTTTTGCCAGCTCTTTTTTTTTTTTTTTTTTTTTTTAATGAGTGTGATTGTATTCCTGTCTTACTGGTTGTTTGACCTGAGGCTTCCAACACTGGGTTTTGTAGGCATTTGGGTAGAGCTGGATCTTGGTGCTGAGATGAGGAACTCCGTGAGACCTCACTCTGATGAATATTCCCTGGGGTCTGAGGTTCTCTGTTAGTTCAGTGGTTCGGACTTGGAGCTCTCACTGCAGGAGCTTCGGCCTCTCCCCAGGCTCGTGAACCAAGATCCCGCAAGCCGCCTGGGGCAGCAAAAAAAAAAAAAAAAAAAGAGAGAGAGAACAATAACAAAGTAAAAAATAAAATTAGATTAGGAAACTAACAGATATATTAGGAAGAATATAAAAATAAAAATATAGATGAATCAACAAATGGAAGGTACATCAGTACCACAATAGTATAAAAGAAGAGGAGGGTAAAGAAAAAAAAAAAGGGCGGGGGGGAAAGGCCTTGTCTGTGGAGGGCAGGGCCTAAGCAAGGGCGAGGTTTGGGTGGTGAGCAGGGCCTATGCTTAGGACCCACAGGGCTGGAAAAGGCACTGGGGACTGTGGAGGGTGGGACTTTAGCTCAAGGAACAGAAGGGGCCCAGGCATGCCCCCGACCCCTGGTCTCAGAGGACAGGGCACCTCACCTGGGAGTCCAGCAGACTGCCTGGGCTCGAGTGGGTGCGACAAACGCCTTCCTCTCCTTTCCTGCTCCTCAGGTCTGGGAGGGCCCCTCCTGCCTGCCTCTCCTGATCTCTGGGGACTCCCTCCTATGCCCTCAAGGACCCACGTGCCTGGAGGGGTCCTTGGAGGGCAGGGGACCAGCCTGGGAGCTCAGCAGGCTCCCCGTGCCTGAGTGAGTGGGGCAATCACCCTCTGCTCTTTTCTTGCTTCTCCCAGAGGGCCCTCCCAACCTGCATCTCCTGATCTCCCCTGCCTCAGGGGCATGGATCCTGTCTGGTCTTTACTTCTCTTCCCCCCTCAGTCCGCCTATGTCCTACCAGTTCACTTTGGGGTTCCTCCCGTCTCCTTGGGCATCAGAGTCCCCCACCAGAGGCCGGCAGGTGCCCTAGTTGTGGGGAGACTCAAACTCCACATCTTCTCACGCCGCCTTCTTGACTCTGCCTCTGAGGATGTGCTTTAGAGAAGCTTTATGACTCCGTGTGAACTGGAAGGGTGGGCCTCCATCACCTGGGTGTGGCCTCCAACAGCAGAGCCAGGGCTGGGGCAATGTTGTTTAGTTGTAATGAATGAATTTAGATTATGGTGTTTTGCTTTGGGGACAGCAAATTAAGCTTAGAGACTGATATTGTCTTTACCAATAGTTTGATTAACACAAGTTCACTACGGGACTTATAATTTCACAAGCCAATGGCATACATGATAACATCTCTTAATAAGGCAATAAAGAAATAACACTACAAAGACTTGATAGATTAATTACACTATTGTTGCAGGTGAGGGGAGATGACAACGTCCCATTTCTGCTGAGGTGTACCTTTTCTCTGAGGTTGGTTCTCGGGAGAGTGGGCTTAACCAATCAGGAGCTGAGGTCCAGCTGCTAGCAAACCGAAAGTGAAAAGTTCTCTGTTGCTATAGCAGGTTGCTAGGGAACCAGGGCGCAGGTATAAGCTGCTAGAAGATCCCAGTGGGGCGCTGCAGGCTTTCTGCCACCACCAGTAAGAATCACCTTTACCACAGCAGGAGCCAATGTCCCAAGGCCTTGATGAAATAAAATTATTTTAAGGCAGGACAAGAAAAAAAAAATCGAACATAAAATTCTCTCCCTGCCCCTTTCTGCCACTAGCCCCTCCCTTTAGTGTGCATTGTGCATCTGCACCATACATTAACCAGATCTCCTTAGAAGACAAAAGAATGCCTGCTGGACCAAAAAGAGCAATTTTCTCCCAGTGCCAGCAAGGTAACTCCTTAGGAGAAAATATTCCTTTCCTTTTCCTGTAAGGGGACACGATCTCCCACTAATCACCTTGTATGTGCAGATCTAGACTATGTAAACTATCAATATATTACTCTGATATATAACTCTTTGTTTCTAAAAGTATTTAACTGCGTTTGACTTCTAACAGGGGGAACAGTCAGTCCTTAGAGATTTCTGAAAGAATGTCTCCCAGGTTATAATCCTCAAGTTGGTTCAAATAAAACTCTATTTTCATTTTTATTTATTTATTTATTTTTTGCGGTACGCGGGCCTCTCAGTGTTGTAGCCTCTCCCGTTGCGGAGCACAGGCTCCAGACGTGCAGGCTCAGCAGCCATGGCTCACGGGCCCAGCCGCTCCGCGGCATGTGGGATCTTCCCAGACCGGGGCACGAACCCGTGTCCCCTGCGTCAGCAGGCGGACTCTCGACCACTGCACCACCAGGGAAGCCCAAAACTATTTTTTTTTCATTGACTCAACTAATTTTTTTGTCAATAGTCTTCAGACAGCTAGATCAGCAAAGGTTAGCTTTGCCCAAACTGAAACTCTTGGATTGTCCCTACATATTCTGGGTATTTATAGTCTAAATGTCCCCTCATCCTAGTTGCTTCTTCATGTGTTTTTACTGATAACCCCCCAGCTCATCCTCTCAGCAGCTGAGCTCTGAGTGCTTATTAACTCCACAGATGAGATGATGACATCCTGACACAGCTTATTTCATTCTTATGTGGAAACAACTTTACATCTAAAAACAACTTCCTTTTTGTTTGTCTTTGTCATAAACAAGTGGATTAACACAACTTAAGTCATAAACAAGTGGGTTTGAAATCATATCAAACCAATATACAACACATGGAGATGCTTTTGCTTTTGGTTGGGAAAGGCCATGAGTGACTATATTTAATTTGGAGGAGTTGGGGTGTTCTTTTGTTATGAAAGAGAAACTGGGCACTCTAAAAGAGGAGTTTACCTTTCCTAGATCTTCCCCTCATCACAACAACCCTATCAGTGGGGTTTAGATATGGTTTATGTAAACAGTGGCTAAACAATTGAAGTTGCTGTGGATGGGAGGGTTTGGTTTTAAAACTTCCTAACTACACTGAACTGAGGAGAGTGACCAACTGTTCTGATTTGCCCAGGAATGTTGAGTTAGCACTGAGAGTCCTGCATTCCCGGAAGCTGGTACACAAAAAAACCCCAGTTTTAGGCAATGAATGCTGATGGTTGGGGAAAAAGTATAAGTCCATGTGGCAGATGCCCAAATAGCTGAAAGTGACACTATTTTTAGTATTGAGTGGATACGGCATAGATTATGTCTTCCAGAGTTGCTGGGTTTTTTTTTGTTGTTGTTCCTTGCTGCTGATGTTGGCAATCATGATTTGCAGTCACAATAATTGATTATCTATTTGTGCATTACTCTAAGTGATACACCTGAAGTGTACAACCTAAATGTATTTGGAGTGTCAGTGTTAGCAGTTGTCTTTTTTTTTTTTAATTACTAATTTAATTTATTAATTTATTTTATTTTTGCCGTGTTGGGTCTTCGTTTCTGTGCGAGGGCTTTCTCTAGTTGTGGCAAGTGGGGGCCACTCTTCATCGCGGTGCACGGGCCTCTCACTATAGCAGCCTCTCCTGTTGCAGAGCACAGGCTCCAGACACACAGGGTCAGTAGTTGTGGCTCACGGGCCTAGTTGCTCTGCGGCATGTGGGATCCTCCCAGACCAGGACTCGAACCCATGTCCCCTGCATTAGCAGGCAGACTCTCAACCACTGCACCACCAGGGAAGCCCAGCAGTTGTGTTTGACTTGGCCTGTAGATTGACAATTGTGCTTTGTGTTGAGATAGTGCTAGTTTAATTTTGACACTATGAATGTTGTGACAGTATTTGCTAAGAGTTCAGATAATGGTCATGAGAACGATGACCATACCAAAGCTGGCATGATGTAGACATCACCTTAAAGGAAGGCTAAATGATTGTGTTATTTTAATGACAGATGGAAGGACTATTACAATTGGATTAGGAAATTTAATAACCAAAACAGTACATTCTGCACAATAGATAGAAAAGAATTGGGGATTGGGCATTGCTATGGTTTGAATGTTTGTGTCTCCCTAAAATTCATATGTTGAAATCCTAAAGCCCCATGTGATGGTATTAGTAACTGGGGCCTTTTGGTTAGGTCCCGAGGATGGAGCCCTCATGAATGGGATTAGTGCCCTTATAGAAGAGGCCCAAGAGAGCTCTATTTTCCTATCTGCTATGTGAGGATAAAATTAGAAGTCTTCGACCAGGAAAATAGGGTCCTTACTTGACTGTGCTGGCACCCTGACTTCAGACTTCCAGCCTCCAGAATTGTGAGCAATAAATTTCTGTTGTTTATAAGCCACCCAGTCCGTGGTATTTCGTTACATCACTGCCAACAGATTACAGCAGGCATGGTGAAGAATAGGATGTGAAATCATGTATGGAGACTGAAAAAACCCAACATCTGATGACTTGGAAGTGCCTAGAAGTGAATTATTCTGTGAGTAGAGGAGAAAAATAGTTTCCCTTACAAAAGCCCAGGAACAGAGCTACATATAGTCAACTATATTGATCTGATCTTTGACAAAGGATCAAAGGCAATGCAATGGAGAAAAGACAGTCTTTTCAACAAATGGTGCTGGAACAATTGGACATCACATGGAAAGAAATGAATCTAGACCTTATACCTGTCAGAAAAATTAACTCAAAATGGATTACAGACCTAAATATAAAACACAAAACTATAAAACTCCTGGAAGATAACATAGGAGAAAATCTTGATGACTTTGGGTTTGGTGATAACTTTTTAGATGCAACACCAAAGGCAGGAAAGCTATTGACTTTGGACTTTATCCCAGGCAAAAAAGGAAAGCTATTGAATAATTTATATTTTTATGAGGTCACTCTGGGGGCTGAGTGGTAAATGGATTGGATAAAGCAAGACCAAGGGCAGGGAGGCAAATTTAGAGACCACTGCCAAAGTCTAGATAAGAGAAGGAGGTACAAAGTAATGAGCTAAGCATTACTGAAGAAATACGGTAAGTTCGGTTTTGAACATATTGTAGTGCCAGAGTCATCAGACTGAAAACATCCAGGGAGTGGTTGGACTAATGCATGGAGGAGCACACAGGAAGCCTAAAAAGAGTGACAAGAGCATAGCAGAGGGCCACATACATAGGAGGGAGAAAAGTGAGAGTGGGGCCCTGGTGGCAGAAGTGTTGTGGAAGAAGCTATTGAGTTCAAGACAGTAATCAAAGATGTCTTTAGATGGAGATAATGGTTGACTTTGATTCTGAATAAAATTCACATTATTAAGCAGGGCTGTGCAGGCCTTTTGGTAAATTCTATAGTTATTTATACCTTTCCCTAATACAACACGTTATGTTTGTTGGTTTTGTCTAATCTTTATGTAGTTCTCTCCACCTGCCTTCCAGTCTTTGTAGGAAACAGATGTTAAGGTAGATGCCATCCCCTACATCTCATTCTTTAGGATCTCCTTTCAAAAATTTACTTACTGAAGACAGGGGTGACTTTTAATTCATTTGATACTTCCAAGGATTCTGGCATTTGTCTTATTTGCCACATCAGCAGTTTTATGATAAGTTGGGTAAACAAAGGATGTTACACCCTGAAAGGAATTCAGGATGAAGCATTTTGTTTTTTGAATATATGGGCCCCTAGGTAGTTAAGATGCATATGTAAGGAAGAATTTCCATGACCCCAGATTCATGCATCTTCCCATATATAGATAAGCACAAAAATAATCATCTTGAGATATTTGGGTTTTTTCTGTATATGTGATTAGCAGTAATCTTTTACCAATATATATGCTTGACTACGTGTATTTCCCAGCCAAAAAAATCATATATATACTGGCTCCCCCAGTCCCTACCTCTTCAGAGCAGTTCCTCAGAGCTATCTGAAAAGCTCTGGGCTATAGCCCAGGCTATAGTCCTCAGTAAGGTCCCTGAATAAAACTGAAACTTACTGCTCTTACACTGTACATTATTTTCCAGTTGACAGTGGCAAGCATCAATTCTAGGACTGAGAAAGGTCAAGGGTGATGCTTTTCCCTAGTAATTCATTACCATATTTTTTTTCCTATCTGATACCAATCAAAGCAACTGGTGGAATAGTCACTGTCTGTCAGCATTGTTCTTTTGACAAATTATAAACTGTGGTCAAGAAAAAAGATTGCTTAATAAGTAATTTGTGAGAAGGAGAAAACAAGGATCATACTCATTCCTTCTGTAATGGAATCTACTATAGCAACTCCATGTTATTGTTATGGAAAAAGAAATTTACTGCTTATTAACAAAAAATTTGCTGTTGAGTAGCTACATGGCATGTACAAGGAAATGTTTGCCATACCAGAAGAGGGAGGAATCTTACATTCTAATGCTTCTTTTTTCTCAAAGAAGCAGATAATGCTTAGTAGATAGTACTGATGAAATCTGCAGCTGATCAATCTTTGTGCTACTGCCATGTAGCAGCTACCTTGGAACTATTAAGACTTTTTATGAAAAGCCACGTTCATTGTGTCCTTTGTAATTTTACAACTAGAGTAAAATATTTACTACAGTGTTGTTTTAACCTTTTCCTTTGCAAATATGGAGTTATGGCAAGAAGTACAGATCTTTAAGGAATAAGGACCAAACAACTTTAAAGAAAAAAATACTTCATTTTAATTTATTGAAAATTCAATATACAATACAGCAATTTTTCTGAGATTTAACTGTAGGACATGATTGTTGCTGGTGTTTAGCAAAAGACTCTAGTTTACACTTACCAACGATACCAAACAAAATAAATTCAAATATTTTCTTAAAAAATCATTTTAAAGTTAGTTCCATTCAGTCTAACGACTAACACAATAACAGCAGATAAACTAGTTTAATATAATTGGCTGCTTTTATACAGCACATATCTTTCAGTCAACAAGTATATTATTAAATGATAGTGAACACTCAATATAACCATGTGTGGAGAACAAGGAGATAAGATTCTAAGAAAGATTTACAACCCCATCTTTTTCTTAAATTGAAGTATAGTTGATTTACAATGTTGAGTTAATTTCTGCTCTACAGCAAAGTGATTCAGTTATACAGAAATATATATTCTTTTTCATAGTCTTTTCCATTATGTTTTATCACAGGATGTTGAATATAGTTCCCTGTGCTATACAGTAGGACCTCGTTGTTTATCCATCCTGTATGTAATAGTTTGCATCTGCTAACCCCAAACTCCCACTCCATCTCTCCTCTCCCCACCCCCACTGCTTTGGCAAACACAGGTCTGTTCTCTATGTCTGTGAGTCTGTTTCTATTTCGTAGGTAGGTTCATTTGTGTCATATTTTAGATTCCACATATAAGTGATATCATATGGTATTTTTCTTTCTCTTTCTGACTTCTTCACTTACTATGATAATCTCCAGTTCCATCCATGTTGCTGCAAATGGCATTATTCCATTCATTTTATGGCTGAGTAGTATTCCATTGTATTATATGTACCACATCTTCTTTATCCATTAATCTCTAGGTGGACATTTAGGTGGTTTCTATGTCTTGGCTATTGTGAATAGTGCTGCTATGACCATAGGGGTGCATGTATCTTTTTGAATTATAGTTTTGTCTGGATATATGCCCAGGAGTGGGATTGCTGGATCATATGGTAATTCTATTTTTAGTTTCTTGAGGAACCTCTATACTGTTCTCCATAGTGGCTACACCAATTTACATTTCCACCAACAGTGTAAGAGGGTTCCCTCTTCTCCACACCCTCTCTAGCATTTGCTATCTGTAGACTTTTTTTTTCTTTTTTTTTTGCGGTATGCGGGCTTCTCACTGTTGTGGCCTCTCCCGTTGCGGAGCACAGGCTCCGGACACGCAGGCTCAGCGGCCATGGCTCACGGGCCCAGCCGCTCTGCGGCATGTGGGATCTTCCCGGACCAGGGCACGAACCCATGTCCCCTGCATTGGCAGGCGGACTCTCAACCACTGCGCCACCAGGGAAGCCCTATTTGTAGACTTTTTAATGATGGCTATTCTGACTGGTGTGAGGCAGTATCTCATTGTAGTTTTGATTTGCATTTCTCTGATAATTAGCAATGTTGAGACTTTTTTCATTTGCCTGTTGGCCATCTGTATGTCTTCTTTGGAGAAATGTATATTTAGGTCTTCTGCTCATTTTTCGATTGGGTACAAGCCCATCTTTTATAGCCACCCCAACAGTCTAATTCTAAAGAGGATAAAGCCAATGACTTTCCTCACATGAGCTCATGGCTGAAGTTGCTTTGCTATCAAAATCTATATTTTTGATCTGTTATGAGCATTGAGACAAAGCTTCAAATATTTCCCCCAAAAGAAGCATGATGCACTTTGTGATTGCCTATTCACCAACAGCAAGCACTACATTCAAAACCATTTCATCCTAGGAATTAAATTAGGTCAGCCACATTCATTGGCATTTCCTCCAGTGTAGTATGGTAGAAAGGCTCAGTGTCACAAAGAATCTTCTTGTCTTCTTCAATGTTTATGGCCACAGCCTTCCTACCAAATTGACTCCCACTGCCAATTCTGAACAAAAGAAAAATTATTAATCAGAATATCACTTATCAAGTACTACATAAAGTACTAATGATATGAGCTACTTGTTAACCATCAGTGGCTGTTTATTTGCCAAGATTATACTTAGAGGACTTCTAATTGGAGCACTAGATCCTAGTCACAATATCTAGAGAAAAAGAAAAGATATCTTTTGTGGTTAGTTCAAAAAGATTCTTCTGGTTGCAAGATCAGATTCTATCAGGTGGCTTGAGTGTTATTACTTACAGAGCAGATGACAGTATTGTGTTTGGGGTAGTGAAATTAAAGCCCCTACCAAAGTGGGCCAAGAGCAGGTGTCAGCCTGGGACAAACATAAATACCAGGGACAAAACAAAAGGAACAGCTGTGTAATCCATTTTGACACACTTTTGGAACTCTAAACTGAAAATATAAACTCTGGAATGTTAACTATTGTTTAGGACCATGCTGTCCAATGCAATAGGCACTAGCTACATGTGGCTATTTAAACGAAAATGAAATAAAATAGAAAATTTAGCTCCTCAGTTGCATTAATCATATTTCAGTAGCCGCACATGGCCTGTCACTACTGTGTTGGGCAGTGCAGATATAAAGCATTTCCCTCACTACAGAAAGTTCTATTGGACAGATTTGATCCAGGATTTAAAACTTTTTCCAGTGTGGGGGAAACCTCTAAAAATTTATTATGGTAACCCATATTTATCACTGCTTTCTGCTCAGGTCACCTCATACACTGTAGCAGATGCCTGAGATATGTTTACCACCACAGCTTTCTACTAAAACAGATGATAGAACCAGTCAAAAATGTCTTGGCTGGAGCAACTTAAAATACCAAATAACCAGTACAAGAGGAAAACAAATATGAAAATACTGACTTGCTCTTTAACCAAACAACATGCTGTTTCACTTATGAATCTATGTCCTAAATCAGGCCAGTGCCATGTCTGAGCATCACCTCATTATCTATTCTTACCAACTACTATATTTTTTGACAAGTTATTTTTATATTAGTAGCAAGACATAATTTAATTTATTTAGTGATAAAGCTACTGTAACTAAGCCAGGGTCAATATAAACTGCCACCAGAAAATGCTGAGAAAAATCTTAATTATAGAGGAATCACCAAGAAAGCACAAGACATGAGCAACATGACTTTAAAAAATAAAAAAAGACTTCTATGTAAGTTAAGACAACCAGATCTAACAGCATTATTGATTTTTCCCTTTGAATATCTACTCTATAGGGTCCAAAATCTGGGCTACAGTTCACATTGTTTTCCCACTGTGTTCTGTTTAACCACAAATATTTCCAAGTACAATTTAAATACGACTTACATGTTACTACATTTCCTGATTCAAGGTTGTCTGGCTGACAAAATCATACTTGAAAAGCAACACATGAATTTATTTTTCCAGAATAAAAGCAAGTAATTCAATGAAGATGACAAATACTCAACTGAAAATATAGTTTTCATAAGTAGTGGGCAAATCATAGTTTATAACCATAGACATTAGTTGTACATAAAAATCATGAGCCTGAGATATGATAATATCTATTCAAATTCTGATTCAAAAAGCAACTTCTATACAATCTTTCAGGGCACAAAATAGTAACAAACTGCATATATATCACACAACTCACTGGAGTATGGTCTTTATTCCCCCACGTAGCCTGAGCTGACAAAGACGAAAAATCTTCCCCTTGAAACCATCTTTTAGTAGGTAAATATTGTAATTAAATTAAATGCCAGTAAGTCAGTAGTAATCAAAATGTGGTTGGTCCCTTAGCTGAATTCCCTCTTCGTAATGCCTCTTTCTTTCTGTCACCACCTGCAAAATATTAATAAGCCTTAACTCTCAGGAGTCATTTGTTGAGTCAGGGTTTAAATTGGTACATGTGTATGAGACCATGCATCCCTGGCTGCTACAGCACCATGGCTGACAGGGCTTGAAAGGAAACAGTCTTATTTTGAGCAGGGGGCAAAGACAATGCGGCACTTCACAGCTACATTGTAACTAGATCCTGCTTCAGTTTGTTAAGGAAATAATTAGATATTATGCAGCACTTCACAGCTACATTGTAACTAGATCCTGCTTCAGTTTGTTAAGGAAATAATTAGATATTATGCAGCACTTCACACCTACATTGTAACTAGATCCTGCTTCAGTTTGTTAAGGAAATAATTAGATATTAACAGCGTCTTAAGTAGCAATACTAGGCAAGAACAGCTCTTGCCACATCAGAACTGAAATTCCTGGCATGCGTTTTCTCAGAGCCAGTCTACCTTTTGTCTGTGTTCTGAAAAAGAACAGCCTGTTTACTGGCCGGTGTCTCATATGTCACAAAGAGCATACAATTCCTTCCCTACAGTATTTCAGAGAGGAAAATGTTAATTCAGATCAGAGTCAGAATAAAAAGCCATTTGACTTCTCTATCCCTACCATTGGAAGGAACCAGTTAGAGAAATTCATTTTATTAATTCTGCCTAAATTCTGTACCAAATCTTAGAACAAAATACCCTGGAGTTACCTGCAGTTTTTCTACTATCTGGTATGGTTGTTTTTTTCCTTGTGTTTACTCTGTCAGCTTTATTACAAGCACTAAGACACTACAGATACTAGTTACTGCAATTTTAGCACAGAGATTAAATAAGAAGGTTAAAAAAAAATCCTGGCTATAATTTTTATGTATATCAATTAGAAAAACATTACCCTCTTTCAAAATTATTATAAGACATTGACCTTTTCAAAGGTCAGTTCTTCTTTCTTCATTAGAATTTGAAATGGATTTCTCAGGAACTTTTTGAGGTCTTCAGCATATCAATTGGCATTAAGGCAGAAAGCAATACAACCTTAAAAAAGAGACAATGACTAATTATGTTGACATATCAATTATAACAGTTTTCATAATAAGAATTAGAGAAATAATGTTTGAGACCAAGCGTCCCTGTCTTACTACAGAACTGAGCTAGACAGAGATTGTAGGACACAATTGCTTTCGGCAGAGGAAAGGACAATATAGCACTTTACAGCTATATTGTAACAATGAACCCAACCTGCCAGCTGCAGAAAAATCATGTGCACACCTGAGTCCTTGTATTTGATTTCTGGTAAATCTCGTGGATTTGACCTTTAATCCTCTGGCTCAACATTTTTATTGGCTTCATCCAAAATAAGCATCTTGATCCATTTTGGAAAGCGAAAAAAAAAGTCTTACTTAAGAGTGGGCTGTGCATAGAGACTTCCTTCCAGAGACTACAGTACAGAAGGAGAGGGGGGAAGAATAAGTTTATGTGAAGAAACCTGACAAACTCTACCTCAGCCAGGTGATCAAGGTCAACATCAACAGAATAACCTTCGATAGAATGAGATGAAAATGTTACTTTACCTCCGTGGTCTTCCTCCCCAACACCCATAACTACAGTCTAATCTTGAGAAAAACATCAGACAAATTCCAACACAAGTGCATCCTACTAAATATCTGACCAGTGCTTCTCAAAATGGTGAAGGTCGGGCTTCCCTGGTGGCACAGTGGTTAAGAATCCACCTGCTAATGCAGGGACATGGGTTCGAGCCCTGGTCTGGGAAGATCCCACATGCCGCAGAGCAACTAAGCCCGTGCATCACAACTACTGAGTCTGCGCTCTAAATCCCGCGAGCCACAGCTACTGAAGTCCGCATGCCTAGAGCCCATGTTCCACAAAAAGAGAAGCCACTGCAATGAGAAGTACGCGCACTGCAACGAAGAGTAGCCCCTGCTCGCCACAACTAGAGAAAGCCCACACGTAGCAATGAAGACCCAATGCAGCCAAAAATAAATAAATAAAATTTTTAAAAATGGTGAAGGTCATAAAAAAAAAAGGGAATATTTGAATAACTGTTACAGCCAAGAAGAGCTTAAGGAGACATGACAATTAAATGTCATGTGGTATCCTGATTGGGATCCTGGAATAGAAAAAGAACATTAGGCGAAAACTAAGGAAACCTGAATAAATTCTGGACTTTAGTTCATAATAATGTGTCAGTGTTGGTTCATTAATTTTAACAAATGTGCCATACTAATGTAAGTTGTTAACGCTATAGGAAGCTGAGAACTCTCTTCTCAATCTTCCTATAAACCTAAAACCATTTTAAAAAATAAAGCCTATTAAAGAAAAGTATTAGTATCACGTCTAGATATTCATGCATGGCAACTGGCTTAAACAATTAGGATAATTATTTTCCCTCCCATAACCCAAATATCACTGGTTAAAAAATGCCCTAGGAAAAATATGGCAATACTTACAATGATATATTCTATTTAACATATCAAATGGTCTCCCTGGAGTACCAGGACGTTGTGTGCTCCCTCCTCCACCAGCCTGAAGTTTTTGCTTTTTATTTTGAACACTGGTTCCACACAATGCAGGCATGACAAGTTGCTCCAAGGTAGTAGTATCCAAGTGCCAGAACTACCTTTTGGATCTAAAAGTCAAAAGCTTAAATTATTATGTTACACAAATAAAGGCTCCATCAAATGACTTTCAAAGCACATGGCTAAATGCTAAAATGTTCATATTTAGTTTAAAATTCTGGTCTGCGAACAGCTTTTATGCAGCACAATGCAGAATCACTTCCAAGCTTACAATGCAGACAAATCAAACTGCCTCAAGATAAAAATCCCTTTAAAACCTCATTAAAAAAATTTTTGGGGGGTATAGTTTATTTATAATGTTGTGTTAGTTTTAGGTGTACAGCAAAGTGGATCTGTTATACATATAAATATATGCACTCTTTTTTAGATTCTTTTCCCATATAGGTCATTACAGAGTATTGAGTAGAGTTCCCTGTGCTATACATAAGCATCTCATTTTTAATTCGATTTTTGTGCCTTTTCAAACTTGGGATCCTTAGTTTCCTAGAGATACCAGCTAGATAATTAAAGAACCAAACAATTAAAGAACAAACAGTTCCTACATTTTTCTTTTACGTGTAAGACATGTAAGTAGTGAAATAAGCTCTACATTTACAGCTCCAAGGCAAATTGTTCTGATATGTATTCCTTGATTATCATTCACTTTAAAAATAAATATCTTTCCAATAGGAAACTTATACAGCCCTGATCTTAATAAAGCCTAAAGCTTTCCTAAGTAAAGCTTTATTTCATAGCTAACAAAGCAGTAAGCTTTGAAAACAGAGAGCAGGCAACAGATGTATCACAAATGACAAAGATTTCCAACTAATTACAGACACTGCAGTTTTCATGTTGCAAAATTGCATTTAAACTTAAAAACAAAAACACAAAGTGCATGGATCCTGAAAGAAAGCTTTAGTTTCTCAGTCTACTGAGTACAGCCCTGCAAACCATAAATGCAAGCCTAGTTCTAGTTTAATTTGAAACAAAACCAAAAACTCTATGCATGCATGGACAATAGTTTTTAAAAAGGTTCTTTACACTAAGTCATAAGCTGTTCTTCACTTTTGTAAAACCTGAAGCATCTGGGAATTTATGTCCCCCGGGGGAAGCCCTACATCAGTGACTGAAGGTGGATATACCAGCTTGCTGGCTCCCTAGTAAGGACAAGGGGGATATTCACCAAAGAAACTGGCCTACATGCTCAGTGATTGACACCATCCTCTACTGTTGTGTTTGAGTATCAAGTAGAGCTCTCTATTGTGGATGCATCATGAATACCAAAAAACACTTCATCATCTCATCTTATTAAAGTCATGAAAGACAAAAAATGAGGACTTGTTCCAGAATGAGGCAGATCAAAGAGACATGACAACCAAATTCAACATGTGAATCTGGATTAGACTATAGACCACTAAAAAACCAGCTTTTCTTTTGGTAAAATGTACATTAGTTGGACAACTGGCTAAATCTTAATAAGTCTGCAGATTAGATAATAATATTGCATCAAAATTAATTTCTTGATTTTGATAACTGTACTATGATGTAAGAGAATGCTATTTTATACAAATTTTTAATGCATGTCAATCTGTCTCCTCATTTGGCATAGCACTTTTCCTTTTTCACTACAATTTCTTCCTTCATTAAGAGAGGTATCAGTTTCCAAACACTGGGATGAATGTTTATAATGGAGCCTCTACACCGTTTGTTTTTGGCATGTTATCACAAGTCCGTTAATCAATGTTCCAAAGTTCTATGGGAAATGTGGGTTCAACACTGTACCTTCAAATCACTAAAGGATTTGCAAATGATATCTTATCATTTTCTAGTATAGTATATAATCTGGCTTTAAACTCTTACTTCACACTTCCAGTAAGTTTTAACACCGTATTTTCTATCAAGTTGATATGTAGCTGTTATCATCTACTATTTTAAGACCACCATGTCTACTCGTCACTGTGTAGATCATTATGAGGGCTAAGATTTATGTAATATAAAAATAGGAGTACTGTGTCAATGGAGAAATGAAACTAAATTGTCACCCAGTTGAAACCAGACTATCAAACCAAACTGTCAACTAGTTATTTTATCTTTTATGGCAAAATTGCCTTATGACCACTCGGTTATGCAGCAAAAATGTCTACAGCAAAGATGCTTATGGCAAAAATACCAGACACATACCACAGATGTTTGAACCTTGTGAATATACTGAAAACTACTAAATTGTAAAATTTGGGGTAACTTCTATGGTATATGAGTTATATCTCAATTAAAACCGTTTTTTTGTTTTGTTTTGTTTTGGTTTTGGTTGTTTTTTTAGAGAAATAGGAATGCCACTTAGGAGGTTAAAGCATTTGACCAGATGATGGTGTTTTTGACCTAAGTGTGTGGTGGTATTGGGCAGAATGAATTAATTAGATTAAAAAACATGTAGGCAATAGAATTAATAGCACTTGGTGATTACTTAGATGTGGGTGGAACAAAATGAGGGGAGGGAGAGGGAGAGATGTTCAAGGACTCCCAAATTTCTGACATTAACTTTGTGGGCAATGATGTTATAATCTACTGAGTTATACAGTCTGCAGGGAAAAGCAGGATTAGCACAGGATTGTGAGTTAAATTTCAAATATATTGAGTTTGGGGTATCTGTAGCACACCAAGTGGAGATGTTGAGTAGGCAGTTGAACAACATGTATGATGTTCAGAAGAAATTTGAGTTAGAGACTGAAATATGGGGGCTTTCAACAAAGCTATAGGAGCAGATGAGATCCAGAAGATCCCATTTCCAACATAAAGTGTTGAACAGTTCCAACATCTAAGGGTCTGGTAATCTAGCAAGAGACTGAGAAAGAGAGGAGAGAGTAAAAGGAAAACTAGACTTACTTAAAAGAGAAGAGCCAAGAGAAGAATTTATTCTAAAAAGGAGGGTGTGACCTAAGAATGGGTTGGCAACCTTTTTCTGTAAAGGGCCAGATAGATTAAAAATATATTTTGGCTCACAGGCCATATAGAAACATGTTGAAGCTGGATTTGGTTCACGTGCTGTAGTTTGCCCAAACACTGGATTAGGGTGTTAAATGTTGCTAAGAGGTCAAGAATCCATTGGATTTAGGGACAAGAAAATTATTGGTAACCTTAGCAGGAATAGTTTCAGGAGAGGGGTGAGGACAGAAGAACAACAGGTTGAGAAGAGAATGGGAAGTAAAGAAGTAGAAACCTCAGGGTAGACAGTTCTTAAAAAACTGATTAAAAATGGGAAAAGAAAGAGAGTGTTAGGTGGGAGGAAAAACAGGGACTTACTCCCTGAAGAAGAGACTACGGAATATTTAAATACTGGTGGGAAGGATTTAGTAAAGAGGGAGTGGTTAAACATCCAGGTGACAGAAGTGATAACTGATGGTAGAGATCCCTGAGATGGTGAGAGGGGAAGGATTCAGAGCACAGGCAAAGGGACGAGACTTCGATGGAAGTTGGATGGCTGCAGATGAAGGTGGGTGGGCAGCTTTGTTGGCAGGAAGCTCAGAAGCTTGGGTATTCTATTTTCTCAGTAACATTGAGACCATTTGCTGAAAATGGCTTATTAGGGATGTCACAGGCTTGAGAAAAGTGAAGAGGATTTGAAACAGCAGTTGCATAAAAAGGAAGAATGAGGGGGCTAGAGAAACACAGTGGGCCTGCTGTGCAGTGTGAAAGCCCAGATGAAGTTGACTACCATGAATTAATTTTAGTACCAAGTCTTTCAAGTGTTGAAGTTTCTCCAGCTCTTCTGGGAGGCTTGCTGTAGGCACAAGAATACAAATAGTTGGATTCATCTATGGTTGAAGTTCTCTCTGTTGGATAACAGCTAGGAATAATTGGTAGCATTTATAAACCTTGGGGATGACTGAGTAGGTTTTCGTTAGTTATGATTTTAGAGATAAAGTCTCAGATATGTTAAGTGACTTGTTTACGATCACGTGGGTAATAGTGAGTAGTTGCTAAGATTAGACCTTCAGTTTTCATAATTCCACATTCTCTTCAAGGTGGTGGAAAAGTTTTGTAGTTTTTTTGGAGAAAAACTGGGAAAAGTTCCCAAGAGGAATTTTAGAGAATAGTTTGTAGGTGAACTATGTTAACACTGTAAATGCTAAGGAAATAAAACAATATACAAAGAAATATAAAACTCCTACGAAGCTTGACATTTGGTTTTTAAAATATACTAAGTCTACTTCACCATAAACAGCTGACCATAAACCGACTTTCTGGCTTTATCCCTCAACCTGTAGTCATTTTCTTTCCCTTGGGGCTTGTTAATGCTTCTTCCTGTTTATAACACAAAGACAATGAAAACCATATAAAATTATACATGGGGAGCAATTACTGAGACTAACATATAAATATATTTTATTATATTAGCCTGGCTTACAGATATTTGATTTGGTAAAATTGGTATATTATGGTCTAAGATCTGTTTTAACTATTATTGAACAGTACATTTCTTTTCACTGAAATTCACAATATTCATAATATTCTTAATTACCTGGCTTTTTTCAACTTAAAATTAAAATATTTAGGGAGGTGGAGTCAAGATGTCGGTGTGGGAAGCCGTGAAGTTAGCGTCTCCCCACAACTAGGGCGCCTGCCGGCTGCTGGTGAGGGACTCTGATGCCCAAGGAGACGGGAGGAACCCCAAAGTGAACCGGTAGGAGGCAGGGGGACTGTGGGGGGAGGAGAAGCGGAGACCAGACAGGAATGGCACCCCTGAGGCCGGGGAGATCAGGAGAGGCAGGTGGGAGGGGCCCTCCGGCAGGAGCGGGAGAGGAGCGGAGAGTGATTGCCCCGCCCACTCAGGCACGGGGAACCTGCTGAGCTCCCAGGCCGGTCCCCTGCCCTCCAAGGGCACCCCCCACCCCCCGCCAAGCCTGCCGCATTGGTCCTCTGGGCATAGGAGGGAGGCCGGGGAGATCAGGAGAGGCAGGCCGGAGGGGCCCCCCCAGGGAGGGGCCCTCCAGAAGAGCGGGAGAGGAGAGGAGGGTGTTTGCCCCACCCACTGGAGCCTAGGAAGCCTGCTGGGCTCCCAGGTGAGGTCCCCCACCCTCTGAGACCAGGGATGGGGGGCACACCTGGGCTCCTTCTGTTCCTTGAGCCTAAGCCCCCACAGCCCCCAGGGCCTTTTCCAGCCCTGTGGGTCCTGGGCACTGGCCCCGCCCACTGCCCAAACCTCGCCCTCGCTGAGGCCCCGCCCTCCACAGCCAAGGCCTTTCCCCCTCTCCCTGTTTTTTTCCCCTCCTCCTCAACAGGAGGATTTTTTTTTCTTTTTGCTGTATGCGGGCCTCTCACTGCTGTGGCCTCTCCCGTTGCGGAGCACAGGCTCCGGATGCGCAGGCCCAGCGGCCATGGCTCACGGGCCCAGCCGCTCCGCGGCATATGGGATCCTCCCAGACCGGGGCACGAACCCGTATCCCCTGCATCGGCAGGCGGACTCTCAACCACTGCGCCGCCAGGGAGGCCCCTGCAGGAGGATTTTTTAATCCAGTTAAAAAATGGGTGGAAGACCTAAATAGACATTTCACCAAGGAAGACATACAGATGGCCAAGAGGCACATGAAAAGATGTTCAACATCACTAATTATTAGAGAAATGCATATCAAAACTAAAATGAGGTATCACCTCACGCCAGTCAGAATGGCCATTAACAAAAAATCTAGAAAAAAATAAATGCTGGAAAGGGTGTGGTGGAAAGGGAGCCCTCTTGCACTGTTGGTGGGAATGTAAACTGATACAACCACTATGGAAAACAGTATGGAGGTTCCTTAAAAAGCTAAAAATAGAACTACCATATGACCCAGCAAGCCTACTACTGGGCATATACTCTGAGAAAACCATAATTCAGAAAGAGACATGTACTACAACGTTCAATGCAGCACTATTTACAATAGCCAGGACATGGAACAAACCTAAATGTCTGTCGACAGATGAATGGATGAAGAAGATGTGGCACATATATACCATGGAATATTACTCAGCCATAAAAAGAAAGGAAATTGAGTTATTTGTAGTGAGGTGGATGGACCTAGAGTCTGTCATACAGAGTGAAGTAAGTCAGAAAGAGAAAAATAAATACTGTATGGCTAAAGCATATATATGAAATCTAAAAAAAAAAAAAAAAAAACGGTACTGATGAGCCTAGTTGCAGGGCAGGAATAAAGAGGTAGACATAGAAAATGGACTTGAGGACATGGGGTGGGAGGGCGAAACTGGGGTGAAGTGAGAGTAGCATCGACATATATACACTACTGAATGTAAAACAGTTCGCTGGTGGGAAGCAGCAGCATAGCACAGGGAGATCTGCTGGGTGCTTTGCGATGACCTAGAGGGGTGGGATAGGGAGGATGGGAGGGTGGCTCAAGAGGGAGGGGATATGGGGACATGTGTATGCATATGGCTGATTCCCTTTGTTGTGCAACAGAAACTAACACAGTATTGTGAAACAATTATACTCCAATAAAGATCTATTAAAATATATTTAATCATTTAATGATTTATGCCAAAAATTCACATTTACTAAAAGTCAAAGTATAATGGCTAATCATAGTTAAAATTAACTAATTTCAATGTCCCAGGCACTTGACAAGAATTTAATACAACAATCCTATGACGTGGATACAATTATTATCATTTCTATTTTAAAGAAGAGGAAATGGAGGCCCAGAAAGATTACATAACTTGCCTACTGCCATCAAAGTGGTGAAGCTAGGCTTTGAACCCAGGTGTGTCTCTTTCCAGAGTACACTTCACTGCCTTAATCACTACCTTGACAGTTTAACACAGTTTCTTCCCCCAAATATAAAGTAAACGCCACAGCAGAGAACCTGAATATAAAACAACTCTCCAGCCCCTCTGAAAGATAAATTTGCTTTTGTTAAGTAGATTCATTCCAACAATTATAAGAGCTCCCCAGGAATCTTTCTTTGAATTGCACACCTGAGAGGGACAACAGAACTGAAATTGGCTTTTAAAGTGTCCTGGCCCCATTACTTACTGGTTGCATAACCTTGGATTAGACCTTTTGGGTTTCATCGGAACACGGATTATAACACTCCCCATACAGGGACTGCTATGAAAGGACACTGTAAATGGTTAGGAGGTGTATAAATGTTATTCTTGCCTAGGATTGCCAGATAAAAAACAGGACGCACAGTTAAATTTCAGACAAATAACAAATAATGTTTTATATTTTAATTTTATTTGATATCAGAGATATTTTTACTCAAAAAAATTGTGTTGTTTTTCTGAAATTTAAATTTTAGCTAGCATCCTGTATTTTTATTGCTAAATCTGGCAACCCTATTCTTGCCCGCATAGGTAGGGGAGCACGGAGGATGGCAGGCCCAGCTCCATTCCCCCCCACCCCCACACCCAAGTGGAGAAAACTAAGGCAAAGGGCGGGCTGAAGAGTGAACCTAGGGAAGGGAAAGAAAGGGAAGGGCTGGGTGTAGGAGGACTCCTTCTCAGGGGTGGGACTGAAAGCAGAATCCCCTGACAAGCAGATTCTACTGAGCCTCCGGTACCTCCGCAACTCTTTCACAGTTCAGGCCGGCCAACACCCCACGCCCCCATCCCTGGGCAGAAACACAGCCGTCCTACCACCCACCGTTGCCTCGGCAGCGGCAGCAGCAGCAGCGGGCTCTGGACTGGCTGCCACTGGTTCCTCACAGCCGCCACCAGCAGCACCGACACCACAGAGGCCGCCGCCCTGTCCCTGGAGCCCGGACGCTTCTTGATGTGCGGCTGCGTCTCAGATGTCGCCCAAATCGTCCCTCCATACCGTATAGAAGTCTCTTGTCCTCCTCTGGTCTCCGTCTAGTCCGAACCAAGAAATAGCCAATCCGAGCGACGCATTCTGGAGGGGGCGTCACCACTAAAACCAATCAAAGAACAGAGCAGAGCGGCAGTAGCGGCGACTGGCCAATCAGGCTGCGCGCCCGCGGGGGTGTGGTCCCTGTTTCGTCCGCCCCTTGGGCTGGGATCCAACTGGGGTAGGGGCATGCTGTCAGCCTCCTTAGGTTGCCTGCGTGTGCCATGGATGTTTCCTTCTGTGGGGTTCTTTTCCTCTCATGGGTTCCAGGGAGAAGAGCCCTTCATGACCCTTAATCTTTAGAGTTTTCTGAGGGGAAGAAGAAAGGGGAGCTGTCCTAAGATATAAAAGGGTGTGGGGTAAGAAGAATACAAAATTTTATAATATTTTCAAAAATGTGAAAACATGTATTTTAAAAAAATCCTCCTCTTAATCGTCTCAAAATTGAAATTACAGAATTTTAAGATAGACTTAATTTTTTTCTATAATGCTATTTTTAAAAATTGAGATATAATTGACATAGCGTTGTGTAAGTTTAAGCTGCACAACCTGTTGATTTGATACCTTTATACATTGCAATATTACCTCCATAGGATTAGCTAACAACCCTTTCACATCACATAATTATAATTCCTTTTTTTGTTTGTTTATTTATTTTTGGCTGCATTGGGTCTTCGTTGCTGTGCGCGGGCTTTCTCTAGTTGTGGTGAGCAGGGGCTACTCTTTGTTGTGGTGTGTGGGCTTCTCATTGTGGTGGCTTCTCTTGTGCAGAGCATGGGCTCTAGGCACGTGGGCTTCAGTAGTTGTGGCGCATGGGCTTAGTTGCTCCGCGGCATGTGGGATCTTCCCGAACCAGGGCTCGAACCCGTGTCCCCTGCATTGGGAAGCGGATTCTTAAGCACTGCACCACCAGGGAAATCCCTATAATTTCTTTTTTGTTGAGAACATTTAAGATCTACTCTCCTAGCAACTTTGAAGTACATGATACAGTATTGTTGACTATAATCACTAATGCAGTGCATTAGATTTCTGGAACTTATTAGTCTTCTAGTTGCAAGTTTGTAGACTTTAATTTTTACAGCAATATTGAGCATAAGGTAGAGCTTTCCCCTTCCCCCACGCATGCATACTCCCTCCCCAATATTAATATCCCCCACCAGAGTGGTACATTTGTTAAAATTGATGAACCTACACTGACACATCATAATCACTGAAAGCCCTTAGTTCACATTAGCGTTCACTGGTTTTTTTTTCCCCCTTTATTTATTTATTTATTTAGGCTGCATCAGATCTTAGTTATGGCACACGGGGTCTTCGTTGAGGCGTGAGGGATCTTTCCTTGCAGCACTGGCTCTTTGTTGTGGTGTATGGGCTTCTCTCTAGTTGTGGAGTGCGGGTTTTCTCTTTCTAGTTGTGGCACATGGGCTCCAGGGCGCGTGGGCTCTCTCGCTGAGGCTCAAGGGCTCAGTAGTTGTGGTGCACAGGCTTAGTTGCCCCATGGCATGTGGGATCTTAGTTTCCCCACCAGGGCTTGAACCCGCGTCCCCTGCACTGGAAGGCAGATTCTTTATCACTGGACCACCAGGGAAGTCCCAGCCTTCACTCTTGGTGTTGTACTTTCATGGGTTTGGACAAATTTATAATGATATGTGTCCACCATTATAAATCATAAAGAGTAGTTTTACTGCCCTAAGAGTTGTGTGTGCTTTGGCTATTCATTCCTCCCTCCCCCATAATCCCTGGCAACCACTGATCTCTTTACAGTCTTTATAGTGTTGCCTTTTCCAGAATGTAGTGTAGTTGGAATCATGCAATAAGCAATATTTTCAGATTGACTTCTTTCACTTAGTAATATGCATTTAAGTTTCTTTCTTTTTTTTTCATGGTTTGATTGCTCATTTCTTTCTAACACTGACTAATGTTCCATTGTCTGGATGTGTCACCGTTTATTTATCCATTTATCTACTGAAGGACAGATTGCTTCCAAGTTTTTGCAGTTGTGAATAAAACTGCTATAAATGTGTAGGTTTTTGTGTGGACATAAATTTCTAACTTTTGGATAATTACCAAGGAGCACAATTGCTGAAATACATGGTAAGAATACGTTGAGTTTTGTAAAAATCTGCCAAACTATCTTATAAAGTGCAATTTTCCAAATTATTTGCAATCCCACCAGCAATTAATGAGAGTTCCTGTTGCTCCACACTTTCACCAGCATTTGGTGTTGTCGGTGCTTTGGATTTGGGCCATTCTATTAGGTGTGTAGTGGTATGTCATTGTTATTTAGTTTGCATTCCCCTGATGACATATGATGTGGAGCATCTTTTCATATGCTTATTTGCCATCTGTATACCTTGAGGAAGTGTCTGTGAAGGTCTTTAGCCCATTTTAAAAATCAGGTTATTCTAACCATTGAGTTTTAAGAGTTCTTTGTATATTTTAGATAACAGGCCTTTATTTTTTTAACAGAGAGATATGTTTTTCATAACTATTTTCTATCAGCCCATAGCTTCTCTTTTTATTCTCTTGATATCATCTTTCACACAGCAGAAAGTCTTAATTTTAATGAAGTCTATCTTGTCAATTCTTTCTTTCACGGATTGTGCCTTTGATGTTGTACCTAGAAGGTCTTCACCAAACCCTAGGTCATCTAGATTTTCTCCTATGTTATGTTATAGGAATTTTATAGTTTTGTGTTTTACATTTAGGTCAGTGATTCATTTTGAGTTAACTTTACTGAAGGGAAAAAAATTGTTCCATACAATTTTTTTTTTTTTTTTTTTTTTTTTGCGGTACACGACCTCTCACTGCTGTGGCCTCTACCTCCGCGGAGCACAGGCTCTGGACGCACAGGCCTAGTGGCCACGGCCCATGGGCCCAGCCACTCCGCGGCATGCGGGATCCTCCAGGACCGGGGCACGAACCTGCACCCCCTGCATCGGCAGGCGGACCCCCAACCACTGAGCCACCAGGGAAGCCCTGTTCCATACAACTTTTGTTTTAATTATGTAATTTATGTTGACTATGTCATGATGTAAATTTTATATCATACTGTGGTTTGCAGTCTAAGAATTTTGAAGAGCTTTGCTCTAGGCCAGTGGTGGTCCCAGGACCACCAGCATCCGTAATCCTGTGTACTTGTTAAAAATGCAAATTCTCAGGCCTCATTCCACACTACTGAATCAGAATCTCTGGAGATGGGGACCAGGAGTTTGTATTTCAAAAAATCACCTGTATTTCCAGGTGATTCTGTTAGTTTGAGAACCACTGATCTGGACTAAACTGGGCGGCCCCAATGGTGCCTAACCTCACCTGTGGCACCCAAAGTGGGTCTTTTGTCTTTCTCTTCATTGTTGGAGGCAGTGCTGACAATCCACCGGAACGGAGGTAGAATCTACTTTGGCAGCGCTTGGAGGATGGTTTGTCTTTCTAAGCTCAGGCAAATCCTTACCTGAAGGCAGAGAATGGTCTAGATTCATAAGATAAGTGATACACAGTTTGGTTCTTGTGCCAGCAGCATCTGCAAAATAAGACTAAAGCCCTAAAGGGTTATTGTGGGGCTTAAGTGATGTTTGTGAAATGCCTACCATTATACCAGGTGGCACAGAGCAGTCACTTACTATATGGCGGTGGTAGCTGCTATAATTGACACTGCCTATCACAACCCTGAGCATATCATTGATGTTCAATAGATGTGACTGATTATTAATTCATTCATTAGAGAGGAAGGCAGGCTATTCTGACTTGTTCCTTGATTTTGCCATATATTAGAGCAATGTGATTTGTCACAGACAGGAAATAAATCATAATTAGAAAAGATAAAGAGAGGCGCAGAAGGGAGGAGGGCAGGGAAGGAGAGAAGGCAGGGAGCATGTACATATTCACAAGAGCAATGGATATAATAACTGTTTTCTCAGAGGAACAAGGAGATATGGGCTATTGAAAACTACGCTCATTTCTTCTTAGTTACAGTTACAGGATTTCAGAACTGGAAAAGGGAACTTGGAGATCACAGACCCACCCCCTCACAGCCCAGGTGAAGCAGTTGAGGCCCCAGGAGAGCGTGTATTAGAAATGGGGGGACAACTGGTTTCTGAGGACAGCCACTGCCTGTTACATCTTGCTATAAAGTCAGCCAATTCATCTCCATGGAAACCTCTGAAGATTGTGAAGGTACAGATGTGGGAAGGAGACCAGCCTTCTGAGTGTGATTTATTTCCTTTCTATTTCTTTCTTTTCTCTCTCATTCCTATTCATAAGCTTCACCTGACTCTTCTTGCTCTTCCCATTCTCCCGTCCCTTCCATCCATGATTCTTACCCATAAAACCTGGCTTAATCTGAGAAGCTGAGGTCACTGGATCTGAAAAGTCCAGAATGTCCCACATTATCAGTCTCCTTAGCAATATGCTGGTTTCTGGGGGCCAGTTCACAGTTGGCTCTGACTGGTCACCAGGTACTGACTACTACCAACAGAAAACACCTCATTTGGTTTCTCAAAAATACTTGTGACCCTTGAAGAGCCAGATACTACCGTGGAAACACAACCCAAAGCTGTTTTACTCCTTTGGGTCTTTAACCCCTTTCTGAATTTCTCGCAGGAGGTTGCTATGAAAATGGTTGCTCTACTTGTGCAGACAGAGTGCAAAGAGCCCAAACATCACAGGAGAGAAGAACCTCTGCACAAATTTCACGTAGCAGGTGGACTAACATCATCTCTTAACCACAGCCCACAATTGTTAGCAGAAAGCATTTAAAAACGTCCCCAAACCCCTGGGATGAGTGGCTATTACTAGAAATTGAATCCAAGGTGTTTGTTTGGGGTTTGGCTTTTTACATACCAAAGAGGAAAGCTGAGCTTCCCGGAATTGGCTCAGAATCTGTGGGTGGTCCTGGCACTCTCGCGACAGGGTCCCACCTTTTAGGAATGGACTGGGGGACAACCTGACTAGATTCTCGTTTGCTCAGGCTTTTCACGTGGAGCTCTACTGAATTCGGTTAGTCCGCCTGTCTGGTCGTATCTGGAGCCACCTAAGGAAGCCCCGGGACAGCGTCTACCACTGGATAGTTGCGGATCCGATGCTTTCCGCAATGGCGCTGTGCCGGAGCCTTTCCAGGAGGGCGCACTGGCGCGCCTGACAGTTGGCAGACGGAGCGGGGGCGCACGGGAGGAGCTGCACAAAGGAAAAGGCCCACACAGTGGAGACACACGTACGCACACGCGTGCGGAGCCAGGTGCGCACAGCCCGCGCTCTCGGCTCCAAATGCGAGTGTGTCCAGTGGACGCTGATAACTGAATGAGACAACCCCTAACAGGGGGAAACAAACTCCAGCCACCGTCCCTCCCCCAAGCCCGGAGTCAGTGGATGGGACGGGCAGCTGGGCCTCAAACAGCCCTCCTTCCAGAGCCCCAGCGGGGCGGCCGCAGAACTCCCTGCCAGTCCCTTTCTCGCCTAGGTTTCTCCGCAAATACCTGGCGGGGAAGGAGGAGAGACGAGCCAGGGAACCGAGCATCTGGCGTTCAGAACCCCGGTGCTGGCGGGCGCACCAAACTCGCTGTCTCCTTTCCCACAATTGGAGGACAGATCTTGCATCGCCCCCATTCTTAGAGGAATGGGCGCACCTGCCCCACCCGAAAAAGGGCGGTGCTCGCGCGCGTGCGCGCCTCTCCGGGAGCCTCGGGCACCGCCCCCGGGCGGGGAAAGGTGGGCGCGGAGGCGGGAAGCGCAAGGGCGCGCGGCGACGCGGGGTGAGCTGCCCGGCTGAGCCCTGGACACCTCAGCTCCTCTGCCTTCTGCACCCGCTGACTCCGCGTGCCCCCTGCGCGCTGACAGAGCATCCTTCATCCCGACGCGACCCTCCCGGGAGGCAGCGCACATCTGACCACAAATCCAGAAACCCATGCGCCCCCTCGGCCCGCGACGCCAGTGGCGCGGTTACAGCGAGATTGGGGCGACTTGCTTTTCTCCTCTCCGGAACTGCCGCTTCCCTCTCTCGTAAAGCCAGTCGTCAAGTTGGAAAAGCCGCCCCACCTAATCTTTAAAATAACCCCCTCCGGGGCGTGGCTGGCGTCCTCTAACCGCGCGGCCCTGGAGAGTTGGCCTTGGCTGGGAGTGACTCTCGTTTTGTGCCTGAGGAGAGCGAGGAAGAGTGTGAGGGCCGAGCATCCTCGCGAAGAGATGCCTTTAAAAAGTCATCCATAGCATCAGTAGAAACAGTTTTGTTTTGCTTTGTTTTGTTTATACCGAGTGGTTTGTCGGCGAAGTGCTGTTTTGGTTAAAAGAAGAAATGGCCCCTCAGGAGTTCACCCGGCGACTGACCACAGTGATCGCTCGTGTCGGTAAATGACGCTTAATTCTGCGTTTTATTAATGGGGGGTGGGGGCGTTGCCTGGGACCTGGTCTCCCCCCGACCCAGCCCTCCGTCGCAGCCCTGGGATGGCCGAGGGGCGCCTGCCCAGCGTGTGGGCCTCGCTGCCTCCGGTGCTGCTCTGTAACAGGCGTCCCTGGGGCGCTGCGCTCGCGGCCTTGGGCGTCCCCCGCGTCTGGCGGGGCCGGAGCAGGCCATGGGGCAGGAGCCTTCATCAGGCAATTGCCGAGTCAGTTGAGCGCTAAACCCAGGGCTAGCTGGCTGTTAGGATCTGTTACCCGCTGCTGACCGCGGGCAGGGGTGGCCAGTTGTGTAGTGATTGACCCGATACTGAGAAAGGAGAGGGAACGGGAGGAGCGAAGGCCGGTGCTTTCCAGCAGAAATCAATGTCAGGCCACTGGAGGGTCCTTCACGAGACAGCGTGCCGGGATGCAGGTCACAGTAGAGGGCCGGGCGCAGTCCAGCTCCCTGGCCTGTTCTATAGAAGTACGGCCTGGAGGTGTCGCCCGGCCCCAGGTGAACCCCACCGAGAAACCTCTGCCAGCCCCATGAGACTGAGCAATTCTAATCTTCCATGAGTTTAAAATGGGGAGCAGAACATGCGTGCCTTCCTCCTGAAATAAGGGTGGTGGTGGAAAGATAGGCCCTATACCGTAAGAGAACATTGAGATAGTGGCAAGGTAATTCCTCCTTAACATTTTCTCCCCCACCCCTTCCCTGGACCTCCTCAAATAAAAAAACACATTCAGGTTCAGATCCTTTGGATTTAGATGACTAGAATAATCCCGATAATTTTCTCTGTTGCTCACTTCACCTTGAGACCCTATGTGAATGCAAATCAGTTTTAATTGATGAAGTCAGGAAGTTTTTATCTCAGTGTTCCACGCATTTGTTAAAACTGCCTTTTGGTATTTGTATGATAAATATTGCTTCAATTAGTGAGCTGTTATTGCTCTTTGAGCACACTGGTTCAGTGTGTTTAGTGCAATAATGATATACATCTGGAATGATACACATGTGATATATCTTGTGAAGATGATTTGTACGGGGAGCCTCATTCAGTTTTAAAAAATGTTTCTGGTGCCAAATGTGGCCACTGAACTGGTTTTTCTTTAAGACAAAAGGTCAGTATAATCCTACCAGAGAAGGCCGAATGTGAAATACTGCTGAAGGTAGGATAAAATAAAACAGAACTTGTAGTTTGAAATATATTGAATGCTGAGATGATTGAGCTCAATACCAACATGTGCAAGAAACTGTGGTGCAGGAAGGAACAGTGGAATGGGTGTGTGACCATCTCAATTTGAATTCTGCTCTGGACAAGTCATTCCACCTCAGGCTGAAAATGGGAATTTTAATAATCCTTCCCCACCCAGCTCAGTCTGCTTGTAAGATAATGTGGGTGAAAACACCATCTAACCTGTGTATGTGTTATTGGTCCTGTCCCTGGGCTCTTTGCCTCTAAAGATCTTGGGCAGATCACTGGGCCTCTCTCAGGGTGAAGCTTCCCATCTGTTAAACGAGGAGGTAGACTTGGATGATTATTAAGTTCTCTCCTGTTTCTTTTTTTTTTTTAATTGGGGTATAGTTGTTTTACAATGTTGTGTTAGTTTCTACTGTACAGCAAAGTGACATAGAGTTCCCTGTGCTGTATAGCAGGTTCTCATTAGTTATCTATTTTATACATATTAGTGTAGATATGTCAATCCCAATCTCCCAATTCATTTCCCCCCTTTCCCCCCTTGGTGTCCATACATTTGTTCTCTACATCTGTGTCTCTATTTCTGCCTTGCACACTGGTTTGTCTGTACCATTTTTCTAGATTCCACATATATGCGTTAACATGATATTTGTTTTCCTCTTTCTGACTTACTTCACTCTGTATGGCAGTCTCTAGGTCCATCCACGTCTCTACAAATGACCCAGTTTTGTTCCTTTTTATGGCTGAGGAATATTCCATTGCATATATGTACCACATCTTCTTTATCCATTCGTCTGTCGATGGGCATTTAGGTTGCTTCCATGACCTGGCTATTGTAAATGGTGCTGCAATTAACATTGGGGTGCATGTGCCTTTTTTTTTGCACATTTCTTTTTTAAAAAATAAATTTATTTATTTTATTTATTTATTTTTGTCTGTGTTGGGTCTTTGTTGCTGTACGTGGGCTCTTCTCTAGTTGCAGAGAGCGGGGGCCACTCCTCGCCACAGTGCACAGGCCTCTCACTGCAGCGGCCCCTCTCACTGTGGAGCACGGGCTCCAGGTGCACGGGCTTCAGTAGTTGTGGCTTGCGGGCTTCAGAGCGCAGGCTCAGCAGTTGTGGCACATGGGCCTAGTTGCTCCGCGGCATGTGGGATCCTCCCGGACCAGGGCTTGAACCCATGTCCCCTGCATTGGCAGGCAGACTCTTAACCACTGTGCCACCAGGGAAGCCCCGCATGTGTCTTTTTGAATTATGGTTTCCTCTGGGTATATGCTCAGTAGTGGGATTGCTGGGTCATATGGTAATTCTATTTTTAGGTTTTTAAGGACCATACTGTTCTCCATAGTGGCTACACCAGTTTACATTCCCACCAACAGTGTAAGAGCGTTCCCTTTTCTCCACACCCTCTCCATTTATTGTTCTTAGATTTTCCGATGATGCCCATTCTAACTGGTGTGAGGTGATAACTCATTGTAGTTTTGATTTGCGTTTCTCTAATAATTAGTGATGTGGAGTATCTTTTCACGTGCCTCTTGGCCATCTCTATGTCTTCTTTGGAGAAATGTGTATTTAGGTCTTCTGCCCACTTTTTTTTTTTTTTTTTTTTTTTTTGTGGTACACAGGCCTCTCACTGTTGTGGCCTCTCCCGTTGCGGAGCACAGGCTCTGGATGCGCAGGCTCAGTGGCCATGGCTCACAGGCCTAGCTGCTCCGCGGCATGTGGGATCTTCCCAGACCGGGGCACGAACCCGTGTCCCCTGCATTGGCAGGCAGACTCTCAACCACTGCGCCACCAGGGAAGCCCTCGTTGGTTTTTTAGTAGCATATTGTTTAGTCTTCACGTGTTTGTGTTTTTCCCATTTTTCTTCCTGTAATTGATTTCTAGTTTTATACTATTGTGGTCAGAAAAAATGCTTGATATAATTTCTATTTGTTGAGACTTGTGGACTAGCATGTAATCTATCCTGGAGAACATTCCATGTGCACTTGAAAAGAATGTGTATTCTGCTGTTTTTGAATGGAATGTCCTGTAGATATCTATTAAGTCCAATGGGTCTAATGTGCCATTTAAGAGTATTGTTTCCTTATTGATTTTCTGTCTGGATAATAATGTCCATTGATGTGAGTGAGGTGTTAAAGTCCCCTACTATTACTGTATTATTGTTAATTTCTCCCTTTCTATCTGTTAGTACTTGCTTTATGTATTTAGGTCCTCCTATATTAGGTACACATATGTTAATGAGTATTACATTCTCTTCTTGTATTGATTCCTTTATCATTATATAATGCCCTTCTTTGTTATAGACTTTGTTTTTTTTTAATTAATTTATTTTTGATTTATTTATTTTTGGCTGCATTGGGTTTTTGTTTCTGTGCGTGAGTTTCCTCTAGTTGCAGTGAGCGGGGGCTACTCTTCGTTGTGATGCGCGGGCTTCTCATTGTGGTGGCTTCTCTTGTTGCAGAGCATGGGCTCTAGGTGCCCAGGCTTCAGGAGTTGTGGCTCATGGGCTCTGGAGTGCAGGCTCAGTAGTTGTGGCGCATGGCTTAGTTGCTCTGTGGCATGTGGGATCTTCCCGGGTCGGGGCTTGAACCCGTGTCCCCTGCATTGGCAGACAGATTCTTAACCACTGTGCGACTAGGGAAGCTCTAGACTTTGTTTTAAAGTCTTATTTTGTCTAATATGAGTATTGATAGCCTGGCTATCTTGTTTCCATTTGTACGAAATATCTTTTAAAATCCTCTCACTTTCAGTCTGTGTGTGTTTTTAGCTCTGAAGTGAATCTCCTGTAAGCAGCAGAAGATGCCATGTTTTTTTATCCAGTTAGCCACCCTATGTCTTTTGACTGGAGCATTTAGTCCATTGACATTGAAAGTGACTATTGATAGGTATGTACTTATTGCCATTTTGCTACTTGTTTTGTTGTTGTAGTTCTTCTCTGTTCTTTTTCTTCTTTTATTTTCATCCCTTGTGGTTTGATGATTTTATTTAGTGGTGTGTATGTGCTTCTTTCTTTTTAGTTTTTGTGTATCTATTGTAGAATTTTTATTTGAGGTTACCATGGAATTTATATATGTTGACCTATAACTATATATATATATATATATATATATATATATATATAAAAGTGTTAGTCATTAAGTGCAAACACATTCTAACAGATCTACATTTTTTTATTCTCCTCATGTTTTGTGTTTTTGATGTCATATTTTATATGTTCATGTTTATCCCTTTACCATATATTGTAGTTATATTTTTACAATTTTTTTGTCTTCTAATATTTGTACCAGCTTATTTAAGTGGTTGATCCATAGCCTTCACTGTATATTTGCCTTTACTAGTGGGATTTTTCCTTTTCTATAGATTCATACTTCTTGTTGTAGCCTTTTCTTTTCCACTTAGAGAAAACCCTTTAACATTTCTTTTAGTATCAGTTTAGTATTGACCAACTGTTAGTTTTTGCTTATCTGAGAAGTTCTTTATCTCTCCTTCAATTATGAATGATAATCTTGCTGGGTAGGGTATCCTAGGTTGTAGGTTTTTCCCTTTCAGCATTTTAAATATGTCATGCTACTCCCTTCTGGCCTGCAGAATTTCTGCAGAAAAATCAGCTGGTAGTCTTATGGGGATTCTCTTATATGTGACTTTGTTTTTCTCTTGCTGTCTTTAGAATTCTTTCTTTAACTTCTGCCATTTTAATTACAGTATGTCTTGGTCTAGGTCTCCTTGGGTTCATCTTGTTTGGGACTCTTTGCTTCTTGTACCTGGATATCTGTTTCCTTCCTCAGGTTTGGGAAATACATTTTTGATCCCTTTCTCTCTCTCCTCCTTCTGGGACTTCTATAATGCAAATATTGTTATGCTTGATGTTGTTCCAAATTTTATTTTAAAAATTTGTTTTTATTTTTGCTGTTCTGATTGGGTGATTTTCATTATTCTATCCTCCTGATCACTTATGTGTTCTTCTGTATCACCTAGTCTGCTGATAATTCCTTCTAGTGTGTTTTTCATTTCAGTTATTGTATTCTTCAGTTCTGACTCGTTCTTTTTTTTATTTCTAGTTCCTTGTTAATAGTCCCACTGTGTTCATTTATTCTTTTCCCTAGTTCAGTTAGCATTCTTATTATAATGCTTTGAACTGTTTATCTGTTAAATTATCTATGTTTCATTAGTTGTTTTTTCAGGGTTTTTTCCTTGTTCGTTCATTTGAAACAAATTCCTCTGTCTTATTCTGCTTAACTTTTTCTGTCTTTATGAAATTAGGTGAAACAGTTATCTATCCTGGTCTTGAAGGGGTGTCCTAGTGTGGGAGCATCCTTACACTGGGCACTGCATGTGCCCAGTGGCTTTGGTGGGAGAGCTGGATCTGACATGGGCCCAAGTCACATCTTTCCTCAGGGTGTGCTGGTAGCTAGCACCTTGGTAGGTGGTGGGGCTGGAGATAGAGAGGCTGAAGCCAGAGCCAGGTGTGAGGCAGGACTTCTCCTCTGCTCAGTGACCCTCACCACCCTATTGGGTGTGGGGTCTGATCCCAAATTGCTGGAGCAGAAGCCCTGAGTGTTAGGTCTGAGCTGGTTCTGTTTTCTGTAAGTGTGTGCTTTCCTTCTCCCTCCCCAGCATTGGTAACTCTGCCCCAGAGGGGAGCAGTGTTAGAGCAAGAGGGGCCAGCGTGGGCATCTGGTGCTGGCCAGGGTGTGTGCTAGGGTGGTCCTGTCACATCAGTCAGAGTTCAGACTGCTCTGGATCTACCTTCTCCATGAGCACCAGTAATAGCTGCCCTTGCCCCATTCGGATGCTGTGGCGGGTCTGAGCTGGCTCCCATCCCCCACAACTGTACTCTCCCATCAGCTGGGGCAGCTCTTGCCTAGTGTGGAGCTGCACCACAGAGCAGGAGTGGCCAGCTTGGGCTGGTGTGGTCACTGGGGCAGTCATAGGAAACCAGCCAGAATCCTGGGCAGTTTCAATCTGCTTCCTCCCACCTTGTTCCCAGGAGTTTTCAAACCAGCTAAGGGGACATGTGTTCCCTATGTCGGATTCCCTGGCTGGGATGTCCATTAAGTGGTTCAAACCACTCAGTCCCCAGAGCAGATCTCCAAGCCCATGTAATCCCCCTTCCTTTCTTGTGTTCCCTCCCAGGGGTGCAGTCACAACCTGATGCCTTCTCTTCCCTTCTACCCTGCTCTATGTGGATCTTCCTTACAGCTGTGGTTGTATAAGAGTCTGCCAGTCTCCAGTTTGTTTTCAGTGAGAATTGCTCCATATGTAGATGTATTTTTGATGTGTTAGTGAGGGGAGGTGAGCTCCTACAGAGTAGGAGTAGTCCTCCTACTCTGCCACCTAGAAGTGCTAAGAAAAGCTTTTTTTAATTTTTATTTTTTTAATACCTGTAATGGTAGTTTCTTAGGGAGAAGATGGGGGAAACATTCATCTCCCATTGCCATTACTCATGAAATAATCAGCTCTTTTCTAAGGAGAGTTACCTAGTACAGTAGCCAGTTATTTCAGAATCTGTTGTTAAACATAAAGAAAATACAGTCTTTTAGTAGATACTTGATCTTGGTCAAATGATAAAGGTCAGTGCATGGAATGTAGGAATTATAAGAGCTGTATAGTTTGTTTATATAATAGATCCAAATGTATAAAATTTCTAAGATTTTACAGTCTGCTTCTCCCTAGAGTTCTGTAAGCTGCAAAAAGATATACAGGCATACTTCATTTTATTGCAGTTAGCTTTATTGCACTTCACAGATATTTGTATTTTTTTATAAATTGAAGGTTTGTGGCAACCCTGTATCGAGCAAGTCTATTGGTGCCATTTTTTCCAGCAACATTTGCTCGCTTCATGTCTCTGTGTCCCATTTTGGTAATTCTCACAATATTTCAAACTTTTTCATTATATTATATTTGTTATGCTGATCTGTGATCAGTGATCTTTGTTACTTTTGAGAAAGCTTATGACTCACTGAGGGGTCAGATAATGGTTAAACTGTTAGCAGGATTTTTTTAAAGCATGTACATTTTTTTAGTGTGCAATAATGCTATTGCACACTTAATAGGCTACAGTATAGTGTAAACATAACTTTTATATGCACGAGGAAAATTAAAAAATTCATGTGACTAGCTTTATTGCAGTATTCACTTTATTGTAGTGGTCTGTAACCAAACCCTCAGTATCTCTAAGGTGTGTAATTAGGGTCATCACTGGGTGTGTGCAGTTGCATGCACACTGCCATTGTGGGTTTGTGGTTAGCAAGGATAGTTTTAATGTTCCTAGATGCTGTGATGCCAGCTAAGCATTCATGGCTGTTTGCTTCTGAATGAAAGGCTGAAGAAGTTAATGTTTAGTATGAAAAAGAGCCTCCATATGGGGAATCGTTTCTATAATGCTGATGGGAATCCAAACTGGTACAACCATTTGGGAGGAGGTTTGGCTGTATGTAATTAACTGTTGTTTGAAAACTGCTTTATTTGCTGCCCTGTATTAGACTTTCAGACTTTGCGTTTGGTCAGAGTCAACATATTCTCAATACTTAATGGTAGGGGAAAAAAAGAGCTTTCTTAAGTTTTAGAATCTAAATTTAAATTAATATTTCTTCTTCTTAATTTAGGTATTTTCTTAAAGTACTTTGCATGCAGTTAACACTAATAGAACACTAAGAACTGGCTCTGAGGATTGCTAAGGAGAGCAGCCTCTAATCTTAAAACCTTTTGATATAACCAATTTGGAAAAGGTTTGGCAGTTTCTTACAAGTTAAATATACACCTCTGCTTTGACTCAGCAATACCACTCCTAGGTATTTATCCAAGAAAAATGCAAATATATGTCCACACAAAGACCTTTACATAAATGTTCATAGCAATTTTATTCTTAACAGCCCAAACTGGAAAAAAAAAAAATCTGAATGTCAGCAGGAGAGTGGACAAACTGACTATCCATATGATGGGATACAACCCAGCAATAAAAATGAATGAACTACTGGTGCACACAACATGGATGAATCTCGAAAGCATTATCCTGAGGGAAAGAAGCTAGACACAAAAGAGTATATACTGTATGATTGCATTATATGAGGCTTTTCAACAGATAAAACTAGTCTCTACTGAAAAATCATAACAGTGGTTGCCCTGGGATTAGGAACAAGGGTTCACTGTGAAGGGACATGAATGTACTTTCTATAGATGGAAATGTTCAATATCTTGAAAAGGGTATGGGTTACATGGATGTATCCCTTTGCCAGAACTCATTAAAATATATACTTCAGATCTGAGTATTTTAAAATGTATAAATTTTACCCTCTCCTTAAAAGTAAATAGTTAATTTTTTGTGTGTGTGAAAAAAGGTTTTCCAGTTTTCTCCTTAGCCAACTGCAAGCCTTACTCTGAAATGTTAGCTTGAATCATACAAATAAAAATTAGAAGCTTGTATACAGAACTTATTGGATAAGTTACTTATTATATACTTACTTATTGGATAGTTTGCATTGTGCCCTTTCTTTAAATCTTGGAGCAGAACATCAATAAACAAAAACATTAAACATGAAGAACCAAAACAAAATGCATTATGAAAAAGCAGCCTCTTTCTGAATATAGCACTCTGCATGGCACAGTTCTGAAAGGTGAACTCAAGTGGTAGTTAAGTGGGGTCTTGGTCAGATTACAACAGGCAAAGAACATCCTTCATTTAGAATCATGACATTGTACTTGCACCTGATCTTTAGAAGTAGTTCAAGAGATACCCTACATCCCATCTCAGGATCTGAAATGTTGCCATTTGCTCTGCCAATGTATGTTGCTTGCCTAGGTAGTGACTTCAATTGGTTGCAGTGTTAATTCTCTAGATTTTATTCCTTGGCAACCTGGAGAGGGGTTAGAATCGTGGCCTGGACTACATTTTTTTAAGAGCATCCTTTAAAATTTTTATCCTTGTCTATTATCTTATTTTAAATATCCAGTGGCCTGATGTATATCTTATGATGTGATTCCTCTGAAAAAGAAAAAACATTCTGATTCTCATCAACTTTAGGATTTCCCTCTCTATCTGACTTCCTCATTCCCCAGTTTCCTAATGAGGAGATCTGGTAATCTTTTGGGCCTATAATCCTGTGAACACTCATTAATCCAAAGGATAAACTCTCAGCAATGACATGCCCTTGAGTGAACTTCAGAGAGATTAGCCAGGAGAAAGGATTAAACATATTTATGTAGGTGCAGTGCTGAGAGAGGAACGAGGAGAGAGTAGTGGCACCATTCCCGGAATCCAATGGCCTCCTGGTGTACGAGGTGTGGGCAGCAAGACCCTAGATACTTACCTTGCACCTTCATGCGGATCACAGAGGCAGAGATGAGGGCTTACCACCATTTCCTAGGAAGTTGCATCAGGCTAGAATATATGGCAAAAAAAGGTACTGTGAGAGCAATGATGCCTTTCTCTTATGTATGTTTTGTTATTCATCCTCATTCTCAGAGGAATAATGGTTTAACTAACCAATTTTACATTAAAAAAATTACTTTGCAATACTGTCTCAAGTTTGTTAAGGAGTTTAAAAGGACTTTTTAAATTTAAAGCATTAATCAGCTATTAACAATATTGTAGGTGGTCATTTATTGAAAATTCATATTAAAAAGAGATAACCAAATATTTTGAAAAAATCAGGTTATAGGATGGAATGTGTAAGTATGTGTAAGCATTTTAAAAGCATATATGTCTATACATACATATATACATACTGACTATTATACACCCGTAAGATAACTATTTAATTTGGGGTGAAGGAATGGTAGGGAGTTTTACTTTTCTTATTTTTATTTAGTTGTATTTTTATTTTTAAAAAATAACCAATATAATTGCTTTTGTAAAATGAAAATGAGAATCCAGATTATGAAATTCATATTCCTGAAGAAAAATGTTAAGTCTGAAGAAAAGCATTAAATCTGAAATGCTGAGACTTCATGTTAGACACATCAGCTGATAACAGACTGGTGGTTTAGGAATAAAAAAGAAAACCACTTCTCTTCAGTGGGCTGGGTGAGAAGGAACAGCATTTTAAGTATGCCTTACATGTATTTGGAAGACAATAAGACAGATGCTCTAAGAGCTGAAGCAGCTGCTTGTTTCTAAGACTGCTTCTTTCATGCATGGGCTTATTGATATATTCCTCCCTAACCCCCGGTCTTTTTTTTTCCTTGAAAATGTTTATAATACATTTATTCCCCTTAGATCACAGACTAGGAAAGGTGATTAAAGCAAATGTCTTTGTCTCTCTCATTACTCTTTATCTATACTTAGAACCTATTTCTTCAAGGGAGGGGAATTATTGAATGGAGAAGTATGCTTTTAAAACAAATTCTTAATTGTTCCAGTATACTTTCTGGTTGAGACACGATTCATGCAAGGGCTACTATATATTTGCTACTTAAGAAAGAACAGCTTGTTAATCAGATTTTGCTTTCCATTCTTAAAACACATAGGTGCTCACCTGAGCATGCACACAAATCCTTACAGAGTTTGAATTCAGGTGTAAATGATTGCCCTAATTTTACTAAAGTTAAATCATAAGAGGTTTACGGTCTTGTTGATCGTGAGGAGAGGAAGTAATAGGAAAGATGAATATGAAGATTTCTGAATATCCTAAACGTATAGCATTACATACACTATTGTTGCTTTTCTTTTTTTCCCACTATAAAAGATTGTGAAATGTTTGCCTACGTACTTTGGCTGTCAGTCATTTTATTCTGTGACGCGATACAACAACAAAAGTTTGAGTCTCTTAATGCAAGTTTTATGAGTATCTAAATGGCCTTTCTTTTTTTTTTTTTTTCTTTTTTTTCCATTTTTTTTTATTAGTTTCTGCTTTATAACAAAGTGAATCAGTCATACATATACATCTGTTCCCACATCCCCTCCCTCATGCATCTCCCTCCCTCCCACCCTCCCTATCCCTCCCCTCCAGGCAGTCACAAAGCACCGAGCTGATCTCCCTGTGCTCTGCGGCTGCTTCCCACTATCTATCTAGCCTACGTTTGGTAGTGTATATATGTCCATGCCTCTCTTTCGCTTTGTCACAGCTTACCCTTCCCCCTCCCCATATCCTCAAGTCCATTCTCAAGTAGGTCTGTGTCTTTATTCCCGTTTTACCCCTAGGTTCTTCATGACATTTTTTTTTCTTATATTCCATATATATGTGTTAGCATACGGTATTTGTCTTTCTCTTTCTGACTTACTTCACTCTGTATGACAGACTCTAGGTCTATCCACCTCATTACAAAAAGCTCAGTTTCGTTTCTTTTTATGGCTGAGTAATATTCCATTGTATATATGTGCCACATCTTCTTTATCCATTCATCCGATGATGGACACTTAGGTTGTTTCCAGCTCCGGGCTATTGTGAATAGAGCTGCAATGAACATTTTGGTACATGTCTCTTTTTGAATTATGGTTTTCTCTGGGTATATGCCTAGTAGTGGGATTGCTGGATCATATGGTAGTTCTATTTTTAGTTTTTTAAGGAACCTCCATACTGTTCTCCATAGTGGCTGTACCAATTCACATTCCCACCAGCAGTGCAAGAGTGTTCCCTTTTCTCCACACCCTCTCCAGCATTTATTGTTTCTAGATTTCTTGATGATGGCCATTCTGACTGGTGTGAGATGATATCTCATTGTAGTTTTGATTTGCATTTCTCTAATGATTAATGATGTTGAGCATTCTTTCATGTGTTTGTTGGCAGTCTGTATATCTTCTTTGGAGAAATGCCTATTTAAGTCTTCTGCCCATTTTTGGATTGGGTTGTTTGTTTTTTTGCTATTGAGCTGCATGAGCTGTTTATAAATTTTGGAGATTAATCCTTTGTCAGTTGCTTCATTTGCAAATATTTTCTCCCATTCTGAGGGTTGTCTTTTGGTCTTGTTTATGGTTTCCTTTGCTGTGAAAAAGCTTTGAAGTTTCATTAGGTCCCATGTGTTTATTTTTGTTTTTATTTCCATTTCTCTAGGAGGTGGGTCAAAAAGGATCTTGCTGTGATTTATGTCATAGAGTGTTCTACCTATGTTTTCCTCTAAGAGTTTGATAGTTTCTGGCCTTACATTTAAGTCTTTAATCCATTTTGAGCTTATTTTTGTGTATGGTGTTAGGGAATGATCTAATCTCATACTTTTACATGTCCCTGTCCAGTTTTCCCAGCACCACTTATTGAAGAGGCTGTCCTTTCTCCACTGTACAGTCCTGCCTCCTTTATCAAAGATAAGTTGGCCATATGTGCGTGGGTTTATCTCTGGGCTTTCTATCCTGATCCACTGATCTATCTTTCTGTTTTTATGCCAGTACCACACTGTCTTAATTACTGTAGCTTTGTAGTATAGTCTGAAGTCAGGGAGCCTGATTCCTCCAGCTCCTTTTTTCGTTCTCAAGATTGCTTTGGCTATTCGGGGTCTTTTGTTTTTCCAAACAAATTTTGAAATTTTTTGTTCTAGTTCTGTGAAAAATGCCAGTGGTAGTTTGATAGGGATTGCATTGAATCTGTAGATTGCTTTGGGTAGTAGAGTCATTTTCACAATATTGATTCTTCCAATCCAGGAGCATGGTATATCTCTCCATCTGTTTGTATCATCTTTAATTTCTTTCATCAGTGTCTTATAATTTTCTGCATACAGGTCTTTTGTCTCCTTAGGTAGGTTTATTCCTAGATATTTTATTCTTTTTGTTGCAATGGTAAATGAGAGTGTTTTCTTGATTTCATTTTCAGATTTTTCATCATTAGTGTACAGGAATGCCAGAGATTTCTGTACATTAATTTTGTAACCTGCTACTTTACCAAATTCATTGATTAGCTCTAGTAGTTTTTCGGTAGCATCTTTAGGATTCTCTATGTATAGTATCATGTCATCTGCAAACAATGACAGCTTTACTTCTTCTTTTCCGATTTGGATTCCTTTTATTTCCTTTTCTTCTCTGATTGCTGTGGCTAAAACTTCCAAAACTAGGTTGAATAAGAGTGGTGAGAGTGGGCAACCTTGTCTTGTTCCTGATCTTAGTGGAAATGGTTTCAGTTTTCCACCATTGAGGACAATGTTGGCTGTGGGTTTGTCATATATGGCCTTTATTATGTTGAGGAAAGTTCCCTCTATGCCTACTTTCTGGAGGGTTTTTATCATAAATGGGTGTTGAATTTTGTCGAAAGCTTTCTCTGCATCTATTGAGATGATCATATGGTTTTTCTCCTTCAACTTGTTAATATGGTGTATCACATTGATTGATTTGCGTATATTGAAGAATCCTTGCATTCCTGGAATAAACCCCACTTGATCATGGTGTATGATCCTTTTAATGTGCTGTTGGATTCTGTTTGCTAGTATTTTGTTGAGGATTTTTGCATCTATGTTCATCAGTGATATTGGCCTGTAGTTTTCTTTCTTTGTGACATCCTTGCCTGGTTTTGGTATCAAGGTGATGGTGGCCTCGTAGAATGAGTTTGGGAGTGTTCCTTCCTCTGAAATTGTTTGGAAGAGTTTGAGAAGGATGGGTGTTAGCTCTTCTCTAAATGTTTGATAGAATTCGCCTGTGAAGCCATCTGGTCCTGGGCTTTTGTTTGATGGAAGATTTTTAATCACAGTTTCAATTTCAGTGCTTGTGATTGGTCTATTCATATTTTCTATTTCTTCCTGAGTCAGTCTTGGCAGGTTGTGCATTTCTAAGAATTTGTCCATTTCTTCCAGGTTGTCCATTTTATTGGCATAGAGTTGCTTGGTGTAATCTCTCATGATCTTTTGTATTTCTGCAGTGTCAGTTGTTACTTCTCCTTTTTCATTTCTAATTCTATTGATTTGAGTCTTCTCCCTTCTTTTCTTGATGAGTCTGGCTAATGGTTTGTCAATTTTGTTTATCTTCTCAAAGAACCAGCTTTTAGTTTGGTTGATCTTTGCTATCGTTTCCTTCATTTCTTTTTCATTTATTTCTGATCTGATCTTTATGATTTCTTTCCTTCTGCTAGCTTTGGGGGTTTTTTGTTCTTCTTTCTCTAATTGCTTTAGGTGCAGGGTCAGGTTGTTTACTCGAAATGTTTCCTGTTTCTTAAGGTGGGATTGTATTGCTATAAACTTCCCCCTTAGAACTGCTTTTGCTGCATCCCATAGGTTTTGGGTTGTCGTGTCTCCATTGTCATTTGTTTCTAGGTATTTTTTAATTTCCTCTCTGATTTCTTCAGTGATCACTTCGTTATTGAGTAGTGTATTGTTTAGCCTCCATGTGTTTGTATTTTTTACAGATCTTTTCCTGTAATTGATGTCTAGTCTCATAGCATTGTGGTCGGAAAAGATACTTGATACAATTTCAATTTTCTTAAATTTACCAAGGCTTGATTTGTGACCCAAGATATGATCTATCCTGGAGAATGTTCCATGAGCACTTGAGAAAAATGTGTATTCTGTTGTTTTTGGATGAAATGTCCTATAAATATCAACTAAGTCCATCTTGTTTAATGTATCATTTAAAGCTTGTGTTTCCTTATTTATTTTCATTTTGGACGATCTGTCCATTGGTGAAATTGGGGTGTTGAAGTCCCCTACTATGAGTGTGTTACTGTCAATTTCCCCTTTTATGGCTGTTAGTATTTGCCTTATGTATTGAGGTGCTCCTATGTTGGGTGCATAAATATTTACAATTGTTATATCTTCTTCTTGGATCGATCCCTTGATCATTATGTAGTGTCCTTCTTTGTCTCTTCTAATAGTCTTTATTTTAAAGTCTATTTTGTCTGATATAAGAATTGCTACTCCAGCTTTCTTTTGATTTCCATTTGCATGGAATATCTTTTTCCATCCCCTTACTTTCAGTCTGTATGTGTCTCTAGGTCTGAAGTGGGTCTCTTGTAGACAGCATATATATGGGTCTTGTTTTTGTATCCATTCAGCCACTCTGTGTCTTTTGGTGGGAGCATTTAGTCCATTTACATTTAAGGTAATTATTGATATGTATGTTCCTATTCCCATTTCCTTAATTGCTTTGGGTTCGTTATTGTAGGTATATTCCTTCTGTTGTGTTTCTTGCCTAGAGAAGTTCCTTTAGCATTTGTTGTAAAGCTGGTTTGGTGGTGCTGAACTCTCTCAGCTTTTGCTTGTCTGTAAAGGTTTTAATTTCTCCATCAAATCTGAATGAGATCCTTGCTGGGTAGAGTAATCTTGGCTGCAGGTTTCTCTCCTTCATCACTTTAATTATGTCCTGCCACTCCCTTCTGGCTTGTAGAGTTTCTGCTGAGAGATCAGCTGTTAACCTGATGGGGATTCCCTTGTGTGTTATTTGTTGTTTTTCCCTTGCTGCTTTTAATATGATTTCTTTGTGTTTAATTTTTGACAGTTTGATTAATATGTGTCTTGGTGTATTTCTCCTTGGATTTATTCTGTATGGGACTCTCTGTGCCTCCTGGACTTGATTAACTATTTCCTTTCCCATATTGGGGAAGTTTTCAACTATAATCTCTTCAAATATTTTCTCAGTCCCTTTCTTTTTCTCTTCTTCTTCTGGAACCCCTATAATTCGAATGTTGGTGCGTTTAATGTTGTCCCAGAGGTCTCTGAGACTGTCCTCTGTTCTTTTCATTCTTTTTTCTTTATTTTGCTCTGCATCAGTTATTTCCACTATTTTATCTTCCACCTCACTTATCCGTTCTTCTGCCTCAGTTATTCTGCTATTGATCCCATCTAGAGTATTTTTTATTTCATGTATTGTGTTTTTAATCGATGCTTGATTCATCTTTAGTTCTTCTAGGTCCTTGTTAACTGTTTCTTGCATTTTGTCTATTCTATTTCCAAGATTTTGGATCATCTTTACCATCATTATTCTGAATTCTTTTTCAGGTAGACTGCCTATTACCTCTTCATTTGTTAGGTCTGGTAGGTTTTTATCTTGCTCCTTCACCTGCTGTGTGTTTTTCTGTCTTCTCATTTTGCTTATGTTACTGTGTTTGGGGTCTCCTTTTTGCAGGCTGCAGATTCGTAGTTCCCGTTGTTTTTCGTGTCTGACCCCAGTGGCTAAGGTTGTTTCAGTAGGTTGTATAGGCTTCCTGGTGGGGGGGAGTAATGCCTGTGTTCTGGTGGTTGAGGCTCGATCTTGTCTTTCTGGTGGACAGGTCCACGTCTGGTGGTGTGTTTTGGGGTGCCTATGGCCTTATTATGTTTTTAGGTAGGTTCTCTGCTAATGGGTGGGGTTGTGTTCCTGCCTTGCTAGTTGCTTGGCATAGGGTGACCAGCACTGTAGCTTGCTGGTCGTTGACTGAAGCGGGGTGCTGGTGTTGGGATGGAGATCTCTGGGAGATTTTCGCTGCTTGATATTATGTGGAGCTGGGAGGTCTCTTGTGGACCCGTGTCCTGAAGTTGGCTCTCCCACTTCCGAGGCACAGCACTGGCTCCTGGCTGCAGCACCAAGAGCCTTTCATCCACCCAGCTGTAGTGGACGGTATTATCCAAGACGCTGCTCAGACACCCGATCTCCTTGTACTATTTAATTTCTTTTATTCCTTTGTCTTGGCTCCATTCCGGCACGGAGAGGAAAGACAGGTGCCTGAGAGCGGCAGTGATCAGACCCTCAGTGGGGAGAACAGCAAGGATGCGGAAGGGACCGGCACCACTTCTGTCCCTGGCGCCCTGGTGCCTACATGATCTAAATGGCCTTTCTGACATTACTGCAATCTTACATTCATGGAATGCTATCAGTCGACTTCTTGGTATAATACTGATTTCTTGGGGCTAAGGGAATGAAACTCAAGAGATGGCACACTGATTAAAGTATGTGCTAATCAAGACTCATATATTATTTAATTGTTGGGGGTTCAGGGAGAGTCAGAAGTTGGGGTTTGTTTTTTCCACTGGCTATCTCTCCCATTTTTTCTTTTTAAAAGGAGAATAAAATGTACTTAAAATATTAGAAAATGAATGCACGCCTGTAAGTTAGGGTAACACCAACTGCTGTAACAACCCCTAAATTTCATTGGATTAATACACTCCAATACAATGTCCCTGGTCGGGTGGCCGTTTTCCCTCAGACTGTTTCAGGGACCCTGCCTGCTTCTATCTTGTAGGTCTGTCATCCTCTGGCTCAGAGTTGTTACCTTGCAGCCTGCAGGAGGGAAAAGAAACAGTGGTGAAGACACACCTATTTCTGAAATACCCCAACTCATCATTTTTGCTCATCTCCCATTGGCATTCACTAGCTACATGGGGGTAACTGGATAGGTAGGGCAGGTGAGTGGGAGATGGAGTTTCTGGCCAGGCAGCCACCTTCAAATGATAGTGCTACTGTATGCAAGAGGAACTGTGAATTTTGAGTGGGCATCTAGCCATCTCTGCCTCAATATCTCATCGCAAATACATTCAAATATATGTCCCTCCATATATATATATAAACTTAGCATAAATGATAACATTCTGTTCTGTATCTTGCTTTATTTTTTTGAAACTTAATACATTTTGAACTTTTTTCTGATCAATACATATAGATCTGCCTGACTATATTTAATGGCTCCCTAGTATTCTGTTGTATGGCTATTTCATCTTTTATTTAACCAATCTGCTATTAATGGACATTTGCCCTAGAGGAACAATACTGTAATAAACATCTTAGTACTCACTTATCTTGCCCTTGTGTTACTGTTCCCATAGGTTAAATTCCTAGACATGGAACTTCTTGGCCAGAAGACTGCATATTTAACATTTTGACAGATATTTCCAAATTGATCAACATTTTAAAAAAAGTACCTGTTTATACTTTTACCTATAGAGAATTTGCCTACAGTCTTACCAACGCTGTGTTATTTATCTTTAAAAAAATTGCCAGTCTATCAGCAGAAAAACACTCATTCTATTTTAATTTACATTAATTTATTAGTGAGGTTAAACATTTTATATATATATTCACTGGCTGTATTTCTTCTGTGAATTGTCTGTTCTCAGTCTGTGGCTGACGTATGTTTCCTACGGTCGCTGTAACAAATCACCACAAACTTGATGGCTTAAAAAACAGAGATTTATTTTCTCATAGTTCTAGAGGCCAGAAATCCAAAACCAAGGGTACTGCCCCCCTCCTCTAGAGGCTCTAGGGGCAATTCAGTTTCTGGTCTTTTCCAGCCTCTGATGGCTCCAGGTGTTTATTGGTTTGTGGCTGCATCCTTCCAATCTCTGCCTCCATCTTCATAAGATCTCCTCTGTTTCCCTCTCTCTTTTATGATTGCATTCAGGGCTCACTGGGGTAATTCAGAATAGGCTCTTCCTCTCAAGAGCCTTAATCATGTCTTCAAAGACCCTTTTTTCCAAGTAAGGTAATGTTCACAGGTACTGGGGATTAGGACATGGCTGTATGTTTTTCTTTTTTTTCTTTTTGAAGGCAGGGGGACCATCCAGCCCACTATACCTATTTCTTGTGAATTTTATTAATTTGTAAGAGCTCTCTATATTCTAGGGAGATAAGCCTTTTATCAGCCACATGTGCTGTGAATTTTCCAGTTGGTTACATTTCTTTTGAGTTTGTTAAAGGTGTGTTTACCTTGCCAAAGTAGTTTTCAAATTAGTAAATCTATCACTCTTATTGGGATTTGTCATACTTTGAAAGGCTGTTCCAATTCCAGGATTATAAAAGTGTTCTCCCATATTTTCTTTTAGTAATTCTGTCATTTCATTATTTAATGTGGCTGGAGTTTATTTTGATGCAAAAAGTGAAATTTGGATACAACTTAACATTGTTGACAATAATAAGATACCTGTACATGCACCTACTATATACTGGGAATTTTTCTTAAAGTTTTCTAACATTAACTCAGTTCTTACAACAACCATACTAGGTGGATGTATTATAATTTCCCTCATTTTCAAATCAGGAAAACTGAGGCACAGGGAAGTTCATTGACTTGCTTGAGATTATTTTGCTGTAAGTGGCAGAGCCAGGGTTTGAACTCAGGCATTGTGACACCAGAGGTCATGCTCTTAATCACTATACTTGATGTCCCGTTATGGCCAAGTTCTATTTGTTACCCAGAACTATTTGCTGAGTACAGGTATCCCCTGCTTTTTGAAAGTTTGCTTTGGCCATTTTGCTTTTATGAAAGACCTATGTTAGTACCTGTTTTTGCTAACCAAAAGAACTCCAAAGAAGATTTTCACTTTTAGGAGAAAAGCAAAAAGTGTTCAACATTTGTTTAGTAGTGAGCCATTATAGAGGCAGTGCACACGCAGAGTGGTACCACCAAGCTCCTTCCCCTGGAACTAGACTCAGCATGTCTGCATCAAGCTGCCATAGCTTTGAATTGTGTCAGTGAGCATCTATGCTTTATCTCAACTTATTTCGTGCATCTATTAGCAAGATGTGTACTGAGGTAATTGCCTCTTTGCTTTATGCCCTTTTGACTTACAAAAGGTTTCCTAGGAATACTCTACTATCCGATAGTGAGGGAATCTGTAATCTCCCTCTGGCCCCATGGGAAATGCCACTTTTATCATATACTACATCCCTATTTATATTTCAATCTAATTCTAATCTCCCGTCTGCTCCTGAGTTCTTCCAACCTCATGACAAGTTCTATCAAACTTAGTTCATAGTGAAAGAGAAAGAGGTCACATGACATCAGTGGGGAATTTATGAGCAGCATTTCAAAGCAAATCACCAGTGGGTGGCAGTAATGTGGGTGTTCGAGAAAAATGTATTGTGGTATCCTTGAGATCATGGCTCAAAGAACCGGATGATAAATTTAATTGGCTTCTGTTGAATCTATTATATACAAATTGTTTTCATACGTTATTTTAATTAAATGAGATAATGTATGTAAAGCATTGTCAATGAAAAAATTAATAGTCTATCTGAGAAAGAAATGGAAATTTTTATTCATGCCAACCTGGGGATTATAACCCAGGAGACAGTCTCTCCAGGAGCTCTGAGAACTGTTCTGAAGAGGTAAGGAGGGGGCAAGGCTAGTGTATACGTGATTTTGATCAAGGGGTACATGCAGTCAAGCACTCATCTTGGTAGAAGGTTACTTGTTACTTGGTAGAAGGATCTCTGAGTTAATGGTTTTAGTGCTTTTCTAAGTATGGGAAGATGAAAGAACCAGATTCATAAAATTTTCTTCTGGAAATATTTAACTAGCTGAGGGCCAGTTCTGTCGGTTTTCCCAGAGCACAAAGTGCCTCATCCTGATCTTCGCCTTGAATTCCTTTCAGAGTGTATTGTTGGTCAGTGACAGCAGTGGCTAATGACTTGATTCTTGCAGAACTGGATGGTGGACAATATTCTTTATTTTACAGTCCCTTCCCTTTCAGTCTTAATTTCAACCAAAGTTTGAGAGGCATTTCGTGACCAATTTGTCCCACGACACTAAGAATGCTCATTCTTAGGTCAGGCGTGGAGCTTTTGGATAGGCCACTCAATGCGCCATTACTGGACTAGGCCCTCCTAACAATAGCCAAAATCCTCTGGACCCGCTGTCTTACTAGTTTGTTATGGTTCCCTCGTATTGCTTCTTCCCATATCTAGAGTTACACTAGTATAATCGTTGATCTTATAGAACTATATATTTAGTCAGTCGTTTCAAGTCGCCTAGTCACATATTTGGTAATGCAAGAAACAGTCTTATAAAATAGGCAGAATACAGGTAATATAGCTAGTAATATTAATAAGGTCATTAATAAGTATTTAAGCTAAGAACTTCCATTAGGTGCAGCCCAGTATCTCTGCAGGTGGTCTGACTAGTCTGTTTTGCACCAATTGCTATCTTTAAGGGAAATGATTATTGGCATTTTACATAAAGTTCACCAAAGATGTCTGCACAGACAGGGTGAGTGGTGGGTCATCATGACCCCTTACGGGATTGAGAAAGGAATGTTATCTTCTAAGGAGTTATATGGCTGGCACCAGAAGAAGAAAAGTTGATCTTTATGGTTGAGCATGTATTTCTGCTATTGGCGAGGTCTGGTTAATGTGTAATGCACACTAGAAGGGAGGGAGGAGGCCAAAGGGCAGAGAAAAATTTTATGTTTAAATTTTTCTTGTCTTGCCTTACAATATGATTTTTATTTCATCAGCATGTAGCACAGTGCCCAGTAGGTAGAAACCGCTCAATAAATGGTAATATTAATCCTCACAACAGTCATCTAGGAGGAGATTTTATTTTTTTTTTATTTTATTTTTTTTGCGGTACGCGGGCCTCTCACTGTTGTAGCCTCTCCCGTTGTGGAGCACAGGCTCTGGACGCGCAGGCTCAGCGGCCATGGCTCACGGGCCCAGCCGCTCCGCGGCATATGGGATCCTCCCGGACCGGGGCATGAACCCGTGTCCCCTACATCAGCAGGCGGACTCTCAACCACTGCGCCACCAGGGAAGCCCTAGGAGGAGATATTATTAATTATTATCCACTCCCATTTTACAGAGGGAGAACCTGAAGGTGTAGGGGCTGGTTAGTGGCAGAGCTGGGATGCAAGTCCAGTTTCTTTCATTCTGCTTCCATAGTACCTGAATGAATGAATACACTGAGAGAGGAAGGCAGGAATGTTTAGCCAGAGCCTCCAGGGCTTTTTCTTAAGCAAAAATAAAATTGTGTATCCATCATATTGCTAAAATGTCTAAGATCCTACCACTTTGATTCCTTTGTTAAGATAGTTTTTCCTCTGAGAGCTTTAGAAAGAAATGAAAGTGCAGAAACTTTTGGAAGAATGCCATGTCGAATGAGCATTCGTCATAGCTAGTCTTCTCATCTCATCACATCAGACCATATTTTGTTGTTTTACCAAAGACACTGCTTCTGACTTGACTGAATCCCGGGCCGGGAGTGGCCCTAGAATGAGGAGAAGATAGGCATTAAGGCATGGGTCCCCAACCCGTGGGCTGTGGACCAGGACCGGGACCGGTCCGAGGCCTGTTAGGAACTGGGCCGCAGAGCAGGAAGTGAGCGGCAGGCAAGCAAGCAAAGCTTTATCTGCTGATCTCCATCGCTCACCTTACCGCGCCGAAACCATCACTCCCCTCCCCACCCCCCCGCCTCCACCCCAACCGCCACAAAACCGGTCCCTGGTGCCAAAAAGGTTGGGGACCGCTGCATTAAGGGGCCCACACTGAGCACTGGGGTAGGGCTTGGGGGTGCTGGAAGGAGAGGTATAACAAGTGCTAAAGGTGGGGTTGGCTTGTTTCCCAGGGTGCTGATCCTAAAATCAACACAGCAGGAAATGTAGGCCAAAAGTTTACACCAGCTAGGCCTCAGTTTCAAATATACTTTGCATACATATAGATGATTATTTTTATTGAATGATAGGAGAAGCACTAGGGAACAACTTAAATAAAAACTTTTTTTCCCCCTGAGCTGCATTTTCGTAAGCAACGAGAAAGGAACAAGAATGGTCTAAAGTCTTGGAACTTCAACATGTGCTTGCTTCTCCGTTGAATTAGCAGCATCAAGAGAGTTTGTTACCCCTAGGTTCTACATGACATTTTTTTTCTTATATTCCATATATATGTGTTAGCATACGGTAAAACAGGAATAAAGACACAGACCTACTTGAGAATGGACTTGAGGATATGGGGAGGGGGAAGGGTAAGCTGTGACAAAGCGAAAGAGAGGCATGGACATATATACACTACCAAACGTAGGCTAGATAGATAGTGGGAAGCAGCCGCAGAGCACAGGGAGATCAGCTCGGTGCTTTGTGACTGCCTGGAGGGGAGGGATGGGGAGGGGGGGAGGGAGGGAGATGCATGAGGGAGGGGATATGGGAACAGATGTATATGTATGACTGATTCACTTTGTTATAAAGCAGAAACTAATAAAAAAAATGGAAAAATAAATAAATAAATAAATTAAAAAAAAGAGAGTTTGTTAGAAATGCAGAATCTCTGGCCCCACCCCAGGCCTACTAAATCAGAATCTGCATTTTAAAGCACAGGTGATTTATATATCATTGTAATTTGAGAGCACTGCTCTGGGGCAGTATTGATTAAAATGCCGGTGGGGTCACTTTGAAACCTAGTGCTAAAATTTGAGAGCTTTAACAGAGGGAGGGATCAGGTATTTCCACAGAGTTTCTTAATTTCCTGCAGGGCCTTGATTGCTTTTTATTCAATATGCCCCAGGCGGCAGAGCTGATTTGCCTCTCCTGGAGTTATGAAGGACTGCAGGAGAATGTCACCTCCAGCTATTGTTGCTAAGGAAACCCTTTGCATGAAAACTTCCACCTTGGTGCAGTGCTTGTCTCATGCAAGGGCACATGTGAGATGTCAACAGAAATTAATAAGCTTAAACATTTTTTTGTAATAAAAAAAAAGAAAAGGGATTTGGATAAGCATTGAAAAACAGAAATCCTGGGGCTTCCCTGGTGGCGCAGTGGTTGGGAGTCCGCCTGCCGATGCAGGGGACACAGGTTCGTGCCCCGGTCTGGGAGGATCCCACATCCCGCGGAGCGGCTGGGCCCTTGAGCCATGGCCACTGAGCCTGCGCGTCCAGAGCCTGTGCTCCGCAACGGGAGAGGCCACGGCAGTGAGAGGCCCGCGTACTGCAAACAAAACAAAACAAAACAAAACAGAAATCCTTATGCCTAATAATATCTCATCACTTTTCAAAGCAATTTTAAACAGGCATTTGCAGAGCCTGAGGCAAGAGTACAAATAGAGGCCCATATGTGGCATTTAAATAAAAAGTACTATTCTTTTAACTGGATAAACACACCTCCATAAGAACAAGATTTAAAGTACATAAAGGTATGGTTTTTATATGACTAAAAATCAGAAAATAGCAAAGATGAATAAATTGAATTATTGCATGCATCTGAGTGTTGTGTTGATGGGCCATTGAAATTTGGATGAGTAATAAAAATATCCGTTACCCATAAGGCATTAGTTAACCCATAAAATTTGTTTTCTAATCATGTCAGCAAATGCACTATGTTGTTATAATTGAGATTTTCATATAATTTGAGCTCCATTGAGAGCAGTGATCTAAAGTAAATGTGATCTAAGTAAAATGTAATTGTGTTCAAGGAGTTCAAATTTTGAATATATTTGCATCATGAATTGGAAGAAAAAAGTGAGAATGTTGATGCTCAGTAGTACTGGACATATTTCATTATATAAGAATCTACATGGGGAGGGTGGGAGGGAGGCTCAAGAGGGAGGGGGTATAGGTATACATATAGCTGATTCACTTTGTTGTGCAGCAGAAACTAACACAACATTGTAAAGTAACTATAATCCAATAAAGATGTAAAAAATAAATTAAAAAAAAAGAATCTACAGCATTCATGCCGTGTGAGAGGAAGAATTTGACAAGTTAATTGATTTGTTTTTCTCTTACTTAAGCACTTCCGCTGCTCAAATCCTCCCAGCACTCTGAAGCAGTGTCTGTCCCTGATACAAGCAGTGGCACAGCCCACAAGCCATCATAGCATTTGGATGCAGTGCGCCTTTTCTTTTGAGGATATAGACCAAGAGATGTGGAGAAGTCTTTCCCTGGAGCCCCAATGGTGTTAAGAGAGTAGCTGTTCAGGGTAGAGTGTGTTCTGCCAGCCCTGAGTTCTGGGTCCTGAGGACAGAGGCACCCGTGTGGTCTTTAACACATATGTTTATCGGGGGGAGGGTTACAGGGCCTGGGCAGGGGTCACAAGGAAACTTCCTGGGGTGATGGAAATGTTTCATATCTTGATCTGTTTAGTGGTTACATTAGTGTATGTGTTTGTCAAAATTCATCAAACTGTACATTTAATATTTGTGCGTTGTACTGCATGTAAATTATACTTCAATAAAGTCCTATTAGCATAAAAAATAAACACTACCAGAGCATACTTTTCTCTATGTAAACTAAAGGGAGTAACCAAATAGGATTCCATCACTCTAAAACAACTATTTCTTTTTTTTTTTTCTTTTTTTTTTTTGCTATATGCGGGCCTCTCACTGTTGTGGCCTCTCCCGTTGCGGAGCACAGGCTCCGGACGCGCAGGCTCAGCAGCCATGGCTCACGGGCCTAGCCACTCCATGACATGTGGGATCTTCGTGGACCGGGGCACGAACCCGCGTCCCCTGCATCGGCAGGCGGACTCTCAACCACTGCGCCACCAGGGAAGCCCTAAAACAACTATTTCTTGTATTCCTTTCTCATATGCCTGTACCCATGTGCACACACACTCCACCTGCTTTCCTCTTTCTTTCTGAACCTGGCTTCAGTCTCACCATACATGTGATTTTTATGTTCTTGAAATTACATCTTAAATTTTTTTCCATGACATGGTATTCATAATTATATCATGATTGCTTCCATTTTTTCACTCTTATAAATAATATTCCAGTCTACATTTTTATGTATAAAGTTTTTATTTTGTTATTTTCTCAGGATACAGTTCCAGATATAGGATGACTGGGTAGAAGGTTATGAAGATTTTGATGACTATGTATTGAAGCTCTGTATTGTAATGGTTACCATGTTGGGCTTTGGAGTTTAGAATGAGCTGGGTTCAAATTCTGGTTCTGCTTGACCCTGGACAAGCTATTGCAAATCTAGTTCCATGTTGCTGTTAGAGTTGTTTTGAGGATTAAATAAGATGATGTATATAGGGGGTTTAGTATGTAATCTACACAATAATCACTGGGTAAAATATTGTGAAACTACTTTCTTGAAGGACACTACCAGCTTTACTCCCCAAGGCTATGCAGAAGTACTAGTTTCCGAACAGAACCCCAGCATTGTGTGTTATTTTATGGATGTAATGAGAACTTCTATTGCTGTTTTAATTACATTATTTGACTACTAGGAAGTTGGACTTTTTAAAATTTGTTTATATTTGTTTATATTTATTTTTGGCTGCATTGTGTGTTCATTGCTGCACGCGGGCTTCCTCTAGTTGCGGTGAGCGGGGGTCACTCTTTGCTGCGGTGCGCAGACTTCTCATCGCGGTGGCTTTTCTTGTTGTGGAGCGCAGGCTCTAGGCCCGCGGGCTCAGTAGTTGTGGCTCGTGGGCTCTAGAGCGCAGGCTCAGTAGTTGTGATTCATGGGCTTAGTTGCTCCGCGGTATGTGGGATCCTCGCGGACCAGGGATCGAACCCGTGTCCCCCCGTACCGGCAGGCAGACTCCTATCCACTGCACCACCAGGGAAGCCCCGTTGGACATTTTTTAGTGTTCTTGGTTTTTAAAATCTTCTAAATTTCTCCTTAAAAAATTCTCCCATCTGCTTTTCAAGTGCCTCTTACTCAATGTTAATTTATGGACAAACTTCAGTACTAAGTCTTCTGGTTCAGGTTAAGCATCGCTGTAGCATAGGAGGCAGTAGAAGAAGGAAAATGGGTTTGTGTTCTTTCTAACTTGGCCAATAAGAAAGAGAGGTGAAACACAGCATTACTCCAGGGTGCCTTTTTGAACCACCCAGCAACTGATTCCTCAGAGCCTCTGGTCCACACCTGTTTTCTCAGCAGTCACATCTGTTCTAGTTGTGGGAGTGGGAGAGCAGGCTGGGCTGGAGGAGGTTCATTTTAGTGCTAGGGTGCATTCCTTTACATTGTCTAACTAATTAAACAAGTTATCTGTAAAGTGTCTTCTTAGGGCTGGCTCACAGCTGGTGCTCGCATTAGTGTCACTAGCAGTGGCTGAGTGCAGATCCTGGTCCCATTCCTAGTTCAGCTAACAACCGACCCTTCCATCCTTTCTGCCCACCAGATTCCCTGGGCAAAGTATTCAATAGTAATGCAGCAGGATCTGTCAAACTTGGGTCTGCCTTCCCTCTTGGGTCAGATCATACTTTTACGCCTTAACTTATTAATTAAGTAGTTTGTTTATTTATTTGTTTATTTATTTATTTAGTATTTTGGTTCCTTTTCCCTCAGACCATACTTGAGTCTTTTAAATCCCAGTGTGACTGAAATTTCAGAACAGCAAGAGAAGAGGCTAAGGGTTTCACTGCGCTATATTCCTTACTAGTTGCAACAGTTAGACTGCATCAGCTTTTATCAGCCAGTTTCCTGCCCTCTGCCTTGAGGAGGAGGATGCAATTAGTAGGAAGGGTTCTGCCCCAGAGTCCACATTTCTCTCAGTTGGGGGTGTGGGGTTTGGGGGGTGGACAACACAGAGGTGTTTCTTGCTGCCTACAACTGAATTCCAATGGGTTGTGCTGGGCTGTACTCCATCACCTAGGAGACCTTTGTGGATACTTCCTGCAGTTTTAGAACTGTGGGTCCAGGGTAACATATAATCACAGAGATAGAAAAGGGACAAGTTTTTCCCAGATCTATTTGTAACTTTGCCTAGAATAGAAATTGTGTTGAAATTCAAATACTACTTCGCTTTGCCTTGTGTGGGTTACAAAGAGACAAGTTTCTCCCTAATCTACATGCATCAAAAATAGCAAGCAGGAAGCAGGAAGCCTCCACACAGGACCGAGGGGCCTGCAGGGTGCAGCAGGTACCACCACCTCAGTGGGTCATCACTGGCCATGCCCAACTGTTCCTGGAGAAGGAAAAGCCATTTTACACGTGTGGATGCTAAGGCTCAGCATGTTCTTGCTGTGGTTGCCCAGCTAGAAATTGGCAGAAACAGCTCTTGGCATGTAGGGCTGAGGCAGCTTCCTTCCCACTGCAGGGGGAGGTGTTCCTTTAGACCAGAGAGCTCCTACACTCCCTTCCCTACCCCATCTCTACAGGAGTGGGTAGCAGGGCCTGCCAGCAGCAAGAGCTGGTCTGTGTGTTTCCTCTGGTACAGAGCATAACTGAGGCTGAACTGTGCGTGGCCCACAGGTGTCAGGCATCACTAAAAGCTGGGTGTGTCTGAGGTCATCTCCATGCACTGGGTCAGTGCTGAGTCTGAGAAACCCTCATGCTCTGTTGCAGCTGGACAGGTTGGGTCATGAGGTTCCTTCACTGGGAAGTCTTCAAGGATAACCATGTCACTCCCTGGCTGGGGGCCAGGCTGTCTCAGCAAAATCTGGGCCAAAGGCAAACCAGCTCATTTCTATTCTTGGAAAAACAAATCGTAGATTTTAGTCCTGTTCCTTTGGTAACCACAGGAGGCAGGTGAAAATGTCTCTGTTGGAAGGCTGGACAATCCTCCACAGATTCCCAAAATGAGAGACACTAGTCAACGTCTCGGGTGCTAGAAGCCAATGCTCCTCAAGGCCAAGGGTCTAGAAACTCCATCACATTTGCCCTCTTAGAGTCAAGTAATCCAGGGCTGACCCAGGCTCCACACTTAAATTATTGTGTGACCACAGGCAAGGTCACAATCTCTCCGTTTCTTCATTTAAAAAATAAGATGGGACGGGGGGTGGGGATGGTTAGCTTAACTCACTTCTTTTGTTTCTTTCAGATTTTACCTCTTTAATTTAAAATGTTTACTTTAAAGCACATCTCAAATATTGAGGTACAATAACAATAAATTGCATCTCATGATATTGTTTTTTCTTTGGGGTCGTTGTCCCTTAAATAGACTCCCTCAGGTATGGAAAAATAATAAACCAGCTGTATTTTTGAGTATGCCACTTTCCCAGACCACTGGGAGATTGTGTTCCGAAAAACTCTTCAGTTACGTAACTCCTGTTTCTGCTTAAACTTTCTATTTTCTTGTCCATTTGTAATTTAAATTTTATTATGGAAAATTTGAAACATATGCGAACGAATTTTATAATGAACTGCCAAGGGCCCATCAACCAATTTCAACAATTATCCGCATTTTGTCAATCTGGTTTCATCTCCCCCGCCCGCCATTTCCTGCTCCCTGTATGTTTTTGGCAGAAGGGGATTCTGGAATATTTTTAAGCAGATCTCAGATTTCATATCTTTTTACTGTTAGGGGCTTTACTTTGCTTATCTAACAGAGAAGGCCCTTCTTTTTTCGTAAAATATAACTACAGTGTCATCATTATATACAGGCAGGTTGTAAGAGGCAACACCTGTAGCAGTGATACAGGCGTCTTTGAATTTGTAGTGAATTCACAGTGGAAAGTCCTTTCCTCCAGAAACAGTGGTAGAATTCACTGAAAAGCGTCTTGGGGTTTGAGCGGCACTTGCCCCACCCCTTAGGAGACTTTCAGAAAGCAAATATAGGCAAGGTCTTTCCAGAGTGATGAATGTAACTAGTGTTTACTTAGCACCTACTATGTACATCTCCATATGCATCGTCTCCTGCAACCTTTACACCAAAGCTGAGAAGTGGAAACCAAGGCTCTGGGAGGAGGTTCCCAAATATTACTTTCTGATTGATCAATATTAGAATATCACATTAACCTGGCTCCATGCCAAAACAATAGGTGATACCTGTTTCGCATCAGCGTACAAGGCTATTTGGTTTGTACCTTAATCTAACCTGATGTTTAACTGCTGTAGAAACAATAACTAGTTCATTTTTTGAGGTTCCCTGGCAAATAGTTAAATGAGGATAATAATATTGTAGGCAGAGGGAACATGAAAATGCCTTCCCCTTCCCAGCCCAGGCTAAGAGGTGCCACTCAGTCTTCTTCCCCTCTCTTTAGTACCCTTTCCCCAAATGGATAGAATGCAAACCTTAGTGCTTATAAATCACTCGTGGTTAGAGGACATTTGCAGGTTTGTGCTTGAAAGGTTTGAATTTTTGCTTTGGGAACCTGTAACCTTTTATTCAGTAAGGAGCGTCTTTATTTAGCAAAATGGAGTGTGCTTCGTTAAACATGTTTGTCAGTGGGAAGAGGCTCCTTGAAGTATTCTGGAAGGGGAAAAAAAGGAATGGAGGTGACTAAGAGAAAGACAAAAAGGCAGAAAGTGAGGGAAGGAATAAAAACAAAAGAACCTTCATAAGTCCCAGATTGATTTTCTGACCCAGTTTGAGATGACTCTGGTAACTTACATTGTGTGTGTTTAAAATGTCCTTCTGCAGACTCAAAGGAATGGGCAGACCTCTAAGCACTTCCCTTGGTAATGAGACCATCCCAGCAGGTTTACTGTGAAGCTACTGAAGCTTAAGCTTCAGGGCCTCTTCCTTGCACTGACCACTCCCAGAACCTTGGGAGAGGCACTAGAAATGTCCCGTGCTCATGTGTATAAGTGTTAAACCACACAAAACCCAGATCCATCCCTGCTTCAGGAATTGAGTTCTCAAGAGAATAATGTGCCCATAACCATATCTTGGTAAGTTCCAGACTTCCCTAGTAGTGGAACTTCCCTTTCTTCCTTTAAATTCTCTTTATAATTTGCAAGGATTTAACCTACTTTGTGTTTTATTTGTGCAGATGAAATTATGCAGCAGGAAATCAGGCCCTTGGTGGCAGTGGATATAATTGAACAACTTCACAGACAATTTGCCATTCTTTCAGGTAAGGGGCAAATTCGTTTGCATTTCTAGATTTTGTTGGGAGGTCTTGCTGGGAGGGCCCAGCCTCTTGAACTTGATTAACATTATGCTCAAGTCTCAGTCATCCCTTAAGCCTCACCCAGGACTAGAATGAACTGAGGAATATTGAGCGGGAGGAGGGTGGCATCTCATAGATGTTACTTCTTTTGCTGTTGGGTGAAATTTGATCTTTCCCAAGGGAGTACATTTCTTTGAGGTTGTAAAGAACAGAGCTGAAAAGATTTTGAGGAAGGAAAAAGAAATAACTACTGACATTAGCTGTCACCATGATGTTCTTCCAATATTCTTGTTGGATGTTCTACCAAGATCCAACCTTAAGAGAGTCTTGGTTTTAAGGGCTCATGAACAGTGCTGAGGTTATTTGTTCTCTGAGAGATTTGTCTTTTACTCTTAGCTCTTATGGATCTAATTTTAATACATTGATTTCCATTAAGCATTTGATTGGGAATAAAGAGAGGCTAATATTAATCAAAAGCTAGAAATCTTCTGAGCCTAGGCATAGCCCTGAAAAGTTGCCATTACTAGAATACTATTCTTTTTTATTCCCTTAGCCCAGGGTGACATGACTTTAATTACTGAAACTGGAGGTATAGACCAAACCCTAAATTATAGTTAGACCTTTCTTGGAAGCATGGGGTAGTGAGTGTAGATGTCCTCAGCACATATCACAGAGGAATAAGATGGCAAGTCACTCCCTCCTTTTACATCTGTTCTGAAAAAAGCAACAAAGTCATCTTAGTTGTATCACAGAGAGAATGTGTAGTTGATATCAATTTTACTCTACCCTATGAGATGTAAAAAAAAAGTCACATTACTTTCTCTAAATCTTATTTAGTCTGCCGCAAACTCCTCATACTACTGAGTTGGAGAGAAATGCAATCTCCATTATTAGGATACCTCTCTCCATCTCAGAGTTATATCCTAGGTGGGGGCATCTTACACAATGCAGAACCTTCTGGGGAATTCTCTGATCTTGCCTTCACATTGGTCATTGCTCAGATACTCACTGAAAGCTCCGTAAATACAGGGTTCTCATATTAAAAATTTCTGCCTGTATTGCTAATGCTTAGAACAGGGGCCAGAACATAATACATGCTGAGGTTGAAATTATCCAAGTCCTCCTGCTTTGTCCTGTGAGGCTCCCCACATCCCCTGTCTAGGCACCACTGTCTCGACCCTAGTGGGAGTGCCTAGCCAGCCTCCTGCAGGTGAAGTGTCATTCCCACAGTGAGCCTAGGATAGTGCACAAGAAAAGGCAGCATGGGAAACTGTCTCTGGGTTTCTGGCAACTGCTGCTATGGCCCTATGTCACAGAAGGCCCAAGGCCAGCATGCATGAAGGTCTGGAATGGATGATGGGGTGGGTTGGGTGGATTCCTATAGTCTTACACCAAAACTCTAATGCCTCAACTCGTAACATGATTCTGGCATATAAGATTGCACAATAACTCATCTGGGGGAGAAATCCATTGACTGATTGATACATTTATATATCCAAAGTTATCTCTTTGAGTAATATTGAGGCATTTCTTTCTATGCTTATTTCTTAGAGGCAGTATAGTGAAAATCATAAACTGGTGCCAGACAGCTCTAGATATGGGTTTAGATTCTGCTATTGACTAGCTATATCATGTTGGGTAATTTACTTGTCTAAGCTTCACTTTCCTCACTTGTGTAATGAATGGGATCATCATAATTTTGAGGATTAAAGACATAATGTATGAAAAATGCTTAGTGTTGCAACTGCCAACTAAATGTTCTTTTTTCCTGATATATTTCAATCCATAAAAATGTTTATTTTAATCCATAAAAATGTTATTTTGTGAACCATCTAGGTTCATATTTCAACACAATTTGTTTTTTAAAGTATATAACTGAAAAATAATTTTCAGTATGACAGCATTTTTATAAGGGAACAAAACCATACAGTGATATAGTGTATAATGCCACAGTTAAGTCAGGAATAGAGGTAATTTTCACTGTTTAATGCAGAACATAGAACTGAAAACTCACACTGGACCAAGAGGACACCTCTGCTTTAGGAAAGGCAGTTTGTGGCAAAGACAATGCTTTCATTCCTGAGCTTCTTTTGTCAGCTTGTTGCCTCAAGTTTGACCTTCTTATGAGAGGGAAGCATGGATTAGCTGTGATAGCATTTGCAGCACTACAAGTCAGGAATATTATCAGCAGCCATGGGGTTCTCCGAGTCAGTACTTTTTTGGAATCAGCAGTCCTGCTTTTCATCTTTAACTGTCCCTCTTCACCTGGCAGAGGCAGCAAATGTCAGCAACAAGGCTGTCGTGGGGGCCTGTGTAGTTGTAGTTGTAAAACAGAAATCTCTGCAATTAGGTCTTTTCCCATGGCTGTGGCAGTCCAGCTGTGGCATCTGCTCTGAGTCACAGCAGTTTTCCTTGTCCTGATTCAGACAAGCAGGGTGAAGATGTTCTAGCTGCAGACTTTTCTATAGATTCCACTGAGATCTGGAGAGAGCCAGAGGCCCCATCAGCCAGGCATGCTGGGAAAGAGAGGATGGAACCTTTTTCTCAGTGAAGCCCCAGGTGCCTGGTCTGCTGTGTTTTGTGAGTGTGCTCTCCTGGCTGGTGGAAGAACAGGGCTCATTGCATGATGCCTGACCCAGATTTGTGGCCAGATGGTTTGAAGCCTCTGGATGGCGAGGACAGTGAGCAGGACCATCAGCAGGAATTCGATAGTGACCAGGGCTAGGGTATCTGGCGGCTCTGACCTTGGAAGACAACTTGAATGTTCCCAACGAACTTGGGATATTTCTAAGTTCATGGCTTAGCTAGGAAACAAGAGAATATAATCAGGTTAGTGTGATGAAAACACTCTAGGCTTTGGACTCAGACCATCTAGGTTCATATTTCAACACAATTAGTAGGTTGCTCTAAACAGGGTTTCTCATCTGTAAAGTGGGTTGTTTTAAGGATAGTGCTTAGCATAGTATCTGGCTACAAGAGAACTTAGCCTATAGGACATGTCTGTTTGTTTTCTAAGTATATAACAAGAGATCTGGAGGTAGAAATTCTTGGTATTTGATGAGTGGCTCAACAACATTTAGGCTGGCATCTTTGTGATTCTCTTGATGTTTCTCTTGTTTTTAAAGTCTTGACCCCAAGATGGTTACTACAGCTCCAGACATCAAGTCTGTGTCCAAAGCAGGAAGAAGGAAAAGGAGCAGTGATGGTTTCTTCTGTTCCTTTTACCAAGAGAGCAGTAACTTTCCTAGAAGTTCTTGGTAGACTTCTGCTTATGTCTCATTCCAGAACTATGTGATGTAGCCATTCCTAGCAGCAAGGGAGTCTGAGAAGGCAAACGTTTAGCTTTTTAACCACCACAGTAGAAGGTGGTCAGGGAAGAGGGAGGTTGGGAATAAATTAGCCATTTACCAGTGTCTGCCATAATGCCTTTCCTTTAATTATGTGGAATTATCCTTTTATTTTTCTTTTAATGGTTATTTTCCCTCCTGGAATTACTGCCTGAATTTCTCTCTCTTTCTGTCTCTCTCTCTGTCTCTGACTCTGTCTCTCTCAACACCTTTAATCCTTTTAGAAATAATTAATAGTGAAGGCATGAAGTACTCTTAGGCTTGTGGAGTCTGACATCTGCCAGCATTTGCACAACAATGGAGCCCAGGTTTGGTAGAGGTGGAGTTCCTGGGGGCAAGTGGGAAGTTCTCACCTGAAACAATGGAGAATGTCAAACCAAGGAAGTGAGCACAGTTAAAACAGGTATCTAAGTCAGAGATGACAGACTTGAGCTCACCTCCTCTCAAGAAAACACCAAAATCACAGCTAACCGCTGAACAACCATCAACAAAAAAGACTGGAACCTGCTAAGTGAGGGATGGAGCTCGTAACTTGGCACCTAGGGAATGAGAACCACTGCTAGAAGGTCTAGAGCAGTGCTGTTTAATAGAAATATAATGTGACCCACATATGTACTTTTTTTTTTTTTTTTTTGCCGTACGTGGGCCTCTCACTGTTGTGGCCTCTCCCGTTGCGGAGCACAGGCTCCGGACGCGCAGGCTCAGCGGCCATGGCTCACGGGCCCAGCCACTCCGCGGCATGTGGGATCTTCCCGGACCGGGGCACGAACCCATGTGCCCTGCATCGGCAGGCGGACTCTCAACCACTGTGCCACCAGGGAAGCCCCCACATATGTACTTTTAAATTTTGTGGTAACCATATTAAGAAGGCAAAAAGGAACACAGGAAATTAATTTTATTTATTTATTTATTTATTTATTTTGAGCATTAAACATTTATTTAATATTTTCAAAATTATTTAATTACATTAGGAAAGAATAAGTAGGATAAAGAGGCAGATGTGGGATTATAGAATGCATCATTATATGCACATATAATGAAAAATTATTGGACATATATAACATATACCCAAGCATTAGCAGAAGTTATCTATGGCCAGTTTATATTGTTCCTTACTCATTTCCATATTTAGTTTTCTTCACAATAATAATTTTAATCCCTTTTAAAATAATAGCAGGAGGAAGCACTCTCTGAAGGCTTACACACTTCAGTAATGTGTTTTTTAGGTTAGGCCGATGTCAGTTACAACAAATTCCCAGCCCCCTGACTCATAATTATTTTATTTATTTATCTTTTTTAGGAAAACAATTTTAATAATTTTATTTAACCCGGTATAGCTAAAATATTGTTCCAACATATGATCAATATTCAAAATTATTAATGAGGTAATTTACTTCTTTGTACTAAGTCTTGGAAATCTGTTGATAGTTTGTATTTTCCACTTACAGCACACCTCAGTTTGGACTGGTCACATGTCAAGGGCTCAGCAGCCACATGTGTCTAGTGACTATTGTATTGGGCAGTACAGGCTACAGAAATGATTCTCAATCACGTTGGACCAAATGCCTCTTTTTTTTTTTTTTTATAAAGTTATTTATTTATTTTTGGCTGCATTGGGTCTTCGTTGCTGCGCGGGCTTTCTCTAGTTGCGACCAGCGGGGGTTACTCTTTGTTGTGGTGCGCAGGCTTCTCATTGTGGTAGCTTCTTTTGTTGCGGAGCATGGGCTCTAGGCACGCATGGGCTTCAGTAGTTGTGGCACGTGGGCTTCAGTAGTTGTGGCTCACGGTCTCTAGAGAGCAGGCTCAGTAGTTGTGGCACATGGGCTTAGTTGCTCCGCAGCATGTGGTATCTTCCTGGACCAGGGATCGAACCTGTGTCCCCTGCATTGGCAGGCAGATTCTTAACCACTGCACCACCAGGGAAGTCCCAAATGCCTCTTTTTTTATAACAAATAATTTGTATTGCCCCTCACCATCCTGAAATGAAATGTATAGATACTGTAGTAATCTGCATTAGTTAGGGTGGGATAAAGAGCTATAACAAATAGACTCTGAAGTGTATGTATAGTGGCTCAAATGAACACAGTAGAAATTTAGTTCTTACTCTTGAAACAGTCCAGCATGTATATTCAGCATGTATGTATGGTCAGCAGACAACTTTTCTTCACGTTCATGAATGAAGCCTCCTTTCACTTTGTGACTCTTACTGATATTATCCATTTTGTGTCTTTCTTATTAGCTGCATCCAGGAAGCAGACAGGGAAAGATAGCATACCACTTCTTAAAAACCTCAGCTCAGTAAGAGTACACACCACATTCCATTGACTTGAACCCAGCTCAGTCATGTGGATACACTTAACTGCAAAGGAAGCTGGGAAATGTAGTTTAGCTGTGTGCCCAGAGGGTGAACAGCTACCCCCTACTTATTTATGCATATACTTAAAAAAAATTAAAAAATTAAATGTAAAGGAGAGTTATAATGTGAAGGAGAAAGAAAAGGAAACAATAGTAAAATAATATGTATTTCAATATGTATTTCCAGCTATTCTAGAAAAAATAATGAAGTAGTCAGGTGCTTGCCCCTGTACATGGAGTCACCATGAATGTAGCAGGTGCAAATGCTGGGATGTGGTATGGGTGACCAGACATCCTGAGTGGCCTTACTGTAGTAGTTTTCTAAAATAGTAAACAATTGTTGACAAAGTTCTGAACAAGGTGATAAAGTATTATCTTCTGTCAATTTATAGGGTTGTTGCAATTTCTGGAAAACTCAGTATATTTTGGAACCCTTTAAAAATATTTTATGATTTGTGACAGCATGGGTGGACCTTGAGGGCATTATGCTACGGGAAATAAGTCAGACAGAGAAAGACAAATACTTTATGATCTTACCTAGATGTGGAACCTAAAAACTGAGCTCATAGGAGCAGAGAACAGGTTGGTGGTTATCAAAGGTGGGTGTGGAGTGGGGAAAATGGGTAAAGGTGGTTAAAAGGTACAAACTTCCAGATATAAAATAAATAAGTTCTGGGGATATAATGTATAGCATGGTGGCTGTAGTTAATAATACTGTATATTTGAAAATTGCCAAGAGAGTAGATCTTAAAAGTTTTCACCACAAGAAAAAAATTTGTAACTATGTGACGTGCTGGATGTTAACTAAAATCAATTTTGTACACCTTAGACCAATACAATGTTGTATGTCAATTATATCTCAATAAAACTGGAAAAATATTTTTAAACACTTTATGGTTGTATGTAAAACAAAGAGTCTAGGATCAGATATATAAATGTATTTTTTAACATGCTGAGTTTCTGGTAAGACATCCAGAAATCAAACAAGATGTGAGACAATTCTTTATTACATAGGTCAGATTATTTAGTATCCCAGGCCCTGAGATTTCCCAGGTGCCTCCCAGTGAGTGGTGCTCCCATTTTCCCAGCTAAAGTCAGTTCTTCTGGGGAAGAGAAAGGGAAAATAGACACTGGGAGGCAAATAGCAGTAACCACTTCACTCTCTCTCCCACTGTTGCTCTTCACCATCTTCCTGTAGGATTTCCCAATGTTCCAAATTCTCCTCTAAATGATGCAAGTCTTTATGCCAGCCAACACCCAGATCCTTACGGGAATGGTCTTATGTACCCCAAGCACTTGCTAGTGTTTTCTGCAGTAAAGCTAGGATTTAATGTATAGGTAGAAATAATACCAGGAGGAGTGATGTTTATTTTATTAAGTCACCATTGTACAATACTTACTTCCAAGGAGTCTGGTTTTCTTTACCTTCCTTGAATAGGGCTTCTTTGCACAGTCTTTCTTCCTTTTGCATTTCCACGTTTCCTCACAAGGTGGCACTGAATGCCTTGTTGTGGATGGAGGCTCAGCTTTGTTTCCTTGGTGCTTCTGTCTCTAAGACTAACAGACTAAAGTTCAACAGCACGTGGTGTCCCCAGTTAACCTCGGGCCTCTCTGGTGTTCAGTATCAGTATTAACCAAGATACGAGAAAACTCTACCCATCTTTCTCCATTTAGGCATGAATACCTTTCATTATAGTTAATGAAAAGGTTAAATCATGAAATGGTATAATCATATCCTTATGAATATTTTACAGTGTTTTGGTTCCTTGAAATATTTTAGCCATTCTCTGGGCAAATATTGTTTGTGCAATTAGTACAGGGTTACAGTGCATCTAAATTAGCCTTACCCCAGATGTAACTTTTCTTAATTCACATTTCTCTGAAGCTTCCTATGATTGTGAAACTAGAAAGAGGAAGAATATTTATTAGTTGAAAACGGATAGTATCCTGATCTAAATTGTTTTCAGTCAACATAACGAGGCAACTCAATCTTGTCAAACAACTAATCTTCAGGTATCTTTTTTTTTAATTTAAAATAAGTATACAGGATTTAAGAGGCATTTCCTGGAGAAGAATGACTGGTCATCCAGACAAATATCACAGTGATTGGTCTCTGAAAGCCCAAGACTCACATTGACAATACTTACAAGAGACTTGTATAGAAAAACCACAATGCTGACTTACTCTTGACATGATACAAATACTCGTGTTTGCTCAGTAGCGCATTCTCTCCCTTGAAACAAATTTACATGGAACAGCAGAGTATAAGCAGAAGATACCAGGTGTGGACTCAGAGCAGCAGAGTGGATTGGATGATCCTAATGGCGGTGTCATCAGGTAGACTGGAGACATGGCCTGGATACTCGAGGTTGTGGGCCAGGACCCTCTCTCCTTAGGATAGCTGCCTGCCTTTGCTTCTCTGAGTCTCCCTTTTCCGTAGTTTCTTCATTGATCCCACACCCTCAGTAATCATGCAGTCCTCATTAAACCACACACTGCACTGATGCCTCTTTCATTAGATATGTGGAATACGTGCGGCCATTTGCAGTTAACTTCACTTGGGAGCCGTGTTCCACTGAAAGTAGCCTCCCTCCACGGGCGTAGCCTGGAAGGTGCTCCCAGCACTTCAGCTCATGTCCCTCTGCCTAGGGTGCAAGTGCTCCAACTTTCTTAGTCCTCGCTGCCTTAGCAGCTCAGTCATTTTTTCACGGCCCTTTTTGGCCAAAAGCAATGCCTAACAGTCAAAATAACTTAAGTCTATATGTCCTGACAACTTAGTAGCTGTTTGAAAAAATAAATACACACAGTTGAAAGAAAAAGTAATATTTAACTTTCATTCTTAGAGAACCACAGTTATCTCAAACCTTGGAATTAGTCTAGACATCGCCACCTGCATTTCCTGTTCCACATTGATTTTCATACTGCACTTGCTGTTTGTTTTTGTTTGTTTGTTTGTTTGTTTTCCTGCGGGACACGGGCCTCTCACTGTTGTGGCCTCTCCGTTGCGGAGCACAGGCTCTGGACGCTCAGACTTAGCGGCCATGGCTCACGGACCTAACCGCTCCGCGGCATGTGGGATCTTCCCAGACCGGGGCACGAACCCATGTCCCCTTCATCGGCAGGCGGACTCTCAACCACTGCGCCACCAGGGAAGCCCTGCACTTGCTTTTTATCCTAGCAGCCACCAAACCCCCAACTTCCCAAAGATGCAATGCCATTCAAAAGAATACCGCACAGTTTAATATTGAAATTCCAAACTACCTCAGGCGAGTAGCAAGCAAGGCATCTGACACATGCCAATTATTGCTGTTTTCCCCCAGATTTAAAATATTCATGGTGGTTTTGTGAGTTCACTGTGGTTCCCTGTTTGGGAACCATGGAGCTGGAACATAGTCATGTGGGTATGTCCAGGGACAAAGAGATTGAGAAATATCATCTGTTTAATATAATCTGGTGGCCTCTGCTCCAATGACTTAAATATTTGAATATTAATTTTACACTTCTCACAAGGATGTCTTATATTCCCTTGTAAGAGTTACTGAAGGGCAGCTGATTATTGCCTCCTTGCAAGAATAATAACCGTAATAATGGTTACCATTTATTGAGCACCTATATAATAATAAACACTCTGCTAAAGTGCTTTTCATATATGTTCTCACTTAATCCTCACAGTACCTTTTGAGGTAGGTACAGGTAATATGCCTATGACATAGATAAATATGTATATATAAGGAAACTTGTATTTAAGTGTCTTGCTTAAAATCACATAGAGATTAAGTGGTAAAGCAGAATTTGAACAAGCCTGTCTGATTTTAGAGCCAACTCTCTCTCTCTCTATTTTTTTTTTTGTTTTTGTTTTTTTTTTTGGCCACGCCGTGCTGCATGCAGGATCTTAGTTCCCTGACCAGGGAGTGAACCTTTGTCCCCTGCAGTGGAAGTGCAGAGTCCTAACCACTGGACCGCCAGGGAACTCCCTACAGCTAGCTCTCTTAACCACCATGCTCTTTCACCTTTGATATTTACTAACTACAAAAGTAAAGAGCAATATTATGTATCTGTGTTGGCATTATTTACTATTCTACCTATGCTAAAAATATTTAAATCAGTGTTATCTTTTATACAGTAACTATCTTCAAAGGATTCAAAAATTGAATTCTCACAACACCCCTGAGTAAGCATGAAGGAGAGAGACTTGTTCGAAATAGTTCAGTGTCAACCTTCCCTCATTCTGCTCTGAAATAATATAGACAGAAAAGGGGGTGGCCGATGCACATCTCGATGTTAATTGAAGTTTCTTACCTGCAGAGGTGTGATGTGAAACATTTTGCTAACATCTTGACCACCTGTTTTTGTTGCAGGAGGCCGAGGGAAAGATGGTGCCCCCATCATCACTTTTCCAGAGTTTGTGGGGTTTAAACACATCCCAGACGAGGACTTTCTGAATGTCATGACCTACCTCACCAGCGTCCCCAGGTGAGCTGAACACAGTGCTCTGCTGCCTTCCTTGTCACTGGCTTTGTCCTGAATTTCCCATGTGGAAGGGCTGGGGTGAGATGGAATCTTCCCTGAGCAGAGCTCACACTGGCATATAACTTAGTGAGTTTTGCTTATCCATCAGTCACAGACAAGGGATGTGGAAAGAGACTAGAAAACAAAGTTACACGAGTATCGGTTTTGATTATGGTGTGCACATACGCAGTACTTAATAAACATTGTTGAGTGAATGAAAAATTGATTGAATCGCTAATGCTGCTCTTGTTCCTTCAGGTTCATTGCTCTAGATTAAGGTGATTCTGGCTTCCTGGGGCCTGTCGTCTCAGACACCTGGCCGCTGCTCAGGGAGGTCAAGCCATGTTAAGAGTTATTTATCTCCCTCAAATAAGGAATTCAGGGGTAGATTTTATAGTTGTCATTGTCAGATGGAGAAACTAAGTCACAGAGCAAGGAAACTAAAAGTCCAGGAACAAAAACTGTGCCTAAAGCTGAGACCAAAACAGAGATGTTTTTGGGCATCTGCTACTTCCACCTCTCTGGCCCAGGTCTCACATATTTATGCCACTTAAGTCAATAAATAGCCAGATCTCCAAGGGATGGAATGTGGTACAGAGTTCATATTGGTGACAAACATTTTATTGACATAGATGGAGCTGGGCGTGGAGTCCAAACCCAGTTCTCCCAGAAAGCAGACTTGGCCAGGAAAGGCCCTACCCTCCTTGGGTCTGTATTGCTTAGGATACTGTCTGTTACTTAACTGCTTTGTGGTTAGGAGTCTACACAACAGCCAGGGATGTGCTGTTTTGCTTGCTTTCCATCTGCCTCATATGATTTAGAGGTAAACACCAGCTCTGTGATTGAAAGGCCACCTGGAGTCTGATCCCACCTGCAGAGATTAGGAAGTTGATTAGTTTGCTTTAACCAAACCCACTCTTTTTTGGTTTTTTTGTTTTTGTTTTTTTTTACCCTTCTTACTTCTTCAGAGAAAGCTATGGATTTATTTTTAATGTACTTCTTCAAAATTCAGTACTTACATTTCACCATTTCCCCTGTTCTCTGCCTCTGATCCTGGAATATTGTATGCATTATGCAGACACGAGAGGATTTGGGCTTTGTTGGTTTGAGGGAAGGATGCTGTATATTTCTGGGTTTTGCTTACATGGTTCTGTCTACAGGAACGCCTTTGCCACCCTTCTAGGCCTGGCTAATACCTGCACAATCGTCAGCCCTTAGTCTGATCTCATTTCTTCAAGGAAACTTGCCCTGACCCCACTTCTGCTCTCCCAGGCTCTTTATTTCCACAGAACCCTCAGTGTACCCCTTGTATGATGCCACAGTATATGGAAATTATTTCTGCTTCTTCCATTAAACTGTGAACTAGTGAAGAGTAGGGGCCAATGCTTTTTTCCCCCTTATTTTCTTTTTTTTTATTCCTAGCCCAGCACATAGTAGGTTCTCAAGAAGTGATGTTGGTGGAATTTCCAGTTCTGATATAATTCATCTCAATCAAAGCGTATTTGTTATAGGGTGAGAAGCGGGACACTGCCAGATAGAGGGGAACCCCACTCCTCACTCCTGCCTTTTCCTCCCAGGGTTATAGGGAGTTGAACTTGGTCTCCCTCTTTGGCTCAATTGCCTCCCAAAACATTGACCTATCCTTCTGTGAGGAGCAGCAAGGAAGAAGGTGAGCAGGGAGGTGGGTAATGGGTGGAAGTGCCTTCTCCCCATTCTCATTATATTTGTTTTAAACTTACTGTCTAATTTTACTGAATCCCTGGATGCAGTCATGTGCTAAATGAAAAGTGTCATTTTCATCTTGTCCTTGCAGCCTTTTCTGAGTCATGCTGAGGACTGGACATTGAGTGCCATGTGACCCAGTGTAGAGAGAAGCATCGAGGGGTAGAAACTCTATCTCACAGGCAAAAAAGATAAGAAAAATCAAGAGGCTACTGTTCAGGCCTGTTTTCCCTTTTCTGCTCTATGCTTCTTGTATAATTTCTTGTGAACTAGGGAGTATTTTCCTTTCCTAGAATGCAGTTTGTCTCTTGAGAGAGAGTAGCTGTCTGACCAGTTATTCCTCTTTCCTCTTCCCGGCATTTGCTCCTACTTGCTCACTGCCCCACCCCTTGTTACTTTCAACATAAAACAGAGACAACGGGTAAGAAGGTCTGAAAGGAGAATTTGACCTGAACTTTGCTTCCCAGTTTCCACTTCAGTTTCCAAAGAATGAAACCACTCCTGTTCCTTTTATGATTCCTATTCATCACAATTTGCATCTTCCTAAATGTTTCAGTGGTTACCAGGCACCAGAGCTTTCCCCAGATTGCACAGTGTTTTATAGGCAGGTGGAATGACCTACAACAACAAGGAAGAACTGACACACTAGAAGAGGAGAATGGCAGGAGACTCAGCGCAGGGAAAGGAAAGCTCGATGCGCGAAATGAACAAGGATCTCTCATTGTGGCTGGGTTGGGTGAGTGCAGTAAGGCTTCCCACAGTAGCTCATTTTTTATAAGATCTTTGCTGAGTGCCATCAGTGTGTAGGGAGCTAGGTTAGGTGCCATAAAAGACCAAAAAGACCATAAGACAATATCTTGGATCTCAAGAGATTCATCACAGGACTCTGTTGTCATGATATTTTGTGAAATATGCAAAGAAAGTGCTATAGGAGCTCAGAAGAGAGAAAAGTCACTTCAGACAGGAAAAAACAAGAAAGCTTCAAGAATGAAGTGGGCTTAAAGGATGGATAAGATTTCCACAGGTAGATCGGAGAGGGACATTTCAGAGAGAGAGAGAACGGGATGGTGTTTAAGAGCTTTGGACACAGGCCAAACTGGATTGAAATCCAGATTCTACGCTCCCCAGCTGTGTCTGGAGCAAATGACTTGGCTTCTATTTCCAACCCCCACTCCACTGCTGGATTTTGAAGTTTTAAATAGAGCTTGTTTGGGGAATTACAGACTATCCAGGTTGCCCAGAGCAGAGTGAAAATCCTTTTCAGATAGTAGTGAGAAATGAGACCTGGATAGACAGTGGGGAACAGACTGGGCAAGGCATTTTCCACCAAGTTAAGGAGTTTACGCACAGTGAGCAGGACCAGGCCGTTGGAGGTTCTGAGGAGGAAAATGGCAACCAGATGAATTTGGTGGTGGTGTGCAGGATGGATCACAGGTAGTGGGGGAAAGGGGGCAGGGAGACCAATTAAGGGCTTCTGCCCGGGATAGGTGCAAAGTGAAGAGGGAGTGAGCTGCATGATGGCAGGAGGGCTGGACAGAAGGGGATGGACAGGAAGGACAGGCACTGAGGACTGGTGGTTGTGAGGGAAGAGGGAGAGTGAGGAACTAATGATGATCCTCAGCTTTAGGAATTGTGTTCACAGTCACATCTTTTTGCTTTTACATGTCTGGGCACATGGAGTTGAGGTCTCATTTGAAAGCTGTCTCCAGTGGCTACAGATTGTAGCTGAGTGGCTTGAAAAGGCATTAGTGAAATATTCTGAGCCACAGAGATGGTCAACTATTTTTAAATCACAGTTGTTTTTCAAAAAATCAATATTTGTATAACTAAGCATGCATTTTTATTACCCTATTCCTCTATTCAGTTTCTTTGTTTTACTCATAGCTCTGAGTTCATTACCTGAGAGGGATTGGAGAAAGTACTTTTATTAGATGGTAACAAGAACTATATTTCATAACTGTGAATTTTATGATTATTTACTATTTCTGAAGGTCTTTTTCTATAATGAATCTGTCCAGAGGCCTATTTAAGTTTGAAGAATTCTTCCATGTCCCTTTTCCTCCCATAAAGCCTGATGAATAGTCTTTGAGAAGAGTTGTACCTCTTTTACAATACACTGTCTGGTAGAATGCTGTCGGGCATTTCTACTTTAGGAAGAGAGGGAAGGAGGACAGTGTTATTATTTGGCCTGTGAATTATAATGAGACTTGCTCCTTTGTATTGAAAGACTGAATGGGATTATAGCAACCCAGCAGCTTTAGAAACCAGCCTCGCCAGAGAAGTGAGTTTGATCTGGGCCTTTTACTATTATGAAGACAGTGGAAAAGCCCCTGTTTTTAAGTGGCTTTGAATAGTATTAATAGGAAAGGTGCTGCTTTGATTGACTAGTTAGGATAAGGTGTGTTATTTCCTGGACTGGCTATGGAATTGCTCCCCCAAATCAGGAAAATGGAATCATTCATTTGACTTCTAAGGATAGAGGTTCAGAGTAGGGAGTCTTATTGGGCTGCTGTCTTGCCCAGGGTATATGGATTTGCTTCACAGCTCTCAGGAAGGATACCTTCGGAGACCTGACCTTAGGCACCCAACTGAGGCTCAAAATTAGAGAGCATCCCATGGATTTATTATGAATAAATGGTGACAATGGCAAGTAAGTCTTATATACCAGGAGAATTTGAATGGACTATATTAGAAGCCAGAAAAAAATTTAATATGCCAGATTCCTGGTCTTTGCTATGTAAGAGCCAGGGTGTCTGACATTGTTTCTCCCCAGTAGAATGACCTAGTGTGTATATAACAGCTTTTCTTTGTTCATTTGTTTAAGTTATTGTTTTAGAATACCCATGCTGTATCCTGCCTTTGTGCCATCTATCCTGTACAGAGAGGAGCTCACTTTCCCTTTTCTGATAATTCAGGTTTCTTTAGACATTCAAAACACAGCCTCTTGCTTGAATTTAACAGTGCTAATGATTGTAAATATCTGGAATTTGTCCTTACTCAGTGGTAGTATCAATTACAAACAAGATAATTGCTCTAGTTCTGTGAAAAATGCCATTGGTATTTTGATAGGGATTGTATTGAATCTGTAGATTGCCTTGGGTAGTATGGTCATTTTAACAATACTAATTCTTCTAATCCATGAACATGGTATATATTTCCATTTGTTTGTGTCATCTTCGATTTCTTTCATCAGTGTCATATCAATAGTTTTCTGAGTACAGGCCTTTTACCTCCTTAGTTAGATTTATTCCTAGGTGTTTTATTCTTTTTGATGCAATTGTAAATGGGATTGTTATCTTAATTTCTATTTCTGATAGTTTGTGTTAGTGTATAGAAATGCGACAGATTTCTGTATACTAATTTTGTATCCTGCAACTTTACTGAATTCATCAATGAGCCCTAGTAGTTTTCTGGTGGCATCTTTAGATTTTCTGTGTATAGTATCATGTCATCTGCAAACAGTGAGAGTTTTACTTTTTCCTTTCCAATTTTGATTCCTTTAATTTTTTTTTCTTGTTTGATTGCTGGGGCCAGGACTTCCAATATTATGTTGAATAAAAGTGGCAAGAGTGGGCATCCTTATCTTGTTCCTGATCTTAGAAGGAAATGCCTTCAGCTTTTTACCATTGAGTATGATGTTAGCTGTGGCTTTATTTATTTTTTTATATTTATTTTTAATTGAAGTGTAGTTGATTTACAGTGTTGTGTTAGTTTCAGGTGTTCAGCAAAGTGATTCAGTTATACATATATTTATCTATTCTTTTTCAGATTCTTTTCCCTCATAGGTTACTACAAAATATTGAGTATAGTTCTCTGTGCTATACAGTAAGCCCTTGTTGTTTATCTATTTTGTATATAGTAGTGTGTACATGTTAATCCCAAACTCCTAATTTATCCCTCCCCCACTTCCCCTTTGGTAACCATAAGTTTGTTTTCTATGTCTGTGGGTCTATTCCTGTTTCGTAAATGAGTTCATTTGTATCATTTTTTTAGATTCCACATATAAGTGATATCATATGATATTTGCCTTTCTCTGTCTGACTTACATCACTTAGTATGATAATCTCTAAGTCCATCTATGTAGCTACAAATGGCATTATTTCATTCTTTTTCATGGCTGAGTAATATTCATATATATATATATATATATATATATATATATATATATATACACACACACCCCACATCTTCTTTATTCATTCATCTGTTGATGGAAATTTAGGTTGGTTCCATGTCTTGGCTGTTGTAAATAGTGCTATAATGAACATTGGGGTGAATGTATCTTTTTGAATTAGAGTTTTGTCTGGATATATGCCCAGGAGTGGGATTGCAGGATCATATGATAACTCTACTTTTAGTTAGCTGTGGGCTTTATTATGTTGAATTGTGTTCCCTCTATACCCACTTTGTTGAGAGTTTTTTTAATCATAAATGTATGTTGAATTTTGTCAAAAGCTTTTTCTGCATCTATTGAGATGATTTTCCTTCTTTAATTTGTTAACATGGTGTAGTACATTGACTGATTTCTGGATATTGATTCATCCTTGCATCCATGGGGTAAATCCCACTTGATCATGGTGTATGATCCTTTTAGTGTGTTGTTGAATTTGGTTTGCTAATATTTTGTTGATGATTTTTGCATCTATGTTCATCAGAGATATTAGCCTGTAGTTTTCTTTTTTGGTGATATTTCTGTCTGGTTTTGGTATCAGGGTGATGCTGGCCTCATAGAATGAGTTAGGAAGTATTCCTTCCTCTGCAATTTTTTGGAATGGTTTGAGAAGGATAGGTGTTAACTCTTCTTTAAATGTTTGGTAGAATTCACCTGTGAAATGATCTGGTCCTGGACTTTTGTTGTTTTGGGAGTTTTTCTTATTATTGATTCAGTTTTTTTACTGGTAATTCGTCTGTTCATACTTTCTATTCTTCATTGTTCAGTCTTGGAAGACTGTACAGTTCTAGGAATTTGTCCATTTCTTCTAGGTTGTCCATTTTATTGGCATATAATTGTTTATAGTAATCTCTTATGATAATTTGTATTTCTGTAGTATCTGTTGTAACTTCTTTTTCATTTCTGATTTTATTAATTTAGACCATCTCTTTTTTTCTTGATGACTCTGGCTAAAGGTTCATCAATTTTGTTTAGACCAAATAGTTCTAAAATTGGTATGGAAACACAACAGATCCCGAATAGCCAAAACAATCTTAAGAAAGAAGAAAAAGCTGGAGGATCACACTCCCTGATTTCAAGCTATACTACAAAGCTACAGTAATCAAAACAGTATGGCACTGGCACAAAAACAGATACATATATCAATGGAATGGAATAGAGAGCCCAGAAACGAACCCACAGTCATATGGGCAATTAATTTATGACAAACAGCCAAGAATATAGAATGGAGAAAAGACAGCTTCTTGAACAAGTGGTGTTGGGAAAACTGGATAGCTATATGCAAAAGAATCAAGCTAGACTACTCACACACATGCACAAAATAAATTCAAAATGGATTAAAGACTTATATGTAAGACCTAAAACCATAAATCTCCTAGAAGAAAACATAGACTGTATACTCTTTGACATAGTCTTTGTAGATTTTTTTGGATATGTCTCCACAGACAAGGAAAACAAAAGCAAAAATAAACAACTGGGACTACATCAAACTAAAAAGCTTTTGCACAGTAAAGGAAACTGTCAATAAAACAAAAAGGCCGCCTACTGAATGGAAGAAGATATTTGCAAATGATATATCTGATAAGGGGTTAATTCTCCAAAATATACAAAAAATTCATGTATTTCAACATTAAAAAACAAACAACCTAGTTAAAAAATGGGCAGAGGATCTGAATAGATATTTTTCCAGGGAAGATAAGCAGTTGGCCAACAGGCACATGAAAAGGTGCTCAACATCACTACTCATTGGGGAAATGCAAATCAAAACCACAATGAGATATCACCTCACACCTGTCAAAATGGCTATTATCAAAAATACAAAAAAATAACAAGTATTGGTGAGGATGTGGAGAAAAGATTTTTATTTTATTTTATTTTTTATATCGAAGTATACTTGATTTACAATGTTGAGTTAGTTCCTGGTGTACAACAAAGTGATTCAGTGTTGTAGCTCTGCTGTTGAGCTATTACAGCAGAGTTCAGTAATTGAGGCAGAGACCATATGACCTGCAAAGCCTAAAATATTTACTCTGCTTCTTTACAGAAAAAGTATGATGACTTTTTTTTTTTTTTTTTTTTTTTTTTGCGGTATGCGGGCCTCTCACTGTTGTGGCCTCCCCCGTTGCGGAGCACAGGCTCCGGACGCGCAGGCTCCGGACGCGCAGGCTCAGCGGCCATGGCTCACGGGCCCAGCCGCTCCGCGGCATATGGGATCCTCCCAGACCGGGGCACGAACCCGTATCCCCTGCATCGGCAGGCGGACTCTCAACCACTTGCGCCACCAGGGAGGCCCATGATGACTTTTAAGCTAGAATATTCTGACTGATAATACTTAGTGCACATTATTACTAAATTTAATGCAGTTGGGCTTCCCTGGTGACACAGTGGTTAAGAATCTGCCTGCCAATGCAGGGGACATGGGTTCGAGCCCTGGTCCAGGAAGATCCCACATGCTGTGGAGCAACTAAACCCATGCGCCACAACTACTGAGCCTGCGCTCTAGAGCCTGCGAGCCACAACTACTGAGCCTGTGTGCCACAACTACTGAAACCCATGCACCTAGAGCCTGTGCTCCACAACAAGAGAAGCCACTGCAGTGAGAAGCCTGTGCACCGCAACGAAGAGTAGCCCTTGCTCGCCGCAACCAGAGAAAAGCCCATATGCAGCAACAAAGACCCAATGCAGCCAAAAATAAATAAAATAAAATAAATTAATTTAAAAAAATTTAATGCAATGTTTATCGTCCCACTTAAGTTGTAAAGGTTATTCAGTCAGTGGCTTCCCTGGTGGCGCAGCCTGCCGATGCAGGGGACATGGGATCGTGCCCTGGTCCAGGAAGATCCCACATGCCGCAGAGCAGCTGGGCCCATGAACCATGGCTGCTGAGCCTGCGTGTCCGGAGCCTGTGCTCCGCAACGGGAGAGGCCACAACAGTGAGAGGCCTGCGTACCGCAAAAAAAAAAAAAAAAAAAAAAAAATCCCTAGAGTCCTTTAATGTTTAATATTGTGGACTAACTATGAATCCTCCTTCCCTATCATTTTCAGGCTTCCTTAAAATAGTAAGTAATAAATAGTAAAAAGTCATGTAATAATTAGTAAATAAGTAAATAGTATAAATAATAAAATAAAATAAATAGTAGACAGTGTGGTCATCCCTTGGTATAAACAGGGGATTGGTTCCAAGACCCTTGAGGATACCCAAATTTGCCTATGCTCAAATCCTTTATACAAAATTGCACAGTACAGTCGGCCCTCTGTATCCACAGATGCAGAACCTGCATATATGGAGGGCCAGTTTTACTTGTTGATTTACTACTGTACATTTACATCTTTCTTTACTCTCATCCTTCAAGTTCTTCTACCTATATTCCAATTTCTTTCCATTACTAAGATTTATAATGTATTATACATCTTACTATAAATGTTTTTTTCTTTGATTATAGGTTGATCCTAAATGATAGAAATCAGTAGAATGCATTTATATATGTAATATAATTGGACGTCTAGAGTGAGAGATGTAATCCTAAGTCATTAAACCTGTGTCACTCAAAGGAGAATGCTATAAATGTTAAGGTAAAATAGGTTCTCTTTTCTCATACTCCATGGGTTGCTCAAAATCATGCCACAATTTAATTCATTTCATACTCAGACAATGACTTTTTATATACCTTTTCCCCTAGCATTTCTAATTGCCTTTCTTTTTTTCTCTTGTTTATAGAATGGCATATATCTATTGCATTATTAATATCTTATGGATTCTTAATCATAGAATTTGTCTAATGCATACATTAGACAAATTCTTTTGAGCCTCTCTGAGCTACTCTTATAATTCAAGGTGGTTGCTGTGTAAACCACCTGCTACAGGCTGTCAACCTGGGATTGCTTTTTATTCTGTCTCTGGGAAGGTCATTATTTCTTTTTGGGATTTCATTTTCATTAAAAAAAACTTTCAAATTATTTCTTTTTTAGAAAGGGTGTATGGTAAGTGAATCTTACAAGATCTTGAATGTCAGAAAATGGCTCACTTTGACCTCACACTTGACTGACAGTCTGTCTGAGTATGGAATTTATGTAAAATAACATTCTTGCATTGATTTCTGGCATTCAGTGTTACTGATAAAAGGTTGATCCTTGTAACAAGGATCTGAGTCTTCATAAGCTGCTTCTTTCTCCCCATAGGAAGCTTTTGGGGTTTTTTCTTTATGTTTTGCAGGTTTGAAATTTCAAACTTTTCTTTCATTCTGCTGGGCCTTTGAACAGAAGATTCAAGTCTCTCTTAGGCTGAGAATTTTTTTTTCTGTCATTTCTTTGCTTATTTCTTTCTTACAACTCTGTTTTCTGCTTCTGGAACTCAAATTAGAGAGACATTGCATCTTCTGAATCTCTCTTCTGTGTCTTTAACTTTCTTTTGTATCTTTCATCTATAACTTTATATTTTAATATGTGTATATATGGTATATATCATATACAACACACACACACACACACACACACACACACACATATATATATATATATATATATATAAATTGTCTGTTCATGTCTTTGCTCTTTTTTTCCCATTGAGTTTTCTATCTTTATTTTCCTGTCACTTTTGAGAATTCTTTATGGATTAGGGATATTAGCCCTTTATCTGTGATGTATGTTCCATATATTTTCTCTCAGTTTTTCATTTGTCCTTTAACTCTGCTTAGGATATTTTTTGCCATGTGAAATTTTTGTGTCATCAAATATATTAATGTTTCTTTTATTGCATCTGGATTTTGAGTCATTGTCAGAAAACTCTCGTATACCTGGGTTATAGAGGAATTCACCCAAGCTTTCTTGTAATAAAGTATGATTTCACTTTTTACAGTTAGCCTTGATACAGTTGGTGTTTATTTCTGTGTGTGGTATGAAGTATAGATCTAAGTTTATCTTTTCCCAAGTGGCTATTCAGTTATCCTAACACCATTAATTTTAAAAGCTCATCTTCACTTCAGTAATTTGAGAGCTAATTGGTCTGCATATTCATAAGTGAGTAATATACTATTTTAATTATGAGGAGTTAAATATGTATAATATCTTCTAGGATTAATTCCCCCTCTCCTACCAGGTCCTTAAGCTTTACTTACTTTTTTCATGTTTTCCTACTATTCTTTCTTGCTTTCTTTCTATGTCTATCTCCATTTAAAAAAAAAAAAAGAAAAAGAAAACTTGTTGGTCTTTTCATTGAGACTGTTAAATTTATAAATTTACTCAGGAAAAATTGACATATATATGGTGTTAAAATCATCCTATCAAGAACAAGAAAAGTCTTTCCATGTGTTAAAATCTACTTCTGTGTCTTTTAGGAGTGTTTAAAATTTTCCTGACATAGTTTTGTATGTTTATTGTTAAGCTTATTCCTAAATATTTTATGTGTGTTGCTATTGTAAATGGGATAGCTCTACCATCATATCCATTAACTGGTAATTTTATCTGGTACTGAATTAGGTTTAGGTATCGTTGTCATACTTGCTTCATAAATAGCATTTTGAAGTTTTCTTTCAGTTTTTAGGCTTGGAAACTATTTTTGTGGCATTGGGACTTTATACAGTCCTTGATGATTTGAATTCCCCTGTGAAATTCCCCTGTGAATCTGGGCCTTGATAACTTTATTTCCTCTATGGACATTGGTCTGTTTAAGCTTTACATTTCTAATGAGATCAGTTTTGGTAAACTGTATTTTCCTAGAAAATTACCTATTTTTTTCTTGGTTTTTAAGTTTCTTTGCATAGAGGTATGCAAAGTAATTTTCCTAAAACAAATTTTCTTGTGTTTCAGTGGTTATTTTCCCTTTGCTATTTCTTAGTTTGTTTATCTGTGCTTTGTCCTTCCCCTCCCCCCCTTGATTAAGTGAGTTGGTGGCTTATTTATTTTGTTAATTTAAAAAATGGAATTCTGAAAACATAGGAAAAACACTCTTTGACATAAACCACAGCAAGATCTTTTTTGACCCACCTCCTAGAGTAATGGAAATAAAACCAAAAATAAACAAATGGGACCTAATTAAACTTCAAAGCTTTTGCACAGCAAAGGAAACCATAATCAAGACAAAAGACAGCCCTCAGAATGGGAGAAAATATTTGCAAATGAAACAACAGACAAAGGGTTAATCTCCAAAATATACAAACAGCTCATGGAGCTCAATTTCAAAAAACAAACAATTCAATTAAAAAATGGGCAGAAGTCCTAAATAGACATTTCACCAAAGAAGACATACAGATGGCCAAGAGGCACATAAAAAGATGCTCAACATCACTAATTATTAGAGAAATGCAAATGAAAACTACAGTGAGGTATCATCTCACACCGGTCGGAATGGCCATTATCAAAAAATCTAGAAAAAATAAATGCTGGAAAGGGTGTGGTGAAAAAGGAACCCTCCTGCACTGTTGGTGGGAATGTAAATTGATACAGCCACTATAGAGAACAGTATGGAAGTTCCTTAAAAAACTAAAAATAGAACTACCATATGACCCAGCAATTCCACTACTGGGCATATACCCTGAGAAAACCATAATTCAAAAAGAGACATGTACTGCAATGTTCATTGCAGCACTATTTACAATAGCCAGGACATGGAGCCAACTTAAATGTCTATCGACAGATGAATGGATAAAGAAGATGTGGCACGTATATACCATGGAATATTACTCAGCCATAAAAAGAAAGGAAATTGAGTTATTTGTAGTGAGGTGGATGGACCTAGAGTCTGTCATACAGAGTGAAGTAAGTCAGAAAGAGAAAAACAAATGCTGTATAATAAAGCATATATATGGAATCTAAAAAAAAAAAATGGTACTGATGAACCTACTTGCAGGGCAGGAATAAAGAGGTAGACATAGAGAATGGACTTGAGGACCCGGGGGATGGGGGAGGGGGAGGCTGGGGCGAAGTAAGAGGAGCATCGACATATATACACTACCGAATGTAAAATAGTTAGCTAGTGGGAAGCAGCAGCATAGCACAGGGAGATCAGCTTAGTGCTTTGCGATGACCTAGAGAGGTAGGATGGGGAGGGTGAGAGGGAGGCTCGGTGGGGAGGGGATGTGGGGATGTATGTGTGCATATGGCTGATTCCTTTTGTTGTATGACAGAGACTAACACAGTATTGTGAAGCAATCATACTCCAATAAAGATCTATTTAAAAAAATGAGATTCTGAAAAGGATGGAGAAATGGCAATGGTGATTGGGTAGGCTGTTAGCAATGTCTTCTACAATAAAAAATCCTATTAGATATAAATAAATAAATAAAAAATAAAAATATTAACAATGGGATTCTGATTTTTTAATTAGATCTATTAGCTTTTCTCTTTTCTACCTTATTCACTCTGCCTTTCTCCTTAATATCTTCTTCGTTGTGCTTTCTTTTGGGTTGCTTTTTTTTTTCTCTCATTTTTTGAGTTGAAAATTTTTTCTCTATTTTTTTTTTTTTTTTTTTTTTGCGGTACACCGGCCTCTCACTGCTGTGGCCTCTCCCGTTGCGGAGCACAGGCTCCGGACGCGCAGGCTCAGCGGCCATGGCTCACGGGCCCAGCCGCTCCGCGGCATGTGGGATCCTCCTGGACCGGGGCACGAACCCGCGTCCCCTGCATTGGCAGGCAGACTGTCAACCACTGCGCCACCAGGGAAGCCCTTTTCTCATTTTTTGAGTGTTATGAATTTTCTTGATCACTGCTTTGAATGTAGCCCATAAATTCTGATACGTAGTTTTGCATTGGCCAAAACGTTCGTTTGGGTTTTGCTGTAAGATCCTACAGAAAAACCCAAATGAACTTTTTGGCCAACCCCCAATATTTTCGTTATCACTGTATTTTAGCAATTCTCTAATTATATTTTATATTTCCCCCTGACTGAAGAGTTGTTTAATAGAAGGTTTTTAAATTTTCAGGTGTTTTCTTTGTAGCCCTATATCATGACTAATTTTTGTGGATGTTCCATGTGTGCTTGAAAAGAAGGTGAATCCTGTATTATCAGGAGATAAAGTCTAATACATTTCAATTAGCTCTTCCTTTTTGATTATGTTTTAGGTCTATAACCTTATTGACATGTTGTCTATTCTGTCTTGTACTGAAAGTGGTGTATTGAAATCTCCCATGTAAAATGTATTTCTGTCTGTTTCCTTGTATCTCCTGTAGTTTCTGCTTTAAAAAACTGGTTATTAGGGTATTTGGCGCATAGATATTTATGACTGTTATATCTCCATTGTGAATTGTGACTTTTAGCATTAAAAAGTGTTTCTTGTGATGTTTAATGCTTTATGGCTTAAATTCTACTTTGATACCAAGACTGAAATCCCTTGCTATTGTTTCCATTTGCCTAGTACACTTTTGCCAATTCCTTTATTTTTAGCCTTTCTGAATTACTTTGTTCTAGATCTTTTTCTTGGATACAGTATATAGTCGGTTTTTACTTTGTAAGTCAAATTGAAAATCTTTTTCTTATATTAAGTGCATTAAGCCTGTTCATATTTATTGATATGACGGATATATTTGATCTCAATTTCCTCATTATTTTTTTCTTTTTTTTATTAATTTTTATTGGAGTATAGTTTCTTTACAATGCTGTGTTAGTTTCTGCTCTACAGCAAAGTGAATCAGTTAAATGTATACATATATCCATGCTTTTTTAGATTTCCTTCCCATTGAGGTCACCACAGATCATTGAGTAGGGTTACCTGTGCTAAACAGTATGTTTTCATTAGTTATCTATTCTATACCTAGTAGTGTATATATGTCAATCCCAATCTTCCAATTTGTCCCACCCCCATAAAATAACAACATATATTTCATGTTATAACTACTAGATGTATTATGTTATATTTACTGTATTTCTCTACATGATATGTTTTCTTTCCTTTTTAATTTTTTAACTTCTTTTGATATTTAGAAAGATTTGTGATTTTGTCCTTATATTTATGCCTTTTTAATGCCCTTAGTCCCTTTTCTAAAATATAACAATTTACTATCTGGTTTTTTAGTTTTCAGTAATATCCATTGATTCCCACCTGTTGCTTATATAACAATCAATGAACTTATTCTTTTCTCTCCTCTTCTCCTTTTTCCTTCTATCTTTTAACTTGGATTATTTCTATATCTTATTTTCCTACCATGGTTAGTATTAGACTTACCATTAAATATGTTAAATTAATCCCTTTGCTGCAGTTTCCCCAAGTTATCTCTTAATTGGATGAAGGACAATCTTACTAGATTCTTCAAAAGGGGCTTATAGATACAGAATTCCCTGAGGTTTTTTTACATGTTTATAACTGTTTTTCTATTGCCTTAATACTTGAAAGCCAGCTTGTCAGGATAAAAAATTCTTGGTTCACACATTTTGTTCATGAATTTTTGTAGAATGTTGTTCTATTCTCTCCATGATTTGTATACTACTTTAGAAAAGTATGGTGCCTGTCTGTTTCTCTTCTCCTGGTAAATTATTTGATCTTTTTCCTAGAGGTGCTTAGAATTTTTACTTTATCATTAAAGCCTAACAGTTTTACTAGGATATGTCTCAGAGTTGATTGTTTCAGATCAGTTTTCCCAGGTGCCTGCTAGTCCTTTTCAGGTTTATGTAGAATCAGGTCATTTATTGTTTTTGGAAAGTTTTCTTGTATTATACTTGTAGGTATTATTTCTGTTCCTTTGTTTTACTTTTAGTCTTTATGGACTCCAGTTACAAATACGTTGGTTCTTTTTCAGTCTGGCTTCTGTTTCCACCACTTTCTTTCTGACCTTTGTTATTGTTTCCTTTTTTTTCCCATTTTCATTCACTTGTTTGTTTTCTTTATGCTATTTACTGTCCCTTATTAAACTTTTGTTCACATATGTTATTGCTTGGCATCTTGTTACTTAGACTCCATTTCTCATATGATTTTGCTTCTACTTTTATTTTTCTGACTTCAATCAGAAAAATTTTCTGACTTTATTTCTTCTTTTCTTTACATATTAGAAAAGTCCTGTTTCTGTTCTTGGTTTCTGAGTTTCTTATTTAAAGTGTCACCTGTGCCCCATCCCCTACATGATTGTTTATAGACATGTAATTCAGTTTGGAGAGCTGTGACAGCTTTTGTCTGCTTCATGACTAATTTTTTGCAGGAATTTTCATTATCTAAAAAGTTTTTTAATAGACTTTTTTTAAGTTTACAGCAAAATTGAGTGGAAATTTCAGATATTTCCCATATACTCCCTGCCCCCCCCCGCCCCACACCCAACCTCCCCATTAACATCCAGCACCAGAGTGGTACATTTGTTACCACTGATGAACCTACATTGACACATCATTAACCCCCAGAGTCCATAATGTATATTAGGGTTCAGTCTTGGTGTTCTACATACTTTGGGTTTGGACAAATGTATGTTGACATGTATCCACCATTATAGTGTCATACAGAATAGTTTCACTGCCCTAAAAATCCTCTGTGCTCCACCTGTTCATCCATCCCATGCTCCCACCCCCCAACCCCTAGCAACCACTGATTTTTACTGTCTCCATAGTTTCACAGTGTGCACAGTGTTATGTAGTTGTAATCATACAGTATATAGCCTTTTAAGACTGACTTCTTTCACTTAGTAATATGCATTTAAGTTTCTTCCATGTCTTTTCATGACTTGACAACTCATTTCTTTTTATTACTGAATAATGTTTCACTGTCTGGATGTACTACAGTTTATCCTTTCACCTACTGAAAGAAATCTTGGTTGCTTCCAAGTTTTGACAATTATGAATAAAGCTGCAGTAAACATCCATATGTGAGGTTTTGTGTGGACATAAGTTTTCAACTTATTTAGGTAAATACCAAGGAATACACTTGTTGGATTACATGGTATGAGTATGTTTAGTTTTGTAAGAAACTGTCAGACTGTATTTCAAAGTGACTGTACCACTTGGAATACCCACCAGCAATAAATGAGAGTTCCTGTTCCTCCACATCCTTGCCGAAATTTGATATTGTCAGTACTTAGGATTTTGGTCATTCTAATAGATGTACAGTGGAATATCATTGTAGTTTTAACTTGCAATTTCCTAATGACATATGCTGTTAAACATCTTTTCATATGCTTATTTTCCACCTGTATATATTCTTTTTAAAAAAATTTTTTTATTTAACAAATTTAATCAGTTATACATATACATATGTTCCCATATCCCCTCCCTTTTGCGTCTCCCTCCCGCCCTCCCTATCCCACCCCTCCAGGCGGTCACAAAGCACCGAGTTGATCTCCCTGTGCTATGCGGCTGCTTCCCACTAGCTATCTACCTTACGTTTGGTAGTGTATATATGTCCATGCCGCTCTTTCGCTTTGTCACAGCTTACCCTTCCCCCTCCCCGTATCCTCAAGTCCATTCTCTAGTAGATCTGTGTCTTTATTCCTGTCTTACCCCTATGTTCTTCATGATATTTTTTTTCTTAAATTCCATATATATGTGTCAGCACACCTGTATATATTCTTTTGTGAGGTATCTGTTTTGGGTTTTTGCCCAGTTTTTAATTGGGTGATTTGTTTTCTTATTGTTGAATTTTAAAAATTCTTTGTATTTTGGATAATCGTTCTTTATCCAATATGTCTTGTAAATATTTTCTTTAAAAAAATTTGCAGTTTGTCTCCTCATTCTCTTGAGGTTAAAAAGTTTTGATTCTTATTCTCTTTTTTTCCCCTTTATAGTAGACTTATATAGATGAATACTGCTTGCATCTTTGCAATCAGTAAACAGGTTTGGTGGTTTGGGGTGGTTTATAAGATTCCTAGTTCAAGAACACCATCTTTTGTTAGTATAGCTAAATATAGTTTCTTTTATTGCTGGACTTAAAAAACTTTTTTTGGAAGTTAAGAGGAAGCGTGTGTATCCTTGATTTTTTTTTTTTTTTTTTTTTTTGTCTTGTAGGATGCTAAATTTTACCTCTTGCTTCTTTTTGTGTTTACCACACAGTTACCACCTCTCCTTTCATTTCCTTTTCTCTCCCAGAAGGCTTGTCTTTCCAACACTGCCTCTTTGAGTCTTTGTCTAGTCAGTACCCTGAGGTACGAGGACTCTTTTCAGTATCTTTGCACTTAGGGTGAACTTTTCTTTTCTGGGAATGGTTTTATCTCCATCCCCTCTTTTCTTGACTCTCCCTACGTATTAATCAGAGTTCTCCAGAGAAACAGAACCAATAAGATATATGTATATATATTATGGTTAATTTTATGAGTCAACCTGATTGGGCTAAGGGATGCCCATGTAGCTGGTAAAACATTATTTTTGGATGTGTCTACGAAGATATTTCTGGAAGAGATTAACATTTGAATTCATGAACTGAGTAAAGCAGATTGCCCTCCCCAATGTGAGTGGGTATCATCCAATCCACTGAGTGCCTGAATAGAATAAAAAGGCAGAGTAAGGGTGAATTCTCTCTCTACTTGAGCTTGGACATCCATCTTTTCTTGCCCCTGGATATCAGTGCTCCTGGTTTTTGGGCTTTCAGACTCAGATCAGGCTTTACATCATCAGCTCCTCCATTCTCTGGCCTTGAACTTGGATTGAGTTACACCACTAGCATTTCTGGTTCATTAGCTTGCAGATGGCAGATCATGGGACTTTTTGGTCTCTATAACTGCATGAGCCAATTCTTATAATAAATCTCTTTTTGATATATATCAATATATATCTTATTGGTTCTGTTTCTCTAGAGAACCCTGATATATAGATGTAGATATAGATATAGGTATAGATTTATTATAATGCATTGACTTATCCAATTATGGAGGCTGAGAAGTCTCACAATCTGCCCTCTGCAGACTGGAGACCCAGGAAGGCCAGTGGTGTAGTTTGAAGGCCCAAAAGCCAAAGAGCCAATTTTGTAGATTTCAGTCCACGTTTGAAGGCCTGAGAGTCAGAAGCACTGAGGGCAGAAGATCAATGTCCCAGCTCAACACTCAGACCGAGAGAGAGCATGAATCCTCTCTTCCTTCAAATTTTTGTTCTATTCAGGCCCTCAGTGGGTTGGATGATGCCCACCCATGTTGGGGAGGGTATTCTGGACAAACCAGGGTGGTTGGTCGCCCTACATTTGACTTAGTCTTATGGCAGTGCAGTAAAGTTTCAGTTAATTAAATATTTTCTATACCTAGCTTACTGAAAAAGGCAAATCATAGAAAATATATTAATATTAGAGCTTAATTAAGAAAACATGTACCATATCAACCACAAAACTACTCTGGTATTTTGGGGTCAGAACACATTTACCTCAATCTCTTACACTCATATATTTATACTTAGTCATATTCAAATTTTGACTCATCAAAAATTCAATTATATTTGTTACAGAGGAGTTACTAAGACTGGAAATGAAGGAATATAGTGTGAAAAGATTTTCCACACTAAGAGAATGTGGGTTTTGTGGCTTGAGCATTGCTCTTGGAGTTAGAAGATTTGAATCTTAGCTCTGCACATAGTGTGTGACTTTGGACAAGTTATTATTATGTTTTAATCACCTTTGAGGGTGATTTTCCTCATTTATAAAGTGGAAATATTATCATCAATCTGGTTGTGAGGATTTTATTAAATAGCATTCATGCAACTAATCTATCATAGGACCTTAGTGTTAAAAAGAACAATAGGGATTAAAACCGCCAAATGTTCCCTAAAGAAATGTGTTGTCTAGAAACCCCATTTCCTGTGCATTTGGTTTAGTTGAGGTTTTGACCCTTTTGTTGAACCAGATAGGGTGGAAAAATAAACCCCTCAGTAGTTGATATTACTGCCTGTTTTTTAGAATGTATTCCTTATGGGAGGGACTATATTCAAAATCATTGTCATGATTCATTAACTCTTTTTTCTGAATTATGGCCGTACACAACTGTGGCCTGTACACAGTTGTGTCAGGAGACACAGTTCTTTATGTACACAGGTATATTCCCAGCAGATCCCACCCTGTTTACCCACATGCTCTGGTCTTGGGCCTTGGTCTGCAGGGAACTGAGAAGAGCCTTGTTGTGAGGGACATTTGCCCTTGGTTTGGCTGGGGAAGCCACCTATGCTGGCAGCTGTTTATTTCATAGATCAAAGAACATCCTGTGTTTACGTACTATATTATATTGCTGAGCCTCTCCCAGCTCCATCTTGCTGAAGAGCCCTAGATGCTCTCTTAGAACATTGAATTGAATAAATTATTTGTTTTAAAGAAAAAAGAAAAGAAATAGAAAACACTAGTAACAGCAAAATATACAAAATAAAACTGCCACAAGTTACAAGCACATCTGTTGTGAGAAAAAAAATTGAAGGGGAGCCAAGGGGTGGGGTTAAGAGTGTAAGCATTGCTATCAGAGAGCTCTGAGTTTGAAATCCAGTTTTGCTAGTGTGATATCAAGCAAGTTATTTTATTTCTATCAGTCTTTGTTTCTTCATCTGTAAAATGGAGACAACAATATCTATTTCATGAAATTAAAATAAAAAAAAGATGCCTGATAAATGGTAGGAGCTGAAGATTAAAGTAGCTATTGTCTAAAATTATTGTTGTTATTGATGTTGGTTTGTTTTTGCTGTACTACAGAACTGTTTTGGTCATTGTTGTATGCCCTTTGATCAGTGCCTGACACCTATTGTGCACTCGATAAGTATGGATCGTTGTTTTTAAGTTGTATAATATTTTTCCTTTTTCACAACTTGAATTTATTTAATTCCTTGGGTTTTTAAGCTGAGTTATAATTTACATAAAGTATACACATCTCAACTCGATGAATATTTACCTGTCTATACATCATGTAACAACCACCCAGACGAGGGTATAGAATATTTCTGTGAAGGTTTCCTCCTGCTTCTTTTCTATCAATATCTGTACTCCTACCCCTTCCCTCCCCCAAGGAAACCACTATCCTGATTTTATTAGCGTTGATTAGAAAAAAAAATATTTGGAAGCTAAGAAACCACCTCTAAATAATCCATAAACAAAATAAGAAATCATAAAGGAAATTAGAAAACACTTTTAGCTGAACAATAATGAAAACAATATATCAACATTTACATGATGTAGCTAAAGCAGTGTTTAGGAGAGAATTATAGCTTTAAATACTTATAATGGAAGATAGGAAAGGTTTAAAATCAATGATACAATCTTCTACCTTAAGAAGTTAAAAAAATACAATGGCAGTTAAACCCAAAGAAAAGAAAAGGATTGGAAAGAAAGAAAGAAAGAGAGAGGAAGGAAGAAAGGAAGGAAGGGAGGGATGGAGGAGGGAGGGGGGAAGGAAATGAAAAATAAAACAGAATAATAGAGTTCCAGTTTAATTCCATGGTGATCAGAAATACAACCTGTATGATTGCAGTTCTTTAAAATGTGTTGAAATTTGCTTTGTGGCCTAGGATAATGGACTATTTGATGAATGTCCCGTGTCCTTCTAAAAAGAATGGATGCTGAGTTCTTCAAAGTCAAGTCTATATCCTTGCTGATTTTTTGGCTGTTTGTTCTATCACTTATTAGGAGAGAAGTGTTAAAATCATTAACTTTGATTGTGGATTTAACTATTTTTCTTTTAGTTCTATCAATTTTTATTAATGTATTTTGAATCAATGTTACTTCATATATACACATTTAGGATTGTTATATCTTCCTAATAAACTGTTTATTTTTATATATATCTTTATTGGATTATAATTGCTTTACAATGTTGTGTTGATTTCTGCTGTATAACAAAATGAATCAGCTATATGTATACCTGCATTCCCTCCCTCATGGGCCTCCCTCCCACCCTCCCCATCCCACCCCACCCCACCCCACCCCACCCCACCCCACCCCACCCCACTAGGTCATCACAAAGCACCAAGCTGATCTCCCTGTGCTATACCGCAGCTTCCCACTAGCTATCTATTGACTTGTTTATTTATTTATTTATTTTGCGGTACGCGGGCCTCTCCCTGTTGTGGCCTCTCCCGTTGCGGAGCACAGGCTCCGGACGCACAGGCTCAGCGGCCATGGCCCACGGGCCCAGCCGCTCCGCGGCATGTGGGATCCTCCCAGACCGAGGCACGAATCCGTGTCCCCTGCATCGGCAGGCAGAATCTCAACCACTGCGCCACCAGGGAAGCCCTGACTTTTTTATTTTTATGAATCATTTATCTCTGCCAGTACTCCCTCTCTTTGACCCTACTTTTTCTAATATTAATATAGCCACACTGGCTTTCTTATGATTAGTGACTGCATGGCATATCTTTTACCATCCTCTTTCTTTTAATGTATCTGTCTTTACGTTTAAAGTGTAATCACTATCTCTTGTAATCAGTGTTTTCACCCTGACACTATTTGCCTTTTTAATGGAGTCATATAGACCATTTCCAGTTAATGTGATTATTGAGATTGGTTGTATTTAAATTTACCATCTTGCTATTTGTACCATCTGTGACTTGTTCCTTTATTCCTCCTTTCCTGCCATATTAGTCTGCTCTGGCTGCCATAACAAAATACCATAGACGGCTGGCTTAACCAACAGAAATTTCTTTTGTCATGGTTCTGTAGGCTAGAAGTCAAAGATCAAGGTTTCAGCTGATTCCGTCTCTGGTAAGGCTCTCTTTCTGACTGCTGACAGCTGTATTCTTACTGTGTTCTCACATGGCAGAGAGAGCTCTGGTGTCTCTTCCTCTTCTTGTAAGGGCACCAGCCCTGTTGAATTAGGACTCCACACTTATGACCTTATTTAACCTTTATCACTTCCTTGCAGGCCCTATCTCTAGTTACAGTCACATTGATAGAGCTTCAACATATGAATGTGAGGGGGACACAATGCAGTCTATAGCACCTGCCCACCTTTGAATCATTCAAATATTTTCAGTATTCCATTTTAACTCTTCTATTAGAAGAGCAATGGTTTCTCTAGTGTTACAGTACATATCATTTTACATAAATATTGTATTTAATAATACTTTGTTATTATTTTTGCTTTGAATAGTCAATAGTCTTTTAGTGAAATAAAAGCATAGTTGATAATATTTATCCACATATTTAATGTATACAGTGCCTTGTATTCCTTCTTGGAGATTGAGGTTACCATGTGGGATTATTTCCTTTTAGGAACATTCATTTGCCTATTACCTGAGTAGGCGACTGCCACTTCTTATGAAAGCCTCCTCCAATATTTGCTCACTGTAGAAGGTCTTAACTCTCTCTGGAATTTGTTTATTTAAATTTCTTTGTCTTCAAGTTCTCTTATGTTTTTAAGGACAAATATGAGTTTTTAATTTAACCAGGTATTTTTGTTTGTTTGTTTTTTGGATAGGAATGAAAGACTTCCTAAACCTTCTTTTCAGGCTGTTTCTTTCTTACACCTTCATGCTTCCAACTTCATTCAGCCTGGAGAACATCCTTTAATATTTTTTGAAGTATATGTTTACTGGCAATAAATTCTCTCAGCTCTAGTTGTCTGGAGATGTCCTTATTTCACCTTCATTTTTTTTTTTTTTTTTTTGCGGTATGCGGGCCTCGCACTGCTGTGGCCTCTCCCATTGTGGAGCACAGGCTCCGGACACACAGGCTCAGCGGCCATGGCTCACGGGCCCAGCTGCTCCGCAGCATGTGGGATCTTCCCGGACTGGGGCACGAACCCATGTTCCCTGCATTGGCAGGCAGACTCTCAACCACTGCACCACCAGGGAAGCCCACCTTCATTTTTTAAAAATAGATTTTCAGTGAGTATAGAATTCTAAATGAATAGTTTTTTAGGTCAGTACTCTGAACAGGGACTTCCCTGGTCGCGCAGTGGTTAAGAATCCGCCTGCCAGTGCAGGGGACACAGGTTCAAGCCCTGGTTTGGGAAGATCCCACGTGCCATGGAGCAACTAAGCCTGTGTGCCACGACTACTGAGCCTCTGCTCTAGAGCCCGTGAACCACAACTACTGAGCCTGCGTGCTGCAGCTACTGAAACCTGCATGCCTAGAGCCTATGCTCCACAGCAAGAGAAGCTACCGTGATGAGAAGCCTGCGCACCGCAGTGAAGAGTAACCCCTGCTCTCTGCAACTAGAGAAAGCCCGCGTGTAGCAATGAAGACCCAACACAGCCATAAATGAATGAATGAATGAATGAATGAATGAATGAATAAAACAAAAAAAGTACTCTGAACATATATCATTGGATTGTGGCTTCCATAGTTTAAAAATCAGTGATTAATTTTAATGTTACTCTGAAGGTAATGTATCTTTTTTCACTGGTTGCTTTTAAGAATTTTCTCCTTATCTTTAATTTTCAGCTACTTGGCTCCAATATGTCTAGGTGAGCTTTTCTTTACATTTATCCTGCTTGGTATTGGAAGAGCTGCTTGAATCTGTGAGATGATGTCTTTGATCAGATATGGAAATTTCTTCATTATTTTTTCAAGTATTGTTTCTATAACATACACTCTCTCCTCTTCTTCTGGGACTTCTGTTCATGTCCCACATCTCCTTTACATTCTTTTCTTTCCATTTTCCCCCTGTGTTTCAGTTTGAATATTTTTTCTTTTTTTTTTCTTTTTTTTTTTTTGCGGTATGCGGGCCTCTCACTGTTGTGGCCTCTCCCGTTGCGGAGCACAGGCTCCGGACGCGCAGGCTCAGCGGCCATGGCTCACGGGCCTAGCTGCTCGGCGGCATGTGGGATCTTCCCAGACCAGGGCACGAACCTGTGTCCCCTGCATCGGCAGGTGGACTCTCAACCACTGCGCCACCGGGGAAGCCCCAGTTTGAATATTTTTAATTAATTTGTCTTATTTCACTTATCCTGTCTTCTGCTGTGTTCAATCTGCTATTAAGCAAATTGAATGAGTTCTTAATTTCAAACATTGATGTTTTGTAATTCTAGAAGGTTCATTTGATTCTTTATTATGGATTATACTTCTCTGTTGAAATAATGCATCTTTAAAAAACTTTTAATTGAAGTATAGTTGATTTACAATGTTGTGTTAGTTTCTGGTGTACAGCAAAGCAATTCGGTTATACGTATATATACACTGGCAGTTGAAATACTGGTGACTCACCTTGATCTTTTTGAGGCCTGGTTTTAGTTTTTCTTTGGGCAAGTTTATTCCTGTTTTGTCCTTACTCCTGGAGTGTAGCCTTAATCCTGTGGAAACTCCTATGATGTTTCATTTATCCTAGAGTATGGCCTTTATAGAGTTTCACCTGAATGCCCAGAGTGTTCATCAAAGTCTGCCTATTCTGGCTGGGCCCAAATACCAATTGTCTCTCCCCAGAACTATGCAAGCTTCATAATTTCTCATCAGTTCTGACATGTGCAGTTGCTATTCTCTGCCAGACTCCTGGAGTCTCACCTAAAATCATAGGGCCCAGGAGTTGGCTAAGCATTAAAGGGGAATTTCCATGAAAACTTCTGGGGTTTCCTCTCTGAGGCTTCCCCTCTTGACAGCTATGCCCCTCAAATTCCAGCCACAGTTGTATCTTTAATCTCTGATCCCTGCCTCTTCCAACCAGTAGGACCACCCTTCCTTGCACTGTGGCCTGGACTGGAACATGTTTCCAGTGAGAGAACCTGGGTCAATGTGGAACTGTGATAATGGGTTGGCCCAATAATGCTTACTTCAGATCAGCTATTTATGTTACCTTGCAGAATTTGATTAGATCTTCTGCCTTATTTGCATACATATACTTTTTAGGGTAAAGCTCACCTTTTACCCGAATTAGAGAGTTACTGAAGGTTTATTATAGGCCAGCTACTTTTTGTGACCTTGATCTCTTTTAATCTTCATGACAAGCACATAAGAAATCATCATAATAGTAGTACTTATACAGTGTTGTCAAGTGTCAGGCATTATTCTGAGCATCTTATACATCTGTACGTACTCATTTAATCCTCACATCAACTCTACAGTACTCACATCAACTCGACAGGTACTATTGTTTTTCCTACTTTACAAATGAGGAGTCTGAGAAACTATAGAGGTTAAGTAACTTCCCTTCCCCACAAATACACAATATATAAGTTCATATTTATATAAAAATTCATGTTTCAAACCTAGGCAGTCTGGCTTCAGAATTAGTGCTCTTAACCACTTCATTACTGGTGGTATTGTTCTCATCTTACAGATTAGGGAGCAGCGTTAGAGAGGTTAGGTGATGACCCCAAGTCTCAGTGCTGGTAAGTGGCAGCAGTAAGGTATGGACCAGATTCCAAAGCCCTTGCTCTTTCTTCCCATAGTTTCTCCCAAAGAGAGAGAAGAAAAATGTTTTCCCTTTTAGGACTTTAGTTTTAAAAAAAATTTGTGAGAATTTTGTGGGGACTTCAGAGGGGACTAAACAGCTTTTTTTTTTTTTTTTTCATAAAGTTGATATCTTCTTGTGCCTATGGTTTTCTGGCCATTTGTGACCAGGCACTGGAAGGGAGTTGTTTTCCCCATAGACGTGTGTTATTTCTGAACACCTCTGGGACTGACTCCTAGGGAAAGATGTTGATAGCTCCTTGAATGTCAGTCTTGGGGGTGGAAAGATGGCGGAGCTCAACCTCGAGGTCCTCTGCCTACACTGCAACTTGTGGTGCCCGACTGATGTGAGTCCTTGTGCTCGTTGGGTGTTTCATACATTTGCCAGCGAGAAACAGAGCCCTTGAGAGGGTTTGAGACATGAAATATTTCTGTTTTGTGAAGGCTGCCAGGCTCAGATGAGGAGAGGAAGCTGGTTCTTTTATCAGGGAAGTCAGACCCGGTTATCCCCTCCTGCTGTGCAGGGTGTTTACACAGTGAGCCTGGAGTGACACGGAGACAGTGGAATTGTTCTGCTGAAGGAGCCCCACAGAACCCATGTGTTTCACTGTGTCTGATACTGACCACACCCTTTTTTGCAGTGTGGAGGCTGCCAGCATCGGATTCGTCATTGTTATCGACAGACGAAGGGACAAGTGGAGCTCCGTAAAAGCATCCTTGACACGAATAGCTGTAAATATTTATTTTTGTGCTCTTATTATAAAGGTCATTTAAATTGTCTATTCAACTATTTCACATCAAAGTCATGGGGAAGTGGAAGTCATTTTATGCCAAATTTTGGGAAGGTCTTTGTAGCAGAGGCTATTGTGTCATGTCCATATCCCCTCTGCCACCTGCAGGTCACTTACAGATGATTCCTCAGCATGTCAAAGGCTTCCTGAGTCTCTTTACCTTATTGACCTCTCTGGTCACTGGAGAGGAGTGGGTAGGGAGTGCTGGGAAGTTAACGCTCCAGCAGTGACCTGTAGCTACTGAGTTACGGGCGTTGATGGATAAATACCCCAGCTTCTGCACCCCTCAGTGGGACAGTTCTGAGGTACGTTCTGTACAGAATTTTGGAGGTTCCCGGCCCTTTCTGCCTGCAGCAGTCCCCCCTCACTGATACACTGGCTCTCTAGCCATCACTGTTTCACCAGCGCCCCCATACTCCCTAACTCTTTTTCCTGGGATCACCTCCTCAGTAAACTCTTTAGACCCAAATTCTCATCTTAGGGTTTGCTTTGGGGATCACCTAATTTAAGACAGTCTTCATTTTAGTTTTCAAATTATTTTTTCACAAATTAGAAAGACACTGGCAAAGCCAAACAAAGTGATAACGATAGGTGCTTGCTTTTGGCATTAAATTGCAGAACCTTGGATAGGCTTCCTTTTCCATCTTATTAGTCTGATTTTTACCCCTATTTGCTGCCTTCCGGCAAGTACATGCATCCTTTCTCTCAGACCAGGGAACTCAGCCACATGAGCAGGCAAAGACACCTCAGGGCCAGCCACACCAACATTTCCACCAAATCATGCCTCCCTGGGGCAGTTGGGACTGGCTGAAGATGATGGGATATGGTAGGATGGTAATGTAGAGGCTGGGATGGAAGAGGGATGTTTGAAGCCTCAGTTATGCCTACTTACAGAAGCAGTCACGCATAGGGACATGGACACATACAGAGCCTCTCTCAGATCACTTTGGAGCCTCATCCAGATACACAAATAGTGTCTCAGCTCATTTGTCCCATCCAGACATAAAAAAATGCAAGGATCTTCTGTTTAGGAACTTGCATTTCAAAGATGAGGGAATGGAAGACTCCCTTTTCTTTGTGCATGGATTGTTTCGTCCCTTTGGTTTAGTGTTTTTTTTTTTAAATTTATTTAATTAATTAATTTATTTTTGGCTGTGCAGGCTTTCCCTAGTTGCAGTGAGCGGGGGCTCCTCTTCATTGTGGTGCGCAGGCTTCTCGTTGTGGCTTCTACTGTTGCGGAGCACGGGCTCTAGGCGCATGGGCTTCAGTAGTTGTGGCACACGGGCTCAGTAGTTGCGGTGCATGGGCTTAGTTGCTCTGTGGCATGTGGGATCTTCCTGGAACAGGGCTCAAACCCATGTCCCCTGCAATGGCAGGCAGATTCTTAACCACTGCACCACCAGGGAATTCCCTACCATATTTATTTGAGGGATAACTACAATGATGGTTGATGCCCTGAGGATTTAGAGAGTGCCCATGACCATTCCAGAGTTCTGGCCTCCAGAGAGTTCTGGTTTCCCAGGATTCATAGACAATACTTGAATCATCTAATACTTGAGACTAATTTGTCCAAGAATTACATTGATCACCTTTATGTGTGAAAGATCCTATAGTGCGGGGATCTGAAAACCTGACTACCAGTCAGAATCTCTTCAGGTGCTGGTTAAAAATACAGATATCTGAACTTTAACCCAGTACTAATGAATCAGAACATTTCAGGGTAAAGACCAGATTATTATGATTTTTGTTTTTTGGGGCAGTATGCAGGCCTCTCACTGTTGTGGCCTCTCCTGTTGTGGAGCACAGGCTCCGGACGCGCAGGCTCAGCGGCCATGGCTCACGGGCCCAGCTGCTCCGCGGCATGTGGGATCCTCCCGGACAGGGGCATGAACCCGTGTCCCCTGCATTGGCAGGCAGACTCTCAACCACTGCGCCACCAGGGAAGCCCTATGATTTTTAAAATAAGTTTATTTATTTATTTATTTTTGGCTGCATTGGGTCTTTGTTGCTACGCGCAGGTTTTTTCTTGTTGTGGCGAGCGGGGGCTACTCTTTGTTGCAGTGTGCGGGCTTCTCATTGTGGTGTCTTCTCTTGTTGCAGAGCACAGGCTCTAGGTGTGCAGGCTTCAGTAGTTGCGGCTCGTGGACTCTAGAGCGCAGGCTCAGTAGTTGTGGCTCATGGGCTTAGTTGCTCCGCAACATGTGGGATCTTCCCGGACCAGGGCTCAAACCCATGTCCCCTGCATTGGCAGGTGGATTCTTAACCACTGTGCCACCAGAGAAGTCCCAAGACCAGACTGTTTTTTAACAAGCACTTCAGCAGGTTGTTCTTGAGAACCACTGGAAGACTGGAAAGCCATGAGCGATGGGAGACTTGGATTCCCAATTTTGACACTAAGTTGTTACATGAATTTGTTATCTCATTTCTCAGAATCTTACCTCAAGATGAGAACGGCGCTTCCTGAAAGCAACTTAGCAATAAGATGCATTAAGAACCCTTAAAATACTAAATCTTTGACTCAGTAATTTTTCTAGGAAGCTATACTCTAAAATGTGGATAAAGATTTCATTTTAGTGTTTATTTATAATAGTAAAAATATGGAGGAGCCTAAATCACTAGTAATAAGGGATTGGTTAAATAAATTGTACACCCATAAAAATATTTCCAAATAATTTTTTTTTTTTTTTTTTTTTTTTTTTTTTTTTTTTTGCGGTATGCGGGCCTCTCACTGTTGTGGCCTCCCCCGTTGCGGAGCACAGGCTCCGGACGCGCAGGCTCAGCGGCCATGGCTCACGGGCCCAGCCGCTCCGCGGCATATGGGATCCTCCCAGACCGGGGCACGAACCCGTATCCCCTGCATCGGCAGGCGGACTCTCAACCACTTGCGCCACCAGGGAGGCCCCAAATAATTTTTAATAACAGGAATAAAAGCTCATGGTATAATATTAAATTAAAAGGCAGGTTGCAAAATATTTCTACAGGTTGAGTTTAACTACGCTAGATATTTAAGCAGAGAAAATAGGCTAGAAATAATTAAATTGAAATATTAAGAATGGTTATGAAATCATGGGTGGTTTTCTTATTCTAATGTATACTTTTATTAATTTCTCAATTTTTCTATAAAGAGTATAAATTGTTTTTTTAATCAGAAAATCTTTTTGTTTGTTTGGTTTGGTTTTGCTTTTAAGGAGGGGTTTAGATTATGTGACCAGTAAGAGCTCTTTCAGCTGTGAAATCCTGTGAAATATACTCTAATTCTTGGTATCCATGGTGTCCACTTTAACTTTGTCATCTGTAATCTTGGGCAAGAGGAGACCAATGGATGTGACATTTGCCCTGACACTTTTTATGATCCTTCCAGGTAGCATTTCCAGGAAACTTGCAGCTCATATTCATTCTTCGTCCATCTTGCTTTATCCAGAGGACATTCACTGACATTGGCATTAAGTACTATCGAGATGAATTTAAAATGAAAGTGCCGGTAAGCATGACCTTTTTTCTTGTCTGCATTTGTTTAGGGCATGTGGAGAAGATGGCATGTGAGCTTGTTTCCAAGGAAGGTAGGACTCCTCAGGCAGAGAGGGAGGGGAGGGCATTCTGGGCAGAGGGAACGGCACGTGTAAGGATATGGAAGCAGGAAGTACACTCTTTATGTGAGGTCCATGGGGAAGCCTCATTCTTGTTGGAAGTACATATAGGATCATATTTTGGAAGAAAAGGTAAGAAACATGGACTATGTCTTAAGTGTAAGGATAAAGGTTCTGGATGTAATTCAGTAGGCAATGGGGATCCAGTGAAGGTTTTTGAGTTGGGGAGTGACTTGGGTAAAGGAGTCCTGGAATTATATAAATCCAGTGGTGTTATATAAAAGGTGATGTCCAAGACTGTAGAAAGAGATTGATAAAGGAAGAGAAACTGTAATAGTATGAGTAAAGAAAAAACAGGATCTAAAATATGGGGGTGACAAATATAGGCAACCGTGAGTAAAAATTAAAACCAACGTTGTGATACATATAAAAGGAAAACAAATTAAAATGACGAGATTAAAAACTTTACCTCTGGAGGAGCTTCAAGATGGCGGAAGAGTAAGACATGGAGATAACCTTCCTCCCCACAAATACATCAGAAATACATCTACATGTGGAACAACTCCTACAGAACACCTACTGAATGCTGGCAGAAGATGTCAGACCTCCCAGAAGGCAAGAAACTCCCCACGTACCTGGGTAGGGCAAAAGAAAAAAGAAAAAACAGAGACAAAAGAATAGGGATGGGACCTGCACTAGTGGGAGGGAGCTGTGAAGGAGGAAAGGTTTCCACACACTAGGAAGCCCCTTTGCAAGCAGAGACTGCGGATGGCGGAGGGAGGAAGCTTCCGAGCCACAGAGGAGAGCGCAGCAACAGGGTGCAGAGGGCAAAGCGGAGAGATTCCTGCACAGAGGATCGGTGCCGACCAGCACTCACCAGCCCAAGCGGCTTGTCTGCTCACCTGCTGGGACGGGCGGGGGCTGGGAACTGAGGTTCGGGCTTCAGTCAGATCGCAGGGAGAGGACTGGCGGCGTGAACACAGCCTGAAGGGGGCCAGTGCACCACGGCTAGCCGGGAGGGAGTCTGGAAAAAGTCTGGAGCTGCCGAACAGCCAAGAGACTTTTTCTTCCCTCTTTGTTTCCTGGTGCGTGAGGAGAGGGGATTAAGAGCGCCGCTTAAAGGAGCTCCAGAGATAGGCGCGAGCTGCGGCTATCAGCGCGGACCACAGAGATGGGCATGAGACGTTAAGGCTGCTGCTGCGGCCACCAAGAAGGCTGTGTGCAAGCACAGGTTACTATCCACACCTCCCCTCCTGGGAGCCTGTGCAGCCCACCACTGCCAGGGTCCCGTGATCCAAGCACAACTTCCCTGGGAGAACACATGGCGCGCCTCAGGCTGTTGCAATGTCACACTGGCCTCTGCCACTTTAGGCTTGCCCTGAACTCCGTACCCTCCCTCCCCCCAGCCTGAGTGAACCAGAGTCCCCAAATCAGCTGCTCCTTTAACCCTGTCCTGTCTGAGTGGGAGCAGATGGTCTCAGGCAACCTACACGCAGAGGCGGGGCCAAATCCAAAGCTGAACCCCAGGAGCTGTGCGAACAAAGAAGAGAATGGGAAATCTCTACCAGCAGCCTCAGGAGCAGCGGATTAAATCTCCACATTCAACTTGATGTACCCTGCATCTGTGGAATACCTGAATAGACAACGAAGCATCCCAAAATTGAGGAGGTGGACTTTGGGAACAACAATATATATATATTTTTCCCTTTTTCTTTTTTTGTGAGTGTGTATGTGTATGCTTCTGTGTGTGATTTTGTCTGTATAGCTTTGCTTTAACCATTTGTCCTAGGGTTATGTCTGTCCGTTTTTCTTTTTAGTATAGTTTTTAGCGCTTGTTATCATTGGGGGATTTGTTTTTTGGTTTGGTTGCTCTCTTCTTTATTTTTTTTTATTACTTAAAAATTTTTTTAATAATTATTTTTTATTTTAATAACTTTATTTGATTTTATTTTCTCTTCTTCTTTCTTTTTTTTTTTCTCCCTTTTATTCTGAGCCGTGTGGATGACAAGCTCTTGGTGCTCCAGCCAGGTGTCAGGGCTGTGCCTCTGAGGTAGGAGAGCCAAGTGTAGGACATTGGTCCAGAAGAGACCTCTCAGCTCCACATAATATCAAATGACAAAAATCTCCCAGAGACCTCCATCTCAACGCCAAGATCCAGTTCCACTCAATGACCAGCAAGCTCCAGTGCTGGACACCCTATGCCAAACAACTAGCAAGACAGGAACACAACCCCACCCATTAGCAGAGAGGCTGCCTAAAATCATAATAAGGCCACAGACACCCCAAAACACACCAACAGATGTGGACCTGCCCACCAGAATGACAAGATACAGCCTCATCCACCAGAACACAGGCACTAGTCCCCTCCACCAGGAAGCCTACACAACCCACTGAACCAACTTTAGCCACTGGGGACAGACAGCAAAAACAACGGGAACTACGAACCTGCAGCCTGTGAAAAGGAGACCCCAAACACAGTAAGTTAAGTAAAATGAGAAGACAGAGAAACACCCAGCAGATGAAGGAGCAAGGTGAAAACCCACCAGATCTAACAAATGAAGAGAAAATAGGCAGTCTACCAGAAAAAGAATTCAGAATAATGATAGTAAAGATGATCCAAAATCTTGGAAATAGAATGGAGAAAATACAAGAAATGTTTAACAGGGACCTAGAAGAACTAAAGAGCAAACAAACAGGATGAACAACACAATAAATGAAATTTAAAATTCTCTAGAAGGGATCAATAGCAGAATAACTGAGGCAGAAGAACTGATAAGTGACCTGGAAGATAAAATAGTGGAAATTATTAAACTACTGCAGAGCAGAATAAAGAAAAAAAAATGAAGAGAAGTGAGGACAGTCTCAAAGACCTCTGGGACAACATTAAATGCACCAACATTCGAATTTTAGGGGTCCCAGAAGACAAAGAGAAAAAGAAAGGGACTGAGAAAATATTTGAAGAGATTACACTTGAAAACTTCCCTAATATGGGAAAGGAAATAGTTAATCAACTCCAGGAAGCACACAGAGTCCCATACAGGATAAATCCAAGGAGAAACACGCCAAGACACATATCAGTCAAACTATCAAAAACTAAATACAAAGAAAAAATATTAAAAGCAGCAAGGGAAAAACAACAAATTACATACAAGGGAATCCCCATAAGGTTAACAGCTGATCTTTCAGCACAAACTGTGCAAGCCAGAAGGGAGTGGCAGGACATATTTAAAGTGATGAAGGGGAAGAACCTACAACCAAGGTTACTCTACCCAGCAAGGATCTCATTCAGATTTGATGGAGAAATTAAAACTTTTACAGACAAGCAAAAGCTAAGAGAATTCAGCACCACCAAACCAGCTTTACAACAAATGCTAAAGGAACTTCTCTAGGCAGGAAACACAAGAGAAGGAAAAGACCTACAATAACAAACCCAAAAAAGTTAAGAAAATGGTAATAGGACATGCATATCGATAATAACCTTAAATGTAAATGGATTAAATGCTCCAACCAAAAGACATAGACTGGCTGAATGGATACAAAAACAAGACCCGTATATATGCTGTCTATAAGAGACCCACTTCAGACCTAGGGACACATACAGACTGAAAGTGAGAGGACGGAAAAAGATATTCTTTTTCCGGCAAATGGAAATCAAAGCTGGCATAGCAATTCTCATATCAGACAAAATAGACTTTAAAACAAAGATTATTACAAGAGACAAAGAAGGACACTACATAATGATCAAGGGATCGATCCAAGAAGAAGGTATAACAATTGTAAATATTTATGCACCCAACATAGGAGCACCTCAGTACATAAGGCAAGTACTAACAGCCATAAAAGGGGAAATTGACAGTAACACAGTCATAGTAGGGGCCTTTAACACCCCACTTTCACCAATGGACAGATCATCCAAAATGAAAATAAATAAGGAAACACAAGCTTTAAGTGCTACATTAAACAAGATGTACTTAATTGATATTTATAGGACATTCCATCCAAAAACAACAGAATACACTTTCTTCTCAAGTGCTCATGGAACATTCTCCAGGATACATCATATCTTGGGTCACAAATCAAGCCTTGGTAAATTTAAGAAAATTGAAAATCATATCAAGTATCTTTTCCGACCACAATGCTATGAGACTAGATATCAATTACAGGAAAGACTCTAAAAAATACAAAACCATGGAGGCTAAACAATACACTACTTAATAACCAAGAGATCACTGAAGAAATCAAAGAGGAAATGAAAAAATACCTCGAAACAAATGACAATGAAAACACAACGACCCAAAACCTATAGGATACAGCAAAAGCTGTTCTAAGACAGAAGCTTATAGCAATACAATCGTACCTTAAGAAACAAGAAACATCTCAAGTAAACAACCTAACATTACACCTAAAGCAATTAGAGAAAGAAGAACAAAAAAGCCCAAAGTTAGCAGAAGGAAAGAAATCATAAAGATCAGATCAGAAATAAATGAAAAGAAATGAAGGGAACAATAGCAAAGATCAATAAACTAAAAGCTCATTCTTTGAGAAGATAAACAAAATTGATAAACCATTAGCCAGACTCATTAGGAAAAAAACAGAGAAGACTGAAATCAATAGAATTAGAAACGAAAAAGGAGAAGTAACAACTGACACTGCAGAAATACAATGGATTATGAGAGATTACTACAAGCAACTATATGCCAATAAAATGGACAACCTGGAAGAAATGGACAAGTTCTTAGAAATGCACCACCTTTGGATACTGAGAGAGGAAGAAATAGAAAAAATGAACAGACCAATCACCAGTACTGAAATTGAAACTGTGATTAAAAATCTTCCAACAAACAAAAGCCCAGGACCAGATGGCTTCACAGGAGAATTCTATCAAATATTTAGGGAACAGCTAACACCTACCCTTCTCAAAGTCTTACAAAATATAGCAGAGGGAGGAACACTCCCAAACTCATTCTACGAGGCCACCATCACCCTGATTTCAAAACCAGACAAAGATGTCACAAAGAAAGAAAACTACAGGCCAGTATCACTGATGAACATAGATGCAGAAATCCTTAACAACATACTGGCAAACAGAATCCAACAGCACATTGAAAGAATCATACACCATGATAAAGTGGGGTTTATCCCAGGAATGCAAGGATTCTTCAGTATATACAAATCAATCAATGTGATATACCGTATTAACAAACTGAAGGTGAAAAACCATATGATCATCTCAATAGATGCAGATAAAGCTTTTGACAAAATTCAACACCCATTTATGATAAAAACCCTCCAGAAACTAGTCATAGAGGGAAATTACCTCAGCATAATAAAGGCCATATATGACAAACCCACAGCCAACATCGTCCTTAATGGTGAAAAACTGAAACCATTTCCACTAAGATCAGGAACAAGACAAGGTTGCCCACTCTCACCACTCTTACTCAACATAGTTTTGGAAGTTTTAGCCACAGCAATCAGAGAAGAAAAAGAAATAAAAGGAATCCAAATCGGAAAAGAAGAAGCAAAGCTGTCACTGTTTGTAGGTGACATGATACTATACTATACATAGATAATCCTAAAGATGCTACCAGAAAACTACTAGAGCTAATCAATGAATTTGGTAAAGTTGCAGGATACAAAATTAATGCACAGAAATTTCTTGCATTCCTATACACTAATGATGGAAAATCTGAAAGTGAAATTAAGAAAACACTCCCATTTACCATTGCAACCAAAAGAATAAAATATCTAGGAATAAACCTACCTAAGGAGACAAAAGACCTGTATGCAGAAAATTATAAGACACTGGTGAAAGACATTAAAGATGATACAAATAGATGGACAGGTATACCATGTTCTTGGATTGGAAGAATCAACATTGTGAAAATGACTCTACTACCCAAAGCAATATACATATTCAATGCAATCCCTGTCAAACTACCACTGGCATTTTTCACAGAACTAGAATAAAAAATCTTACAGTTTTTAGGGAAACACAAATGACCCCAAATAGCCAAAGCAATCTTTTGAGAAAGTAAAACAGCTGGAGGAATCAGGCTCCCTGACTCAGACTATACTACAAAGCTACAGTAATCAGGACAGTATGGTACTGGCACAAAAACAGAAATATAGTTCAATGGAACAGGATAGAAACCCCAGAGATAACCCCACGCACATATGGTCACCTTATCTTTGATAAAGGAGGCAAGAATATACAGTGGAGAAAAGACAGCCTCTTCAATAAGTGGTGCTGGGAAAACTGGACAGCTACATGTAAAAGAATGAAATTAGAACATTCCCTAACACCATACACAAAAATAAACTCAAATTGGATTAAAGACCTAAATGTAAGGCCAGACACTATTAAACTCTTAGAGGAAAACATAGGCAGAACACTCCATGACATAAATCACAGCAAGATCTTTTTTGACCCACCTCCTAGAGAAATGGCAATAAAAACAAAAATAAACAAATGGGACTTAATGAAACTTCAAAGCTTTTGCACAGCAAAGGAAACCATTAACAGGACCAAAAGACAACCCTCAGAATGGGAGAAAATATTTGCAAATGAAGCAACTGACAAAGGATTAATCTCCAAAATTCATAAGCAGCTCATGCAGCTCAATATCAAAAAAACAAGCAACTCAATCCAAAAATGGGCAGAAGACCTCAATAGACATTTCTCCAAAGAAGATGTACAGATTGCCAACAAACACATGAAAGAATGCTCAACATCATTAATCATTAGAGAAATGTAAATCAAAAGTACAATGAGATATCATCTCATACTGGTCAGAATGGCCATCATCAAAAAAATGTACAAAGAATAAATGCTGGAGAGGGTGTGGAGAAAAGGGAACCCTCTTGCCCTGTTGGTGGGAATGTAAATTGATGCAGCCACTATGGAGAATAGTATGGAGATTCCTTACAATCTAAAAATAGAACTACCATACAACCCAGCAATCCCACTACTGGGCATATACCCTGAGAAAACCATAATTCAAAAAGAGTCATGTACCACAGTGTTCATTGCAGCTTTATTTACAATAGCCAGGACATGGAAGCAACCTAAGTGTCCATCAACAGATGAATGGGTAAAAAAAGATGTGGCACATATGTACAATGGAATATTACTCAGCCTTAAAAAGAAATGAAATTGAGTTATTTGTAGTGAGGTGGATGGACCTAGAGTCTGTCATACAGAGTGAAGTAAGTCAGAAAGAGAAAAACAAATACTGTATGCTAACACATATATATGGAATCGAAAAAAATAAAAAAGGTTATGAAGAACCTAGGGGCAAGATGGGAATAAAGACGCAAACTACTAGAGAATGGACTTGAGGATATGGGGAGGAGGAAGGGTAAGCTGGAACAAAGTGAGAGAATGGCATGGACATATATACACTAACAAATGTAAAATAGAAAGCTAGTGGGAAGCAGTCGCATAGCACAGGGAGATCATCTCGGTGCTTTGTGACCACATAGAGAGGTGGGATAGGGAGGGTGGCCAGGAGGGGGATGCAAGAGGGAGGAGCTATGGGGATGTATATGTGTATGTATAACTGATTCACTTTGTTATCATGCAGAAACTAACACACTATTGTAAAGCAATTATACTCCAATAAAGATGTTAAAAAATTTTTTTATCTCTAACTTTGGCAGAGATATGAGGCAAACAAGCATTTGCATACTTTGTTATTAGGAATTAAGTTGGTAATGACCAATATGAAAGACTAATTGATGGTATTTATCAAAAATTAAAATGTACATACTCTCTGACCTACCTATAAGAGTTATTCTGGGGCTTCCCTGGTGGCGCAGTGGTTGAGAATCTGCCTGCCAATGCAGGGGACACGGGTTCGAGCCCTGGTCTGGGAGGATCCCACATGCCGCGGAGCAACTAGGCCCATGAGCCACAACTACTGACCCTGCGCGTCTGGAGCTTGTGCTCCGCAACAGGAGAGGCCGCGACAGTGAGAGGCCCGCGCACCGCGATGAAGAGTGGTCCCCACTTGCCACAACTAGAGAAAGCCTTCGCACAGAAGCGAGGACCCAACACAGCAAAAATAAATAAATTAATTTAAAAAAGAAAGCTGTTGTATGTAGAAAACTTTAAAAAAAAAAAGAGTTATTCTGCAGGTACCTCACGCACATACACAAAGCTGCTTATATACTGATATTCATTACCAAATTGTTTGTAATAGTAAATGATTGGGAAAAAAGTAATGCCCAACAACAGGGAGCTGGTTAAGTAAATTATGGTCAGTTAAATATTATGCAACCATCAAAAGTGGTAATGTGTGGTGCAACCACGGTGGAAACAGTTGGCAGTTTTTTACAAAGTTAAAAATATACCTGCCCCATGACCCACCCAAGAGAAATGAAAACACATTTGCAATAACAGATGAATAGATAAAGAAATTGTGGCATATTCATGTAAAGGAATAATATTAAGCAATAAAGAAGGAGTGAAGTACTGAACATGCAACAACATGGATTTATCTCAAAAATATTCTCTTGAAAGAAAGAGGGTAGACACTGAAGTGTATATATTCTGTGATTCTTTTTATATAAAGTTCAAGAAGAGGCAAAACTAAGCTATGGTGGTAGACAATTAAAACAGTGGCTGCTGTTAGGGGTGGAGATAGTGGAGACCAGAAGGAGGCCTAGGAGAACTTTCTGAGGAAGTGTTCTATATCTTGGTTAAAAAGTGTTACATGTGTGTATACATTTGTCAAAATGAATTGAACTGTACCCTTAAAATCTGTGCATTTTATTTATGTAAATTATATCTCAAATGAGAATTGAAAAACAGAAAAAAATAAGATAAATCTATAGTGATATAGAAAAGTTTCTAATATATTTTTGGTTTTATTATTCGTTGAGTTGGAAATAATTTTCAACTCATAGAAAAATTTCAAGAATAAGAGTAAAGGGACTTTCCTGGTGGCGCAGTGGTTAAGAATCCGCCTGCCAATGCAGGGGACACAGGTTCAAGCCCTGGTCCGGGAAGATCCCACATGCCGTGGAGCAACTAAGCCCGTGTGCCATAACTACTGAGCCTGCACTCTAGAGCCCGCGAGCCACAACTAGTGAAGCCCATGTGCCTAGAGCCCGTGTTCTGCAACAAGAGAAGCCACCGCAATGAGAAGCCTGTGCACCACAACAAAGAGTAGCCCCCGCTCAACACAACTAGAGAAAGCCCGTCCGCAGCAATGAAGACCCAATGCAGCCAAAAATAAAATACATTTATTAAAAAAAAATTTTTAGGAGGGAAACACAGAGATGGATTCAGGTTTGTTTGTTTGTTTTTTCCCCTTCTCTTATGTTATAAAAATAAAATTTTAAATTCCCAAACTCCTTTCCATAAGTGAAGGAGAAAGGCATGGAACATGGAGCCTGACAAGGTTAACATAGTGATATGTAGAATCAAATCCCACTAAACTTAAGTTCCTTGAACACAGGGGTTTTTGTGCTTGCTTTTATCCCTCAGAGCCTGGCAGTTATTAGAGGTTCAGTACAGATATGTTGAATGAGTCAGTCAATTTTGTTTTACCTGTAGACTTTGGGGGTCTAACATATTCTTTTCATCCCAAAGTGGATTTATCACTTGACTAATACTATATAATAATAGAAAAAAGCCTATATCCTCATGTCCTCTGACCAAGAATCTGTTCTAAGAATTGTACATGTTGGATATGACATGGTACAGTCAGTGCTGCCACAGGAAGAAATGAGGGGGAGGCTTTGAAGGAAGAAGTTTATTATACTCACAGGTCAAAATAATCAATGACTGAAGAAATATAAAATCATCAGTTAAAGGCTACAAGGGGGGTGTGTTTCAGAGATGAGAGTGAGTAGGGGTATGATATTGTCCCTGCTACAGAGAGCCGGGACTGCTCCCTGGGCAGGACCACTGCAGTGGGGTAGAAAGGGACAGATTGGAGTATGTCATCCTCCTCTAGATGTCTGGGCATTTGTTCATCAGCAGGCTTGTTAATTTATGAAAACCCACTCACAATCACCTCCAAACTTTCTCCACATGAGATAAGTTGGGGGCATATCACCATCCCTCATAGAAGGGGCATCAGTGTAGTGAATCTTCTCAGTCCATACTCCTCAATAGGTCCTTGTGTTCTAATTTTATTTTGATATTCACCAGCCCACCCTTTATTGGAATTTTCATTGCAGATTTTTAGGTCTCAGTACAGCGTTTGCTTTTGGTGGCTGAAGGATATACTTTAGCCTGGGAACTTTTGACAAAAATTTACCTAAAGCAAGACCTGACTTCTAGGCAGCTTAGAACTGAACTCACTGATTCAAGTCACTGTTTTGTTGCAGGCTGTTCAACGCTGCTGTTCCTCACTCAAAGGGGGAAACTGGAAAGAGTTACTTACTGGTTGAAGTAACCATCTTTGGATATAAATGCCTGATTAGGCAAAATTGAAGTACTGTTTAAACAATAGTAGGGACTTCCATGGTGGTCCAGTGGTTGAGGCTCTTCGCTTCCATGTCCCCTGTGCGGACAGGGGACATGGGTTCGGTCCCTGGGGGAACTAAGATCCTGCATGCTGCATGGCACAGCCAAAAAATAAAATAAAATAAAATTTTAAATTAAATAACAGGGCTTCCCTGGTGGCGCAGTGGTTGAGAGTCTGCCTGCCGATGCAGGGAATGCAGGTTCGTGCCCTGGTCCGGGAGGATCCCACGTGCCGTGGAGCGGCTGGGCCCGTGAGCCATGGCCGCGGAGCCTGCGCTCAGCAACGGGAGGGGCCACAACAGTGAGAAGCCCGCATACGGAAAAAAAAAAATTAAATAACTGTAGAATCTAGATGAGCTACTTAATTATCTGTGAGTAATAATTGGGTTTTTTCTGTTTTAGATCGTTATGTTAAACTCTGTTTCTGACCTTCATGACTACATCGACAAAAGCCAACTGACAGAGGACTTAGGGGGAACTTTGGAATATCACCACAGTCAGTGGATAAATCATCGAACTGTAAGTACCAATTTATGTGCCCTTTTCAGTGTCCCTCCTGGTTTTCTAGAGACAGGAGACCTAGAGATCAACTGTTGGGCAGTCATTGCCCGTGACTGCCTAACATTGGGAAGGTTGGGTTTTCTAAGCAACAGGCTTGGGGAGAGACAAGGTGCAAGGATAAAAGCTAGGGCTTCTCTTGCTGATTACCTTCGTCTTGGCTCATTTTCTGGTATGGGGATTTTGGGGGACTTGATTTAGGGTGCACCTGGGGAGTTTGCAAAATACCCTGCTATACTTCAGAGAATTTAATTTACTTGATCTAGGATGGGTCTCAGGCATTAGTGGGTCACAAAACTCCCCAGATGATTCTAGTGTACAGACAGATTGAAACCCACCAAGTCAGAAGAAGCTGTATTTAAATGTTGCCACCATTGCTTCTTATTTGAGCTCAGGGGAGTTACTAAACCTCTCTGAGTTTGTCTTCTCCCCTGCAACTAACACAGTGGTTCTCAGCTTGGGGCAATATTTCCCCCAGAGGACATTTGTTGATGTCTTTAGATAGATGTTTCTTATAGTCATAACTTGGGGACAGGGGTGTTCCTGGCATATCCTGGGTAGGAGCCAAGGATGCTGCTAAACATCTTAAAATGCACTAGACAGCCCCCCACAATAAAGAATTATCTGGACCAACATATCAGTAGTGCCAATGGTAGGAAACCTTGGACTAACAAAAGCTACCTGAAGGTTTGATATGCAGAATAAGTGATATAATGTCTATGAAAGCATCTGAAATATAGTATTTTACTTTTTCCTGCTTACTCATAGTGATGGTTATTATGCTAAACTAGAAGGGTCAGGAACATTAAGGAAAAAGTGAGATTGAAACTCAGCAAATAATGTTTGTCTATATAAAGTTGTCATTCCCCTTTCCCTGCTCTCCTAGCCCCATACCCTTGAGAAGATTAGGTTTTCTATGCAAAATCAGAAGCTGCTTTCACCATCCTGAAAACACCTTGCAGTGTCAGCACACTTCTCTATCTACTCACTTTGGAAACATGTTGTTCAACATTTACTGATGAGGACTTCCCTGGTGCCACAGTGGTTAAGAATCCGCCTGCCAATGCAGGGGACACAGGTTCGAGCCCTGGTCCGGGAAGATCCCACATGCTGTGGAGCAACTAAGCCCATGCGCCACAACTACTGAAGCCTGTGTGCTTAGAGCCCGTGCTCTGCAACAAGAGAAGCCACCTCAATGAGAAGCCCACACACCGCAACAAAGAGTACCCCCACTCTTTGCAACTAGAGAAAACGTGTACACAGCAGTGAAGAAATTTTTTTAAAAAATTTACTGATGAACAAACACCTCAACTACGTTTGATTAAGTAGGAGAATTCACCCTGTTTTAGAGTGTAATGTTTTCTTTTGGGTTTTGTTTTTTTTGGTTTTGTTTATAAATTTATTTATTTTATTTATTTATTATTTTTGGCTGCATTGGGTCCTCGTTGCTGTGCGTGGGCAGAGATAGTTGCGGCGAACTGGGGCTACTCTTCCTTGCGGTGCACGGGCTTCTCTTGTTGCAGAGCACAGGCTCCAGGCATGCGAGCTTCAGTAGTTGTGGTTCGTGGGCTTTACAGAGTAAAGAGGTGGTTTATCTAAGGTCATATGGCCAAGTAGTGGCAGAGCCAAGACTAAGGCCGAGCTTTTTTGAATCACTCTATTAGGGGCAGGTCCTCTGTACAATTTCCAATTAGTGATTACTAATAATCACCAATTACTAATAATCACTAATCAGACACATGGAATCAAGTTATTTTGTTAATTGGACTTGCCACAGGAAACCTTTGGCTTTCCCCTATTTCTAGGATGACATTTCCAGGCTTTACACCTGATTCTCTTAGTTCTTACTGTTACATTTGTAAGGTACTCATCTGTGCCCAAGATCCTTTCAAATTTGCCATTCCTTTTGATCCTCAGAAAACTCCTGAAAAAATAGAACAACTATTGGTTGAATCCTGCCTTCTTTCCTTCCTTACTATCCTAGTAATATGATCTTGGCCAATTTACTTGACCTGCTAGAGCTTCAGTTACCTCTTCTATAAAATGGAGATAAAATGCCTTCCACTCTAGATTATTGAGATGATAGACAGATGTATAGCACAAAGGACAATGCATGGCCTATTTCGTATACTCAGGAAATAGTTCTCCTGTCCTATTGAGACAGCATATTGGTGAATGTTAATCCCTCCACACTGTTATGATTGTCTGAACTTCCAGGCCATTGAAAACTTTGCTCTGGCGTTGAAGAGCACTGCTCAGATGCTCCAGACTTTTGGGGCCTGCCTAGCCACAACAGAACTGCCCAGAAGCATACCATCCTCTGAAGACCTTCTCATGTCCCACACAAGGCAGCAGGGCAAGTTGCAGGTGAGTGGTCAGTAATCTCTCAGAGGCCAGCCTATGTGCTGGCAGATGGTCAGCTTCCTGGAGAGTGCTGGGAGCAGAATTAAAAGTTAGGCCCTCTTCTTCCCACTTCTCCAGTAACTTGGCCGCCACTAATCACCTTTAATCTTCTAGATAGGCAGTGTGTAAAGAGGAAAATCTCTTAATGGCTGGGTAGTACATGTGAAATGATTGCAGGTTGTGAGAAGCAGCCCTTTAAAAGGGAACTCATTCCAGCTTTCTGCTGGTGAGACAAGGTGTGTGAACATCGCTTTAAGGTCCACACTCCTATGATCTTCTCAGGACAGAACAAGATACGATGGGCTGAAATTGCAGGGAGGAAGGGAGGAAGAGATGGGAGTCGGCTTTTGAAGCGTAAGCTTTCCTGAGGCTGTTGTGAAGTCTTGGGGCAGACTAGTAAGCTGATTTATTGCTTCACTCTCTCAGGGATGTGTCTTTTTCTTTGGGAACCAATATGAGAAAGAGAACTATGAAAGGTGCTCTGAACTGGGTTTAAGGAGAGGCACCTACTGAAGGATTCATAAAAACATGTCAGAACCTGCTGGAAAGGCAGCTTGGCAGCTTCTTTTAGGCCATGCAGTAAAGGGAAGTCTTCTCAGGGCTTACTGGCTGGGTGTCAGCCACTTTCTGTCTCCAGAAACAGACCAAGTCTATTATTTCGCAGGAGACCAGAACTCAGCAGGGCAGCAACTCAAGGATTTGAAGGTTGATACATCATAGCATTGCATGTATACTTACTGTGTTGAGCTTAAGAAGAGCTGAACTCTTTTATCTGTGACCCAAAATTTGCAAAAACTTTGCTTTGCTAGGTGATTGATTTTTTATTTATTCAGCATGTATTGATGACCCACCACCACATGCCAAGAAAACAAACAAACAAAATGCAAACTCAAGGAACTCATAGTTTAGTTAAGGGAGTCAGAGTCTAGTAGTTGAGGCAAATTAATTCTTCCATGTGTCAGGGAGCACTGTTTAATTCTATCTTTAAGGGTCTTGGTTACCAAAAAGAGTTCAAAATGTATTCTCAAAATTACTCTGAGTAACCAAAAGATCTGGTTTGAAGCTGTAGAAGCCTGAAAGCATCCTGGAATTTTCCCTGGAAATGCCACTGAGAAGCTTGACCATTTTCTTTGCCAAACATATGGGCCAAGTTTACCTCCCATGTTTCTTGGAAGAGACGGCATGGGGTGTGGAAGGCTGGGTCGAGTGTGCCTCTGTGAAGACTGCTAGAAAAGGGTTGGTGATCCACGCCCACAGGTCACAGACCACAGGAGCCTACAAAGCAGTCAGTTAGTATATAGGTGTGATGTTGAGCATCAGAGCTTCAGCCTGGGCTCATGAGCAAGTGTGTTCTGTGCCTCATTCCAAGAAGGGTTGGGAGAGGTTGCAGAGCAGAATCAGCAAGATGACAATGTGGCCAATCATGGAGGCCTCTGGGGAAAAGGTGAAAACAAATTGGATTTTAGATGAGGACACATATCTGAGGGCTGAAACCAGCCAGTCAGATCCTGCTGTATGTGCAGTGAGGGTTCCCAGGGAAGGCAGATGGGTGGGTGTTCTGTCATCTCTACACAGACCAAGAGTTCCACAAAGGGAAAGGGAAGGAAAGAACCAGTCTCCAAGATGGATAAGGTCATTTTCTGGTTCATGGTGGCCAGCTGTTCTTGGAATTAAAACACTATGTGTGTGAGTCAAATTTGACTTCTTTCATATCTTATAAATTAGAAGCAAAAATTCCAAAATCATTAAACTAGGTTTAGATTTTTCCTTCTTCCCATCCAAAAAAGCTTTAGAGAGAGAAAGAGTTTATATTACAAAAAAGGAATACTATTTAAACTTTTGCAAATAACTTAGTAGTTTTTGTGATTATTTTACATAATTTTATTTTTATTTGAGTATTTTCCTATTTTTTAAAACCAAAGTTTCTATAACTAGTTGAATAATTTTTTTTATTTGGAAAGCATCTTTTCCAAGTGAAAAAATAGTGTAAGATTCATCCTCAGAACAGTGAACTTTTAAATCTATTTAAATATCTATACAAGTTACAGTGTATGATTTAAGGCTTCCTCCCAGCCCAGAGAGTTTTTGTCTGAACAGCACAGCATTAAGAGATTGGTTTGATTTCTTGACTTCCTTTCTCTAGGGGATCTTTGAGAACCCTTATTTTAGGCTCACATAAGCACATAGTTGCCTCTGCAATCAACCAGTCCCATACAGGATAAACCCTAGGAGAAACACACCAAGACATATTAATCAAACTAACAAAAATTAAATTCAAAGAAAAAATACTAAAAGTAGCAAGGGAAAAGCAAAAAATAACATACAAAGGAATCCCCATAAGGTTATCAGCTGATTTTTCAGCAGAAACTCTGCAGGCCAGAAGGGAGTGTCAGGATATACTTAAAGTGGTGAAGTAGAAAAACCCATAACCAAGCTTACTCTACCCATCAAGGATCCCATTCAGATTTGATGGAGAAATCAAAAGCTTTACAGACAAGCAAAAGCTAAGAGAATTCAGCACCACCAAACCAACTTTACAACAAATGCTAAAGGAACTTCTTTAGGCAGGAAACACAAGAGAAGAAAAAGACCCACAAAAGCAAACCCAAAACAATTAAGAAAACGGTAATAGGAACATACATATCAATAATAACCTTGAATGTAAATGGATTAAATGCTCCAACCAAAAGACACACACTGGCTGAATGGATACAGAAGCAAGACCCGTATACATGCTGTCTCTTGTAGAGACCCACTTTTGACCAAGGGATGCATACAGACTGAAAATGAAGGGATGGAAAAAGATACTCCATGCAAATGGAAATCAAAAGAAAGCTGGAGGGCTTCCCTGGTGGCGCAGTGGTTGAGAATCTGCCTGCTAATGCAGGGGACATGGGTTCGAGCCCTGGTCTGGGAAGATCCCACATGCCGCGGAGCAGCTAGGCCCGTGAGCCACAACTACTGAGCCTGCGCATCTGGAGCCTGTGCTCTGCAACAAGAGAGGCCGCGATAGTGAGAGGCCCGTGCACCGCGATGAAGAGTGGCCCCCGCTTGCCACAACTAGAGAAAGCCCTCGCACAGAAACGAAGACCCAACACAGCAAAAATAAATAAATAAATTAATAAACTCCTACCCCCAACATCTTCTAAATAAATAAATAAATAAAAAATAAAAGCTGGAGTAGCAGTACTCGTATCAGATAAAATAGACTTTAAAAAAAAGACTGTTACAAGAGATAAGGAAGGACATGACATAATGATCAAGGGATCAATCCAAGAAGAAGATATAACAATTATAAATATTTATGCACCCAACATAAGAGCACCTCAATACATAAGGCAAATGTTTACCATCAAAAAAAGGGGAAATTGACAGTAACACAATAATAGTAGGGGACTTTAACACCCCACTTACACCAATGGACAGATCATCCAAACAGAAAATAAATAAGGAACCACAAGCTTTAAATGACACAGTAGATCAGATAGACTTGATTGATATTTATAGGACATTCCACCCAAAAGTGGCAGAACACACTTTCTTCTCAAGTGCACAAGGAACATTCTCACATCTTGGGTAACAAATCAAGCCTCAGAAAATTTAAGAAAATTGAAATCATATCAAGCATCTTTTCTGACCACAATGCTATGAGATTAGAAATCAGTTACAGGAAAAAAACTGAAAAAACACAAATACATGGAGGCAAAACAGTGCACTACTGAATAACCAAGAGGTCACTGAAGAAGTCAAAGAGGAAATTAAAAAATACGTAGAAACAAATGACAATGAAAACACTATGACCCAAAACCTATGGGACTCAGCAAAAGCATTTCTAAGAGGGAAGTTTACAGCAATACAATCTCACCTCCAGAAACAAGAAAAATCTCAAATAAACAACCTAATCCTACACTTATAAAACAACTAGAGAAAGAAGAGCAAAGAAAACCCAAAGTCAGTAGAAGGAAAGAAGTCATAAAGATCAGAGCAGAAATAATGAAATAGAAACAAAGAAAACAATAGCAAAGATCAATAAAACTAAAAGTTGGTTCTTTGAGAAGATAAATGAAATTGATAAACCTTTAGCCAGACTCATCGAGAAAAAAAGGGAGAGGACACAAATCAATAAAATTAGAAATGAAAAAGGAGAAATCACAACTGACAAAACAGGAATACAAAGAATTATAAAAGACTACAAATAACTATATGCCAATAAAATGGACAACCTTGAAGAAATGGACAAATTCTTGGAAAGGTACAATTTTCCAAGACTGAACCAGGAAGAATTAGAAACTATAAACAAACCCATCATAAGTAATGAAATTGAAACTGTAATTAAAAATCTTCCACCAAACAAAAGTCCAGGACCAGGTAGCTTCACAGGCGAATTCTATCAAACATTCAGAGAAGAGCTAACACCTGTCCTTCTCAAACTCTTGCAAAAAACTGCAGAGGGAGGAACCCTCCCAAATCTGTTCTATGAGGCCACTATCACCCTGTTACCAAAACCAGACAAAGATATCACAAACAAAGAAAACTACAGACCAATATCACTGATGAAGATAGATGCAAAAACCCACAACAAAATACTAGCAAACAGAATCCAACAACACATTAAAAGGATCATACACCATGATCAAGTGGGATTTATCCCAGGAATGCAAGGATTCTTCAGTGTATGCAAATCAATCAATGTGATACACCATATTAACAAATTAAGGAATAAAAACCATATGATCATCTCAATAGTTGGAGAAAAAGCTTCTGACAAAATTCAACACCCATTTATTATAAAAACTCTCCAGAAAATGGGCATAGAGGGAACTCACCTCAACATAAGAAAGGCCATATATGACAAACCCTCAGCAAACATCATTCTCAGTGGTAAAAAACTGAAAGCATTTCCACTAAGATCAGGAACAAGGCAAGGATGTCCACTCTTGCCACTGTTATTCAACATAGTTTTGGAAGTCCTAGCCACGGCAATCAGAAGAAAAAGAAATAAAAGGAATACAAGTTGGAAAAAAAGAAGTAAAACTGTCACTGTTTGCAGGTGACATGATACTATACATAGAAAATCCTAAAGATGTCACCAGAAAACTACTAGAACTAATCAATAAATTTGGTAAGGTTGCAGGATACAAAATTAATGCACAGAAATCTCTGGCATTCCTATACAGTAACAATGAAAAATCAGAAAGAGAAATTAAGGAAACACTCCCATTTACCATTGCAACAAAAAGAATAAAATACCTAGGAATATACCTACCTAAGGAGGCAAAAGACCTGTACTCAGAAAACTATAAAATGCTGATGAAAGAAATCAAAGATGACATAAACAGATGGAGAAATATACCATGTTCTTGGATTGGAAGAATCAACATTGTGAAAATGACTGTACTACCCAAAGCAATCTACAGATTCATTGTAATCCCTATCAAATTACCAATGGCATTCTTCACAGAATTAGAACAAAAAAGTTTACAATTTGTATGGAAACACAAAAGACTCCGAATAGCCAAAGCAATCTTGCGAAAGAAAAACGGAGCTGGAGGAATCAGGCTCCCTGGCTTCAGACTATACTACAAATCTACAGTAATCAAGACAGTATGGTACTGACACAAAAACAGAAATAATAGATCAACGGTACAGGACAGAATGCCCAGAAATAAACCCACGCACGTATGGTCACCTTATCTTTGACAAAGGAGGCAAGAATATACAATGGAGAAAAGACAGCCTCTTCAGTAAGTGGTGCTGGGAAAACTGGACAGCTACATGTAAAAGAATGAAGTTAGAACACTTCCTAAAGTAACCATACACAAAAATAAACTCCAAATGGATTAAAGACCTAAATGTAAGGCCAGACACTATAAAACTCTTAGAGGAAAACATAGGCAGAACACTCTATGACATAAATCACAGAACACTCTATGACAAAAATCACAGCAAGATCCTTTTTAAGCCACCTCCTAGAGTAATGGAAATAAAAACAAAAATAAACAAATGGGACCCAATTAAACTCAAAACGTTTTTCACAGCAAAGGAAGCCATAAACAAGAAAAGACAGCCCTCAGAATGGGAGAAAATATTTGCAAATGAAGCAACCAACAAAGGATTAATTTCCAAAATATACATGCAACTCATGGAGCTCAATATCAAAAAAACAAACAACCAAATCCAAAAATGGGCCGAAGACCTAAATAGATATTTCTCCAAAGAAGACATACAGATGGCCAACAAACATATGAAAAGATGCTCAACATCACTAATCATTAGAGAAATGCAAATCAAAACCACAATGAGGTATCCCCTCACACTGGTCAGAACTGCCATCATCAAAAAATCTAGAAACAATAAGTGCTGGAGAGGGTGTGGAGAAAAGGGAACCCTTTTGCACTGTTGGTGGGAATGTAAGTTGATACAGCCACTATGGAGAACAGTATGGAGGTTCCTTAGAAAACTAAAAATAGAACTACCATATGACCCAGCAATCCCACTACTGGGCATATACCCTGAGAAAACCATAATTCAAAAGGACACATGTACCTCAGTGTTCACTGCAGCACTATTTACAATAGCCAGGACATGCAAACAACCTAAAAGTCCAACAACAGTTGAATGGATAAAGAAGATGTGGTACATATATACAATGGAATATTACTCAGCCTTAAAGAAGAACGAAATTGGGTCATTTGTAGAGATGTGGATGGACCCAGAGTCTGTCATACAGAGTGAAGTAAGCCAGAAAGAGGAAAAGAAATATCGTATATTAACGCATATATGTGGAATCTAGAAAAGTACAGATGAACCTGTTTGCAGGGCAGGAATAGAGATGTTGATGTAGAGAACGGACATGTGGGCATGGGGTGAAGGGGAGGGGGGGACGAATTGGGAAATTAAGATTGACATATATACACTACCAAATATAAAATAGATAGGTAGCGGGAATATGCTGTAAAGCACAGGAAGCTCAGCTCTGTGCTCTGTGGCGACCTAGATGGGTGGGTTGCGGGGTGTGGGAGGGAGGAGATATAGGTATACATAAAGCAGATTTACTTCATTGTACAGCAGAAACTAACACAACATTGTAAAGCAATCGTACTCCAATAAAAAGAAAGACAAGAAAATGTTTCACACAAAAGGTTATACATGAATGTTCATAGCAGCATTATTCATAACATCCAAAAAGTGGAAACAGCCCATATATCCATCAACTGATGAAGGAATGGTTAAGTAAAATGTGATATATCCATACAATGGAATATTATTCAGCCATTGAAAGGAATGAAGTACTGATGCATGCTACAATATGTATGAACCTTGAAAGCCTTATACAAAGTGAAAGGAGCAAACACAGAAAAGCCACATATTGTATGATTCCATTTATGTGAAATATCCAGAATAGGTAAATCCACAGAGAAAGCAGGTAGATTAGTGGTTCCTGGGAGCTCAGAAGAGGGGGAAATGGAGAATGCCTGCTTATAGGTATGGGATTTCTTTCTGGGGGGTGATGAAAATGTTCTGGAAAAAAAATATGGAATTATACACTTTAAAATGTTGAATTTTATGATATATGAATTATATTTCTATTTAAAAAAAGAAAGATTTTTGGGCCCTAAGACAACAATAAATAACCACCAACCCTATATAGATATATACTTTCTTACCTTTTTTTTTTTTTTGCGGTACGTGGGCCTCTCACCGCCGCGGCCTCTCCCGCTGCGGAACACAGGCTCCGGACGCGCAGGCCCATCGGCCATGGCCCACGGGTGCAGCCGCTCCGCGGCAAGTGGGATCCTCCCGGACCGGGACACGAACCCGCATCCCCTGCATCCGCAGGCAGACTCTCAACCACTGCGCCACCCGGGAAGCCCTCTTACCCTGTTTTTGATGGCCTTGCAGAATTCTTTCTCAGCAAAACAGCTCTCCCTATTGTCTTTTTCCTTGCTGGTTTTTGAGGTAGCTCACAGAAGCAGGCAGTCTCCCTCTTGCATCTCAAAGAGGGTGATTCTCACTTCTCTGTTAGTCTTATTTCGACCAGAAACATGGGGCCTTGGCCTTTGGCTCTCACATGCTTTAGTCAACTAAGACACTGTACCATGTGTTCATTTAAGTAGGATAAGACTCCCATTTTTTGTTGTTGTTAAAATAAGAAAGCTAAAAGAGCCGTAGGCCTTTTTTCTCATCATGCAGGAGGAGAGGAAAGTGCCAGTGGTCCTTCAGTTATGTAACAGATCAATCTTTACAAATATGAATACTATTTAGTATTCAGTATTTGTTCCATTCAGTATTCATTCAGTTTTGTATTCAGAGAGGACAATTCCATCAATACTACCATGGTAACAAATAATCAAGAAGGTAATCATTCAGAATTACAAGTTTTGGGACTTCCCTGGTGATGCAGTGCTTAAGAATCCACCTGTCAATGCAGGAGACACCGGTTCGATCCCTGGTCCAGGAAGATCCCACATGCCATGGAGCAACTAAGCCCGTGTGCCACAACTACTGAGCCAGCGCTCTAGAGCCTGCGAGCCACAACTACTGAGCCCACGTGCCTCAACTACTGGAGCCCGCACACGTAGAGCCCATGCGCTGCAACAAGAGAAGCTACCGCAATGAGAAGGCCGTGCACTGCAATGAAGAGTAGCCCCCGCTCACCGAAACTAGAGAAAGCCTGTGTGCAGCAACGAAGACCCAACGCAGCCAAAAAATAAATTAAAAAAATTTTTTTTAAAGAAAAAGGTTTTAAAAAAATTTTTGCTTTAAAAAAAAATTACAAGGTATTTTCATAGGCCCTAGCAATAATTTTATAGTTTTAAGAGTTTTTAAAGTCCCTTTGTTCAAACTCTACTTGCAGTAACTCTACATAAGTTAGAAAGAGGTAGGCAGAGAGGTCTCATTTTTGCACAGGAAGACAGAATTGGAATTCTTATGAATACCAATAGGTATTTCAATAGATACAAAATGCCATAGGGTATTTTGATGTTAATACCCTAATAATCAGGGTTTTTAATCTAGTTTTATATCACAGGGAGATCTCTCTCAGCAGTTACTGAGGAAGGGGGATGTCTCATCTCTTTCAAGGACTTTTTTCTCTGAATTGTGAAGATTTGCATTTTAAAGGCCAGATTCTGGAATTCATTAGTCAACATTATAAACAACACAAGATAGTAGAGCTAACTTTTAATGGCAGATAGAGGGTAAGTATTAAAAGTGGAATAAGGAGTATAAAGCATTCATGTATTCTCTAGGCTCTGACTGATTGTTTTACTTCCTGCCTTACCTCCACACCCAGCCCATGACACAACCAAGCACAGGGCCTGGCATGTAAAAATAGTTCCTTATAGTAAATACATTTTAAATGAATGAGTATGTGTCTACATTCATGCTTACCCTTGTCACAGAAAAGAATTCCTCTCAGAAAAAAATAAATTCTTTTGACAGTGAAGTAGTCCCCAGTGCCTTGCTAAGTAGGTCTTCTTCTGACCAACTGCTTGTTTCCATAATGATGGAACCATGTTGAGTACACACTCGGACAGCCCTACCAGTTGTTAAAAGAATTAAAGATTTATATCCCTTGAGAGCTTCATTCTATCTCCCTGGCCCATTTCCTAGGACCCACAAGACCTCCTCGTGATTCTGGCAACCCTTTAACCCACTAAAGGGTTAACACCTGGACCACAGTTGGCCACAGGACTGTTTCAGCATTTCACAAACTCCGTTTTGGGGTTGGGCAACTTACCTTTATGCTGTCCAAGTACCATAGTTCCTTATTCTTTCCCTCCGTGTTTATGGCAGATTTTGGTAACCCTACTGAAGCTGACCATGTGGTCTGGTCCCAAAGTGTAACCAGGTTACAATTTTTCCTTGTATTTTTTAAAATTTATTTTTGGCCATGCTGTGCAGCATGCAGTATCTTAGTTCCCTAGCCAGGGATTGAACCTGTGCCCCCTGCATTGGGAGCACGGAGTCTTAACCTCTGGACCACCAGGGAAGTCCCTTTCCTTGTATTTTTAACCATGTAAAGGAAATACACAGTGTATGACATCACTTACTAAGATTCATCTTTTCACTCTCATATACTTTCCTCACATTCTGCAGCTTTTTGGCTGTATCTCTCTTCCAAGTTTCCCCTTCTAATGTCTCCTTCTTGCCCTAGCAATATGCTTCTTCTTCTTTGGTCCCTCCATCTTTCCTCCCAATTCTGTATTGCACATCCTGTGTGTGTATGAGTGTGTGTATAAATATATATAAATCAGATAATGGCTAATGCCACAATACTGCTGGAATGCCGGAAGCTTAGAAGCAGTTAAGAAACTGAGTAGAAAAGCCAAGGCCCTTTTTCATGGGGAGGAGGAGGAGGGAAAAGCTAAGAGCACTTACTATTGAGTGCTTTTTTCTCCCCCACCATATCTTATTTGTCTTTATCCATCTGCAATGTAATTTCTTTTAGACCATTTTTAATTCATCCAACCTACAAATATTTAACGAGCACTGATGAGATAAGAAATGAGGGCTGACACCTGAGAGTGGAGAAGAAGGGATATGTCCAGTTACCAGGCAGGAATACCAGTCAAGTGGCCGACTTGGGGCATTACCTGGAGAGGAGAGAGCCACAGGGGCTGTCCAAAGAATTTTGATCAGAGGAGTCAAATCTATCATCAGCCAGATCTTGGGACAAGTTTGAGGCTGGGTATAGGTAATGGAAGCCTTCAAAGGGGTGAATACTGGAGTGGGATGGGAGACGAGGAACGAAGGCATAAGGTTGAGAGGGCCTGGATTTCTGTGTGACTGGAGTGGAGAGTATCAAACTCCTCCCACAGGGAATGAGTTCTGCATCAGTGAGGCTGGAGATGGCTGGGCCTGGAGGAAGAGATGTAGTGTTCATGTGCATCGAGGAGATTGTTTTGTAGCTATGGGCCTATTCTTACCTTCCTGAGTGACCCAGGAAGAAAACCCAAAACTCTCAGCAGCAAAATTCTAGGCCAGGCTCCACCCCTTTTGGCTAACCTTATGCTTAATGCTCAGCATTGAGAGACCACCTGTATTATGTGAGTAGAGGACTAGAGCCACTGGATTTGGAAAGAGATAGGCTGACATCTTCCCCAGTTGCAATGCCCTAAGTCCCTATGTAAAAAGAGGAGAATAGAATTGCCTTGGAAATATGAATCTTTCCCTGTCAAACTGAAATTGCTACCCATCTCTGCTGAACTTTGATAACTGAACAAGGCCACACTCTGGGGGCAGGACTGGCAGGTGTTTATTGATGAGACCAGATGAAGTTTTTTTTTTATGGTCAACTAGCAATGATTACATTATTATTGCATGGCATTTTCCAGCACTTAACATTTGATATCTGTCATTTTCTTGTTTCTGGTCACTATCTTAGATTAAAACCAGATTTTATTAACTAATTGTTTTTAATTTACAACAACTTTAGATATACACAAAAACTTAACAGTTGTTGCTTTTGGAATGGGAAAGTGAATGGGCTGTGGACACAGACTTGATGTTATCAATATGTACCCTTTTGTATATTTTGAATTTTGTATTGTGTATGTATTACCTATTTAGGAATAAGTTAATCAATTTAAAAAGCTATAGCTTGACTTCTTTAGCATTTAATTTGCTATATAATAAAAATATACCGAGCTACCATCTTCCTCACCTCAAATCTACCTAGAATTTGCTTTTAATTCCTTCTAAGAGAGACTGTATTTTCCTTTCTCTAGGATGAGCTAAAATTACTCGGAAAGCAAGGGACCACATTGCTGTCATGTATTCAAGAACAAGCAACCAAAAGTCCCACCAGCAAACTTAGTCTCAATGAAGCTGAGAATGTAGCTACCATGGAAAGGTGAGTGAGAGGGGTGGAATCTGCTTTTTCAGAAGAGAATACATAGAACCAGATGATCTGAAACAACCAAGAACAGATTGGAACAGCTGCTTATGGGTCTTGGTGGGGTCACGAAAGAAGAATATTTGAGACAACAAAGGAAAAACCATGGTATCCTTCTGGCATCCATTTACAGAGATCTTTTTATGAGAATGCCATTCCCTCTTCCTATGATCTGCTTTCATCCCAGGATGTCAAAGAAGATGGTAGTATTTACTGAGCTTCATTGCCAAATAACAGTTTGGTTGGGTGCTGTGCTTTGCACACCTGTCTTCTTAGGTGGAAAGAAATAGAGAGAAAGGTAATGTTACCTGGGGTACATTTTAAAGCATAGCAGCTGCATCTGAAGTGAAGTTTCTGCCTAGTCCTGAGGGTGTCCTGATTAAAAAATGGGAAATGTGGAAACCAGCTGAACTAGGAGAATGTCATAGGTGACACAGACTTCATAATAAGGAGATTATCACAATTAGTAACACTGACTAAAAACACGGGTGTTATCTCCATGAGCCTGTGGAAATGAATGCTGACTGCATGTCCTTTCTTGTTCTTTCTTGACAGGTTATTAGTTCAGTTGAATGAAACAGAAAAAGCCTTTAGTCAGTTCTGGTCTGAGCATCACTTGAAGCTTAATCAATGCCTACAACTACAGCACTTTGAACACAATTTTTGTGAGGTATTATTTTCTTGTTTAATAAAACTTCCGTTATGTTTCAGTGACTTCTGGTTCTCTCTTCGCCCTTGAACTCTGGGCATCGGGCTTCCCTCCCCTCCCCAATCCAGTCCCCTCCTTATATCTTTGATTCCTCTTCTCACCTTTTCAGTGGGTTAGCAATGTACTAGAATCCCATTTTCCTGTTGGCATACATGGTATTTCAGTGATGGTTTACCTTCCTTTTTGATTCAGTGTAGCTTTAATATTCCGTTCACACGTGTCTCAGCACCCTCAGCTTAATCTGAAAGCTGATGATCTGTAGGAAAAAAAAATCTATATAGATACACATATGTCCTGAATCCTTTTTGGATTTTCAAGTTGTCTAGAGTATAACAAACCTATACCTCCAGATGGGTGTCCATTGGCTTATGTCTGGGCTTTTCTAATGTGTCTTTTAGGTTAAGCTTGCCCTGGACAACGTGTTGGCAGAGCAAGCAGAGTTTACAGACATCGGAGACAGTGCGATGCGTGTGGAGCAACTTCTTAAGGAATACAAAAAACTGGAAAGAGAAGGCCAGGTTTGCTTTTTTGCCATTTTTGTGGACCAGGAAGAGGGTCACTGTTGATGGTGACAGATCATGGCCACTCATTATTGATAGAAGGTTGCCAAAAGACACAGGAATGCCCAAATCCTGCCTTTTGAGTGACCTCATGCTCACTCCAGGTCTCCAGGGAGATATGCACATTAACAACTGTGAGGTGCGCTTCCCTGGTGGCACAGTGGTTGAGAGTCCGCCTGCCGATGCAGGGGACACAGGTTCGTGCCCCAGTCTGGGAAGATCCCACATGCCGCGGAGCGGCTGGGCCCGTGAGCCATGGCCGCTGAGCATCCGCAACAGGAGAGTCCACAACAGTGAGAGGCCCGCCTACCGCAAAACAAACAAGCAAACAAAACAAAACAAAAACAACTATGAGGAATGATGAGGGCAGTGAGAGTTCTGTTAAGGCTGCCAGAGCACCCAGTTGAGGCTGGGGGCTTCGGTGGGGTGAGAGTTCCAGGTGGCCCTGCCCATTCATGGAGTGACAGACTAGTGGGGGAAAAACAGGAAGTAAGGTCACACTGGGTATGTTACCCACTGGGCCAGAGGTTGGGGCAGGAGTTGGTGGTAAGGAGGGGAAGCTTTTAATGGGCAAACGAGAGAAAAATAACTAGTTTTATAATAGGCAAGATGGGGAAATGGGGGAAATTGGTCCACATTAGTTCTGTTGCTACAGAGAGTTGACAAAGCTTTCTGCTTTCTCATGCTCAGAGTTGTAAATATCAAACTTGTAAAGGAACTTGAAAGGAATATATGTTTCAGATTCTCATACCAGAGTTAAACAGTTTCCCAGATCTGAACACAAATCAGCACTTAGGAGTGAGTCTATCTTAAGTCCTTACAAATTTGGCTTATATGAATTTAAGAAAGCCCAGTCATCTCTTTCCAGAGAAGTTCCTTTCTGCTTTTCTTTAATTGGGTTCTCTATATTTTTGTCTCTTGGGAACTAAGTCTTCTATGGTTACCACTTCCTTTCTGAGCTAATCTAGAGGTGTCTTTCCTCTAGGTTATGGTAGATGGTAATTTTGTAGTACTAGAAATTTGCTTCTCAACGTATGATCCTCTGGCCAGAAGCCGTCACCTGAGTGAGAACTTATTAGAAATATGGGGAAATCTCAGGCCCCACCTCAGAATCAGAATCTGCATTTTAATAAGATCCCAAGGCATTTGACATACACATTAAAGTTAGGCTTTTGACACTCACATTATTGTTAGAGACATACTTCCCCAGAGAATAGTCACAAATGTAAACCAAGGCCAATCTGGCTTTAAGAGCTGTCAGTTATGAATTCTGAGCTGGAGGTGCTTTTGCACATGCGCGAACACATAGACCCACCTGTGCACCCAGACTCTCACTCAGCAATCCCATTCTTCCCTGGTGAGCACTCCTCTTATTGATGATCGTTGACAACTAAATGCTTTAGTGCTAAAGGCATGAGTCATCAGAAATGTTTATTAAACAATGAAAAAAATTGAATTTCATGTATCTGATAATTTTATGTCTCAGAGGCTCCAAGATAGTCCCAGTTCTATGCAATTTTAGTTTTTTTCAGGTGAACTACTTATTAAATGTAGATGCTGTGTATTTTCATTTACATACATTCATATTTTAGGAAAAATGCCTCATCAAGCCCAGTACCTTTATTTTGGTTTAAAAAATATGGTGTTATATATATATATATATATATCTCACCAAGGTAGCTACTGACCTACCAGGAAGGTATATCACCAAGGTAGCTACTGACCTACCAGGAAGGTACTCATTCATCACCAGGTATTCCTTGTCCTAGATTCTGTGGCTATAGTGGCAAACCAGACAGTCAAGACCCTGCTTTCATGGGGGTTACATTCTACTGAGGAGAGACAGACAAGTGAAAAGTAATCAAATAAATAATCATATCAGATAGTGACAGGTGGGATGAAGAAAATAACAGGACATGATAGAAAGTGACTGGGGAGGTTGCTACTTTAGTAGTCAGGAAAGGCCTCTCAGACCTTTGATCTGAGATCTGTATAGCCATGCAAAGATTTAGGGAATAGCAGTCAAGGCAGAGGAGCTGCAAGTACAAAGGTCTTGAGGTGGGAACGAGGCTGGGGGCCCAAGGAATGTGGCTGGAACATAATGAGACAGGAGAACACCGGTGGGAGCAATGGTGGTGAGGACTGGATTTTATTCTCAGTGGAACGGGAAGCCATTGGATGGTGCTCTGGGTTGGGTTTTAAATACTGGGGGTGGATCTGCATGACTGCATTCACATCCTCTCTTCTGCCCATCTCCTTGGACTTGTGATCTTTGGTACATACTTTAAAAATCACTGACCGGAGGTAGGGGCAAAACCTATGGTCATGGGGCATCTTTCACGGGCAACATTCCTGAACAGCTGGGCTAACCTACAACCCAGAGCCCAGGAAGATTGGTTTTTTTTACCCATCCTGTGCCTTGATTACCCTGTTTTTTACTCATTTGCTAAAGGATGCAGTAGACCTATTCCTCTGCCTTTGGGTGAACCAAATAAAGCTATCTTATCATAACCGGGATTTTTTAAACATGTCTTCACTCAGATTTGTAAGCGGCATTGTTTCTTCAAGTGATACGGGCTTGGCTAATCTTTCCATTTGTCCTGTAAGGTGTTAAAGGAAAAAGGTAACGTTTGGGTAGAAGCCACCAAAACCTGCTTGAGGTTTGTCCTTCGCTCAGTACCCAGGGGTCACCTTCCCTTTCAGCAGAGCCACACACTGATTTCTGGCTTGTTGCTAACCCGCTTACTCTGTGCAGTGGCCTCATCCTCATGGTAGCCTCTGAGCCAACTCACTAACCAGAGTGGAGCCTGTTCTTTTACCCTCTTCTGGTTTGAGGGTTTAATCGACTTTTTTTTTTTTTTTTTTTTGCTCTAGCCTTCCAGTATCTTTTTTTTTTTTTTAACATCTTTATTGGAGTATAATTGCTTTACAATGGTGTGTTAGTTTCTGCTTTATAACAAAGTGAATCAGTTATACATATGCATATGTTCCCATCTCTCTTCCCTCTTGCGTCTCCCTCCCTCCCACCCTCCCTATCCCACCCCTCTAGGTGGTCACAAACCACCTAGCTGATCTCCCTGTGGTATGCGGCTGCTTCCCACTAGCTATCTATTTTACGTTTGGTAGTGTATATATGTCCATGCCACTCTCTCACTTTGTCCCAGCTAACCCTTCCCCCTCCCCATATCCTCAAGTCCATGCTCTAGTAGGTCTGTGTCTTTATTCCCGTCTTACCCCTAGGATTAATCGTCTTTTGAGTGCTCATCTCTAATTCTGAGAAACAATGGTTCCAGTACCCTTCGTACTTCTTTAAAAGCAGAATTTTTTATAGGGTTTTGGCTGTAAGGTATGCTGGGACCTTTCTGATGGGCCAACAAGGAACAGACCAGGACAAAACAGGGAGACCCAATCCTTTCTCAGCCTTGACATCTCCCTCCAAGGCCAGGGGCCAGCAATTATACTACTGTGTCCAAGAAGGCATGGAACCCAGATCATTAACCTCCTAGGGATGTAATCTAGCTGGAGGGGCATGACTTTTTTTTTAATGGAAATTTTCAAGCACACAAAAAAGTAGATTGACGAGTACAAGGAACTCCCATGTGTCTACAGCTCAGTTTCAACAACCATTAACTTTCTGCCTTTCTTGTTTCACCTGACCCTCTTCCACATGCATTCCATTCCTATGCCGTTATCTGTGGGTCTGTCCTGGCTTCCCTGATACAGCAGTATCGCCCCTTCTTCACCATTTTCTTCCAGAATAAACATGTCCAGCTTTCATCTGTTATAGCAATAGAGTCCTAGGGGAAAAATAAGCTGTTATTACAATAAAGGTTTCTGAATTACATGTTGCAACTTGACCAGCCTTCTGAAATTTTCAGCATCTGAAAGATGCCAGGCAGGCTTATGATCAGAGTACCTTATTTCAGCCATTTCTTTCTCATTATTCTTTTTACTTTGGAGGTTTTGTTGCCTGATTATCTTGAACAGAAGCTATATAGACTGAAAAATAAAATGCAATTTGGAGGTTTTACAGTAAAGTTCTTGGCAGGCAACTGAAGGATTTGATAGTCATTAATAATAATGTGCAGCCATTATTCTAGCACATGTGGGGAAGCCACGTAGGCTGGCAGGTGGCAAGACACAGGCTTTGGAGTTAGAAGGAACTGGATTCAAATCTCGGCTCTAACAGCTACCAACTGTGTGACCCTAGTCAAGTTTCTTAGCCTTTCTGAACATATCCTCTCATCTGTAAAGTGGGTAATAATTCCTACCTCACAAGAGTCCCTGGGAAGATGAAATGAATAGATGATGTATAGTAAGGACTTAGAGAGTGCCTGGAATGTAGTAGGTGGTCAGAGCTTAGAAGCTATTATATTATCCATTCATTTCAGTAGAGTAATTTTCCAGCCATCCAGTGGTGAATTCTGTATTGTATTTATGGATCTCTTCCCAAAATCCATTTGGACCTGTTATGGACATCTTTCCTCCAACATCTCAAGTGTTTTAAGAACAATTCTGAAGGGTGAGATGCTGCGTGCCACAGGGACGCAGCTGTGACAGCCACAGGTAACCTGGGGAGCATCCTGTGGTGAAGTTCCCTAGGCCCAGAAAACTTGTGCTATTCTTAATAAATTAGTCAGCTGGACTTAAAAAAAACAAGAGTCAACAGAGATTTACTGGCCAAGTTTTCATGTTTCTGTATTTGACTAAAGTCAGACAGGTTCAATCAACCAAATGAGGTCTCTAAGCTCAGGCAGGACAAGCACAGCCATTTTTCTCTGTGTGTGTTGGCCGCAGCCAGATTCTGGAGCAAGACTGCTTGAGTTTGAAGCCTGCCTCTTCTCTTTCCTACCCGGGTCACCTTGGGCCATTGTGTCCCCACTCCTCTTTTGTAAAACAGCACCTACATTAAAGGTTTGTTGTGAAGAGTAAAAGGAATCATTGATGTAAACATTTGAAACAGTACCTGGCATATAATAAGCTCTCAGTGAATGTTAGATGTTTTTGTTAATAACAGAGGTGGTGGGGTAAATTCTGGGCTGCAGAATATTTCCTAGGTTCAACCTTCAGTGACTGAGCAGTTCTAGTAAGAGTGTCTCATTCATTCTTATATTCATTCTGCAAATATTTATTGATCTCCTACCATACCACATACTGCTCTGAGTTCTGAGGACACAGCAGTGAGCAAAAAAAGTCAAAAATCACTGCCGAAGGAATTAGCATTCTAACCTCCTTTGAGTGATGGTGACCAAGTGCATCTGGGCCTTTGCTGTTTAGAACAAGTGCACTGAGTATTTATCCCTGAGTTCTTTTAAATAGCCACTGCTTGATTCCTGTCTCCTTATTCTCATATCATTACTCCTTTTTTGTTTTGCACAACAGTCATTTGTTCTTAAGTACCTAATATGTGCTGTGTACTATTTAAGTTGAATAAGAGTTGGTGCATGCCCACAAGGGTCTGTGGCATAGTGTGGGCAATAGATAACTGACCACAATGCAGTCAAGTTCATGCTCTGATGAAGAAAGGCCTAGGGTGTTATGGGAGCACAGAGGAGGGGCATCAAAATAAAAAGGTGGAGTCAGAAGAAGTTTCCTGAAGAAGATGAACCCTGAAGGGTGATTTGGAGTTAGTTACAGAGTAGTGTGGGTGCACGGTGGGGGCAGGGGGAGTAAGGCAAAGGTAGGGGAAGAGGTAGGGGGAGGGGTGATGAGGGAAGGATGGGGTTTTCTAGGCAGAGAGAGCAAGTAGAGAAGTCATGGAGGCCTGAAGCTGCCTGAATATTTGGGGGACTACAAGGGAGTCATTAGTCCAGTTACAGCAGAGGATGGGGTGACAGAGTGAAGGAGGAGGAGCCACAGGTATGAGCTAGAGAGTGAAAGGCCTTCTGTGCATTGGTCAGGAGTTTGAACTTGTTCCTGAAGACAGTAGGGAGCCAGGAAAGGATTTGAGGCTCGGGAGTGATGTAGACAGGAATAGACGTCGTGATGGAATTGCCATTTTGTCAGCAGTGTGGAGTGTGATTTGAAGGAGAGCCTGAAGGAAATCAAGGAGACCCGCTGTCCCAGTCAGAAAGCACCAAGGTCTGAACACACAGTGACAAGGAGGTGGTAAGGAAGGGCTGAGTTCAAAACGGATTAAGAAGGAGGTGTGCTCTGTGGGGCTTGGCGAATGATTGACTGGGTAGGGGGCAGGGGTTTTGAAATTGTTGAAATCATATACCACTGTCAATTAAGAGAGGGGACTTCCGGGTAAGATGGGACTTCCGGGTAAGATGGCGGAAGAGTAAGACGCGGAGATCACCTTCCTCCCCACGGATACACCAGAAATACAGCTACACGTGGAACAACTCCTACAGAGCACCTACTGAACGCTGGCAGAAGACCCCAGACCTCACAAAAGGCAAGAAACTCCCCACATACCTGGGTAGGGCAAAGCGGAGAGATCCCCACACAGAGTATCGGTGCCGAGCGGCACTCACCAGCCCGAGAGGCTTGTCTGCTCGCCCGCCGGGGCGGGCGGCGCTGGAAGCTGAGGCTCGGGCTTCGGTCAGAGCATAGGGAGAGGACTGGGGCTGGCGGCGAGAACTCAGCCTGAAGGGGGCTAATGTGCCACAGCTAGCCGGGAGGGAGTCCGGGAAAACTCTGGAGCTGCCGAAGAGGCAAGAGACTTTTTCTTCCCTCTTGGTTTCCTGGTGCGCGAGGAGAGGGGATTAAGAGCGCTGCTTAAAGGAGCTCCACAGGCGGGCGCGAGTCGTGACTGAAAGCGCGGAGCCCAGTGATGGGCGTGGGACGCTGGGGCTGCTGCTGCCGCCGCCAAGAAGCCTGTGTGCGAGCGCAGGTCACTGTCCACACCGCCCTTCCAGGAGCCTGTGCAGCCCGCCACTGCCAGGGTCCCGGGATCCAGGGGCGGCTTCCCTGGGAGAACGCACGGCGTGCCTCGGGCTGGTGCAACGTCACGCCGGCCTCTGCCACTGCAGGCTCGCCCCGTACTCCGTGCCCCTCCCTCCCGCCCGGCCTGAGTGAGCCAGAGTCCCCGAAGAGGCTGCTCCTTTAACCCTGTCCTGTCTGAGCGAAGAACAGACGCCCTCCGGCGACCTACACGCAGAGGCAGGGCCAAATCCAAAGCTGAGACCCAGGAGCTGTGAGAACACAGAAGAGAAAGGGAAACCTCTCCCAGCAGCCTCAGAAGCAGTGGATTAAAGCTCCACAATCAACTTGATGTACCCTGTATCTGTGGAATACATGAATAGACAACAAATCATCCCAAATTGAGGAGCCAGGAATCAGTGCTGTGCCTCTGAGGTGGGAGAGCCAACTTCAGGACACTGGTCCACAAGAGACCTCCCAGCTCCACATAATATCAAACAGCGAAAATCTTCCAGAGATCTCCATCTGAACACCAGCACCCAGCTTCACTCAACGACCAGCAAGCTACAGTGCTGGACACCCTATGCCAAACAACTAGCAAGACAGGAACACAACGCCACCCATTAGCAGAGAGGTGGCCTAAAATCATAAAAAGTCCGCAGACACCCCAAAACACACCACCAGACGTGGACCTGCCCACCAGAAAGACAAGATCCAGCCTCATCCACCAGAACACAGGCACTAGTCCCCTCCACCAGGAAGCCTACACAACCCACTAAACCAACCTTAGCCACTGGGGACAGACACAAAAAACAACGGGAACTACGAACCTGCAGCCTGCAAAAAGGAGACCCCAAACACAGTAAGATAAGCAAAATGAGAAGACAGAAAAACACACAGCAGGAGAAGGAGCAAGATAAAAACCCACCAGACCTAACAAATGAAGAGGTAATAGGCAGTCTACCTGAAAAAGAATTCAGATTAATGATGGTAAAGATGATCCAAGGTTCTATTTCCCAGATCCAAAATCTTGGAAATAGAATAGACAAAATGCAAGAAACAGTTAACAAGGACCTAGAAGAACTAAAGATGAATCAAGCATCGATTAAAAACACAATAAATGAAATAAAAAATACTCTAGATGGGATCAATAGCAGAATAACTGAGGCAGAAGAACGGATAAGTAAGGTGGAAGATAAAATAGTGGAAATAACTGCTGCAGAGCAAAATAAAGAAAAAAGAATGAAAAGAACAGAGGACAGTCTCAGAGACCTCTGGGACAACATTAAACGCACCAACATTCGAATTATAGGGGTTCCAGAAGAAGAAGAGAAAAAGAAAGGGACTGAGAAAATATTTGAAGAGATTATAGTTGAAAACTTCCCTAATATGGGAAAGGAAATAGTTAATCAAGTCCAGGAGGCACAGAGAGTCCCATACAGAATAAATCCAAGGAGAAATACACCAAGACACATATTAATCAAACTGTCAAAAAGTAAACACAAAGAAATCATATTAAAAGCAGCAAGGCAAAAACAACAAATAACACACAAGGGAATCCCCATCAGGATCACAGCTGATCTCTCAGCAGAAACTCTACAAGCCAGAAGGGAGTGGCAGGACATAATTAAAGTGATGAAGGAGAAAAACCTGCAACCAAGATTACTCTACCCAGCAAGGATCTCATTCAGATTTGATGGAGAAATTAAAACGTTTACAGACAAGCAAAAGCTGAGAGAGTTCAGCGCCACCAAACCAGCTTTACAACAAATGCTAAAGGAACTTCTCTAGGCAAGAAACACAACAGAAGGAAAAGACCTACAATAACGAACCCAAAACGATTAAGAAAATGGGAATAGGAACATACATATCGATAATTACCTTAAATGTAAATGGACTAAATGCTCCCACCAAAAGACACAGATTGGCTGAATGGATACAAAAATAAGACCCATATATATGCTGTCTACAAGAGACCCACTTCAGACCTAGAGACACAGACTGAAAGTAAGGGGATGGAAAAAGATATTCCATGCAAATGGAAACCAAAAGAAAGCTGGAGTAGCAATTCTCATATCAGACAAAATAGACTTTAAAATAAAGACTACTAGAAGAGACAAAGAAGGACAATACATAATGATCAAGGGATCGATCCAAGAAGAAGATATAACAATCGTAAATATTTATGCACCCAACATAAGAGCACCTCAATACATAAGGCAAATACTAACAGCCATAAAAGGAGAAATCGACAGTAACACAATCATAGTAGGGGACTTTAACACCCCACTTTCACCAATGGACAGATCATCCAAAATGAAAATAAATAAGGAAACACAAGCTTTAAATGATACATTAAACAATATGGACTTAATTGATATTTATAGGACATTCCATCCAAAAACAACAGAATACACATTTTTCTCAAGTGCTCATGGAACATTCTCCAGGATAGATCATATCTTGGGTCACAAATCAAGCCTTGGTAAATTTAAGAAAATTGAAATTGTATCAAGTATCTTTTCCGACCACAATGCTGTGAGACTAGATATCAATTACAGGAAAAGAGCTGTAAAAAATACAAACACATGGAGGCTAAACAATACACTACTTAACAACGAAGTGATCACTGAGGAAATCAAAGAGGAAATTAAAAAATACCTAGAAACAAATGACAATGGAGACACGACGACCCAAAACCTATGGGATGCAGCAAAAGCAGTTCTAAGAGGGAGGTTTATAGCAATACAATCCCACCTTAAGAAACAGGAAACATCTCGAATAAACAACCTAACCTTGCACCTAAAGCAATTAGAGAAAGAAGAACAAAAACATCCCAAAGTTAGCAGAAGGAAAGAAATCATAAAAATCAGATCAGAAATAAATGAAAAAGAAATGAAGGAAACGATAGGAAAGATCAATAAAACTAAAAGCTGGTTCTTTGAGAAGATAAACAAAATTGATAAACCATTAGCCAGACTCATCAAGAAAAAAAGGGAGAAGACTCAAATCAATAGAATTAGAAATGAAAAAGGAGAAGTAACAACTGACACTGCGGAAATACAAAAGATCATGAGAGATTACTGTAAGCAACTATATGCCAATAAAATGGACAACCTGGAAGAAATGGACAAATTCTTAGAAATGCACAACCTGCCGAGACTGAATCAGGAAGAAATAGAAAATATGAACAGACCAATCACAAGCACTGAAATTGAAACTGTGATCAAAAATCTTCCAACAAACAAAAGCCCAGGACCAGATGGCTTCACAGGCGAATACTATCAAGCATTTAGAGAAGAGCTAACACCTATCCTTCTCAAACTCTTCCAAAATGTAGCAGAGGGAGGAACACTCCCAAACTCATTCTACGAAGCCACCATCACCTTGATACGAAAACCAGACAAGGATGTCACAAAGAAAGAAAACTACAGGCCAATATCACTGATGAACATAGATGCAAAAATCCTCAACAAAATACTAGCAAACAGAATCCAACAGCATATTAAAAGGATCATACACCATGATCAAGTGGGGTGTATTCCAGGAATGCAAGGATTCTTCAATATACGCAAATCAATCAACGTGATACACCATATTAACAAATTGAAGGAGAAAAACCATATGATCATCTCAATAGATGCAGAGAAAGCTTTCGACAAAATTCAACACCCATTTATGATAAAAACCCTGCAGAAAGTAGGCATATAGGGGACTTTCCTCAACATAATAAAGGCCATATATGACAAACCCACAGCCAGCATCGTCCTCAATGGTGAAAAACTGAAACCATTTCCACTAAGATCAGGAACAAGAGAAGGTTGCCCAGTCTCACCACTCTTATTAAACATAGTTTTGGAAGTTTTAGCCACAGCAATCAGAGAAGAAAAGGAAATAAAAGGAATCCAAATTGGAAAAGAAGAAGTAAAGCTGTCACTGTTTGCAGATGACATGATACTATATATAGAGAATCCTAAAGATGCTACCAGAAAACTACTAGAGCTAATCAATGAATTTGGTAAAGTTGCAGGATACAAAATTAATGCACAGAAATCTCTGGCATTCCTATACACTAATGATGAAAAATCTGAAAGTGAAATCAAGAAAACACTCCCATTTACCATTGCAACAAAAAGAATAAAATATCTAGGAATAAACCTACCTAAGGAGACAAAAGACCTGTATGCAGAAAATTATAAGACACTGCTGAAAGAAATTAAAGATGATACAAATAGATGGAGAGATGTACCATGTTCTTGGATTGGAAGAATCAACATTGTGAAAATGACTCTACTACCCAAAGCAATCTACAGATTCAATGCAATCCCTATCAAACTACCACTGGCGTTTTTCACAGAACTAGAACAAAAAATTTCACAATTTGTATGGAAACACAAAAGACCCCGAATAGCCAAAGCAACCTTGAGAACGAAAAATGTAGCTGGAGGAATCAGGCTCCCTGACTTCAGACTATACTACAAAGCTACAGTAATCAAGACAGTATGGTACTGGCACAAAAACAGAAAGATCAATGGAACAGGATAGAAAGCCCAGAGATAAACACACGGACATATGGTCACCTTATCTTTGATAAAGGAGGCAGGAATGTACAGTGGAGAAAGGACAGTCTCTTCAATAAGTGGTGCTGGGAAAACTGGATAGGGACATGTAAAAGTATGAGATTAGATCACTCCCTAACACCATACACAAAAATAAGCTCAAAATGGATTAAAGACCTAAATGTAAGGCCAGAAACTATCAAACTCTCAGAGGAAAACAGGCAGAACAGCTCTATGACATAAATCACAGCAAGATCCTTTTTGACCCACCTCCTAGAGAAATGGAAATAAAGACAAAAATAAACACATGGGACCTAATGAAACTTCAAAGCTTTTGCACAGCAAAGGAAACCATAAACAAGACCAAAAGACAACCCTCAGAATGGGAGAAAATATTTGCAAATGAAGCAACTGACAAAGGATTAATCTCCAAAATTTATAAGCAGCTCATGCAGCTCAATAACAAAAAAACAAACAACCCAATCCAAAAATGGGCAGAAGACCTAAATAGACATTTCTCCACAGAAGATATACAGACAGCCAACAAACACATGAAAGGATGCTCAACATCTTTACTCATTAGAGAAATGCATATCAAAACTACAATGAGATATCATCTCACACCAGTCAGAATGGCCATCATCAAAAAATCCAGAAACAATAAATGCTGGAGAGGGTGTGGAGAAAAGGGAACACTCTTGCACTGCTGGTGGGAATGTGAATTGGTACAGCCACTATGGAGAACGGTATGGAGGTTCCTTAAAAAACTACAAATAGAACTACCATATGACCCAGCAATCCCACTACTGGGCATATACCCTGAGAAAACCATAATTCAAAAAGAGACATGTACCAAAATGTTCATAGCAGCCCTATTTACAATAGCCCGGAGCTGGAAACAACCTAAGTGTCCATCATCGGATGAATGGGTAAAGAAGATGTGGCACATATATACAATGGAATATTACTCAGCCATAAAAAGAAATGAAATTGAGCTATTTGTAATGAGGTGGATGGACCTAGAGTCTGTCATACAGAGTGAAGTAAGTCAGAAAGAGAAAGACAAATACTGTATGCTGACACATATATATGGAATTTAAGAAAAAAAATGTCATGAAGAACATAGGGGTAAGACAGGAATAAAGACACAGACCTACTAGAGCATGGACTTGAGGATATGGGGAGGGGGAAGGGTAAGCTGTGACAAAGTGATAGAGCAGCATGGACATATATACACTACCAAACGTAAGGTAGATAGCTAGTGGGAAGTAGCCATATAGCACAGGGAGATCATCTCGGTGGTTTGTGACCGCCTGGAGGGGTGCGATGGGGAGAGTGGGAGGGAGACGCAAAAGGGAGGGGATATGCGAACATATGTATATGTATAACTGATTAAATTTGTTATAAAGCAAAAAATAAAAAATAAAAAAAATTAAAAAAAAAAAAGAGGGGCAGGTTGTCATCACCTGGAGTCACCATGTTTCCTAGTCTTAATATGAAAAGCTAAACCAGGGCAAATGTGGCACCCTGGATGCTCAAGCTGGTCAGCAAGGGTGTTTGTTGGCCTTCTGTCCTGGAGGCCTTTCGGGACGTGGCAGTCATCTGTCTTGACTCAGGTCAGTGTTTTTCACACAATTCCAGCCAAGCAGATCACTGCATCCCCTAGTTCATTGGTTTATTTATTCTTTTATCTTATTGACCAAATATTTATGGGATGCCTACTAAGTGATCTCATGGAGCTTATGTGTTGGTGGGCATGGGTGGAAGAGGGAGGAATCATACATTAAAGTAGAGGAAGAAAATACTTTCAGGTAGAAGTAAGTGCTATTAAAAAATGAAAACAAAGTGAGGGAGAGGGCCTGGGAGGGGGTGAGCTAAGAGCTTAGACCTGGGAGGAGCATCCCAAGGAAGGGTGCTGAGATAGGAGCTGGTTTGGTTGCCAGCCTTGTTAAAGCCACACCTCTTACCTGGATTACTGCAGTAGCCCCCTAACTGGTCTCCTTGCTTTCCCTCTTCTCTAGCATTCTTGACACCACAGCTGAAGCGATCCTTTCAAAAATATGAATGAGGTCCTGTCTTCGAAACCCTCCAGTGCCTCCCATGTCACGATGAATAAGAGACAAAGTGCCCACAGTGGCAGCAAGGCCCTCCCTGGTCAGATCTCCCTCTTTCCTCTCTGATCACGTATCCTCCTTTCCTCCTTGCTTCCTCTGCTGCAGCCACAGTAGCTTCCTCCTGCTACCTGAACATGTCAAACATGCCCCCATCTCTCAGCCGAGTTCTGCATGGTTGTCCCTCACTTCACACCTTGGCTCCTGTGTCAAGGGTCCCCAAGACCACACCCAGATTTGAAGATTTGCTAGGAGAGCTCATAGGACTCAGCATATAATTATGCTTATGGTTATGGTTTATTACAGTGAAAGGATACCAAGCAAAATCAGCAAAGGGAAGAGGTGCATGGGGCAAAGTCTGGAGGAAACCAGGTGCAGGCTTCCAAGGGTCCTTTCCCATTGGAGTCCCACAGGATGCACTTAGTGCCGCCAACAATGGCTTGCACCAGCATTGTAAAACGTTGTCTGTTGGGGAAGCTCATTAGGGGCTTAGTGCCCAGAGTTTTTGTTGGGGGCTAGTCATGTTGGTGGCCTCTGACTGGCATATACCGGAATTCCGGAATCCCAGAAGAAAGCAGATCTTCAGCATAAAACATATTGTTTGCACAAACAGTTTAGATACCATGAGCCATTCTGATTAAGGATGATAAGAACCCTCCTGACTTTCCCAGATGCCAGCCGAGGACCAACCTTGCAAGCAAGCCTTTCTAAGGATAGCAGTTTCAGGCTGCTATGTTAACTGTTCTGCGCAGCGTGGCCAGCACCTTCTCAGTGAGCCCTTCTCTCACTACCGTATTTAAAATAGCAGCTCTTCCACCAGTGCTCCCTGCCCTCCTCTCCCTGTTTGATTTTTCTCCATAGCTCTCACCACTGTCTAAGATATTATATTATCTACATATTTGTTTATTGCCTGTGTCTCCTACTAAAATGTAAGCTTTGTGAGGGCAGGGATTTTTGCCTGCTTTGTTTACCACCAAACCCCCAGCACCTGGACAGTGCTTGGTACATGGCAGGTCCTCAATAATACATGATGAATGAATTAAAAACAGGAAAAACTTGGCACATGTGGTTAGAATGAAACAAGCTGTGCAGAAAGAGGGAGGAGATACAGTTGCTAAACAGATGACATCAGAGCAGACAGGGACCTTGTGGGCTGCAGGAAATGGTTTAGACAAACATTTTTCTTAAGTCTCATGATCCCCCATAGGGTTGCCCAAACCAGATCTTTACTATTTTCTCAACCTCAGCTTACTCCCCACTCTCCTCAGGGCCACATGTTTGTCCCTTTTCCTTTTCCATCCAGTTGACAAGATAATTCAGTCTCCAATTCTGTGCAGTATAATAGTTCATGCTCTTCTGTCCTAGAATTTATCACAGTTGTAATAAGTTAATTATTTGTATAATTTGTTTAGTATCTGAGTTCTCCATTGAACTGAAAATTCCTGGCTTGTTAACGCTATATCCTCAGTGCTTAACCCAGAACTCCACAAATATTTGAATGAATGACTTGCTCTTCTTCAGAGTGCAGATGACCCTGGACTAGGCTAGACCTCCTGGGGACCTCGAACCACCCCAGTGCTTTCCCAGGTTCCCCAGCCCCAGTCTCTGAGCCTAAAACCTGATCAGCCTCTCCATAGCCTCCCTCCAAGTTTGGAGCACACAGTGCCAGGCAAATACCAGCCACACCATGACTCGGCTTCTGATGCATGGCTGTGGATGTTCACTTTGCAGGAGTCCTTGGAGAAGGCCCAGCTGCTTGCAGTAATTGGGGACCAGCTCATCCAAAGCCACCACTATGCAGTGGACTCCATCAGACCCCAGTGTGTAGAGCTCAGGCACCTCTGTGATGACTTCATCAATGAAAACAAGAAAAAACATGACATTTTAGAAAAGTCCTTGGAGTTGCATAGACAGTTGGACAAGGTGAGCAAAACAAAGCTGTGAACATGATGTCTGCAAAATGTTCTGTGAGACAGTCTTAATCATACTTGCCCTCCCTGCCCCCTCATGATTCCTGAGATGAAAGGATAAAGTCCTTCATGTGAAAACAGTGCTCAAGGGGCATTAAAAACTGTGCAGATTCTAAGTCAGAGGTATTGAAGGTCAAAAATGCCCCAAGCCATCCACCACATCCCATTCGAATAAACTATAAAGTCCATGTCCTCTGTGTGGACCCAGACTTAAAGAGTGTGTTTTGGCCTGGCCCTGTGGGGCATTTCATGATTCCCCATCAGGTGTAAAGAGAACCAAGCACTATAGTTGCAAAGTGCTTCTCCTCATGTAAAGGCATCAGATTGTGAATCCTTTTGAAGAAGCCTAAGTAATAACAACAATTATACACTCCTGCCATTTACTGAGCACCTACTATGTTCCTACCAGGAGCATAATTATGTCATCGATTTAATCCTCAAGACAACCTATGAGGAGGATATTAATGGCCTCATTTAACAGAGACAGAAATTGATATTCAGCATAGTTAAGTCAATGGGTCACAACATTTAGTACATGAGGTGAGCTTGCTATAATTGCAGATTTCCTGATGTACCACTCTGGAGACTCTGATTCAGTAGTGTGGGATGATGCCCAGGAATCAGTATTTTCCTCAAGTGCCCAGGTGATTTGGTGCAGGTAGTACATGAACAACACTGAAAAACCCTGGGGTAAAAGATTGCCCAAGACCACACATGGGGTAAATAGGGGATCACAGGTTTGAAGTGAGGACTGACAAATTCCAAACCCCAGACTCCTTAGACTAGACAGCAACACTATATGCAGAGTGCTCACGGGGAGGGGCATGGCCCCCGTTGCCCTTCAGCAGTGATCTCTGAGGCAAGTGCCAGTCAGCAGGAGCTGTGACTTCTGGAGCCTTCTCTGTCAGCTGTTCCCAGGCATCAGAGAGCTCACCGCTGTGAGTCAGCATGCTCCATTTCCACAATTGTTTCTCTCTGATAGCTGGGGGCGCACGCCCAGGCTGTTTACATCATCCCACTGCCAAAGGGATTTTAGTGTCAAGGAAATATAGCTGTTCCAGAAGCAAGTGGCTCAGAAGGGCCTGCCAGAGATAATAGCCTAACGCCAATCTGTGGACTGCGTGTGTGTGTGTGTGTGTGTGTGTGTGTGTGTGTGTGTGTGTGTGTCTGTCTGTCTGTCTGTCTGTCTGTCTCGGAGAGTGAGTAGCTGCTGTGACTCTGCAGAAGACCCTAGCTTAGTGTTTTCTGCAGATATAGGCATGATGTTTAAAGAGAACGTTTTCACAGTATATATCAAAGCATAATTTCCTATTATTTTGAAAATCCAAAAATACAGGAAGGAGGAGGAAAAAAGTTACTTATGGACACTAATTACATTCCACTCCCCTCCTCATCCCCACACAGTGGGAATCATCCATTTTTAAATATCTTTATGATTTTTTTGTTATTCTAAAAGTAGTACACATTCAGTTTAGGTAATTTAGGGAAAGTAAAGACAAATTTAATTTGCCTGTAATTTTCCCACTTAGAGATAACTACTTTAGAGAGCCCTCTTTTGGTCTTTTTTCTCTGTACAGTTATTTTACATAGCTTTTCAGGTCACAGGGTAAATGGAAATGCAGATGTACTTGCAAGGGCAGCTTTTTTTCACACAAATATTCAGACAGCACAATGGCCCCTGTCTTTCTCTAAGTTTTTTAAAAATTGAATTGTTAGAATTCATTACTTATCTGCTTTCATTCCAGCATTCTGGAAAGTTTAAGTACTGCTGTTCTGAGCTAAAAGCTTTGCATTCTTAGATGCTTCCCTTGGAAAGACAAACGCTAATAAATGCAAATGTGGACAGAGGACAGTGCTGTTCTTGTTAAAAGAGACATTCCCTCTCCCAGGAAGGCATGTAGGAGCCAGGTCTAAAGCCTCATTATTTACTCTGTGCTCTTGTAACCAATTAGGATGCAAGAAATTGGCCTAGAAGGTAAACCCAAAAAGCCACTGGTTGCATTTCTCTATGGTTAGACCAAACGTAGAAATACTCCACTCTTTCCTCTTAGAGATGTGGCAATTACTGTCAGTGGAGAAAAGAAGAATGCTTATATGATTTATTTTTTGACTAAGTGACTTCCTTTAAAGTACGCAGATGTAAAATTGATTTGGGCTTGTTCACCTCATGGTTATATTTATAGTGGTTGGACCTCTAAACTTGATGCTGTGCCATGACAATTCCTTGTTGTCTCAGAATCCTTGTAGACCCCATATGAGGTTGGACCTCCTGAGGACTGTGGTGGCTGAGTTGTGGGCAGGCTAACTGCAAAGGGCACTGTGTTTCTTTCTAAAAGGTCAGCCAGTGGTGTGAAGAAGGAATCTACCTCTTGGCTTCCCAAGCTGTAGACAAGTGCCAGTCCCGAGAGGGGGTTGACATTGCCTTGACTGACATTGAGACATTCCTGGGCACAGCGAAGGAGTACCAGTTGCCCAGCCCCAACGAGTTTTACAACCAGTATGAGCTGATGCTCACTCTTGATGTAAAGGTAACGTTTCTGAGTTATTTTGATCCTGTGGTTGGGAAAGGGATGTGGGGGGACTTTGCCTGTTGCCCAAGAAAACCTATGTAGGATGTACTGAGCAGATTAACTGGTTCTTGAGCCCTCAGGTGGCCTCTTAGACTCCTGGTCTGTGCTTCCTGGCAAACTGACCCTTCATGGCCTGATCCAAATATCACTTTCACTCATTCATTTCTCTGCAAATACTTATAAGCATCTCTGATGTATTAGGCACTGTGCTGAATGCAGAGGACACAATTATGAGCAGAAATAGATGTGGTTCCATCCTTCATGGAACTTACAGTTTATGTATGTCATACAGTTTATGTATGACATTAATAAATAGCAAACACAAAACACAAAAATGTGTTGCAAGCTGAGACAAGTGCTCTGAAGGATGGATTCACAGTTCTGTGGGGTATGTGACAGAGGAACTTGACCTGGACAGGGGGTCAGGGAGTTCCCTGGGAAAAGTCACCTGAGCCAAGGCCCAGAAAATGAGTAGAGAAGATGGGGGAGGCTTTCCAGACAGAAGGATCAGAGTGTGCAAGGCTGCAGTGCTGAAGGGAGCCTGGTACAAGTGCAGAACCCAAAATTCAGAATGGCTAGAGTACAGAGAACAAGGGAAGAGTCTTTGGGGTGAGATTAGAGAGGTGTAGATGAAGTGTGGCTTCGCTGGCCATATGAAGGAGTTTGGTCTTTATTCTGAGAGCCACTGAAGGATTTTAAGCAGGGGAATAACTTGATCAGATTTGCATTTTGAGTGGAGCACTGTTCTGTGAAGCCAGCAGAGTTATAGATAGTACACCTTCCTCTTAGTTCCACATCACCTTGTATGTACTTCTGCAGAAGGGGCTTTTTTACCTCTTTTGAGTCATGGACCCTTTTGCGAATCTGATTCACATATTTTCAGAGTTCCGCACACTCAAAATGATTGAATGGAGTTTGATGTAGGCACTGTTTACAAAGATATGGGCAGAATTTAGTAAACCCAATATGGATGGTGAAGCACCCTGGGCTATAAAGAAACAGGGAGCAGTTACCACCCCTAAGCCTGAAAGACAAAGGGGAACCCAAGAAGCACTACAGCTGTGACTGTAAGAGAGATAGCCAGGAAGATCTGTGGCCTTGGGCAGAGGAATGCAGCCACTGGTGGAGAAATATATACCCCTACTTTTCTCTCTCCCTCTCAGATTTCCTGGTGGTACATCTTACTAGCCAAATCCAGCTAAAAGCCCATGGGCATCTAGTGAGCCCATCTGATGGAGTCTGTAGAGGTCAGCCTCCTGGGACACAGAACAGTATAGAGAAGATATAGTTGGGGAGCAGACAGGGAATACCCAGCATATATAACTTTTTATGATTAATTTTAAGGGACACCCTGAAGTCCATCCATGGATCCAGGCTAAGAGACTTTGCTCCAAAATGATACATAACAAACTATTCTAGTTATTTATTTTTAATGTCTGTCTTGTCTGTTACACTGGGAGCTACAGTGAGGCAAGAGCCTCACCCATCTCTGTGTCCCTGTGCCTAGTCTGTGCCTGGTGTGCAATCCGTGTTTGCTGAACAAGTGGCAGGTGGCAGAGTGGGCCAAATACAGTGGGGGAAGCTTGGTGTGGGATTGTGCCTCAGTGATGTTCTTTCCCTGACTCTTCCCATTGAGTTTTGGTGGTAAGGTGTGATCTTGAGGGGGTACTGGGGGTGGTTAGGCAGGTCTACCTTCCCCTAACATAGGGACCCTTCTACTTCCCTGCAGAGAGGACAAAGAGAAGGCCCATCTGGTGTGTGTGCTATATTGTAGACCCAGGATTGGTAGCCTCATATCATATTACTAAAGCAGAACAGTCTCACTCAGCTCCATGTCCATTAGCTCCTCAAACAAGTGTATCAGGTCAACCAGGGAGACTTGTGGCCACAGCTGCCATTTTGGCCAACATCAGCAAACTTCCTGATCACACCACCCACCAGGCAATAAATAAAACTTAATAAACCACCTCTGGGAAATAGGCAGAAACATGGAGGAAGGAGAAGACCAGGAGAAATATTTATTTTAAAAATCCAAAATGGACCAAAAAAATCCCCCAAACCCATCTTTTCTTCTTTTGGTTTGGAGTAAAATTCTAGATTATAATATTTAAATATCCTGTTTGTCAGAGTTTTGTCCACTAAGGAGTAATGACTTGGTTGTCAAAACTGGTACTCTCTCTATATAAAAATAATCCTAGTTATATGCATATACACACATTGGTATAGACACATGTATCTCCTTGGGCAGTTGATGCCAGGCATAGAAACAATGAGCACACCCACCACCGAGATCTTGGTTTCTTATACCATTCTCCAACAGAAGAGAACAGGGCTCCTTGGAGAAATGTCTGTATCTAGGACTGGGAAAGGAAATACACAAAACGATCCTAGAGAGGGAGATCAAGATGGCAGAGTAGGAGAATGCAGAGCTTACCTCCCCCAACAAACACATCAAAAATACATCTACAAGTGGAGCAATTCTCACTGGAGACAAACGAGACTGGCAGAAAGACACTTACACAACCAAAACTGTAAGAAAAATCCACATGGAATCAGGTAGAAAGGGAAGAAAAGTAATCAGGTTGGGACCACACCCCTGGGAGGGGACACAGAAGAGGAGGGGGGTTACACAGGTTCAGAGATGCTCCCTGAGGAGTGAGCAGTTTGAACCACATATTGGGTGCCCAAGCCTCAGGGTCTGACACTAGGAGGACAAGTCCCTTTAGCTGGTTTAAAAAACAGTGGGATCAAACAACACATAAAAAAGATTATACACCACAATGAAATTGGATTCATCCCAGGAGCACAAGTATGGTTCAACATATGCAAATTGATCAATGTGATACACCATATCAACAAAAGAAAAGACAAAAGCCACATGATCATCTCAATAGATGCAGAAAAAGCATTTGATAAAATTCTACATCCATTCATGAGAAAAACTCTTACCAAAGTGGGTATAGAGGGAACATATCTTAACATAATAAAAGCTATTTATGACAAACCCACAGCCAACATAATACTCAATGGTGAAAAGCTGAAACCCTTCCCACTAAAATCTGAAATAAGACAAGGATGCCTGCTCTCACCACTTCTATTCAACATAGTATTGGAAGTTCTAGCCACAGCAGTCAGACAAGAGAAATAAATAAAAGGTATCCAAGTTGGAAGAGAAGACGTAAAATTGTCATTATATGCAGATGACATGATAATATATATAGAAAACTCTGAAGACTCCACACAAAAACTGCTAGAACTGATAAGTGAATTCAGCAAGGTAGCAGCATACAAGATTAACATAACAGAAATCTGTTGCATTCTGTACACTAAAAAAGGGAAAGTAAAAAACAATCCCTTTTAAAATTGCATAAAAAAAAAAAAAACGGGCTTCCCTGGTGGTGCAGTGGTTGAGACTCCGCCTGCCGATGCAAGGGACACGGGTTCATGCCCTGGTCCGGGAAGATCCCACATGCCGTGGAGCGGCTGCGCCCGTGAGCCATAGCCGCTCAGCCTGCGCGTCCGGAGCCTGTGCTCCGCAGCGGGAGAGGCCACAGCAGTGAGAGGCCCGCGTACCGGAAAAAAAAAAAAAAACCACTCAGGAATAAACCTGACCAAAGAGGTGGAAAGACTTATGTGCTGAGAACTATAAAGCATTAATAAAGGAAATTGAAGATGATTCAAAGAAATGGAAAGATATCCCATGCTGTTGGATTGGAAGAATTAATACTGTTTAAATGGCCATACTACCCAAAGTAATCTACAGATTTAATGTGATCCCTATCAAATTACCATGACTTTTTTTCACAGAACTACAACAAATAATCCTAAAATTTATATGGAACTATAAAAGACCCAGAATTGCCAAAGCAGTCCTGAATTAAAAAAACAAAGAGGGAGGCATAACCCTGAGACTTCAGACAATACTGCAAAGCTACAGTAATCAAAACAGCATGGTATTTGCACAAAAACAGATGTATGGATCAATGAAACAGAATACAGAGCCCAGAAATAAACCCACACACCTATGGTCAATTAATCTTTGACATAGGAGGCAAGAATAGACAATGGAGAAAAGACAGTCTCTTCAGTCAGTGGTGTTGGGAAAGATGGACTGATGCATTTAAGTCAATGAAGTTAAAACACTCCCTCACACCATACACAAAAATAAGCTCAAATGGCTTAAAGACTTAAATATAAGACATGACACCATAAAACTCCTAGAAGAAAGCATAGGCAAAACATTCTCTGACATAAATTGCAGCAATGTTTTCTTAGGTCAGTCTCCCAAGACAATAGAAATAAAAGCAAAAATAAACAGATGGGAGCTAATCAAACTTACAAGCTTTTGTATAGCAAAGGAAACCATAAATAAAACGAAAAGACAACCTACAGACTAGGAGAAAATATTGGCAAACAATGTGACTGACAAGGGCTTAATTTCCAAGATATACAAACAGCTCATACAGTGCAATACCAAAAAACAAGTGACCCAACTGAAAAATGGGCAGAAGACCTAAATAGACATTTCTTCAAAGAAGACATACAGATAGCCAAGAGGCACATGAGAAGATGCTCAGCCTTGCTAACTATCAGAGAAATGCAAATCAAAACTACAATGAGGTACCACCTCACACCAGTCAGAGTAGGCATCATCAAAAAGTCTACAAATAACAAATGCTGGAGAGGATATGGAGAAAAGGGAACCCTCCTACACTGTTGGTGGGAATGTAAGTTGGTACAGCCATTATGGAGGTTCCTCAGAAAACTAGAAATAGAACTACCATATGATTCAGCAATCCCACTCCTGGGAATATACCTGGACAGAACTCTAATTTAGAAAGATACATGCATCCCTATGTTCATGACAGCACTATTTACAATAGCCAAGACACAAAAGCAACCTAAATGTCCATCAACAGATAAATGGATAAAGAAGATGTAGTATATATATACAATGGAATATTACTCGGCCATAAAAAAAGAATGAAATAATGCCATTTGCAGCAACATGGGTGGACCTGGAGATTATCATACTAAGTGAAGTAAGTCAGAAAGAGAAAGACAAATACCATATGATGTCACTTATATGTGGAATCTAAAATATGACAAATGAACTTATTTACGAAACAGAAACAGACTCACAGACACAGAGAACAGACTTGTGGTTGCCAAGGGGGAGGCGGGAGGGAGAGAGATGGACTGGGAGTTTGGGGTTGTTAGATGCAAACTATTACATTTTGAATGGGTAAACAACAAGGGCCTACTGTATCGCACAGGGAAGTATATTCAGTATCCTGGGATAAACCATAATGGAAAATAATATAAAAAAGAATGTCTCTATGTGGATAACTGAGTCACTTTGCTGTACAGCAGAGATTGCCACAACATTGTAAATCAACTCTACTTCAATTTTTTTTATGAAGGCATTCAAACTGAAAATAATGGAGATAATGGAACTCATATACGCTGTTGGTGGAAATGTAAATTGGTGCCACCACTGTGGAAAACAGTGTGGAGTTTCCTCAAAAAACTAAAAATAGAACTTCCATACGATCCAGCAATTCTACTCCTGGGTATATGCCCAAAGAAAATGAAAGCACTAATTTGAAAAGATACAATGCACACCAATGTTCATAGCAGCGTTATTTATAATAGCCAAGATATGGAAGCAACCTAAGTGCCCATCAACAGATGAATGGATAAAGAAAATATATAACGCTGTGTATATATACAGTATATATATATGTGTGATTGATATATATACCTATATATATTCCACTATATATATATAGTGGAATATTACCCAGCCATTAAAAAGAATGAAATTCTGCCATGTGCAGTAATGTGGATGGACCTAGAGTGCATTATGCTTAGTGAAATGTCAGACACAGAAAGACAAATACTCTGTGTTAACACTTGTATGTGGAATCTAAAAAATAAAACAAATGAAGGAATATAACAAAACAGAAACAGACTCACAGATATGAAGAACAAACAAGTGATTACCAGTGGGAGAGGGAAGGAGAGAGGGCAAGATAGGGGTAAAGGATTAAGAGGTACAAACTATTATGTGTAAAATAAATAAGCTACAGTGTTATATGTACAGCACAGGGAATATAGCCAATATTTTATAATTACTTTAAATAGAGTATAATCTATAAAAATACTGAATCACTCTGTTGCACACTTGAAATGAATATAATATTATAAATCAACTATACTTCAATTTTTTTAAAAGAAGATGATCCCAGAGCATCTTATAGTGCCAGAAAGTAAGGAACTGATCAAAACAAAACAAAACAAACCACAATAATGGGACCTAGGAGGCAATTGAAAGAGCTCCCTGTGACCAATGCTGGAACAATTTGAGCAACAAAATTCATAAAGTAATACTGGATTACAACTCAAAGTATAAAATAGATATCATGAATCCATTGTGATATAAATACATGATGGGATAAATAAATAAATGGAGGAAAGGAAACTAATCTCCCATACAGAAGAATTCCAAATTATTTATGTAGATACTCTGGCCTCAAGGAGATGGAGCATAACTCCCCACTCCTTAAGTGTGGGTTGCCCATAATGACTTTCTTCCAAAGAGTACAGTGTGGGAAGGAAGAAATAAAAGAGTGACTTTACAGTGGAGAAACCTAACAAATACTATCTCAGCCAGGTGATCAAGGTCAACATCAAGAGTCTAAAGTCATATAGATAGTGTGTACTCTTGTTATGGTGTGATGAAAATGACACTTTATTTCTGTGGCCTTCCCCCCCAAAACCCTATAACTCTAGTCTAATTATGAGTAAAACACCATATAAATCCCAACTGAGGGACATTCTACAAAATACCTGACCAATAATCCTCAAAACAGTCAAGTTCATCAAAAAACAGGAGGGCTTCCCTAGTGGCGCAGTGGTTGAGAGTCCGCCTGCCAATGCAGGGGACACGGGTTCGTGCCCCGGTCCGGGAGTATCCCACATGCTGCGGAGCGGCTGGGCCCGTGAGCCATGGCCGCTGGGCCTGCGCGTCCGGAGCCTGTGCTCCGCAACGGGAGAGGCCACAGCAGTGAGAGGCCCGTGTACCACACACACACAAAAAAAAAAAACAGGAAAAGTTGAGAAACTGTCACAGCCAAGAAGAGCCTAAGAAGTCATGACAACTAAATGTAATGTGGTATCCTGGGAAGGGGGAAAGGTACATTAGGTAAAAACTAAGAAAATCTAAGCATAGATTTTATTTAATAATAATTTATTTTAATAATAAAAATAATGTATCAGTATTGGTTCATTAATTGTAACAAATGTACCATACTAACATAAGGTGTTAATCATAGGGGAAATTGAGTGTGGTATATAAGGGAACTCTCTGTACTATTTTGCAATTTTTCTGTAAATCTAAAACTCTTCTAAAAAATAAAATTTATATCTCAAGAACAGGTACTCTATGTCTAAAAGATTGAGTCTGTTACATTTAAGACACAGTGATGATCAAAACGACATCAGCAGTTAAACTGTTGTTCTTGTAGCAGCCACCCTGTCTCTGTCTGAGGCTCTTCAAAGTGTTTTTTCCTAATACATTGCTATTGTGCCATCCTCTTAGTGCTGCTGTTTTGACTTTTCTCCCTCATTCACTTTCACCGCCCAGTCCAGGGAATTAAACAATCTCAATAGCAAACAGCAAAATTTGATTCTTCAAATATTCATTGGGTACCCAGTTTGCCCTTTATTCTGGGGATCAACAATGAAAGTCACAGTCCCTGTATCAAAGTGCTGGCAGTATGGTGGAAGACAAACATGTCCCCAGTAAACGCTCCTTAGTCCAAGAGCAGATAGAATGGAAGGGAGTGTGAGGCACATAGCGGAGGCATTGGTCAGCTCAGCCGGGGGAGGCCAGGGTGTTCATAGGAGAGGATGCCTAAATGTGGTCTGGAAGACTAGGTAGGGGTTTTCAGGGAACATAAAGTGGAGGGAGGGGACCTCAGCAGAAGGAACAGAGGTGCAAAGGCAGAGAGGCTGGAAACGAGTATTAGGGAAACTGGCGCAGCTGGAGGCTGGAGTGTGAAGGGTGGGTACTGGCAGGTGGGAGACTGGAGGGAGACCAGGGTCAAGTCATGAAGAGCTCAGAGCTCCCGAATGAGGAGTCTGGACTTTATCCTGATGCAGCGGAGAGCCCCTGCAGGGCTTTTAAACAGGGAAGTTACATGATCATATTTAATTTTTGAAAGATAATTCTGATTGTGGTATGGAGAATGGATTTGCAAGTAAAAAGAGGAAAGAGGGGAATGCAATGGTTAATCTTGCACTACCTCCCCCTCATCTTGAGTTTAGGAATTTAGGGTCTCTTCTGACTGCCTCATTATTTCCAGAGTTCACCCTGGGGTCTCAAGAGAAAGCTGCAGAAGGGCAAAGGTGATCCAAGTCCTGTCTAGCCCAAGTGGTGAGTCACTGGGCTCTAGCATGTGACACTGACCTCATACTAGGGCTGTCCCCCACACAACACCAATTTGACAATCATTCACTGAGTCAGATCTCTTGATCTTTGAGCAGGAATTAACACCCATGTCTCAGTTTCCTCAAGCTCATCACTGGACCAGAAGGGCAGAGTAGTAGTGTCTTATAACCATCCCCCCAGAAATACATCACCCTGACATAAGCGAATTTGGCTTTTTTGGGGACTTGGACTCATAGCTGTGTAATCAGAACCTTTAGTCCATGGCACAACTGAGCTTCCTGAGGCCAGAGGCACATTCTCTGAAGTGACCTTTTATTTTTTTATTTTTTGTTTTTTATGGTGGGGGGTGTTTTTTTTGGGGGGGGGCGGTACTCGGGCCTCTCACTGTTGTGGCCTCTCCCGTTGCGGAGCACAGGCTCCGGACGCACAGGCTCAGCGGCCATGGCTCACGGGTCCAGCCGCTCCGCGGCATGTGGGATCCTCCCAGACCAGGGCACGAACCTGTGTCCCCTGCATCGGCAGGCGGACTCTCAACCACTGTGCCACCAGGGAAGCCCTGAAGTGACCTTTTAGACACAGACTCTGAGTAGGGGTCAGCAAACTACAGCCCATAGGCCAAAGCTGCTTGCTACCTATTTCTGTGAACCAAGTTTTATCAGAACACAGCTGCTCTCTTTCATTTATGTATTATCTATCATCTACAACTGCTTTTATGCTAAGACAGCCAAGTTCAGCAGATTCGACAGAGACCAGATGGTCTGCAAAGCCTGAAATATTTACTATTTGATCCTTTACAGAAAAATTGCCATTCCCTGGTCTAGATCAACACTTTGCAATAGAAATATAATGCAGGACTTCCCTGGTGGCGCAGTGGTTAAGAATCCGCCTGCCAGTGCAGGGGACACGGGTTTGAGTCCTGGTCCGGGAAGATCCCACATGCCGTGGAGCAACTAAGCCCATGCGCCACAACTACTGAGCCTGTGCTTTAGAGCCCGCGAGCCACAACTACTGAGCCTGCGTGTCACAGCTACTGAAGCCTGCACTCCTAGAGCCTGTGCTCCACCACAAGAGAAGCCACCTCAATGAGAAGCCCATGCACCGCCAACGAAGAGTAGCCCCCGCTCGCCACAACTAAAGAAGGCCTGTGTGCAGCAACAAAGACACAGCGCAGCCAAAAATAAATAAATAAATTAATTTTAAAAAATAATGCAAACCACACATGTAATTTAACATTTTGTAGTAGCCGCATTTTAAAAAGTAAAAAACAAGTGAAATCAGTTTTTAATAATGTTTTCTTTAACCTTTGTGCAAAATATTATTTCAACATACAATCACTATTGTACAATTAATTGTATTTTAACGAGATATTTTATGTTCGTTTTTCAAATAAGTCTTCAAAATCCAGCATGTATTTAAACAGACAGCGCAGCTCAATTCAGACTAGCCACATTCCAGGTGCTCAGTAGCCACATGTGGCCAGTGGATACTGTATGGACAGTGCAGGTCTACACTCAGACCCTCCAAAGAGTGAGACCAGCCCCAGATTTTGGTGCAGAGGTCAGCCTCAGCAGGGCCTTAGGCTGTAGGGGAACAGTTGTTGCATAGTTAACACCCCAGTCCTAGGGATCTTTGCTCTTTTGTCAGAAGATGGCCCAGCATAGAAAAGACCTTACTTTTTCCAGTTGCAAACTGTGGCAACCTCCCTCGGTGTGTGCTGAGCCTGTACTTTTGGAGTTCGGCGTCCTCAGACCACCCTGCGTGGATTATGGTGGTTCAGCTTTTCTAATTTTGGGTCCCTTGTTTGGTGGTTAAAATCATCCACAAGGTGGATGTCAGACTCGGCATGACAAAGAGAAGGCTACCCACTTCCTTGACCCACCAGAGCTAGAGGGATGTCCTTCTGGAAGAAACATATTCAGCTGAATTCAGGCGTTGGGGAAACTGAGGTGAAACAGGTCTTGTTTCTTGTTCTCCTGAACCTCTGCCTTAGGGCATATAGTCAGTTATGAGAACATGTTTGAGTTTCATCTTTCCCCTGGTATTTCTTCAGTTTCTTTCTTTCCTACTTATATATAAAGAAGGGGTCTCACAGGTTAAAATTTAAATGTGTATCCTTTTCATTACAGATCTTTGTGGTTCCCTTGATCCTGCCTCAGAATTTAACCACCTTTTTCCCCCAGAATACTTACAGTCTTTTCTCTATCAGGGCCTTTATTCAGGGTACATTTCTTATTTTGAAATCCTCCTGTTTTATAAGTTGGCCTAATGCCGTTCATTCATGGCCTGTGGCATCCTTTTCTACCGTGAATGGATATGGCTTAGTGAGCATTTACCCACTCGGCATATATTTACTGAGCACTACTCGGTGCTAGGCAGTGTTTCAGGCACTGGAGATAGAGTGGTGAAAAAGATACAACCCCTGCCAATCAAGTGGGAGGTACAGACTCTTAGAAGCACAATTCTGTACGAGGCGAGATGTGCAATGACCTGCATATAGATGCCCAGAGAAGGGTCACCTGAGGGAGGAGATAGGGAGGCAGGGAGGAGGGGAAGATGGGAGAAAGGGAATGCCTCATGTCCTCAGGCTCAGTGCAGAGTGACCAGCTCATGAGTTGCTTTTGTTCCCACAGGCCAAAGCCCAGAAAGTCCTGCAGAAGCTGGGTGATGTGCAGGAAATATTTCACAAGAGGCAAATGAGTCTGATGAAACTGGCAGCCAGACAGACTCGCCCAGTGCAACCCGTGGCCCCGCGTCCTGAGTTCTCCCCAAAATGGGTGTCACCAAAAATCCGCCAGCCCTCCACCTTGGGTAGGTTACTTGGGGAAAGAAGTTTTGTGGCTTTATGTTTCATCGATGCCCATGAGGGTTTAGATTATTGTTGCTTAAGATGCATAATGGTTACTGTTTTGACAGATATTATTTAAGATGTGGAATAGTACAGGCATTGAAGACTTAATAAATTTAGGTAAAACTGAGTGCCTGTATGCCAGGAAAAGCTCACAGTCTAGTAGAAGAATAATATAAATGCACAAATAACATTAGCATAATATAAACTCCATTAAGGATCTTTAAAAGGCCCATAAGATTCTATTAGCAATGGAGGGGTAAAATTGGTTCTTTGAAAAAAAAAGAAAAAAAAAGATGAGTCCTTACACCAATCCTACGTGGTCTTGATTACTATAGCTTACTAGTAAGCCTTGAGATCAGGTAGTGTAAGTCTTCCAACTTTGTACTTTTTCAAGATTGTTTTGGCTATTTTAGGTCCTTTTCATTTCCGTATTAATTTTACAGTCACCTGTCAGTTTCTGCTGGGATGAATATATAGATCACTGAATGAGTATATAGATCAATTTGGGGAGAACTTTTATCTCACCAATGTTGAGTCTTCCAATCCATGAATGTTATAACATTCCATTTATTTAGGTCTTCTTTAATTTCCCTCAACAATATAGTAGTTTTGAGTGTAAAGATCTTAGGCATTTCATGTTTTTAAAAAGCCCTATAATGAATTGAACTTACCATATATAACTATCAATAGGAATATATTTCTGTATAGAAATATAATCATATCATCTGTGAATAAGAAGTTTTACTTCTTCTGTTTCAATCTTTACGCTTTTTTTCCCCTTGCCTTATGATGACTGATGGCTGGGACTCTAGTACAATGTTGAATAGAAGTGGTGAGAGCAGATATCCATGTCTTTTCCCAATATGCAGGGAAAAAGTTTATTTTTCACCTTGAAGTACGATGTTAGCAGTAAGTTTTTCACAGATGCCTTTTATAAGACTGAGAAAGTTCCATTCTATTCCAGTTTGCTAGTTTTATCATGAATGATTATTGAATTTTTCAGATGTTCTATTTGGTGCATATATTGTGATGATCATATTTTTTTCTCCTTTATTGGTTTATATGGTGGATTACAATTATTTCTTTTTAAATGTTAAACTAATCATGTATTCCTGGGTAAACACTCTTGGGTATGATATATGTGTCATTTGTTGCCTCATGTATTTTATTAAGCACATATTCATAATTATTATGTCTTCTAGATATACTGGCCCTTTTAAAATTACGAAATATTTCTCCTTCCCTTCTTATCTTAATAAAAGTCCTTGTCTTGAAGTCTATTTTGTCAGATATTAATAGAGCCATTCCAGCTTTCTTATGCTTGGTGTTTGCATGATACGCTTTTTCCATTCTTCTATTTCTGTTTACTTTTAAAGTATATTTCTTGTAGACAGCTATAGTTGGGTCTTGCCTTTTAAAAACATGTTAACCTCTGCTTTCTAATTGGAGTGTTTAGTCGATTTTACATACTATGTAATTATTGATATAGTTGGATTTAGAGCTACTATTTTGTTATTTGTTGTCTATTTGTCTCATATGTTTTTTATTCTTCTGATCTCTTTTCCTGGTTTCTTTTGGGTTAGCCAAATTTTTAGTATTCCATTTTAATTCCTCTACTGGCTTTTTAACATACATACATAACTTTTGCATTGTTTTTTCCCCAGGTGTTTCTTTTAGGGCTTACCATGTGCATCCTTAATTTCTCACAATCTACTTTAAGTTAATATTGTAGCACTTTATGTAAATACAGGAAATTTGCAAAAGTATAGTTCCATGTGCCCTTTAAGCATCCTCTGTGCTATTATCCTAAATATTACATCTACATATGTTACATACCCCAATATTGTGTTATAATTTTTGCTTTAAACAGTCATATATCTTTTAAAGAAATTGGGAGAAAGGAAGAAAAAATGAAAAAAATTATATATATAATTTCATATTTTTATTTATATTTATAATTTTATATATATATATAATTTTATCTTTACCAACCTATTCACCATTTCTGGTATTCTTTATTCCTTGTTGAATTACCATCATGTGTCTTGTCTCTTCAGGCTGAAAACCTCCCTTTGGCATTTCTTGTTTTGCCAGTCTGCAACAAATTCTTTCAGTTTTTATTTATCTGAAAATTATGGGGTCTTTTGGTAACTCTCCATTTAGTACAGCTTACAGTCCCCTGTCTCCTACAACATATTAAACTTTTAAGAATTAAAAAGTTGATAACAGTTTAGTGAATTTCTTTCCTGAATTTTTCCACACACATGCATACACATGCACACTCAGACACACTTATGCACACATACCACAGAAACAGACAAACATTCACACACAGAGAGACATCCTTCTTGGATGTTTGGAAACAGGGCTTGGTTCTCCTGACCTCTCATCTAGTGCTCTTTCCCAAAACTAAATTATGCTCTTTTCGATGACTTTTGCTTCCCTTATTATTATTATTTTTTTAATTTGAGTAAAATTGCTTTACGATGTTGTGTTAGTTTCTGCTGTACAATGAAGTGAATCAGCTATATGTATACCCATATAAAGGACGTACGTTTGTTACAAGTAAACAAAGCAGGAATGATAGATTGTTTCTCAGCTTTTTGAACACAAGATTTCATAGTAGATAATGACCCTCCTAGGATCCACAGATCTTTGACATGTCTGAACAGGTATTGTTGACCTTGGTCAGGCAACTAGCTCATTTTGTATAACAATCCTGCACTTTTGTTTTGGAGATTAACCACCAAGTGTGGATTCTAGCTGATCACTAACAGGATTTTCAAATACATTTGTCTGATTTTTAGTAACTGAGTCTGTGCCAAGATAGACTATTATATTTCACAGTGTAAGGAACATGGTCAGAGCTGCTTAGAGACGGGAGCTGAAATCTCAGCTCTGACTCTTGGTAGCCAGATGTCTCGCATACAACATTCAACCTCTCTGAAGTACATAAGGAACATGAAAAAATTCTTCTGTGGCTATAATAATAGCTAAAATATACTGAGTGCTTACCACAATCTAAACACTGTGCATGCTAACTCATTAAGGCCTCTTAACAACCCCATACTGTAGGCTTTCTCATTATTCCCCATATACAGATGAAGAAGCTAAGGCTCTTTGATAACGTATGCTTCATGTGTGGAAGAGCAAAACTTGAGCGCTGGCAGCATGGCTCCCACGCCCCTGCCTTTAACTTCATTGCTGTACTTAGCGTTAAGGAAGGTGCTTCTCAGTCATGGGTGTTGCCAATTAGTGTATGCATTCCCAGCTTCCTGTTATTATGCCTGGAATTACTCAGGTTACAGAGATCCTGTAGAGAATGAGGAGCCCAATGGATTGTCCATTGTTATAAAATAGCTTCAGTGGTCACATAACCTGGGGCAGCAAACAGTACTTCACTACAGATTTCAACATAACATGTATGGGAAACCCACAGAAAGCCCAAGCTGCTTCCAGTTGGCTCACAGAACTTGAGGCTTGGGAGGGGCCTCTGGAGGCAAGACAGTCAACCTCCAACAAGTCTACCACAGATAAGCATCAGGGTGATATTGGTGGCATTAGCTGGATGATATTTTGGCCATAGGACCCAGAAATGCTTGTATCCTGTCCTGGATTAATCACAAGTATCCCATGAGTTTCCCAAAGAAACTGTATATGCAAGGGTGGTGATGGTGACAAGAATTCAAGTTACCACTTACTTATTAGCCTTGTAGCCACCACCCCCAGTGCAGCCCTCTGGTAAAGCTGGGTTAGAAGCTTCAAGCATAACCAGGGCTTCTCCTACCCAAATCCCAATCTTACTGCCAAATGGCCATGGAGCTTGAAGAAGGGTATCTCTCAGGTGTCTGAGAGCCCTGTGGGAAGGACAGGAGGGAGGGAGAATGATTGAGAGGAGAGAGCAAGAGCAAGCCTGCCCAGTTCCCTCTAGACTCAGCTGATTCTTCACACAGTCATCCTGTCCACTAAAAATACGGTTGCATCAGTTTTGGAATGCAACTGTTAGATCATCAGATTAGGAACGATTTCTGCCTAGGGCAGACATGGACATTCCCTTATATAATCACAGTGTGTTTAAATGGTAAGATTTTAGTATTTTTCAAATTTTCTGTAATAATCACAAATTAATTACCTGTATAATGGAAAAAATATACTCAATAGAATGTGGTACCTAGAATTGAATCTTCTAATCCAAGAACATTGAGTACAATATTATGCATTGCAGATGACTAATGCTAAATATCAGGGCATTAAAAGAATCCATGAAGTCTGGAATAGTTAAGGAAGATTTCATGAAGAAAGTGACTTCTTAGCTGGGCCTTAAAATTGGGAATGATGGAACCTATCACTTTTACCACATTACATTTACTGATTTGTTGTGGTTTGATGTTTCCTGTGGTGTTGAGTGTGACTTTTTTCTCTTTGAATCAAGTGCCTGGGATCAAGGACTCTTTCTTTTCTGCATCTCTCCTACATGTTCAATTTCATCTACTACCTTGGAAATCACTGTAGCAGCTCAATGAAGCTTTGTTAATCAACTGCATCAACATGGTCCAAGTTAGGCTAAGTGCTCTGAGTTATTTATAAGCCAAATTAATGGCAGGTTTTCTTTGTCTGTCTAGCTCCTCATCAGAAAACATCTGAGGAATGTTATGTGGAGACGGATTTAAACTCTGTGGAAAAGGAAGATGATGAGACTAAATTTGAAGTCAAGGTATGATCACCTTTCCTTTACTGATAGAAATTTCTGACATGATATAAGATTGCTGCCATAATTATCAATAAACCAATAAATTGTGTTTCCCTATTTCATACCTACCATCACCTCCAGAAGATGTGCCCATAGAGGCACGTAGCACAGACTAGTGCTCCCAAGAGACGAGGTTTGTAGAATTTCATCCTTTCCTTTCTTCTTAATTGCAAATAGAAACCAAAAGCTCTTTGGTCATAATGTACATAAATGTTGGTAGATATTGTTTTATTGAAGGAAAAGTCATTTTATTCATTCCTATAATCTGACTTCATATTTAAAATTGGTAGAACAGTGTATGGTTTATATATAAAAAGAACATGATAGGGCTTCCCTGGTGGCGCAGTGGTTAAGAATCCACCTGCTAATGCAGGGCACACGGGTTCGAACCCTGGTCCGGGAAGATCCCACATGCCGTGGAGCAACTAAGCCCGTGCGCCACAACTACTGAGCCTGCGCTCTAGAGCCCACAAGCCACAACTACTGAAGCCCGCATGCCACAACTACTGAAGCCCGTGCACCTAGAGCCTGTGCTCTGCAACAAGAGAAGCCACCGCAATAAGAAGCCCACGCACCGCAACGAAGAGTAGCCCCCACTCACTGCAACTAGAGAAAGCCTGTGTGCAGCAACAAAGACCGAACGCAGCCATAAATAAATTAAATAAATAAATACATACATACATACATACATACATTTATCCCCCCCCAAAAAAAGACAAAATTACATACAGCTACACACACACACACACACACACACACACAGCTGGTGAACTCTGAATAAGCATTGTGGATTGTGCCAAAGTCATTTTCATGCTTTTGATACTATACTCTAGTTGCGTGAGATGTTAACTTTGAAGGAGGTTGGGGGAAGCGTACATGGGACTTCCCTGTACATTTCTTTGCAAACTCATGTGAATCTATATAATTATTTCAAAATAAAAGTTACGGCTTCCCTGGTGGCGCAGTAGTTGAGAGTCCGCCTGCCGATGCAGGGGACACGGGTTCGTGTCCCGGTTCGGGAAGATCCCACATGCCGCGGAGCGGCTAGGCTCGTGAGCCATGGCCACTGAGCCTGCGCGTCCGGAGCCTGTGCTCCGCAGCGAGAGAGGCCACAGCAGTGAGAGGCCTGCGTACCGCAAAAAAATAAAAATAAAAATAAAAGTTTAAAAAAAGAGCATAAGCTTTGGAACCTGGCAGACCTAGACTTAAGTGACATAACCTCTCTAAACCTCAGTTTCTCATCTGTAAAAATGGGAATAACAATAGCTACCTCCTGAAACTGTTTTGAGCATCAAGAGAAAATTTGAAAATGGCCAAGCACTATATAATTGTAAAGTAACATTATATTTAAAAACCCAAGCAAAATGAATTGTGAATATATGTTGCTGCACAGCAACCCCTGAAGGGGTCCCTTTCCTCTGCCTCACTAAAAAATTAAATATGTGGCTGACTGAATGGTTCTGAAACAGAAGCCAGTAAACCATGGGCTCAAATGGACTTCAGCAATGGTTCATATCCATCATCAATTCCCAATGTGTCCAAATCTAGGCCCCTCACAGAGACTCCACTGACCATTAAGGAGTCAGGCAGAAAGCAAGTCTTAGGCTTTTCTTCCTGGAGGCAGAAACAATGTGGGAACTAGTTCCCAGCAGACTTTTCTTAGAGAGAGAAAGCTGCATTCTTCTGTCAGTTTGTTCAGTCATCCTTCTGTATTCTGGGCAGATGAGGACACTGTCATTGCTGTTTTGGAATCCTTCATGGTTGGAGTTATTGCATCACCATGTCTTCCAGAGTTAGGAAACAGTCTGCAATTTCATACAGTCTTGTAATTTTTTTTTTTTTTGGTAGTGTCTTTGTCTGGTTTTGGTATCAGGGTAATAGTGGCTTCATAGAATAACTTTGGGAGTGTTTCCTCCTCTTCAGCCTTTTGGAAAAGTTTGAGAAGGATCAGTATTAGTTCTTCTTTGTATGTTTGGTAGAATTCCCCAGTGAAGCCATCTGGTCCTGAACTTTTGTTTGCAGGGAGGTTTTTGTTTTGTTTTGTTTTTTATTTACAGATTCGATCTCACTTTTAGTGATCGGTCTGTTCAAATTATCTATTTCTTCTTGACTCAGCTTTGGTCCATTTCTTCCAGGTTGTCCAATTGGCATACAGTTGTTCATAGTATCCAGTCTTGATCAGTCATTTTTTGAAATGGGCAAATGTAACTAAAATTCACCTGACCTGACATTCATGAAGTCTGTGAAATCATTAAGTAATATAAAAAGGATTTAATTCACCTTCAAAACTGAGCATCACTCTACCATTTTCTGTATGCTGGTCTTCAAAGAATGTTATCTCTGAAGGTGAGGGCTGTGTCAAGTGCACCAGAGCCCAGATTTGGCACCTGAACGCATATGCCATTGCATTGACTCACAATGTGATTGGAATTCACTTCATATCTCTGTGACTTACTTTGCCCATCTTTAGGCAACATATTTATGACCTGCACACTTTATAAAGATGCCGTGGGAGGTGTAAGTATGTTAAGGTTCTCATATATAAGAATTAAAATTAGAGTAAATTATTTCAATAATCGTAAACAATACAATGAGTGCTATTGTTTCATTTGTTGTAAAAGAGAAAAAGGAAATACTGTCAGTAAACATAAAGCACCTTTCCTCAGGGAAGACCTCAAAAGTATTTAAGGCCAAAAGTTTCCATAAGCTACATTCATTATTTACTCCTGTGTTACATACTTGTAAAAATAGACACTGCAGGAGCAGGGGTGGAGATAGAATCAGAGGCCAACAGGGTTGGAAAATGCTGAGTAGAATTCAAAAAGCCCTGACCACCAGATTTCTGGTTTCTTCCTTCTGCTGTGCTGTTTGTTTAATTCAGGCTCCAAGCCCATCCTACTAAGATGCTCTCTCCCCCTGTGTTTAGGCAGATCACCAACAGCATAGGTACTGCTAAGCAGGCACAGGTACATGCTACCGTCATCCTTCTGTGCTTGTGTTGCTTTTTCCCTTACTGTTGCCTTGTTTGGGTATTTAATGAAGGGCATTTCCCACAAGAACATATATATTAACAGTCAAGGGAGAAAAGGAAGCAGGGTAGGAACAAAGGCTGCGAAACTTCCTCATTCTGGAAAACAGTGGCTGGTCAGACTGTTGCTTCTAAAGCCCAGGGCTATGAGAAGAGTGAGCAGAATCCATAGTCATGAAAAATATGAATAGGAAGAAAGGGGACTTGTGCACCAAATCCCCAAATCCTGGACTTAGAAATCAATTTAGGATCAGTAAATGCAATTAGTGTTTTCCAAGGTGGGTAGTATAACCAGGGAAATCATCATTCCAAAATATGTAAGAAAACTAGTAAGAAAAAAAGTAGGTTAGAAAAGAAGGTTTAGATTCATCTCTGCACAGTCCAAAAGGGGGACAAGGAGGTTGATTACCGTCAAGAACAATCACTGCTGCTTGTGTTTTGTGGCCACTGTCCAAGACAGATGACCAGGATAAGTAGGAGAACATGATCTGACTCTGGGTGACAATTCTGACATCTTTTTGGCCTTAGGCCTGGAACTGAAAGATGAAATGAAGGCATAGCCAGTCTAGGAGAGTGAATCATAACATAGTGATAAATGCCCCTCCTTGCCCTCAAGAGTAAATGCTCACAGGGGGGGAAAAAAAAGCTATAAACCCAAACAATTCATGATTGCTGCTGGAGTCACTGATACTCACTACCTTTAACTAAAATCATGATATGGTCTCATCATCAGCAGAGAACTCATTCCCAAAAAAGGCGTTCCCTCTTCTCTGGCAGGAGAATCCTTGGTATGCCAGTTCGCAGGAACTCGACAAGCTCAACTGGAGGAGGCGGCTGAGATTCTCGGGGCCATCTGGCAGCTGTGAGGGCTGCGCTTGGCTCACTGACACTGTTTGGGAAAGTCATCGTGGAGTCCTTCCCTGTGGCTCCTAGCAGTAGTGATGTGGCTACTTTCTGCCCTTCCCATCGCCAGTTGGAAGCTGAAAGCATGACTCACCGGGGCTGCTTTCCCTGGGCTGCTCACATCACGGCCTCTTTGGAGGTGGAAAGAAGCCAAAGGCTGATGAGGATTTCTTTTTCCTGCATGTCAACCCTCAGGAAAAAGGAAGAGCTACTGGCTGTGAGCACCAACGAACAGTGTTCCTGGGCACCTATTAAAGTCATTTAAAATAGCGAGGTCTTTTCATACTTCTGAGCAAACAGGCTCCTTCATAAAAATTTTTTAAAAACAAAAAAAGTTAAGGCAGGAAGAGAACAGAGAGGTGAGAGAAGGGTTGCTAACACTGACTGAGGGCCAGACATTGTGCTGGGTGCTGTGTGTACCTGATTTCATCTCAAGTCCTCAATACCTTGTGAGGAAGGTGATGTCTCCTTTGTTTTATCTGTGATGCTGTTGAGGCTCTGAGGAGCTAAGTGAGTTTCCCCAAGTCTAACACAACTAGTAAATGATCGAACTGCAATCTGAAATTAGCAGTTTACTTAATCTAGCAGTTTCCTAATCTATCTAATTTAACCTGTCTACTGGATAACTTACTTAATCTACCTAACTAGCAGTTTACTTAGCCTTTCATCCCCTAAATTTCCTCTTCTGCAAAATGGAGTTAAATAAAGTAACCTCACAGGTGGCTGATTAAATGAGAAATATATGGAAAGCACCTAGCATGATGCCTGACATACAGAAGATTCTTAGTAATGTTAGTTTCCCATTTAATCCTATGTTTACAGATAGAATGTTTTGTGTAAAAGATGAAAAGAAGCTGAAGGAGGGTTGGATTCAGGTCTTAAATTAAATAGCTTCTCCTAATCTCGAATATGTATCTTTTTGCCAAATGATAAGAGATCAGGGCCAAATTTAGTTTTTTGCTTTCTCACTCTTCTGAATCCCAAAATCTTTCATTTACCTTTCTGTTTCTCACCAAGAGAACTATGTGAACCATAAGCACATTTCACTGTTCACTTTCTGTGATGTTTAAAGTCTGGTTATTCTTAGAGATTCAAAGAATCCACCAAATCTTGATCTCCGCAGCCAAGCTCTCTGAACAATATCTAGAATGAAGATTCTCAAGGTTTCCTGTGTACTACAACCCTGAGAAGCTTATTCATAATGCAGATTTTCAGGCTTCACCCATAGAGACACTGATTCAGGAGGTCCAGGTTAGGGTCCAGGAATATGACTTTTTAAAAAAAATTTTATCTTATTTATTTATTTATTTTTGGCTGCAGTGGGTGTTCATTGCTGCACACGGGCCTTCTCTAGTTGCAGTGAGCAGGGGCTACTCTTTGTTGCGGTGCACGGGCTTCTCCTTGCAGTGGCTTCTCATTGCAGAGCACAGGCTCTAGGCGCTCAGGTTTCAGTAGTTGTGGCTCGCTGGCTCTAGAGCACAGGCTTAGTAGTTGTGGCACACAGGCTTCATTGCTCTGCGGCACGTGGGCTCTTCCCGGACCAGGGCTCAAACCCGTGTCCCCGGCAGATTCTTAACCACTTGCACCACCAGGGAAGCCCCAGAATATGACTTTTTAACTTATGCATTTGGTGACTAGAATGCAGGTGGTACAAGGGACTGCACTTTTGGTCACACTGGCCTAGAGGCTATATTCATAGGCCATTGGGATGAAGAAGAAATCATTAAGGTAGATATGGATCTCTTAGGCTAATACAGAGTCCAAAATGCAGGAGAGTGAGGATGTGACTAAATTAATGTATGAGAATGTATTTTTCACTGAGGGAACTACATGAGAAAAAAGAGAGATTAACAGTAAGACCACTGTTGGCTTTGCTCCCTCATCAATAAAAAATGGAGGGCTTCCCTGGTGGCGCAGTGGTTGAGAGTCCGCCTGCCGATGCAGGGGACATGGGTTCGTGCCCCAGTCTGGGAAGATCCCACATGCTGCGGAGCGGCTAGGCCTGTGAGCCATGGCCACTGAGCCTGTGCATCTGGAGCCTGTGCTCCGCAGTGGGAGAGTCCACAACAGTGAGAGGCCCGTGTACCGCAAAAAAAAAAAAAAAAAAAAAAAATGGACATGACTAAAATATTTGATATATCCAATTTGGGTGGCTTATTCAGCTCAATTTAATATATATCAAAGCAATTGCTATGGGTCACATATGGGAAACAATTCTAACATGGGGCCTAAGCTCAGGAAACTTACAAGTTTCATGGGGGAAACAACATATTTCCAATAATTTATAATATAAAGCAGAATGACCTACCTCTAGTAAAAGGAATATAATGTGTTAGAAGGCAGAAGAGGGAACAGTTCATAGCAAGTATGTCGGGGTGTTTTTTTCCAAAGGAGGTGGCATTTGAACTTAATTTTTTTAAGAGTTTTTTTTTAATTTGTTTATTTTTCTTTATATTTTTTGGCTTCGTCGGGTCTTAGTCGTGGCACGTGGTGTCTTCATTGCCACGCGCGGGCTTCTCTCTAGTTGTGTCACACGGGCTCCAAGGCACATGGGCTCCAAGGTGCATGGGCTCTGTAGTTGTGGCACACGGGCTCTCTCACTGAGGCACATGAGCTCAGTACTTGTGGCACGCGGGCTTAGTTGCCCCATGGCACATGGGATCTTAGTTTCCCGACCAGGGATCGAACCCATATCCCCTGCACTGGAAGGCAGATTCTTTACCACTGGACCACCAGGGAAGTCCCTGAACTTAATTTTAAAGAATAAATACAACTCTGAAAGGTGGATAAGATAGAGAAGGGCATTCCAGGATGGGGAAGAATGTAAAGCCTCAGAAGTCTGAAGGGAGCATAGGCTATTCTGGGAATAGTCCAAGAAAGCTGGGAAGGTAGACCAAAGACAGGTTGCTGAAGGCTTTGGTTGAGGGTTGTTGCCAGCAAGGGCACTTGTGTATCAGTTTGACATTGGTACAGCAATGAAGAGTAAATTAGATGAAGAAAGGCAGGCTGACCAGCTGCCAGCAGTTGTCACAGTCCAGGTGAGACTTCGATGTTGAATGCCTACTAATGGCAATGGCAAAAAAGGAGATGGGCAGAGCTCATACCCATTAGTCCAGGTGTTCTCCCCAGTGCCTGGAATGCTCTAGACTGTCAGAGAAAGTTTGATGAATGAAGGAATAGATCAAGGCAGAGAAATAAGGGCATAGATTTAATAGGGAGGGAAAAGAAGATAGTGAAAATACATTCAAGGTTTCCATCTTGGAATCTTCATTGAATGAATTTGTTGGACAATATAGAGTACTCGGGGGAACAGTAGAAAGTGAGGACTTATGCAGGCTGAGTCCAGCATTTGTGGTCTTGTGGATCTATAACAGTAACCTACACACTCTCTTTCTGTTAGCTGGGCTATACTCCTCCCCACACCAGCAAGAGTCAACCAGTTGGCCTTGAGGTTATTTGGAAATTAACTAGGTTAGGGCACTTTTGCAAATCTAATAAAGCATTTTTCAAATTTGTGATTTTATTTATGAGTTAAGCAAGATTTACAGACATGTAAAAATTGTTACGTTAACATTTATGCATTAAAGTTAAAATCACATGAAATCAAACAGCCTGAGAAAATTCAGGATGTATGGACAATTTCTTTTCAACGTCCTTGGCTTACTTATTTCCTCCACATTTTCTTGGTTTGGGAATGGGAGAAAGGTATCTTGTGACATGTTTCTCACTCTCTGATATTTTTAACAGAACTACAGACTTGCATATCATTGGTAAAACAACATTGCCATGTTTGCAGTTTTTTAAGAAGACATTTCCCCCATAAACAAATACTATAAGTAATGTTTAGAGTATTAGTCCAGCCTATAAAAGCCAATTTAACCAGTAAGAACATTGAACTAATTACTAACAAGTCTAGCTGTGAAACTCAAGATCTTAGATAAAAGAGACCCTGGAAAAATTTGTAAAGTTTTCATCTGGGACCCATTTCCTTATCTTTCCCTAGTCATTTCCCCTTTCCACAAAGCTTCAGGACCAGTTATGACTGTCTCCTCAAGCCCTCCAAAGGGCTTCAGTCTATAAAATGTCCTAAAACCTTCCTCTTACCTCGCCACCCCTCCCCTCCCTCTTGGAAGTCTCTTCCCAATGCAGCTGATCTGGACTAGAAGTGGGAGAAATCTGAATGAGCTAGTTCACAGCAATGCATGGCTGAGTGACTGACTCAGCCCCTTAACCCTCCTGCAAACACTTGCCATCTTTTAAAACGGACTGACTGCCCTATTATCTAAAGGAATCTTTAGGTAGTGGCTTCTTTAGGCAATGCCAGTGAAGTGTACGAAAAGATGTGCTGGAAAAAGGCCAACGAGAGGGAGCAAATAGGACAGACCAGCCGGGTAGGAATTCACTTGAAAGATAGATTCTCTAGGTGGTTCCTGTTCTTCAGAAGTCCTTCTTATTCTCCACATCAGAACCCACTGAATCTCAAAAATCGAGGGGGTGGGGTTTCCCCTTTCCCGGCAGTACCAGCAGTGGAGAGGGGAGGCTACTCTTTCCCAAGGCTGATGTTTTTCACTCTGGGAAACAGAGTGTTTCTAAGGCCACCCTAGACTGAGGCTGGGGGTGACTGCCCTTTGGAGAGGTTTCCTTTCCTTCCTGCTCTCCTCCTCTAAGCTGTGCCATTCTATAATTATTCAGTGATTCTTACTTGTCATACTTCTTTTACTTTCTCAGATTTTCATAATTAATTTACAATCCCAGAAAAGACTTAATAACCTTAAACGCTTCTTTCAATGATCACTCTTCACGCTTTAAATGAAGAGGGTGGTTCAGCTCCTTATCTGCCTTACCTTTTCTCTCTCAGAATTAGGTCTAGCAGCTTTCCTTTTTAAGAAATGTGATAATATAATAAATCATACTTTTACCTTAAATTACCAGATACCATCTCTTTAAAAGAGTTGGAGCTGGAATTGCTCTCCAAGCATTCCTAAAATCATAAAGGGAAATCACCTAAATTGAGGGAAAAATTTGATTCTGTTTCAATGTTGCTCTCTCTCCTTTGGGGAAGAAAAAAAATGTTAATAATCAATTGAAAATTACCTCTTGATAATTTTTAAAATATAAGTTTAAAAAAGATAGATTCTTCAGACAAATTGAAATGAATTCTTTTTTACAAAAAATTCCTTCAGGTTTGGCACTTCACCTATTTTTTTTTCAAATTTTGAAAATATGTCTTTCTTCAAAATATGGGGAGACAAAACAGATTCTATGTTGCTGAGAAGATACAGGAAGTCATCATTAAAGGTGATCCTAGAAAACCTGCATGTGGGTTGGTGTCATTTTGAAACCAGAGAGTGGCTAGGGTGGAGCTGGGGGTCAGGGAGTGACGCTGGGCCTGGAGCAGCTGCCAGCCTGCCTGCCTTCACTGCCACCCTTTTTCTTCAGAATAAAAGGAACGTACAGGAGGAGGGAGTCTCCCACCTGATTGGCCTCCCAACAGAGTAGTTTATGGGTTGGTTCCCTTTTAAAGCAGTTGACTGAGAAAATCCCTTCTTTGGTGCCCTGGGGCATCCCCAGGTCAGGGTGACTGAAGGGAAACAGGATGTGACTTCATAAGAAACTTAGTGCTCTGCTTTAAAGTCACCTCACTGGGGGCTTCCCTGGTGGCGCGGTGGTTGAGAGTCCGCCTGCCGATGCAGGGGACACGGGTTCATGCCCCGGTCCGGGAAGATCCCACATGCCGTGGAGCGGCTGGGCCCGTGAGCCATGGCCACTGAGCCTGCGCATCCGGAGCCTGTGCTCCGCAACGGGAGAGGCCACAACAGTGAGAGGTCCGTGTACTGCAAAAAATAAATAAATAAATAAAATAAAATCACCTCACTGTATAATTCACTGAGGCTCATAAGGAAACCCTAACAAAGAAATAAAGCAGCAATTGGTGGGTTGGTCTGCGGTCAGTTTTCTCAGTCCATTATTTGAATCAAAGGACCAATATTTGAAAAAAGCAAGCATTTATTTGAATATGCTCTCTTCCTCCTAGAGCTTTCAGGAAGCTTAATGTAAAATTTTCCCAAAAGTACTCTGGCTACAATTGAGCTTTCATCTCAAAACTGGAAGCAATAGCACTTATGTTGGTATTTAATATTATAAGCAGAGAAATGTTTCATAGCCAAATGAAACATCTCCCTCATTTTACACAGAAGGAAATGGATGCCCAGGGAGATTAAGTGACAGCCAACATCTCCCAGCTAGTGAGAAATACGGGGTCCAGTAGCAACTATCCAGCAATTACTGAAGGTCAGCATGTTGAGTGCTTCACATAATTACCTATTTTAATCCCCACACAGTAGATATTAAAGAGCCAACCATAAATGTCATTTATTCTTTTCTTTGTGCTAAGCATTTTAATACACTATCTCTAATTACCACAAAAACCTTCTGATGTAGTTGTAATACCCCTATTTTACTGATAGAGAACTAAGGTGCTACCCAAGGTCACTTCTTTAAAAGTAAGCCAGGGATTCCCACCCAGATTTACCTCTCACACCTCAGTTTGCATTCTTTTCACTCTTTAAGAGGTTTTCAAATTACAGGTCACAATGGTGATAGTGAACTCAGTTTGGTGGGTTCACCAGCATTTTAAAAATATAAATAAATAAACAGAAGGGAATGGGATAGAATTTAAAAATAGAATGTATCCCATCACAAAATCACACAAACAGGGGCTTCCCTGGTGGTGCAGTGGTTGAGAGTCTGCCTGCCGATGCAGGGGACACGGGTTCGTGCCCCAGTCCGGGAAGATCCCACATGCCGTGGAGCGGCTGGGCCCGTGAGCCATGGCCGCTGAGCCCGCGCATCCGGAGCCTGTGCTCCGCAACGGGAGAGGCCACAACAGTGAGAGGCCCGCGTATTGCAAACACACAAACAAACAAACAAAAAACCAAAATCACACAAACATTTTTCAGTTATACGTACATCTGTTGTATATTTTTTCCCCAACACCAACAAACAATTAATTCTGTACTGTCTACTTGGAGATAGCATCAGATGCCAAACATTGAGGGCTCAGCCTTATAAGACTGCTCCCATGCCCCTTCAGAGGCCAATTGCAAACCCAGGTTGTCACCTGTGCTTCTGAGAGACTGGCTGGCAGTAGGTGCTTCCTAATAGTTACCTCATTAACATAAACTCAAGTGTGGTTGAAAGGGGTTTGTTATAAATATCAAGACACTCTATCACAAGAAATTTAAAGGGTTTTAGGAGCTCTGTGCCAGAAGCAGGATGAAGACCAAATATATATTTCTTATTATAAATCACAGTATATGTGTGTAAGTATTATTATGTAAACATTTTTCCTGTGGGTTGTGATCAGTTTTTAAAGCCACTGCACCAGAACTAATCCATCTAAACCTTAGCAAAACACTGGTATACAGTGCAGTTAACTGCCGACTCTTATTAAAACAGTCCCCAGATCTGCTGTGGATCCTTCCCATACATTCTCAAAAACATGGGTGTTGTATTCCATCAAACTTGATTCACAGAGGACTCTCTCTCCACCCTGACACCAACTGTCTGACCTGTGGCCACAAGAATATGGGTTGACATAACCAAGTCCATGCCTAAGCATTTCAGCAAGCCCATGAGGTCATCTCATGCATGACAAAGTCTATAAATTAGAGGGACGTTATCATTCTGTATAAAATGATAAAGCCCATACCTGCACCTTAAGTCAGTGTTATTTTTCCATCACTATACTAGATTGTCATGAAATAAGAGACTCTACAGTACACCATACTAACAATAGATCAATAGAGTTGGAAAGAGCACAATTCATTTCACAAGTATAAGCAAGTTTTACAGTGAGAGGGAGTTTTGTTAATAATGGTGGTTACTCTTTCTGAAGGTATTGCATGTTGTGGATTCAAAGATGAATAAGGCTGGAGCTCAAAGTCCAGTGAGTGTTCCTGGCACAGTAACATCACAGAGGAGGAACTAGAAAGGGATGCAATGTAACATTAACTGCCATAGTAATTAGTTCAACATTACATAAAAAATGTGAAGAAAGAGCTTTGGTAGTGTAGTAACTGCCACAGTAATTAGTTCAACATTACATAGAAAATGTGAAGAAAGAGCTTTGGTTGGAATCCAGGGACTGGTATTTACTTCTGTATATTGACTGAAATGAAAAATATATTCTAGTCGCTGGTCAAATATAGTTAAGAGAGGGAACTAAAAATTTAGATTCTTATTGAAATGATATCCTATTTTAAAAGAAAAAATATGAACCTGAATGTAAGATTGCCCGTGTATTTTAGAGCTAAATTAACAAAACTAGTATCCCAAATCCTCCTTTATTTGTTAGCCAGCTTTCTGGATATGATACCAGATTTGGGAAGACATCTATGAAAAGATTGAAAATCCATGGTTTTCTTTCATACACTGAACACTTTTAAATTGCTGTCTCTGTGGTCTGCACTGTGGATAATAAAACAGCCTTACCTTGACCGCTTTCTGCTAATCCAGGGAGAGGACTCTCTTGCATTGTCTACAACTAACTGAGCAGCCTGTAACTCTCACCTGTTTTGCAAGGTTCTTCCTATCTGTTCATCTGAATCTGGGAAAAGCTCATCGTCCAACTTTTAGCTCTAATCTACAAGGAATCTTTATGTTTATTCATTAAATTTCCCTTAATAATATTTTTGCAAGAGGGCCCTTTCTAAATCTATACTTCCTTTTGTGAGAATGTAAAATAACTCATTTAAACAGAACCTAGTAGGCAGGAAGGATTCAAATGCTGGCTAATTATCTACTTGTTCATTATTGGTTAATACCCTTGTAATACTGCCGTTGCTAACAATATGGTATACAAATTCACTTCCTGGTTAAAATGATATTTTCTTGAAAGTAAATTGAGTGGGAGTCTTGTCTCTTGTTGAGAATTAAATGCTTAGTGTTATTCTTTTTTTTAACTTTTTTTTTTTACAACTTTATTGGAGTATAATTGCTTCTCAATGCTGTATTAGTTTCTGTTTTATAACAAAGTGATTCAGTTATACATATACATCTGTTCCCATATCCCTTCCCTCTTGCGTCTCCCTCCCTCCCACCCTCCCTATCCCACACCTCCAGGTGGTCACAAAGCACCAAGCTGATCTCCCTGTGCTGTGCGGCTGCTTCCCACTAGCTATCAACCTTACGTTTGGTAGTGTATATATGTCCATGCCGCTCTTTCGCTTTGTCACAGCTTACCCTTCCCCCTCCCCATATCCTCAAGTCCATTCTCAAGTAGGTCTGTGTCTTTATTCCTGTTTTACCCTTAGGTTCTTCATGACATTTTTTTCCTTAAATTCCATATATATGTGTTAGCATACGGTATTTGTCTTTCTCTTTCTGACTTACTTCACTCTGTATGACAGACTCTAGGTCTATCCACCTCATTACAAATAGCTCAATATCGTTTCTTTTTATGGCTGAGTAATATGCCATTGTACATATGTACCACATCTTCTTTATCCATTCATCCGACGATGGACACTTAGGTTGTTTCCATGTCCTGGCTATTGTAAATAGAGCTGCAATGAACATTTTGGTACATGACTCTTTTTGAATTATGGTTTTCTCAGGGTATATGCCCAGTAGTGGGATTGCTGGGTCATATAGTAGTTCTATTTGTAGTTTTTTAAGGAACCTTCATACTGTTCTCCATAGTGGCTGTACCAATTCACATTCCCACCAACAGTGCAAGAGTGTTCCCTTTTCTCCACACCCTCTCCAGCATTTATTGTTTCTAGATTTTTTGATGATGGCCATTCTGACTGGTGTGAGATGATATCTCATTGTAGTTTTGATTTGCATTTCTCTAATGATTAATGATGTTGAGCATTCTTTCATGTGTTTGTTGGCAGTCTGTATATCTTCTTTGGAGAAATGTCTATTTAGGTCTTCTGCCCATTTTTGGATTGGGTTGTTTGTTTTTTTGCTACTGAGCTTCATGAGCTGTTTATAAACTTTGGAGATTAATCCTTTGTCAGTTGCTTCATTTGCAAATATTTTCTCCCATTCTGAGGGTTGTCTTTTGGTCTTGTTTATGGCTTCATTTGCTGTGCAAAACATTTTCAGTTTCATTAGGTCTCATTTGTTTATTTTTGTTTTTATTTCCATTACTCTAGGAGGTGGGTCCAAAAGGATCTTGCTGTGATTTATGTCATAGAGTGTTCTGCCTATGTTTTCCTCTAAGAGTTTGATCGTTTCTGGCCTTACATTTAGGTCTTTAATCCATTTTGAGCTTATTTTTGTGTATGGTGTTAGAGAGTGATCTAATCTCATACTTTTACATGTACCTGTCCAGTTTTCCCAGCACCACTTATTGAAGAGACTGTCCTTTCTCCACTGTACATTCCTGCCTCCTTTATCAAAGATAAGGTGACCATATGTGCATGGGTTTATATCTGGGCTTTCTATCCTGTTCCATTGATCTATCTTTCTGTTTTTGTGCCAGTACCATACTGTCTTGATTACTGTAGCTTTGTAGTATAGTCTGAAGTCAGGGAGCCTGATTCCTCCAGCTCCGTTTTTCGTTCTCAAGATTGCTTTGGCTATTCGGGGTCTTCTGTGTTTCCATACAAATTGTGAAATTTTTTGTTCTAGTTCTGTGAAAAATGCCAGTGGTAGTTTGGTAGGGATTGCATTGAATCTGTAGATTGCTTTGGGTAGTAGAGTCATTTTCACAATATTGATTCTTCCAATCCAGGAACATGGTATATCTCTCCATCTATTTGTATCATCTTTAATTTCTTTCATTAGTGTCTTATAATTTTCTGCATACAGGTCTTTTGTCCCCTTAGGTAGGTTTATTCCTAGATATTTTATTCTTTTTGTTGCAATGGTAAATGGGAGTGTTTTCTTGATTTCACTTTCAGATTTTTCATCATTAGTGTACAGGAATGCGAGAGATTTCTGTGCATTAATTTTTATCCTGCTACTTTAACAAATTCATTGATTAGCTCTAGTAGTTTTCTGGTGGCATCTTTAGGATTCTCTATGTATAGTATCATGTCATCTGCACACAGTGACAGCTTTACTTCTTCTTTTCCCATTTGGATTCCTTTTATTTCCTTTTCTTCTCTGATTGCTGTGGCTAAAACTTCCAAAACTGTGTTGAATAAGAGTGGTAAGAGTGGGCAGCCTTGTCTTGTTCCTGATCTTAGTGGAAATGGTTTCAGTTTTTCACCATTGAGGACGATGTTGGCTATGGGTTTGTCATATATGGCCTTTATAATGTTGAGGAAAGTTCCCTCTATGCCTACTTTCTGCAGGGTTTTTATCACAAATGGGTGTTGAATTTTGTCGAAAGCTTTCTCTGCATCTATTGAGATGATCATATGGTTTTTCTCCTTCAATTTGTTAATATAGTGTATCACGTTGATTGATTTGCATGGTTTTTCTCCTTCAATTTGTTAATATAGTGTATCACGTTGATTGATTTGCGTATATTGAAGAATCCATGCATTCCTGGAATAAACCCCACTTGATCTTGGCATATGATCCTTTTAATGTGCTGTTGGATTCTGTTTGCTAGTATTTTGTTGAGGATCTTTGCATCTATGTTCATCAGTGATACTGGCCTGTAGTTTTCTTTCTTTGTGACATCCTTGCCTGGTTTTGGTATCAAGGTGATGGTGGCCTCGTAGAATGAGTTTGGGAGTGTTCCTCCCTCTGCTATATTTTGGAAGAGTTTGAGAAGGATAGGTGTTAGCTCTTCTCTAAATGCTTGATAGAATTCGCCTGTGAAGCCATCTGGTCCTGGGCTTTTGTTTGTTGGAAGATTTTTGATCACAGTTTCAATTTCAGTGCTTGTGATTGGTCTGTTCATATTTTCTATTTCTTCCTGATTCAGTCTTGGCAGGTTGTGCATTTCTAAGAATTTGTCCATTTCTTCCAGGTTGTCCATTTTATTGGCATAGAGTTGCTTGTAATAATCTCTCATGATCTTTTGTATTTCTGCAGTGTCAGTTGTTACTTCTCCTTTTTCATTTCTAATTCTATTGATTTGAATCTTCTCCCTTTTTTTCTTAATGAGTCTGGCTAATGGTTTATCAATTTTGTTTATCTTCTCAAAGAACCAGCTTTTAGTTTTATTGATCTTTGCTATCGTTTCCTTCATTTCTTTTTCATTTATTTCTGATCTGATCTTTATGATTTCTTTCCTTCTGCTAACTTTGGGGGTTTTTTGTTCTTCTTTCTCTAATTGCTTTAGGTGCAAGGTCAGTTTGTTTACTCATGATGTTTCCTGTTTCTTAAGGTGGGATTGTATTGCTATAAACTTCCCTCTTAGAACTGCTTTTGCTGCATCCCATAGGTTTTGGGTTGTCGTGTCTCCATTGTCATTTGTTTGTAGGTAATTTTTTATTTCCTCTTTGTTTTCTTCAATGATCACTTCGTTATTAAGTAGTGTATTGTTTAGCCTCCATGTGTTTGTATTTTTTACAGATCTTTTCCTGTAATTGATACCTAGTCTCAAAGCATTGTGGTTGGAAAAGATACTTGATACAATTTCAATTTTCTTAAATTTACCAAGGCTTAATTTGTGACCCAAGATATGATCTATCCTGGAGAATGTTCCATGAGCACTTGAGAAAAATGTGTATTCTGTTGTTTTTGGATGGAATATCCTATAAATATCAATTAAGTACATCTTGTTTAATGTATCATTTAAAGCTTGTGTTTCCTTATTTATTTTCATTTTGGATGATCTGTCCATTGGTGAAATTGGGGTGTTGAAGTCCCCTACTATGAGTGTGTTACTGTCAATTTCCCCTTTTATGGCTGTTAGTATTTGCCTTATGTATTGAGGTGCTCCTATGTTGGGTGCATAAATATTTACAATTGTTATATCTTCTTCTTGGATCGATCCCTTGATCATTATGTAGTGTCCTTCTTTGTCTCTTCTAATAGTCTTTTTTTTTTTTTTACTATTTCCTCCTTTTTATTTTTTTTCTTTTCTAAAGTATGTATTTAATTTTTTTTTATTAGTTTCTGCTTTATAACAAAATGAATCAGTCATACATATACATCTGTTCCCACATCCCTTCCCTCATGCATCTCCCTCCCTCGCACCCTCCCCATCCCACCCCTCCAGGCGGTCACAAAGCACCGAGCTGATCTCCCTGTGCTCTGCGGCTGCTTCCCACTATCTATCTACCTTACGTTTGGTAGTGTATACATGTCCATGCCTCTCTTTCGCTTTGTCACAGCCTTACCCTTACCCTTCCCCATATCCTCAAGTCCATTCTCAATTAGGTCTGTGTCTTTATTCCCGTTTTACCCCTAGGTTCTTCATGACATTTTTTTTAATTCCATATATATGTGTTAGCATACGGTATTTGTCTTTCTCTTTCTGACTTACTTCACTCTGTATGACAGACTCTAGGTCTATCCACCTCATTACAAATAGCTCAGTTTCGTTTCTTTTTATGGCTGAGTAATATTCCATTGTATATATGTGCCACATCTTCTTTATCCATTCATCCGATGATGGACACTTAGGTTGTTTCCAGCTCCGGGCTATTGTAAATAGAGCTGCAATGAACATATTGGTACATGTCTCTTTTTGAATTATGGTTTTCTCAGGGTATATGCCTAGTAGTGGGATTGCTGGATCATATGGTAGTTCTATTTTTAGTTTTTTAAGGAACCTCCATACTGTTCTCCATAGTGGCTGTACCAATTCACATTCCCACCAGCAGTGCAAGAGTGTTCCCTTTTCTCCACACCCTCTCCAGCATTTATTGTTTCTAGATTTTTTGATGATGGCCATTCTGACTGGTGTGAGATGATATCTCATTGTAGTTTTGGTTTGCATTTCTCTAATGATTAATGATGTTGAGCATTCTTTCATGTGTTTGTTGGCAGTCTGTATATGTTCTTTGGAGAAATGCCTATTTAAGTCTTCTGCCCATTTTTGGATTGGGTTGTTTGTTTTTTTGCTATTGAGCTGCATGAGCTGTTTATAAATTTTGGAGATTAATCCTTTGTCCGTTGCTTCATTTGCAAATATTTTTTTCCCATTCTGAGGGTTGTGTTTTGGTCTTCTTTATGGTTTCCTTTGCTGTGCAAAAGCTTTGAAGTTTCATTATTTCCCATTTGTTTATCTTTGTTTTTATTTCCATTTCTCTAGGAGGTGGGTCCAAAAGGATCTTGCTGTGATTTATGTCATAGAGTGTTCTGCCTATGTTTTCCTCTAAGAGTTTGATCGTTTCTGGCCTTACATTTAGGTCTTTAATCCATTTTGAGCTTATTTTTGTGTATGGTGTTAGGGAATGATCTAATCTCATACTTTTACATGTCCCTGTCCAGTTTTCCCAGCACCACTTATTGAAGAGGCTGTCCTTTCTCCACTGTACATTCCTGCCTCCTTTATCAAAGATTAATAGTCTTTATTTTAAAGTCTATTTTGTCTGATATGAGAGTTGCTACTCCAGCTTTCTTTTGATTTCCATTTGCATGGAATATCTTTTTCCATCCCCTTACTTTCAATCTGTATGTGTCTCTAGGTCTGAAGTGGGTCTCTTGTAGACAGCATATATATGGGTCTTGTTTTTGTATCCATTCAGCCAATCTTTGTCTTTTGGTGGGAGCATTTAGTCCATTTACATTTAAGGTAATTATCGATATGTATTTTCCTATTCCCATTTTCTTGTTTTGGGTTCGTTAATGTAGGTATTTTCCTTCTGTTGTGTTTCTTGCCTAGAGAAGTTCCTTTCGCATTTGTTGTAAAGCTGGTTTGGTGGTGCTGAACTCTCTCAGCTTTTGCTTGTCTGTAAAGGTTTTAATTTCTCCATCAAATTTTTTGACGCTTTGTCTGGCATTTTGGATCTTAGTTCCCTGACCAGGGACCCAACTCATGCCCCCTGCATTGGAAGCTCAGAGTCTTAACCACTGGACTGCTAGGGAAGTCCGCCCAGTGTTCTGAAAAAGATCTGCAACCCTATGTGGCAGATAGTGCTGTTACAGAAGGGGGTCCCCTTCCAGGGCCCGAGAGTGGGCTATTGTCTAACTCTAGGAAATGAATTGTCCAAGGAGACACACTTACTGACAAAGCAAAAGACTTTATTAGCATGGACATATATACACTACCAAATGTAAAATAGATAGCTAGTGGGAAGCAGCCACATAGCACAGGGAGATCAGCTCGGTGCTTTGTGACCACCTGGATGGGTGGGATAGGGAGGATGGGAGGGAGATGCAAGAGGGAGGGGATATGGGGATATATGTATATGTATAGCTGATTCACTTTGTTATACAGCAGAAACTAACACACCATTGTAAAGCAATTATAGTCCATAAAGATTTAAAAAAAAAAAAAGACTTTAAGGGCTTCCCTGGTGGCGCAGTGGTTGAGAGTCCGCCTGCCGATGCAGGGGACATGGGTTCGTGCCCCAGTCGGGAAGATCCCACATGCCGCAGAGCGGCTAGGCCCATGTGCCATGGCCGCTGAGCCTGCGCATCCGGAGCCTGTGCTCCACAACGGGAGAGGCCACAACAGTGAGAGGCCCGCATACCGCAAAAAAAAAAAAAAAAAAAAAAAAAGACTTTATTGGGAAGGGGCACCCAGGCAGAGAGAAGTAGGGTAAGGGAACCCAGGAGAACTGCTCTGCCACACGGCTTGCAGTCTTAGGTTTTATGGTGATGAGGTTAGCTTTCCAGGTCGTCTCTTGCCAGTCATCTTGCTTGGCACATATTTGGTCTGACTCAGAGTCTTTCCTGTTGGCACATGCATCTCTCAGCCAAGATGGGTCCCAGCATGAGGGTTTCTGGGAGGTTGGCAGGACAGAGTAGGGCTGGCGTCTCCTCCCTTCTTTGGGCCCCTCCCAGATTCCCCCCCCACCACGTCCCCAAGGTCTCAGCGGTGGCACACAGTGGAGCAGGGCTTCTGACCACCAGCTGGCTTTAAGCCAGCACTGGTGACCACTGTGCACTGGCCTAAGAAGGCAGTGTGATGCAACGATCTTGTGATTACCAGCCTGTGAAAGTGGACCCTGGACTTATCTCCTCTCTGTCTAGCTCTCTCTCTGGGCCTGGGCAGGCCACAACTTCTCCAGACAATGATTTCTTACCTGGAAAAAAAAAAAACAAAAAAACCCATTGGGGCTTCCCTGGTGGCGCAGTGGTTGAGAGCCCGCCTGCCGATGCAGGGGACATGGGTTTGTGCCCCGGTCTGGGAGGATCCCATATGCCGCGGAGCGGCTGGGCCCGTGAGCCATGGCCGCTGAGCCTGTGCATCCGGAGCCTGTGCTCCGCAATGGGAGAGGCCAGAACAGTGAGAGGCCCGCGTACCGCAAAAAAAAAAAAAAAAAAAAAAAAAAAAAAATACAAACAAAAAAAACCCATTGAATCAGATGATCCCTTTGCTGTCCCTTGTAGCAAACTCTGAATCATTTTTGTGAATCAGCAGGGAAGGGGGAAGAATACAATGTTAATAGTCCCTTCATTATTAAGGAAAAAGGATACCTGCTTTTGTGAATGAGTTTTTGATGTACCTGAAGGAGGCCTCAAGGGGAAACTGTAAAAGATCCACAGAGTGGTTGGGGATAACCCAAGAAAGAAAGAGAAAGATGAGAAATTGAATATGTTGCTTATCTAGAAAATTAAAAACAACAACAAAACAAAGACATTTAGGAATAGAAAAATATAGGTAAGAACCCTCCTCCCCCAAACAAATAGATGATCTTACCAAAATTTCTTTCACTTCAGAATGAAGAAATACTTGAAAGCAGTCATGATGGAGAGAACCCTGAGCCAGAGCAGCTTGACAGTTCCAAAAATCTTTCCCCCAGCAGGTAAGATTGCACATCTCTTTGTAGAAGTCATTTTAACCCTTTAGAGGGGTGGGGGTAATGGGGGAGGAGGGTAGGGTATTCTCTGTTTTAAATCTCATCACTTATCTTTCCTAGATAAAATCACATATTTATTCTGTATACTAACCTTCATTATGTACCGGAGAACAAAACTCATGAATCTCATAAAAGCAACAAGCAAGAGCTGAAAATGTCATCTCATAAACCAGGCTTCCCAATACTCAGTTTTTAAAAACAGTGTATTATCAAGAAAATAGTAAATGAAAAACTATTACTAATATTGACTGAATTATTGGTTTTAAAGCATTTAAAGGATATAGGTTCCCCATAAACACAATTTATACAAATGTAATGCTATTTTTGGCCTACAGCAAGGTGTTTGCATGCATGTGAATGCTCTTCAGATCAGAAAGCCTAAATTATGGCAGTTAAGACCAAAAGCATGAGAGGAAATTCATTTTTTAAAAAATTTTCCTTGTACTCAGAATCCCCATCATTACTTCTATTCTAGCCTTTGTCACACTGTTTTACCCACACCATTTGACTTATTCATTTATGAGCTGCTTTTATCCCAAGGGTCTATCATGTTTAGCTCTTAGCAGGCCTCCAAAAAAATGCCTGTAGAATGAATGAACAAACATCTTTAGGAATTTGCCCCTTGATTAAAGACAGTATTAGTTTAATTAGATTACTTCCTAGTCTTTCACTTTAACGTGTACTCAAGGAAACATGTGGGCTCTTACTGGTTGAAATATACCTTTGAGTTATAGTAAATGGTCCAATTCAGCATATCTGAAAGTGTATTTAGTTGGGTTATGTCTGAAAAGCACCACCTGGCAATGTGTTCTGTTGTTTTCCTTAAGTGACAGTATATCATTGGGGACTTTTCTATTACTACAACCATACTTATTTTTATAATTGTAATTTTATAATTCTTATAATGAATCCTTTACGTTAGTTGATGAATTATTGTATTAATTTACAGGCAATGATTAAATCATACTTCTAATGAGAAATGCAAATGGGAGAAGTTACAGCATTTAATGAAACAAAAATATCTAAGATTCTTGCAAAAGAACTTTGAGAAAACGCAAAATTAGCCAGTGGATTAAGGAGACAGGAGAATCTATAAGACTACTGTTTTAGTTCTACTGCCAGCTTTGAATAAATACTATAAGATCACCATCTTTGCTGCAACAGTTTAATCTATATTTCCTTATTCATTTTTGATTTTATAGATTTGAGTTTTTATGTATAACTAATACAGATATGTTGGGCTAGAGTTGATAGGTACAATATGCTTGGCACATAGTAAGCATTCAGATTTTGTTGAATAAATTATAAGCTTTTAAGTAGTGCAGGTAAAATGTTATACCAGATAGTGTCCATTAAGGGTTCTGAATAATTAATCTCTTTTCATTTTTGGATGGCTTGCCAGAATAACATTACTTTATTATATTTGGAAAAAATAATGATTCTAAGCACTATGTGATAGCATTGTGCATAGTCCCTACCTTCATAATTTATATTTTAACTAGGAAAAAACACATGAAATGATTCCTAGGTAGCACAATAAAATATTTGATGAAGTATATATTTTAGAGGGAGGGGAGGAGATGCTTAATGGAGGAGCAAAGGTAGGGTTGTAAATCCAAGGTTTCAACAGCTTCAGGAGAAACAGTGTTCCTAGCAAGGGAAACCAATTTATGCAAGGTAAGGTCATGAATGAGATCTGTGATGGGGAATGAAGGAGGAAAAGAAGATTAGATAAGGCCTTGAAAACCAGGTAGAAGAGATTAGATTTGATGCTGGGGCAGTAAGGAGCCTTTGAGGTCTGGAGCAAAGGAACATCATAATGAAAGCTGCGACTGAGGCTAGTCCAACTGCAGAATGCAGTCACTGCAGGGAAAGCAGAGTCAAGGAGACACCTAACATTTCTCTCATTATTACAGAAGAATGAGTAACCCTGTCTGATTCTCACTGTAGCTATGGTATTCAATTAAAGTCCCCAAAATAGGTCAACTTAACTCTTCTGAGTCATCATCATTTTAGTCCCAACTACAAACACCCCAGCCATGCCTTGCAAGTAAAAGTTCTACTACAACCAAATCATTCAGACGCTCCCAAGTTTTAAAAAATATATAGATTGAATCACACCATGTACTATGCTAAGAATCAAGCCAGAATCAGGTGAAAAGCAGATGAGCACATACTGTGTACAGATATACTGAAACACCAAACACTGCAGAGCAGGCCTAAGAATATTCCTAACGTTAAGAGACTAGGGCTAAATTTGAATCAACTGTTGGATAGCTAATGATATCAAATAAAAGGAAAATATGACCTTTCAAATGGTGTCTTAAGGCACTATGGCTATAGACAGGTTCTTATTTCATCTTTTCCTGAACAATCTATTAGGAAAGAAGAATTCCCCCACTTAGACATTCCAGCATAAATCTTTCAACAAACAAAAGAAGCATTTTAGATGGCTCCACAATACAGAGGACACAATAATACTCTATCATGGGCACAGCAGCAAGTCTGAACAGGAAATAGGATTACGATCATGTACTACAGACCTCTCTGACATTAAACAGAACTAGTTGATTATATAAACAAATGGTGTTCACACAGGAGTTTAAAAACCTTTGCGAAAATACACATCTGTTGACAATTTTCAAGTTGTTTATTGGAAATCATAGATTTATTTTTAAAAACCCTCTATTTTGCCATATAAGAGCAAAATTCAAATAATATAAATATTTAACATTTTGGTATAAAATTAATAATATGGAAAAAAGACGCAAACCAACCAAGAGGTAAAAAGTTTTTAGCAATAACACTGTGTATAACTATCAATTGACCATCCAGGCTAAGAGTTTATTTTCCCTTTATTGATGATTTTTAAAAGACAGCCTTGCACTGGAGCACCAAAAAGTTTTTTCCTTCCTTTTTAAAAGGTTGGAATCCTTTATTTACAATTATTCTTCTCAGTACTTTAAATCTGATGAAGGAAGAGTCTAGCAATTTCCTTCTTATTAAAAAAAGGAAGTGCCTTCATATTTCCTTCATATTTAACTGTTTCATTCTATTTTAAGCAAAAATAAAAAGACGAACATAATTGAGGGGAGCTCTTTCACAAATAAATAACTGTTTCACAAAAGTATTGCTGTAAACAAGATCATTTTGATGGCCAGAGAGACACTGATGTTTTCAACCAATGGCAAATTTAAACAGTTACAAGTATAGATACACAGGGCATATATATGGCCCAAAGACAAATGGTTATTAAAGGATCAACTAATAAAAATTAATTATAAACCTGCTTTGTCAAAATACACTTTTGTTCTCTACAGTTTTTTAAATTGGTCAGAAAATTAAAACTGTAATGATCTAAAAACCCTGAACCTACTCTAAAAGTAACTAAAAACTAGAATGTTTGATACCATAGTTTTGACATGAGTTAAAAATTTTAAATTATCTGAGCAATCAATGTAAACAAGCTTCAATTTTCAAAATAGAAAAAAATTAACAAAAAATTTCTGTAAACATTGAGAAGCTACCTGCAACAAATTATACATATCATCATCCAGTTGTGTATACTGAGAATTCTTTTTTAGTTTTTTTGCATGTTTCAGACACCTTATTAAGTGATACATCTTAGTTTTCCCTAACAGGAGCCTCTGCAGACAAAGGGTTTATAATCAGTTCAACTGCTTTTGCTGAAGTCACTATTTTGGCTTTCATATAATCCCCCTAACAACAGACATCACCTAGTTCTTTCTGTAGTGAGGGAGGTTGTTTGCATCATAGCCACATTTTTATCCTGCTCTGTAAAATAAATGTAGCGCGCTATTGGATCTCAGCCACATATCTTTGATTACAAGAAACATACAGCTTTACAAATGCTTTAAATCTCATTCTGGTGACTTTTGTATCACTTTCATTCTACTTTGAAGTTGGAAATATTTATAAGTTGAAGATAACCTCTGACAGTTGTTGTGATTAAAGAGTAGATTTTTAAAAAATACTACAGCTTTGATTTGATGTTTAATACTCTCAATTTTAAAAGCTGAACTCAGAACAAAGTACTGTGGTTTATGAGACCCTGTTGGAGAGGGGTGGGCTAATTTTAGTAATCATTTTTATTTTATAGATTATGGAGAAAAGAGGCTTTTAATGTTCTATCTTTCCTTTTGAATTCTTCCTCATTATTATATTCCTCTATGCAAACTACATTCAAATAGCTGCCTTAAAAACAGACCCATATTGAATATTTAAAAACCAGTTGAAAAATTCTTTAAATTAAAATCAGCTTATTTGAATTAACAATGATTTCTCTCTAGAGAAGGACCCCATGAATAAGACACTATCCATGTTTTGTGTCATTTTCTAATAATCAAAAAGAACTATAATAAAGTACTAGTTAGGGCAGAACTAATGACTTCTCAAATTTCACATTAAACTTTGAAAAAAAGATATGAATATATTTAAAGTGACTCCAACACTATCCAGGTAAAATAGCTACATGGATGTGACAGTAAGTGATTTGGCAGTTTATAAAGAAATTGTGTACATTTTCCTAAATCTCCTCTGAAGAAGAGGAAACTTTCTTTTACCAGATTCATGTACTTTCTTCTATGCTAATCCTCTCCTGCCTCCACCAACTCCATCAAGTGCTCTTTAATCAAAATAAACTTGTATACCTGGTCTAACAATATACCCATTTCTTTGAAATGTTGTACTATACACTTACTTGGTATTTTCCAAAAGCAGTTATTCTAACACCTAGGCACCTTAATAACTTCTCTACACCTCTAATATACACGTGGTACTGTGAACTTGAAATTCCCTTTAGTTTTGTTTTCATAAACCTTGTCTAAATATAAATTCCTTGATATGAATTTAGGCAAGTAGATAAGTTATATTGAAGGGCTTCTAGAATCAAAGAAACATTCTGATAGACGGGGCTTTCAAAATATTTCTTTGTTCTTCATATTCACTTCACTTATGGTATAGACAAACATTTAAAGGTTTTTTCATCCACGTCTGGCTCAGTGACAGTGAAAACATACAACATTCAAGTACTATTAGGCAAAGGCAGCCCTACACGGATACGTATCCACATAGGTCAGTTTGCAAAGGAGGACTATCTTAATTATTCTGCAGTATATTTGACCAAAGAAACCTTTTGAAATCATTTTTACTCTGGGGTCTGTGGCATCCTTCCAAAGGTCCTGAAGGTCTTCTACATGCCCATGAGATGTCATCATTTTTTCATAGATGCAGGGATGATACGGAGTTTTACCTTCCCCAGAGAAAAACACATGGTTTTGTGGTACTATCCCTATTTTATTGGCACAGAGGCCCATGAACACATCGTCTATGTAAAGACTAGAGTTAAGTGTCTGTGATGCCTCATAGACTTTGGCGGCTACATCACCAGAGATCACGTAGGCAGCTCCTGCAGTATAGTCAGGGTAAGCCGGCCACTGGTACATTTCATAGGAGACATAGTATTTGCTGCTTTTGTCTCTGACGGGAGGGGCACCACGATGAACACGACCAATCCAAAAGTCTTGAACACCAATTCGTTCTAAACTTTGAAGGTATTCAATAAGATTTGGCATGTGAATAAATATGTCATCATCAGCAGTCATAAGGAATTTGGCATGTGGACAAAAGCTATTTGCCCACCTGAACTGCAGAAGAAATTTAAGAGTAAGATTATAGAAAGAATCAGCAAAGGCTTGCTGAATTATATCATTGTACATCTGATCTTCCCAAACCAGTCTTCTCTGAAGTCTTTCTCTTGTCAGTGGGTCAGAAGGTGTTCCTAAGACAAACAGAGTTTTAATGTTGGTGTTAAGTTGAGAGCGAACATACTTCTCATTGCCCCATGTTTTCCTAATGGCAGAACGGCGATTGTAGTTTTCGGGAGCAGTCTTTACAAACAGTAAGAGCAGGACGTCTTGGGTTTGACACTTCTCTTCATGGTTTATCAAGTACTGGAAGCGAGGAGCCCCATCCTCGCTGTGCTTAAGAGACAGGCTATCATTCACAAAGTCGTAGCTATTTATGAGGTATCTGTAAGAGTAGGACTTCATATGGCTCACGATGTGGTTATCGATCGATATCCAGAAGAACATGAGGCTTAGTACAAAACAAGTGGCAAATAACTGAATAAATTGCCATTTTTTTACTCTCCTGCCACTAACAAACATTCTGACGTCCATTCAGGTCTGTTTTTATTTAGGGTCAGTTTTAAATGGGTGCTTCCTTCTTCAAGACCATAGGACTTTGTATTCTGTAGAACAGATGTCCATGTTGGTCATTAAAAATGTAAAAGGAGCTTCTTATTTCACAAAATATTTTAATACCATTTTTTTCGGAAAGGGGAGAAAACAGAACACACTGCAGAATGAGGACACTGGCACATCAGAATGCTCCCACTCTGACATCCTTCATTAAGTTCGGGATTGGCCTTACGCAGCTATTCTGTGTACTCCTTTTTGTGAAAGTTAAGTGCAACCTATTAGATTTAGGAAGAGAAAAAATGACAAGTGAATAGGTTACTGAGTTACCAAAAAGAAACAGACTACTCTTAATTCCTTAAAAACAATATGTAACCTGACTGATCTGGACAAAAGGTGATGGGGCAGCTGGTGTTGCGTGGAGGCATACAGCTGTTTATTTTTTCAGGGGAATCCAGGGAAAGGGAAAGAACCACTCTCTACCATCTTCTCATTCAGAATACAGAGACACTTTTCTCTTCTCAACCTAAAAAAAAAAAAAAAAAAAAAAAGCATCCAGTATGTCTATCATCTTATATACTTAAAGTTCAAATTTCTCAAATGGTTGTATCGATGAATCTATTGACTTGGAATACAGTCAGGATGAAAGCAGCTGTATAGTTCAGGGAATAATACTGAATGAAAAGGAAGTTCCTAATAGTAAAAATCCATTAAAGCTTGCCCCAGACAAGGCAGGAATAGGAGTAAGATTTTTTTTTTTTCAAATCAAGGTTCATAATCAAGGAGTTGAGATATGCTTCTCAAAAGCATAGTCCAAACTCTCTCTAACCAAAGTGACTTTTCTGTACAGTCATCTTCTTTCTGTACTTTTCCATTTGGAAACTCCACAGGCACCTCAAATTTAACATGTTTTTAAAACTGGGAAGCCACAGGATTATAACCAACAAGCACTGTCTTTGTAGTCAGGCAATTTGAACACCAGTGCTGGCTCAGCCACTTACTGTATGTTGTACTTCATCATGCATCTAACTCAGAAATCTAAAAAATTCTAATAACACTGCTTAATTTGAAGTCTTAAATGGGGAGATTAAATGGGAACATACATAGAGGTATAGCTAGAGGAAGGTAGAGGGATAATAATTACCTGCACATGGGGGTACGCAAATGCCATTTCTACTGTCTTCTCCCCTAAAATCTGTTTCCATTTTTTCTTTGTGTCTGACTGCACTTCATGTGTCTGTGCCAGAAATCTGGAAGTCCTTCTTTCCCTCCTCTTCTATATCTAATTATTTAATCCTGTGGATTGATTCTTCTAAACCTCTCTTCACCCTTTCATGTTATCTTCACTTCTCAGCCAGACAGTACAGCTGACTGAAAGATCTCTGGCCAACCCATCCTCCCCACAGAGTGACCTTTCTAAAACTCAGATCTAACCATGAGACTACCTGAGCTCTTGAAACCTCTTCAGATGCTCTCCACTAGTTGACAATACCAAATTATTGGCTGAAAGCTCAGACACCCTTGCTATTTCACACACACCAGCCTTTGCACCAGCAGTCCTGTGGCCTGTTAGCCCCACTCCCCTTGCTAAAGGAAGTCTACTAGTCCTAACTAAATTCTACAGGCATCTGCCTCTGGGAAGTCTGAATTGGGCCCCCTGCTCTTACCTGTACTGCCATAACACCTTTTTTTTTCTTTTTTTTCAAAAATTTTTATTGGAGTGTACTTGATTTACAATGTTGTGTTAGTTTCTGCTGTACAGCAATGAGTCAGTTATACATACACATCATATCCACTCTTTTAGATTCTTTTCCCACATAGGCCATTACAGAGTATTGAGTAAGAGTTCCCTGTGCTATACAGAAGGTTCTTATTAGTTATCTATTTTATATATAGTAGTGTGCATACGTCAATCCCATCTCCCAATTTATCCCTCCCCCCCTTTCCCCCCGCTAACCATAAGTTTGTTTTCTGCATCTGTGACTCCATTTCTGTTTTGTAAGTAAGTTCATTTGTACCATTTTTTTAGATTCCACATGTAAGTGATATTATATGATATTTGTCTTCCTCTGTCTGACTTACTTCACTCAGGATGACAATCTCTAGGTCCGTCCATGGTGCTGCAAATGGCATTATTTCATTCTTTTTTATGGCTGAGTGATATTCCATTGTATATATGTACAACATCTCCTTTATCCACTCATCTGTTGATGGACATTTAGGTTGCTTCCATGTCCTTCCTGGCTATTGCAGCCACAACACCTTCTTACATCCATCTTCTTGTACTGAGATTTTTTATTTAACTGCCTCTGCCCAATTACACTGTGAACTCTCACCCAAGGCACGAGATAGATGCCTTGTTGTAGATACCCTACCTCAGCATCCATGTCAGTGCCTGATACCTAATAGGCGTTCTCTGAACGCTGGTGCAAAGAACCATGCTGGGGGTGGAGCCACCTGTCACTCAAACAGCTGGTCACTTGGGAAGAACTGGGGTCAGGATGCCCAGCCAGGTACCACCTCAGATGAGGCCCCCGCCACCACTGCCTGCCAGTGTCCTCCCTTTCCTCCTACCACTAGGAGACAGCACCACCCTCCCTTGAGGATCCTGTCCCCAGTGCTTACCACAGTTAAGATGCAACCTTTTGCCTGGAGAAGCAGGCTGTCCCCTCAGGCTTGGCACATCAGTCTCCTGGGCTTTCAACAGACTGACAGGGAAAGGACAATGCAGATTCCAGGATGTCCAGGCTGGCGGAGTAGCTGAGCCCACATCACAAGCCCCGGGGTAAGGGCTTTGCTTTTGTGCCCAAAGACCTCATCCTCAAGTCCCCTACCCTTTGCCTCTGATAAAAAACCAGTTGCACACACTGAGAGCACCAGGCAGTACCGGCCTAACCTGGGCTGTGGGAATTCCTTCTTGACTTCAGGCCTTTCACATCCCCCCAGGATTACTCCACATGAGGGTGATAACTGCAAAAGCCAAGCAGGCGAAAAGTCCAAGGAGGACAGGAGATTAGAACCAAGCCTCAGTGAGACTTTGTCTAGAGATAATCAGCACAGGCATCTTAGCCCCAAGGGTAGAGATTTTTAAACTGCTAGCACCACGTAGGAAGCCACAAACAGCTTTAAAAAAAAAAAGAAAGAAAGAAAAGAAAAAGGAAGAACAGAATAGATAATGGCAGAGTGCATTGAAAGTAGTAAGTATAAGTATTGTTTTGTGAAACTTTAAGTGTTGTGTCTATATACCTTTAGGGTTGTAAAGTAAAATGCATTTTTATTGTGCTTTACTGTCAAAAAAGGTGAGGAATACTACTCTAAGGGCTAGATCAACGTTGGTAATTTCCCCCTTAGTTTGGCTGGTCATGGCGGACCAAATGCTCTAGGGTAGGGTGAAGGACAGCAGGAAGCATCCATTTCTGATGATGGCATCTGCCTACACTTTGCACAATCACTTTCACTGGCTTGCGGGGAGTGGGGCACTTCCTCTCCGTCTTAACAGTGCTCACTTAGATAAGGTCCATCTCTGAAGGCCAAAACCCCCTTCTGCTTCTTCCACGATACATACTGAAGGAACTGGAGGCTTACTGCGAAGTAACAGGGAATCCCTAACGGCAGATTTTAAGACAGCCTAAGTGTTTAAGAATTCTAAGAAAATTCTCAATTGAAACTAATGTGCTGTTTCTATCCCAAGAGATCCTGGGAAGGAAACAAAGAGGAGAGTAACCTTTGGAACCACAGGCAAAACTAGCTTCCCATTTCTGAGCAGCTGCACTCAGTAGTATGTTCCAAGGGCAGCTTGCTTTGCACCTATTCACAGTTGTTTACAACCTGGAGCTTCTTGCTAGACAATCAGCCCACCAGCCCAACTCCACCAGCACCCACTCGCACACTGCGCTCACAGAGGCCCTAGTCTCTCTCCCATGAATGGGGTCTGTTACTCAGCCAGGTAGAGTGTTGCTGCTAACATTGCTACTACAGCCAAGCAGCCAGCCCATAACATTGGTTTTGTCCCCTCCCTACCCCACCATGTATGTATTTACCTCATTTTCCTACATTTCTTCAGTTGTTCCCAATTGGCCTCTAAGAGTCACAACTGTTTTCTTAAAAATGAAAAAGAACTTGTCACAAAGCCAACAACCCACGCTACTTCTTTAGGCTCAGCACAGCGTGTGAAGTTCTAAGACACGGTTTCTCCACCCGCAGCTGCTTGAATTGTTGGAGCCACTGTTTACGTCAGTCATAACCAATTCTCCCTGATAGTGTTGATGTGATGAGGGGAAGACCTAGGAACGGTAAACGGCTGTTATAGAGGACCCAGCTTCTCTTATAACAAAAGAACACCCCAACTCCTCCAAAGTGAACTTAGTCACTAGCGCGGCCTTTTCCAACCAAAAGCAAAAACACCTCCATGGTCTAAATTCATTTGTTACAACTAAATAACATTGCCCCAGCCCTGGCTTTGCTGATGGAGACCACACACAGGCAATCAAGGCCCACCCTCTGGTTCACACAGTCATAAAGCTTTTCTAAAGCACATCCTCTAGCTTCTGTATTCAAAGTGCTGGGTTGGGGGCTATTGAGAAGCCCACAGGCCTCCCTGACCTGAAGAAAGAAAATGCTAGGCCTAACAGGAAACAAAGCGATCCCAATAATGATTGTGAACTCAGCAACCATCCACAACAGAATGCTGTGGGTGCAGCTTCCTTTGTGCCTGCCGTGCGGCTGGGTGACCAATGAACAGGTTGGAACCAAGGCTACCCGGTTTGGGGCCAGATTTATTGTATAACCTCGGGCACCCCTCACTGCACTCTGCTATGGTGACTTAATCTGCAAGCTGGGGGCAAGGATCAAAGTATTGTTACGGAGGGGATATAAAAATTACAGATGACTTCAGAGCCTGCTGAGAGAACAGGACAAAGAGCCGGTTAGAGGAAAATATGCAAATATTTGGAATATAATTTGGGTTTGCTTCTATCTGGATTGAGAAGCAACAGATATTCTTAGTATTCTCTTTCCTAATAGGAGTTAGTCAGAAGAATAAGAACAGAAGTTGAGTAGGAACATCAGAAAAGAAGGTAGCAGACCCCACCCCAAATACTTTTCAGTCTGGGAGCTGTGCCCCTCAGCCACTCAAGAATATTTCTTCACGACAGAGCTCTTTAAACTTTTCTGATTAAAAAGAACAAAAACAAAAAACAAAAATAAAAAGAACAAAAACAAGAAAGCCTCTTGCATCTAAAGGCTACAAGTTTCCCAAAATGAACCCTGATGTTTTTCTACTTCACTCGTGCTGTCAACCCATTTCTTTGTTGAGTCTACTTTTGTGATCCTAAAATATTACGCAAAATCTGCTGTAAATTTTGACATTTTAATCAAGATGATGAGGTCGGCATTTTAAGTTCAAGTTAAACAACCTCAGTGCCCAGTGTTTCAGTTAATCCTATAAGTGTGTGAGTATTTGCTATGGAAATATCCCAGGCACAGTGGGAGTCATGAAGTCGTATTTTCTGGTCTCTGCTCTGAAAGCACCTACAATCTAGTTGAGACAAGACTCATGGTGCCCATGTGAAAACACAGTTCCCCCAGACAGCAACGGGGATGTCACAGTAAGGTACAGACAGTGTGTTGGCACTAATCTGGGTCATACAAACTCCAGGCACAATAGGAGTGTCCCCAGGAGTAGAGATCAGTGACAGTTGGATCAGAAGGGCCTGAGGATGAACAGGATTTAGGTGGCTGCAGAAGGACAAGCAGTCTGTTTCAGGCAAGAAAGGAAAGAAACAAAATATGGCAAATACTTGAGAAACAGGCATGTGTTTGAAAGCAGGAGGTTGGGGTGTACTTATGGAGAATCTTGAAAATAAGGCAGAGAAGCCAGTGAGTGCCCAGGGCAGCAAGTCCCAGAAGTTGCCCTTTTTGTTTTTAGTGATAACTCCCTTGTCAATATTTATTAAACTTTATGCAAAAATCTGGCAATGGTACGCAGGATGGATGCAGGATGCCTGGAGATCGGACACTGGTTATATCAGGGCCTCGTACTGAAGCAGAATGAGGAAAGGAGGGTCTAGTCTAGGGTGGTAGAAGTGGGGAGGGAAGGAAGGAATAAAGAAGACCCTCTCAAGAAAAACAAAACCCCAGTGGTACGTGATGAGTGACAAGTAAAGGAGTAAAGGAGAGGAGAGAAACCTAGTTTCAAGCATTCCTGACAAAAGAGGGAACACTAGTCTCCTGAGTTAGGAGTGAGGAGGGGACATGTTTGGCTTTAGGCTGCGTTGACTGAGATGTTGGAGAGACAGCAGGTAGAGGAGTCCAGTAGGTAACCTGAGCCTGGAGGCAGACAGGACTGAAGGTCCGGTGGGCACCCTGCGTGGAAAGACGATGGAGGCTATGAACATGGGTGAGCTGTCCAGTGGGGGAGCTGAGCAGAGGCCTGGAACAGTAAACTCTGGGGAAGGAGAAGGGGGAGGAGTAAGAAAAAACAGCAACTAGCTTAAAGGGCTGGTTCGTCAGAAAATTAAGATGGGGTAACAAAGAAAATTAAGATGGAGACAGTCGGAAGGCAGGATGTCAAGGCTAGTCCTAGCGCTGAGTGGGAAGACAGACGTGGAGCAAACAGTGAGAGCTGTGCTGGGAGCGCAGGGGCTCTCAAGGTGGGGCTGGGTGGAGTTAGGGAAGCCATCTTCCAGGAGGAGAAGCAGCACTGAATCTAGACCTGAAGGCTGAGTAATGTTAACTAGAGAAACCAGTGGGTTTGAATTCAAAAATGCATATACTTTTGTGTCCACTCCTTTGTTTCTTGACCACTGTTTCTGGCCATCATTGTAATATATTAACAACATCCAATCTTGGGGAAACTATATTTCTACATCTTACTCAGTAGGCATACAACACTCAGAAGCCTAAGGAACCCTTGTTTTATGGTGTAGGTGCCATTTTGTTCACGTTACTTCCCACACACTCAAGACAACTTACCAGCAACAAAGTCATTTATGTGGCTTCACTTAGAACTGCATTTCTTCTGAAATTTCAAATTCCAGTCCACTCTCTCTTCAGCCACAACCTCTAAATATTCATCTGGAATCCTCTGTGCCTCCCGCCTGCCCCCTAACACCCCGGGTCCAGCCAGCCATCTCCTGACCTTTCTTCTACCTGCCTCCCTATCTCAGATGCAGGATCACCTGGCACCTTTGCCCTCCTCTCCCTGGTTCCTGGCCTTCCACCCCAGCAACCCCAGACTTCATTCCTGTCTTCTCTACAACACCTGCGAGCTGCTGGAGAAACATAACTCACCAGGCAGACAGCATCACCGCAAGTGGCGATACTCAGCTGTGGGCAGAGTACTCAAGGCTGTGTGGCCGTCCTCCACTTGTCCTGGACCTTCTCCCTCTCCCAGGCTCTTCACCGGCCATGCTACATCATTCCCCCTCTCCCAAGGCCTGTCCTCCTCCTCTTAGCTGATGACTTCCCCTCCTGCCTCACAGAGAAAGGAAAAGACATCACACACATTCTCACCATCTCATCCCACATGTGCTTCCTCTTCGGGAATTCCCCAGACTGGCCAGCCCTCTCCATTCCCTCTATAAAGCACACTGACCACTGTCAGGGGAGGGTAAGGGAGAGGCAAGTGAGGCAGTCGTTTGGGGCACAAACTATTAAAGTGATAAAAGTATGACTACAGACTAATGATGCTCCTCCAGTAAGTCACAGATTTTTTTTAAAAGCCTCAATACTTGATACTTTTATGCTTCAGCTTTCATGACTTAAAGTCCCATGTGAGACACAATTTTTGGTTCCTTTCCAGGCATAACTCAAAGGAAAGAAAGATAACATTTTCTCTCCCATCTTTATGTTGCATTTTGTTCCATGTTCCAAGTATTTCTTTTTCCTGGCTTGTTCTGATCATCTATTCCCTATTAAATATAGCTAGAATCAATCCTCAGGATCCAAACTGCCATGTTAAAGAAATCAGGAATAAAAAGCCCTGAATTTACTGGAAAGGCTATAATTTGATCTTCATAGATTTTTTTCTTGGTAAATTAGTCATAGTAATTGGTGCTGAGAAACACAACTGGTTACTGTTTAGCACTATTTCCCCTTCTATTTGCTCAAGAAGGAAGGAAGCAACCTGAAATGTGAATTTACAACTCATATTTTAAGTGGGAAAAATTAGATATTCTCTCAATTATATTTTATTCTTTAATCAAATTTCCAATATAAGGCTGTAAAAAAGGACAAATTCCACTCAACAGCTGTCTTTAGGTGTTTTGTGGCTGTGACTAGCTATGAAACTTTAGCTCAAGCCATGGGCAAAGACTACAAGCCATTTGGAATTGTTATCCCTCCACAAAGAATACATTTTTACAGTTAGTTCTTGATCCAGTATTAGTCCAAAGACTTTAAATTTCAACTCTGCAAGCATGGATATGGGACAGTGGGAAAAGCTGGTTAGAAAATGTATTGCTCCCCACTTATGTAAACTAAGTTATATGTTTCTTTATAAGTTAAACATGGGTGTCGATTTCTCTTTGCTGGTCATGGGAAAAATAAAGACAGGGAAATACAAAATGACCAAACAAGTAAAGACAGGCTCTAAGTAAAGATAAGCACTAAGGAAACTGGTGACAGAGGGATTATAGAGTATATATTTCAGAGGAATTATATTAAAAGTTGCTGAAATTTCCCAGTAACCAGTTTGATTATACAGAATTTGAAACAAACAAAAAAGCTGAAATATAAAGAGGGTCTCAGAAAGGTCAAGCACTTGTTTTTCTAAGCCTGGCCTTCTATATTCATTCTTGAGGCATATTTGTTTGGGTTGACAGGGCTGCTTGCTCTTTAAATACACTTCTTAACAGTTTTGTTCTTGCCTACTTAAGGTACAAACTTCTCCTTATGCCCAGTCTAGCAACAGTTACTAACTTGGTGTGTTTACTGTGCACCAGGCTCTGTTCAGAATGCTTTATATATATAGTAACTCTTTAAGTCTCACAGCAACCTATGAGGGAGAAATTATCTCCCCATTTTGCAGAAGAAGAAACTGAGACATGGGATTAACCATGTAACCTCCATAAATTCCAGACCTTGTGGCAGCTCAGAAGCACCTAATCAGTTACAGCCCTGTCCCTGAGCTCCTCACCTGCCTTTTCTGGCACTGGCACAGCTGCTCTTCCTGGAGTTCCCAGCAGGGTGGGAGCATAGGGAAGCATGTAGGGCAGAACCAGGAGAAGCAACCCAAGGCAAAAGATTTGCTTCACTGTCTAAAGTTTGGAGTCATTTATGTTTTGCTACCACCTGCACTTCGCCAGAGCTTGTTCTTATTTTCTTTGTAACATACCCTTTTCCTAACCTTCCATCTCAAGTTTCCCTCCTTCCTTTTCTTGATCTCAGTAGCACTAGACAATGGGCAAAAGTGACCATGTAAGTCTGGGTCCTTTGGGTACATAAAATCTTTCCTGCACAAGGAAGATTGGGGAATTTAAGGGTGGAGATTCAAAGTGGTAGAAGGGGGTAAAGAAAAAAGTAAGAAGGAGGGAAGGAGAAGAGAGTAAAACGTATAGGACTCAGAGAGGATGTTTTAAGCAAGTATTCAATGAATAAGTATTGGATGAGATAAAAGGAGAGGAGTCGTACACAGCTGAGGTCAAATTATGATATGAAAAATAGTGATTTCAAAATAGGGTGACAATATAACCTGGTATAAACCTGTTACATAAGCTATGCACATTAGCTTGTTGTCCAATGGCAGTTCATATGTCCCGTTCTGGACACATTTGATTGTGGGTTCAGAGTGCAAAAAATAAAGGTCTAAAACATAAGAGATATTTATAACACATTTCTGTCTCAGCTGATCAACATTTATTATAAGTTAACTACCATTTAAGCACCTGCCCTATCCCAGGCATTATGCTGCACAGCCCTGAAAGTAGGTAATACCTACATTTAATTCATTCAACAAATATTAATTTATCACATACTGTGTAGTAGGCCACAGACGGGATGCTGAGAGGGCTTCAGAGATGTTTCCAGTGTAGATCCCCTAACAGAGTAAGAAAATGTTCCGGTGCAACCTTGAATCTGGACCTGATGGGGTCAAGAGAGTAGAAAAATCAAGAGTTTTAGAATGTGAACAAAAGTAATTTATATTCTGCTGCTTCCATTTACTAATCACATGAGCTTGATCTGTCTCTAAACCTTGTACCAACAGTGTTTTCTGAGGATCATTTGAGAAGATTTATTGACAAAATGTGGTCCAGATCAGGGGTTTGATATATGCTAATTTCCTTTCTCTAGAAATTGTTGATGCATCTTTACCATGATGGTTTAGTTAATAGATGGCTGATATTCTTTATGGGTTATTCTCCTTTCAAAGTGATGAGCTATACTCTTTCTTCTCAGAAATATTTATTAAATATGAGGTTTTTGAAATACTGACCTGATTGCTAAGGGCCACTAATACATCTCAAATACTGTTGTGACTGAGAACAGAGGTATCATTCCTAATTGACTGAATATGGTCTTCCATTATGCTTTACAGGAAAGAACAATATTGTTCCCACAAGCACTTAAAAATACATTTCAAATGACACAGCCAAAAGTAAGGCCCTGTAAATTATGGAGAGGGAAACCTGAGTTGAGTCATCTTTTTAACTTACTTTGCTTAGAGCACAACCAAAACGTTGTCAAAAGAGTTGTAGAAAAGGAATAAAAGAGACAAAATATGAAATTTCAGGGAATCTTAAGCTGGGTAATAGTGCTCTGAACTTGGAATTTAGGGGGCTTATTGCCTGCAGGCTTGGTAGAACATTCCTTTCTGTTAAAAAAAAAAAAAACTGGCTTCTAGTGTTAAAACGTTCACTATGGAAGATAAATAAGTTACTGGTCAAAGCCAGCCTCTGAATTTCTAGCATTAAAATGCAAAAAGAAATCACTTTTGTTTATTCAAAGTTTACATCTCACCTGATCAAGTTGCTTATCTTTAAATATGAATTCTTATATCTCTTTTATATACGCAAACTGTAAGAAAAATATTCTAGATTTACACTGTTCTGGCTAAATCTTTGCTGGCAGAGATTCTACATCTAATAGCAGGGTTCTTGCAATAATTTGCTCTTCCTCAATTTCTGGAACATAGATACAATGTATACATCTCCTCACAAGATTATTCCACAATGGAATAAAATAATGGCTATGGAAATATTCCCAAAAAGGTATAATGTGCCATAAAATGCAAAGCTAAGATTTATTCAATTGAGTATATATAACATTCCAAAAAGACAGGATACATTTTGTTACTTTGAGAAGAAATCATTTCCTTCTGAATTTTTCCCAGTTTCTTTCTACCGCATCCCATGTTCTGTTATGTAGACTCTAGTGCAGTTGGTCCTCAGAAAGAACTCTACCTTGACAATTTGAAAGTCACCGAGTACAATGATTCTAGCCAAAGTGACCCATTTTAAAAGATGACCCATTTCAAAACCCATGAGTTATTATTCAAGCTGTTCTATATTTGAGAATTTGAAAGTTATTTACTTTTCTTACAATCTCATTTGAATCAGTCTTTTATAAAAGGGAAATCTGATCTCTATTTTAATGAAATATAATGTGCCATTTTTCCTTGCTAAAGCCTGCACTTTATGTTGAAAACTCTTCTCCATCTTCTGATGGTTTGTGTTTGTGCATGGGTGTGTGTATGTGTGTGTGGTCAAAGCATTTGTGTGCAATATCATCTATGCCTCCTAAACATCCCTCATTTCTCACTTCCTCAGAAACAGCCTCTCTGAGCTTCAGCTTAATCTCTCCCTGTCACAACACTCATTCCCCTCTTCAGGTTTCACGGTGAGCACCTGGAGGGCTGAGATTAGTCAGACTGAGTCACCCTCTTCCTCAGAGGGTGCTCAGTAAACACTCAAGGAGAGTGCCTGTGGGAGAGGGGATGGGAGAGAGTGAAGGGGAGGGAAATCATTTTAAGTATTTAATGGAAACATTTCAGGTATTGAATTTATCTTCTTTAAAAAAAAAGAGTTGACTCCAAAGAGCAGCTCCCCCCTCTCCCCCGCCCTGTCACAGGATATAAAATCTACCATAAGTTTCTTTTGAGAAAGTTAAAACCTCAGGTGCTAATCACCAATCCCCCTTTCAGAAAGTTCAGGATGGGACCTTTTCAGCGCCACCACTGAATACAACTACCTTCAATCATCCTTTTCTGGGTCAGTTTCAGCTTCTCACACCCTTCTCCCTTCCCCCATAGGGACCAGGCAAAGTTTCCCAAAATAAAGGCACAGAGGAACAAATCCAGTTCTAATGGATGTACTTGCATCAGAGAATTACCCTAAATATTAGCTCCAAGCCACCACCAGCCACGGAGCGATTACAACTTTGGTGTCCCTTTAACACGACCCATAAACTATGATAACCAACACTGGGAAAGAATATTGTAATGTGTGTAGTCAGAGTCGGATGAAAAGTTCCTACTCTGGACCTGCGTAAGTGGTATCTGAGTAAGCAATTGACTCTGTCACTTCAGGATGCAAAATAAAATTCAGCAGAGTCAAAGGAAAGCGTGGCAAAGACCTCCCCACTTAGAAAGAGGTCTCTTTTTCCAGTTTCCCCGCCTGCCTACTTCCTTGTCTCCATTTCCCCAGCCAGTAACTCACCGAAAGCTTCCCTAGTCTGGCGGTTTCCCAACTCCCAACACGACACAGGCTTTCTATCCGAATTCACCCCTGCAGCCTAGGTGTGGCTGCAAGGTTGGGGGCCACCAGCCGGAAACGGAGGCCCGCAGGGCTCACTGTTCTCCTCCCGGCTCCGGCCAGTTTCGGCATCGCGGCGCGGCGGCCGCCTCGCGGGAGCTCCGAGGAAAGGGGACCCCACCCGGCCCCGGGACACTTCACCCCGCCGGAGCTCCGGGCCCCCCAGCCTACCTGCTGCACCTGGGTGGAGGCTCGGCCCAGGGTCACGGTCGCCAAACGCCCGCCCGCAGGCCCGAGCAAAACAAAGGCGTTCCGGAGAAGGAACGCGCCTCCTTCCCCACCGCGCTCTCGGGCTGCGGGCAGCCCTGACTCGCGGCGGGTAGGGCGGCCCCAGCTTCCCGACGCCCGGCCGGGCGCGCTCCGGACCAGTGTCTGCTCCAGCCGTGCTTCCCCGGCCCCAGCGCGCATTCCAACCTGAGCCACCGTGCGAACGCGCGTGCCTTCACCTCCTCGCGACTCTCTTCCCCTCTCGGCCCTGGAGACCTCGCCGAGGAGGCGGAACAGACTCCGAGTCTCCGGTCCTGCAGCCCGGGAATTGCTCCTGCGGAGAGGCGCGGCGCGGCGAGGCGGCCAGGCCGTGCAGGGGCGGGGCGGAGGCCGGGCCGTCCGGAGCCCTCCGCTGCGGACCGAGGGAGTCAGTCTCCCCTCACAAAGAACAAACCAGGCGGGGAGTTGAGATTTATCCCCGCCGAGCGGGCTAGAACTTACCACATTTAGTGATCCGGAAGAGAAGACTACATTTCCACCCACCAGGGGCCTGGGCCCCTGCTAGGATGCGGTGGGATGCAAAGCATTTTTTAAAATGGTACGATTGATCACATATATTAATTCCATATGAAACAACTGGTCTCCGTACAGTTTGCATTAGGAGGTAGAATTTGTTAGACAGGCGATCCATTCGTTCAGAACATGCAAAGATTTACTCATCTGCGGGAGATAAGTTTTGACTGAGTTGCAGTTCTCTGAGCACCTTACTTTCCTTTTCAGAGCAAGAGGTCTAAGGGCAGGCTAGACTTTAAAAGATCTCTTGTCACACCACTTACGCCTCGAGCTTCCGGGGGCCTCGGTGACAAAAGAAGGAAACTCTAATCTGCAGCATACAGCGACAGCGGTTCATTTTAAGAATGCAGTGGGACGGTGGGGAGAGACTCACCCCGCCCCACCTTCAAGCCCAACTTAATTTCAAAGAGAGCTTAAAGCAAAACTCACCAAGTTCAAGCCCAGCTCCTCAAACTCCCAAATCGCAGGTCGGCTCTCCTCCCGGCAGCGAAGCTAAAGTCATGGGGGTCTCCGGAACAAAACTTGCCCGTTTTAAATCTTGGTCAGGGGCTGGGCAGCCGGCTCTCGGCTGGGCTCGCTTCCCCGAAGGGGAGCGGGCTGCAGAGGGCAGATTGCGGGGGACCCAACCAGGGGCTCCCAGCGGAGGGTGGGGGCGCGGTCAGCGTGCCGCGTTTCCTGCCCCTCTTGGCGTCACTGAGAAGCCCAGTCTGGCCTGACCTTTGACGCTACCCCTGCGTGTTGGGGAAGGTGATGGGTCCCGCCCGAGTCTATTCCTGTCGGTGCATGGCAACTCCAGGAAGTGCGTCTCCACACCTCTTTAGTTAATTGAGATCATTTAGTCAGATCATCAACTGTGAGCTAGGATCCGCATGAATGTCCTCTTTGAGGTGTTTTTCCCATTCAAAACACTTAATACATGTAATAGGCAAAATCAGGAGAACATAAATTTCCACTGAATGGAAGAGATTATAAATAAATCCTTTATGGGTTTGGTTTTTTGTTCTCCAAATATTGTTCTAGCATCCTCCTCATATAACAAATATTATCATTTAACAGAGGTGATATTTTGAACGACTTTGTAATTGTATATATCTGAGAACATGACAGAAAACAAAAGATTAACGCATTACTTCAGTAAAATAAAAGCTTTGGATTTGTTATTGTAAAAGGAATGATAGGTAATGACTTAAAAGTAGATTACTGAATCAGTTTGAAACTGTAAATACAACATTGTACATGTTATTTCTAACTAGATTTTTAAGAGGTTTTGTAATTACTTTCTTTAAGCTCCTTAGTATGCTTTCAACCATGCAGTTATTTTCTTTCATATATTACCTGTGGAAAGCATGGCTCGGTACTGCTATTATCAACTCAGACCACGTGGCATGTCAGACCACAGATAGAAATATTTAGGTAATGTGATTTGTAAGGGAATCACTGACAGTGACACATAAATAAGCTAATTTATTGTTAGTGCAGTGCAAATCACCTCCCTTTACCTATGCAAAATAAAACCCTGTTGGTAAGTAAACCCACAGACATCCCCCCCCCCAGGTATCATATGTGTATGTTGTATTTATGTACAAATGTTCAATTGCCATTATATTCCTGTCGGGTCATCTGGAACTAAGCCCACATAGGTGCAGGTGTCAGCATGTGTGTATTCCGCATGCTCGAACACATAGGACTGTACCCACAAAAAATACAGACTGAACCAAACATTGATAAATACATATAAAAATCACATATTCACATCAGCCTATATGGAGATAGACAACCCAGACAGAGAAATGCTTCAAAAATAAGTCAGGAGATTGGTGAGAGGATGTGGGGCTTTTGGTGGGAAGATTGGTGAGAGGATGTGGGGCTTTTTTTTGTTTTTTGTTTTTTTCGTGGTACGCGGGCCTCTCACCGCTGTGGCCTCTCCCGCTGCGGAGCACAGGCTCCGGACGCACAGGCTCAGCGGCCGTGGCTTACGGGCCCAGCTGCTCCGCGGCATGTGGGATCCTCCCGGACCAGGGCACGAACCCGTGTCCCCTGCATCGGCAGGCGGACTCTCAACCACTGCGCCACCAGGGAAGCCCGGATGTGGGGCTTTTGGTGGGAGGAGGGGAGAGGGTGTGGATGAGAGATGAGGTGGTCCAGAATGCCTGCCCAGGTGCCCACACATGAACATACACGCACAGGGACGGCGTCTTTGCCCATCTGGGAGGATGATTTCCTACAGCAGGCTGGCTTCCCATCCCACCCCAGAAGGAGAGGAAGAGGATGATAGATTGGATAGTATATAACAAAGTACTCAGTTTGTTTTGTTGGGAGGGAGTGCTTGAAATTAGTTGGAGATAAAATTAACTGATAGTAGTGAAGCTGATTTGACCATTAAGGAAGGAGGACAGTGTCGCCTTGCCCTCAGTGTCCACAGTAGCTGCTTGTGAACAGAGACCACTACAAAACTTATAAACGACTTTCAATCTCACCATCAGGACTTTGCTTCACAGAGCACTAGAGAATTTAGAAAAGTGGTGGAAAAAGAAAGCTGTAGCATCAAGATGGTAAACTTGAAAAATGAGAGGAATTGCAATTTGCATGTTAGATTTAGAAGGGAGAAGATAAGGCGGAGAAAGAGCAGAGGGAGAAGCAGATACAGGAGAGAGGACCAGAGAGTAGAGCATGTATTATTAGTTTGGGGGAAAAGAAGACTGAAACGAGTACAAGAGAACCTGGGAGATGGTGGGAGCAAAAGAGACCCAAAGAGAAGTATTAGTGAAGTCATGAAAGGAGAAACAGGTTTGATAACTGCTGCTTAATACCCAACACTGTTGAAGCATATCAACATAGTGCCATGCTTGACTTGTTAGCTTAAGTTGTGCTTTCTGTAGAAGGTAGGAGGTTTCCTCACAGACCCTGTACAGGTCCTGTCCCATGAATTCAGACACACCACAGGCTGTGTGTTCTGTAACCAGTGAGCGTCTATGCAAGGCCTGGGCTGCTAGAGAGGTGGGGTGGAACCCTGTCTTAGTTCCTGCTGGCCACGAGATCTGGGCAAGCGACCCAACTTCTCTGTGCCCCATGGTAATTCCCGACTGGAAGGGTGCAGTGAGGGCTGACTACAGAGCAGTAACATGTGTGAAGTGCTGAGCACGGCGCTTCACGGACTGGGTGGACAGCTGTCATCCTCATGCCCACTGTGGGCTACAGAAAGCTCCTCTCGCTTGGTGAGCTGGCCTTCATGGTATATCCCATCATCATCATTGCTATAAAAGGACCTGCTGTGTTTCACATCTTTAGAGATACATTTTCTGTTAATACAGCATCAGCAGTTAAAACAATGCAACAACTCCTTGGCTGTCTCCTCCTCCTCCTTTACTGCCCACCAGCCCCTCCTACCCCCACATGTATCTTTCTGGGTATTCCTTTCTCACCACACTTGCTGCTTGGTGATCTCATCCATTTCCTTTAATCCATGATTTATATTTCTAGTCTAGATTCTGAGCTCCAAACTTGAGTGTCTTCACTTAAGTGTCACATCAGTCTTAAGCTTAGCAGGTATAAAATGGAATATTCAAATACATTTTTGTGAAATGGTGAATGGATGGGTGTTGGATGACCCCCAAGGGCCAGAATCCTCCTTCTTCTCGCCCGTGGACCCAGCCCAGGGTGTTTGTTACATGTCAATAACAGTCAGTGGCATTATGTCACTGTATAAATATCTGTGGATCTGTTATCCCTACTCTTTTGAGAGTCCTCAGACCTCTTGAGAATGGAGATCACATCCTGCTCATCTCCAGTTCCCTTGAAGAAGCCTTCCACAATGCCTTGCACGGAGTGAATCTGTATTAATGGCTGGTTGAATTGAATTTTTGCTGAACGCTTCCCACATTCATCAAAAGTTCAAACTTTCGGTCCAAGAAGCCTCATCTACAGTACAATGGCCCCAGTGTACTTCTCCCTTGATGCCAACAAGGCCCAAATGCTGACATTGGAGGCACACTAGCCCCTTTCCTACAGCTCCTGCTTCTGCTCCTGTGGTTTGGCACCATTCACCAGCCTCCCTCAATTCCAGGATCTTGGCAGTTGGATGAAACCATACTAAGTATACCCAGAGCTGGAAGATGAAGGGAACTGACAGCACAAAGAGGTACTCACCCACAAGCCATTCTAAGAAACCATTTTGTTCCTTTCTCTTCACTTCTGCATGGGGGGAGGGACCTCCTCAACTCATCATCTCCTTCCACATCAATACATAAGGGCATCTCTCATGTGCCCCTATAACCCTCAGTAGGGGTCCCACAGGGACAGGGACAGTCTTGCTGGGACAGGCCCTGCTTGCTGGGACCCTTCTTGGTGCAGTAGAGCTGTACTGTGGATTGAGTGGGCCTCACTCTGGGGAGGGAGTGGGGGAAGAAGACTGGCGGGTGGGAGTGAGGCTGGCACAGGTTTCCTTTCCATGCTGTAAATGTTCAAACAGCCCCTGTGACTGTGACCAGGTACCAACTCCCTGCCATTAGATCCCTCAGCATTTCTTCTCCCCTCTCCACCTGCAGATCATATATCCACTTTCACACTCCCAAGGCCATACAACATTCTGTGCAGGTTCCAAGGGGCTGCCTCTAAGTCTACCTTTTTCTCCCCAAGCTAGGAGCATATATCCAAATTGAGTGAACGAGTGATACTTGTGTAGGGACAATCTTGAATTCTACCTGATTAACACTTAACTTTTAAAAGACAATTAGCACCAGCCTGCCCACAGTTATCTAAACTGAGAAAAACTATTTGGATCCTGTGAGGGGTGGTACAGAGGAAAAAAAGAAAATTACAGCACATGGAGATGTTCAGAAAACAGTTGTTGACTATGACATGGGGGCTACGTGCCTGGCCCAGATGCAATCATTTGAGTTAGAAATTTTGCACTTAAGTTTGGCTGTGCTAATATTTAAGGGACAACTAAAATCTAATTCTCTATTACCCTTTTCTTAATAGTTAATAATTACTAAGCGCTCATTGCCTGCTTTATGGAGCATACATGCTTCAAATCCTACTCAAATTAATTCTAAAAGGCAGTTATAGTCCTGCCTGAGATTTATATTGAGTATTATTTAAAATATGGACCATTAGTTAAGAATTAAAAATAGCTACAGTGAGATTTTTCTTATAACAGCACTTTTCAAAAGCCAATTCTAAAGTTCTTGATAAATCATGTGCTCTGAAAAAATATACATTTCATGAATCAGTCTTGATTCGTCTAATGGTCTAAGGACATAAAGCACAATATTAATTAATACCTATTTGATCCTGCAGATATAGGGCTAAGGAATCCTAGAAAGAGCAATATCTCTGAGAAATATGTTTCTAGCATAATAAACAAACAAACCCTCTTGGGAGGAAAGGAATTAATAGAATAATAGGATATCTGCTAGTAGATCTAGATACAAATAGGTCTGCAAAAAGGTACACAGGGTAAAGAAAGCAGTGTGTCTTCAGCAATTTTTGATCTTTGACTATTTTATACATTTTTTTTTAATCTTTGGGAATTTCCTTTCTGCAATAGATTTCCCTTTGCATGAGGCAGAAGCTTGTTAACTCTTTCACAATTTCTTTTCCTCACGGGAGGATTATCAGGTTACTGGATACTCCTGTTGGAATTAGTACCAGTACTACCCTTTCCCATGAATTGAGGTAGTAAATGGTTTTCCTATCAGCAGTATTCCAGGAGTCTACTTGGTACCAGAATCTCTCCCATGAAGTTTTGTTATGTTTGGATTGCACATGTGCGGATACACCGTGGCTCTGACATTTGAGCCAGGTTCCTTGAATCCTAGGCATAAATGGATGATGGCCTGAGCCACCCCTTTTTCTCCAGCCTGCTTCCCTGTGTCCTTACTGTGCAAGCCCTGTCCCTTACAGAGCCATGCTGCAGAGTCAGAGTATTGGTACTGTTTCAGTGGACTGACATTCACCCTTGGCACATCAGTTCCCCTGTCTCTAGTTTTAGAGCTCGAAGACCTGGATCTGACCTCTTTCTGGCAGCACCAAGTCAGCAGTTTGACCTCAATCAAGTCACTTAATGCTCTGAGTCCCAATTTCCTCTTCTGTGAAATGAGAATAACAATTAGTGCCTGCTCCTGCTTACAGAATTGGTGTCTGTTCCTTAAATCTACCATTCATCCATTCCATAAACATTTATTGAGAATTTCCTACTTGTAAGGCATGGGGACAAGGGATGGATGATAGGACATCTGCCCTGGAGGAGCTCTTTGTCAGGTGTTGAATGGATCAAGGAAGATGATATGCACATTTAAAAAAATAACTTTACTTCACATCATAAGGTTAGCTATTATTTTTAAAATGGAAACTAATACGTGTTGATGAGGATGTGGAGAAACTGGAACCCTGGTGCCTTGCTGGTGGGAATGTAAAATGGTACACAATATCGTGGGTCCTCAAAAAGTTAAAAATAGAATTACCTTATAATTTAGCAATTCTCCTTCTGGGTGTATACCCAAAGGAAATAAAAACAATGACTCAACAAAGATTTGCAAACCAATGTTCACAATAGCCAAAAGGTGGAAACAACCCAAATGGCCATCAACAAGTGAATGGGTAAATGAAATATGGTCTATACAAACAATGGAAGATATTCAATCTTAAACAGGAATGAAATCTGACACATGTTACATCATGGATGAACTTTGAATACATTATGTTAAGTGAAATAAGCCAGCCGCAAAAGGACAAATTTTGTATGATTCCACTTATACGAGGTACCTAGGCAAAATCATAGAGACAGAAGGTGGAGTGGAAGTTACCAGGGCCTGGCGGGAGGAAGGAATACAGTTAGTGTTTAATAGGTACAGAGTTTCACTTTGGATTGATGGGAAAGTTCTGGTGATGGTTGCACAACATTGTGAATGTATCTTAATGCCACTTAAAAATTGTTTAAATGGTAAATTTTATGTTATGTATATTTTACCACAATTTTTTAAAAATTGGGGGAATTCCCTGAGTCCAGTGGTAAGGACTCCACACTTTCACTGCCCAGGGCCCGGCCAGGTTCAATCCCTGGTTGGGGAACTAAAATCCCACAAGCCACGTGGCATGGCCCCCCCAAAAAAAATTTATAATCCCTAAAATGCTACACAAATGCAGGTTTGTTAATTTGAATTAGGATTAATGGGATTGTGGTTATAATCAATCCCTCTTTTAAAAAGTGCAGTATGCATGAAATTACTTTGTCGTTATTTATTATGTGATATTGAAGAGTGAGCCAGATAAACTTTAGTGATTATTTATGCCCCATCCTTCTCTAAAAAGAATTTAAGGTAGTTTACTCTAAACACATCAGAGTAATGAGATCAAATCCAATTAACATCAGACAAAATATAGAAACTAAGATATAAAAGAGGAGAAGACAGAACAGATGGCTTATCAGCAACTGAGCAAAACTTTCAACTGTTAGCCTTCCAGGAGACAGAGAACTGTTTATATTCATCAGACCTTTAATTAATGCTTAAAATATCACTGATTTCAACAAGGTCATTGTATGGGTCCATAGTGTTTCATGTTGTTACCATTTATAGTTCTGGGAATTTATTAAGCAATTATGGAACACCTAACCAAAACAGAAGAAGGATGTGAAACTAAGAACATGTTTTCCTAAGTCTGAACCCTCAGGACCTATTCAGTGTTGAATGAAACGGGCTCCTGGACAGTTCTCTTCCCTGTTGGCCAACTCGGTCTCCTGAACCTTCCCCTCGGCTCCTGCATGGAGTCTCACCATAGCCTGGCATGACAACCGTCTCCTCCATCCGGCTCCCCCTGCCTCCCATGCTTCCCACCCAGACCCTGCCCCAGCACCTGGTTCCCACAAGGCCCCGGGTGTAGCCATGACTCCTAGCCCTGCTCCTGTTTCCCTCCTCCTGGAACACCCTCCTGTCTTGCTGCAAGTCGGCACCTCTTACACAGGACCGTCCAGATCTCACCTCCTCCAAGACCTCTCCAGCCCACGCTGATTCCTTCTCCTTGCCGTCCTATTGTACATGCAGTCACACATTAACTGTTTAGTTAATTGAGGCTGTAAATGGACAAAAAATCTTACGACCTTTGCTTCTTATGAGAAATGAGAAGCAAAGTGTGATTAGACCAAAGACCACATCATACATTTTATTAAAAATGATGTATTTACAACGGAATATTACTTAGCCATAAAAAGAAACGAAATTGAGTTTTTTGTAGTGAGGTGGATGGACCTAGAGACTGTCATACAGAGTAAAGTAAGAGAAAAACAAATACCGTATGCTAACACATATATCTGGAATCTTAAAAAAAAAAAAAAAGGGTTCTGAAGAACCTAGGGGCAGGAGACGAATAAAGACGCAGATATAGAGAGTGGACTTGAGGACATAGGGAGGGGGAAGGGTAAGCTGGGATGAAGTGAAAGAGTGGCATGGACATATATACACTACCAAATGTAAAACAGATAGCTAGTGGGAAGCAGCCGCACAGCACAGGGAGATCAGCTCGGTGCTTTGTGTCCACCTAGCGGGGTGGGATAGGGAGGGTGGGAGGAAGACGCAAGAGGGAGGGGATATGGGGATGTGTGTATATGTATAGCTGGTTCGCTTTGTCATACAGCAGAGGCTAACACACCATTGTGAAGCAATTATACTCCAATAAAGATGTTAAAAATAAATAAATTTTTAAAAAATGATGTATTTATAGAACGACCTATGAGAGCCAGTAGGGATACTCAATATGATCTAATTCAGCCTTTTGACACATGAATAAATGGAGACCCTGAGAAAGAAAATGTCTTGCTCAACGTTACCCTACATATTAGAAGCAGAAATAGACTTGGAAACCTATTTTCGTGAAACCCAGTATTTTTATATCACCATGCTAGTTTCATTTTAATTTGTGTTTTATTTCATAATCAGCAAACAGGACTTTAGATGCACCCCAAACATAGGCCAAGAGGAGCAACATAATGTAGTGGGAAGAACACGGACTTTGCCAAAGCCAGAGACCTTGGACAAGTCAGTGCATGGCTCTGGGGCTTTCTTTTTCCATCTGTAATATAAGGATTAACTGATGGTCTTTAAGTTTATATCTGCTTCTAGCATTTTATGAATGTACTAGACTGTTGGCCCAGCCCCACCAAAGAATTTACAAGTACTGGGAGAACATACATCTCTCACCTTTGCTCTCTCCTCCACACTGTCGTCCTCGGTCTGGGACAATTCCCTGTCCTTGTCCCCTTGCTTGCTTTTTTCAAAACTCTGATTAAACTTCACTCAACTCAAAATCGGCAGTGTCCCCTCCCTTCTGTGCGCCTGACTCCTCTGGCTACCTGGTACCTATCACTCTGCACAGGAGTCACTGATTTTCTTGTCTCTGCCATTAGACTATGAACTCCCTAAGGCCTGGCATTTTGGTACATTTCTCTATCCCAAGTGCCTATCATGGTGCCTGGCTCATAATAGGGAGCTAGTACATGCTTGGTAAATGGATCTAATGGTTTTTGTCTGGGAAGCAAGGATAAGACTGTGGTACTAATTTCACCTAAAGCTGTTGGAAAGAGTTTTCATGGAAAAGGGAGAAATGGAACTTTCGGAATGATTAGAATTTGAAAAGAAGTATAAAATAATGATACAATTGGCCTAACTAAAGGGGGGTAGGTGGCTTAAAGGAGTGGATCAGCTCAGTGTTACTTAGCCAAATAAGGGAACATCCGCATTAGAATCATGTGGGGTGCTTGTGAAAATTACAGATTCTACCTCTATACTTCATCCATTGCTCCCCATTCTGAATCTGTGGGTCTGTACTTACCTTTTGAGCAAGCCCCCTAGGAAGATTCTTTTCACATGAATGGAGAGTCTTGAAATCCTGGGAGGAATATTGACAGTTGTGGGCAATTGAAAGCTATTTTAAGTTTTTGAAGAGGGAGAATGATGGCATAATGGACTTGAAGCTTTAGGAAGGGCATCGACTGGAAGTCTGTAAAATAGATTGATGGGAGTGAGATCTCAGAGGCAAGAGTGAGCTGCTAGGAGTATACCAATGTATTCAAGATGAGAAGGCTTGGGAATTTGCTCTGTATTGGTGGCGTCAGCAATGGAGAATAAGCAGTGACTCCAAGAGGTGTGTTCAGAGATGAAAAGATGAGGCTTGGTGACAGATTGAATGTAAGTGATAATGGCAGGGAGGAGTTTGCAATGACAACTGTGTTTTAGGGACCCTAGAATATGACCCTTCCACCGATATGCATGCTATTTCTGTCTGATGAGTTCTGTTTCACCCTGAGGTGATGAGGTGTCTGGGAGGCATCCAGGTGAAGACATACGTAGACCATTGGCAACATGGGCTTGAGCATGACCAAAAGTCTGGCAGGAAAATGATGATGTGGAAGAGTCAACAGCATGAGGGAAGAGGAGGGAAGAAAGTCTGGAAACCTGAGTTCAGACCTTGGGGGAGCAGCAACATTAGACACGAGGAAGATGAAGCAAGGAAGGAATAGAGAAGAAACAGAGAGGTGGGTGGTGAATGAAGATTGAATAATAAAGAGAAACCAAAGGAAGAGAAAGGTTTAAGAAGATAAGTATCCATTACGTCAGATGCTCTAGGGTTTGAAACGGATAAGAATAGACCTTTCCATTTGGCAAAGAGGGTATTAGATGAAAACTAGCTTTTTTTTTTTTTTTTGCCATACGCGGGCCTCTCACTGTTGTGGCCTCCTCCGTTGCAGAGCACAGGCTCTGGACGCACAGGCTCAGCGGCCATGGCTCACGGGCCCAGCCGCTCCGCGGCACGTGGGATCTTCCCGGACCGGGGCACGAACCCGTGTCCCCTGCGCCGGCAGGTGGACTCTCAACCACTGTGCCACCAGGGAAGCCTGAAAACTAGCTTTTTAAAAGTGAAAATCTATAATACTTTCTGACACGAGTGATAATGATAGAATACAAGGAGTAAATGAAATCTCTTGATGGCAATTGTATTGACAGGTAATGAGCAAAAATATATTTCTAACAGACTGGTTTCCAAAAGGATACTCTTCTATTGGAGAGCTGGGAAATTGGGGAGGGGGCGAGGGGCAAGGGTTAAAAGGGGGAACAGATTAAGGTGTGTGGGCAAAGAAGAAACTTATCAGGAGATCCTAAATTGTACATACTACATTAATGATCTTGCTTACCAAATAGGGCTGTATTCATTTTTTTAAAAGGCTTCCCTTTCTTGCCTCTTGCTTACGGTATCATCTTAAACAAACACGAGATGTCATATAGGATGGAACCAGATCTCCAAAGCTCTTTTTTTATGCTACCTTGAAATATGGCTTCAGAGAAGAAACAGTCCCTTAAAACACATTATGCCTCCATTTCCTCCTTAATGACCTGGGGGTGTCGGTGAGGGGTGAACTATTTTTACATGTAAAACAAAGCCAGAGTATACATTTAGTGTAGACTGCATTCATGCGGGCTGATCTGGCGTTGTGAACCCCATCCTAATTACAGTGTTCCACCTCTGGTTAGATATCCACCAGGGCATAAATTGCTCTAGGTGTTTAAGGTTTTAAAATTACTTGAGTACTCCCAATGTTTTCTGTTTTTTATCTACATTATATATACTTGATGACTTTAGATATTAAATCCTTGATTTTTTCTGTGAACAAAGTTATGTGCTTTGGAATAATAAAGCAGGCAATCTTCAGCTAGAATCATCGATTTTCTTCCATTTTATAAAGTTATTTGAAAGGAAAACAAAGGAGAAGAAAGATAAAAAATGGTTAACAGTGGTATGAGAACATTTTTTTTTTTTAATCTGAACAGAAATGAAGGCTACCAGTGTTCAGGAGACTTTCTATTGTTGGAGTTTTATCTATTGCACTCAAATAAGTAAAATGAAGCAGTTGGAACTGGGATATGACCTGACAAGGGACTTTTTTTCTTCCGAGTTGTGGATTTTTTCTTGTGTCAGATTCGTAAAGACTCCTAGGGGTCTCTAAGTTTTTATATAACTGTTGGATGATAAAATTGACTTTTGCCCACCACCTAGTTATTTCTGCCTTGTGACTTCATTTAATCGTCAACACATTCTTAAACAGCCTTGCCAAGTTGCTTAAGCCCAGTGCTTCACAGAGATATAAGAGGCTGGCTGTACTCTGGCTTTCTATGAATGCTTAACTGTTGCTGTGGTCCTACTTTATGTCATGGCTCATAGAAACAGACTGGTATTGAGGCCTATATTTCCTTCCGACATAGTAACTATCATCATTTCAGGATGATTTACAAAAAGCAAAGGAACCTCTTACTCAGAGACACCGTTAGCTAAATATGATCTTAGAGTAACTTTTTTGGTAGAATTATACTTCTTGCAATTGTATCCTTGGTCAATGGCTATCCTTTGTCAGTCTTGCCTTATAACGAGCATTTATAAATGGATAGGGAAATTGTCATTTTTAAGAAAGAATAATTGTTGAGCTATAAAATAAGTAGATTGTAGGATTTATTTATATCTCTCAAATGGGGTTTATATGTCATTACCTCCAGTAACATTCATTTTAAAACGTCATGTAGGGGCTTCCCTGGTGGCGCAGTGGTTGAGAGTCCACCTGCCGATGCAGGGGACACGGGTTCGTGCCCCGGTCCGGGAGGATCCCACATGCCGCGGAGCAGCTGGGCCCGTGAGCCATGGCCGCTGAGCCTGCGCGTCTGGAGCCTGTGCTCCGCAACGGGAGAGGCCACAACAGTGAGAGGCCCGCGTACCGCACACACACACACACACAATAAATAAATAAATAAATAAATAAATAAATAAAACGTCATGTAAACTATTTTTTTAATTAGAAAAGCAGTAGATATTTAAAATTTTTATTTAAATCAAAGATTGAAAACGGGTGCAGAATAAAATGTAAAAATTCTCCTCTATTTCTAGTCTTCGGTATCATTTTCTAAAAGCAATCACTGTTAACAGTTTTTTTTTCATTTATTTTTTATTGAAGTATAGTTGAATTACAATGTTGTGTTAATTACTGCTGTACAGCAAAGTGACTCAGTTACACATAGATATACATTCTTTTTCGTAGTCTCTTCCATCATGGTTTATCACAGGATATTGAGTATATTTCCCCAAGGTCCTAGTGCTATACAGTAGAACCTTGCTATTTATCCATTCTACATATACCGGTTTGCATCTGCTAATCCCAAACTTCCACCCCTACCCTCTCCCACTCCCCTTGTTAAAATGTTTTAAGTTTCTTTGCATGAATTTTCTAAGCATATACAATTTTACATATATGTATACATATACACTCATTTTACACATAGTATAAATTTTACACAAATAGTCATACTCTGCAAACTGTTGTACATCTTGGTTTTTTTTTTTAATTCACTTAAAATACTTGGACTGTGTCATGTCAGCATGGTTCAGTCAGCTTCATTCTTTTTAAAAACTGCATAGCATTTCATTATATATATGTACCATAATTTAAGTAATTTCCAGTTTATATCTGGTTGTTGTCATTCTATTGTTCTAATTACAAACAATGAACATACTTAGAAGTGAAATTACTGAGTCAAGGAGCATGTGTTTTAAATTTTGATGAGATATTTCCAAGTTATCTTGCACAAATCTGTACTTTCACCAATGTTATCTGAGTGTGTTTCCATATCTTCATCTGCCAGTCTTCCTTTGAGGTTTGCAATGTCTGCCATATGATAGAAGTTGAAAATTGTACTTCTTTTCAATATGTTTTTGTTGGATTCATATATATTGAGCATTTTTTTCATAAGACTAATAGCCATTTATGTATTTGTGTGAATTTCCTACATTGTGTTCTTTATTTGTCCCTTGTCATACCCATTCTTATGAGAGGAAAAGAAACTCTTTTCTAGGGTAGGCTACTGTTTAATAGATAATCCAGCAACAGCTCACAGGAAACCATAAATGTATATATTCTACATGTGAACAGTTGTACAAACACTGATTCACTTGGAGGCCTGAAAGAAAGCCCTAAAAAAAAGTATGGCCACACAGCCTGAGGAGAGAAAGAAAGCAGTCTGTCTGGAGATAGATGTGGGGACTGGCCTCACTCTTTCTATTAGTTTTCTATTGCTGCATCAAAAAATGACCGCAAACTTAGCAGCTCAGCCCACAATTGCCCTGGGACAGGAGTCCAGGCATGACAAGACTGGCTTTTTGCTCAAGTCCCACTGATTAAAATCAAGGTGTTGACCAGTTGCGCTTCTTAGAAGGTATCCTCTTCGCAGTTCATATGGTTGTGGCTGAATTCAATACCTTGCAACCGCAAGACTAGTGCTTCTCTTTCCTTGCTGACTGTCTTCTGGGGGCCAGTAGGCCCCTAGAGGCTGCCTGCCTTCCTTGCCACATGCCCTCCCCCCATCTCCAAACCCAAGCAAAGGAGAATCTCCCTTGTGCTAAAGACTTCGCATGCTTCCAATCTCTCTGACTTTTAGACCCAGACCTAAAGGGTCCACGAGATTAGGATGTGCCCAACCTGGTAATCTACCTATCTTAAGGTCAACTGATTTGGAACAAAACTGAATGACAAAATACCTTCCCAGCAGCACTTAAGTTAGTGTTTGATTGACTAACTGGGAGGATGTGTGTGTGTGTACCAGGGACCAGAAATCTTGGGGGCTATGTTAGAATTCTGCATACCACACCTCCCACCTGCCTTTCTCCGGGGAAGCAGACAGAGCTCATGTCTTCTGGCTGAGGAACTCAATCACACGGAGACATGGAATGCCAGAGGAAGGGGGCAGGACAGCCATCCATCTAGCCCCATGCACAACAAAATGCATCCTTATAGGTCCAAGATCTTGATGTGAGCAATGAAACAGCAGAAGGCTGGAGAGAACATCTAGGAAACCACATGTGTGATGTAGGGATCTGGCAGACCTTCCTGACCAAGGATCCCAACCTGGTATTTCTGACTCCAGTGTCTGCCTTCTTGACCCCCTTGCTATGGCTCACAAACAGGTCAGGCTCTGGCTGCATAAATGGATTTTGAGCCCTTTAACTTTGCCATTTCTTCTCATGCCAGTGTGATCAGAGTGTGCTTTTGTGAGATATTGGCCTTGGGTGTTCAACAGATGGAATGAACTGACCACAACCTAAGTAGATGAGCCACTAAGAGGAACTGTATTGATGACCATTATTCTAAAAGAATTCTAAAACACTGCTTCCCACCCCCACCCCCACTCTGTCTCTCTTTCTTTCATCTTCCCACCTGCTGCTGATTTAGGCGCATTATACGTGACTTGCTTGAGACGGAAGAGACTTATATAAAAGAGATTAAGAACATAATTGATGTAAGTAGATTTGGGGTGGGGGGAAGTTAAGCATGTATTCAAACTAGAAAAGTTTTGTTGCAGAAAGAAACTCAAAATAGTTGCCATATGTCTCTAGAATCCCCACCAAAGTTTCAGGTCTTGTAATATCACAAGTGGTTTTTTCAGTATGAATATGAACGTTCTTATGACTATTGATTCATGTAACAAAATAACTTTCAATGGATTGTACCAATTCACATGATTCTAGCAATGCCCACCTAGGTTCACCATATGCTTGCCAACAATGGGTATGATAATTAAAACTTTTTTGATAAATAAATGAGAGAATTGTTTCTTATTGTTTTAAGTAGCATTTTTTGTTTGAGTGAAACTTTATATTTTCTCTATATTCCTAAGGTAATAATCTTGAGAAATAAACTATATATACAAAGTTTTAATAGAAATTTTTTTTACAATAAAACATCAGAAGAAAACCAAATGTCCAGGGAATGGAATGGTTGATAAAGTCTTATATACATGCTAAATGATGTATTATTCAACTGTTACAAAATAATTATTTTTAATAATATACAGCAACATTGAAATGAATGCTTGTAAGATTAAATTTAAAACAATATATGTAGAAATTTATGAGTCTAAAATGCATATGGAAAAACAGACCACAAATTATATATGTACAGTGATTATAACCATATAAAAAACAGCTTTTTAAAAAAAGTCATGAAGGAAATATAATAAGACAATAGTAATTGCATCAGGTCATAAAATAATGGGTACATTTTTTCCTTTCACATTTGACTTATGTGACGAATTTTAAAAATAGATTTGTTCTTCCTATAAAAATGCCATCTTATTATCATTGCCATTAAGCCATCTTCTTCTGAAGATAGACACATGAGGAAAATAATATCAAAAGAATGTATTTGATGGAATGGCTTTCAGGACATGTGTGCCTTACTCCCCAATTATTAAAGTTTTGGTCCCTGGAGTGGCTAAGTCAGATCATCTCTTATATGTTCCTGTTTGTAAGACCTACCCTGTTTCCACCTCTGCAGGGATATATCATTCCAATGGATTGTATTTGGCTGAAGCATCTAATTCCAGATGTTCTTCGGAATAACAAGGAATTCCTCTTTGGGAATATTAGAGAACTTTATGAATTTCACAACAGGTATATATTCATTCAGATTATCAGGGAAAATGGAAAATAAGGGAAGGATGGAAATCAGACTGATGGAATTTGGAGATGAAAGTGCTTAGACATTTTTAGGCTTAATCAAGTAGTCCAGAGTCAGTGGATTGGATTGGGGTGGGATGGGATAAGAAAGAGGCGAGAAGTGTCACAAGGTCCCTGAGGAAGAAGGGAAAAGACATTAATGGAGCATGTACTGGTGTCAGGCATCGATGTTGTATTCATTTGTGGGTTCCTTTCCTTATTTATCTACTCACGCATCAGCATTTACTGAGCACCTGTTCTGTGTCAGGCACTGTGTTCAGCATTGGGAATACAAAGTCGACCAAGACACAAGTCTACATACCTATTATTGTAGCGGAGTGCTGGGAACCAGGGTGTTAGAAAATGCTAACGGGTCGGGGAATTGTCCTTTCAGCCCAGGGCTGCTTGGGTGTTGGGTTCTAGAGAGAAGGAAGGGACTTTGGAAATCATGTTCCAACCCTTTCATTTTACAGATGACAGAACCACAAGTTGTTTACTAACTTTACTCACTCTAATGTCCCCAGGATCATACATCTAATTGATAGGAGGGAAGAGACTGCTTGGTGAATTGAACTGCAGTTGTTTCTTAACCACATCTGTTGTCCATTGGCCAGACACAAGGCTGAAATGGAAATCCCATTTCTGCTTTCTCTGGAGAAGTTATGCAGCCTCTTTAAACCTCAGGTTTCACACTTATGAAACCCTGTCTTACAAGGTTTGGTGGAGGATTGAATGAGATATTGTTTGCAAAGCACTTAGCTTATGCCTGATTTATAGTCAGCTCTCCATGATAGTTGTAGTAGCAGCAGCAACAGCAGTTCCTGTTAACATTACTATCATGTAGCAGGGATCTTCAGTGTATCCAGTCTGTCTGTGGCTGGTGCTTAGGATTACCAGAACTGGTATGAGTGGTTTCAGGGAATCCTAGTAATGTCACAAAATACATTTTTTTCTTCCAAATCAGCATGTTGAAGATGAGTCCAAAGCAGTCAAGCATTTTTCTAAGCACCTCTTAAAACCTTATGTGATTTTCCTTCAGAAAATTTTGTTAAACCCATACATGTAAAAATCAAAGCATTATTATCATTTTCTTTCCCTAGGACTTTTCTAAAAGAATTGGAAAAATGCACTGAAAACCCTGAACTTCTGGCACATTGCTTTCTCAAGAGAGTAAGTCTGTGCTCCCAATAACTCAAAATAACCATGCGATTAAAATCAGCCCTTAATTTTCTGTGTAAGTGGCAAGGGCAAATGGAAACACAAGTGGTCTAAAAACTTATATCTGCCTTTTGAATACAAAGCGGGAGTCCCTTGCAGTACTTCAGCCTGTGTGAGCTGAGTGCAGTTTGACTGAGCTCACCCTGCTAGGTGAGAACGACTGTAAGCCTGGCTTCCTGCCTAGTCCCCTGAAATAGAAGACTGGCCCCCCAGACCCTTGAGGCAGATGATCCTCCTCTGAATGACTAAGCTAACTGTTTTAGGACAAGAATCACACAGCAGGCTTAAATTCTTCACTGAAGTTGTAGTAACACTCTCAAAAGAAGTACTAAACTGAAACTATAGAAAATATATTTTCTTCCATTTTATTTTCTACGGCATCAAGGAAAGTTAGAAAATTTTAAGTCTACAGCCTGTCTTCCACTTAGCACCCCATTTGTGAACTTCCTGTCCTACAACATCGTATTTCTGTCTGCCTCCCTTCCCACCACACAGACCTCTCCCCTCTTGCCAGTTCTCCACCTGGCTTTGGGCAATAAGTAGGCTGGCTGTTTGGGCCAGTTGTGCTCCCTGGGAGCTGACTCGGAGAAATACCTTAGCCGACATCATTCCCCACCAAGTGCCTCCTTCCTCCTCCTTTGGAGATGAGCCCAGTGCCCTTTGCTTTCTAAACCTTTCCCATTTCTTCTCTCTCTCCCAACCGGCCCTTCCTTTCATTCTCTTGCTTGTTTTTTTTTTTTCTTTGTGAGCCTGAGACAATAGATCAAACAACTTAAGCATTTTTAAACAGCTCAAATGATGACTGATAAGTCCAAGAGCAGTACAGTAAGTCCCCTACCTACGAACCTTCAAGTTGCGAACTTTCAAAGATGCGAACGTGCGTTCTCATGTCTGATAACGTAAGTTAGTTCACGTGTCTGGTGTACATTGTCACGTGCGTGCATCCTCTGCAAGTGGTTGTGCTTTTGTGTACTTTACAGTACTGTATACAGTACAGTAGTACAGTATCTTTATTTCAAGCCCAGGATGTCTGGAAGCAAGCGTAAAAGCAGCAGTGATGTAGTTGATACTAAGACGCACCGATGGAGAGGGTGTGGAGAAAAGGGAACCCTCTTGCACTGTTGGTGGGAATGCAAATTGATATAGCCACTATGGAGAACAGTATGGAGATTCCTTAAAAAACTAAAAATAGAACTACCATACCACCCAGCAATCCCACTACTGGGCATATACCCTGAGAAAACCATAATTCAAAAAGAGTCATGTACCACAATGTTCATTGCAGCTCTATTTACAATAGCCAGGACATGGAAGCAACCTAAGTGTCCATTGACAGATGAATGGATAAAGAAGATGTGGTACATATATACAATGGAATATTACTCAGCCAGAAAAAGAAACAAAACTGAGTTATTTGTAGTGAGGTGGATGGACCTAGAGTCTGTTATACAGAGTGAAGTAAGTCAGAAAGAGAAAAACAAATACCATATGCTAACACATATATATGGAATCTAAAAAAAAAAAATGGTCATGAAGAACCTAGGGGCAGGACAGGAATAAAGACTCAGACCTACTAGAGAAGGGACTTGAGGACATGGGGAGAGGTAGAGTAGGCTGGGACAAAGTGAGAGAGTAGCATGGACATATGTACACTACCAAATGTAAAATAGATTGCTAGTGGGAAGCAGCCGCATAGTGCAGGGAGATCAGCTTGGTGCTTTGTGACCACCTAGAGGGGTGGGATAGGGAGTGTGGGAGGGAGGGAGATGCAAGAGGAAAGAGATATAGGGATATATGTATACGTATAGCCGATTCACTTTGTTATAAAGCAGAAACTAACACACAATTTTAAAGCAATTATACTCCAATAAAGATGTTAAAAAGAAAAAAGACGTGCTGAGCGATAACGATGGAAACAAAAGTGAAAATAATTGAGAGAGTGGAGCGACAAGAAGAAGAAGAAGTAACTGAAGAACCGAAGAGATTCACGACGCAGGAAATGGCAAGGGGATTTTCTTTATCTGTTAGTTTTTGAGGCAAAGGGCCCGAATGTAGAACGGTACACGAAGGTTGCGGCAGCCGTTCAGAATGCAATCCAGTGCTACCGTGTCATCTATGATGAGAAAAAAAGAGCTACTACCCAGGCATCACTGGACCTGTTTTTTTTAAGAGGGTAGATAGAATTGAATCCAGCAAGGAACCAGAACCTGTGCCATCAACGTCAGGTGTGAGTGAAACTGCAGCTTGCCCTCCATCTCCTATCGCTGACGATCCTTCAGCTCTACCATCTCCCACCTCCTCTCCCCCCTCCAGTCAGTAACTCTTCTTGCCTGTTCACTCGATGCCAGCCCCTGTATGCCAGCTGTTGTGCTGTACAACTGTACTTTCAAGGTACTGTACTGTAAGGTTAAAAATGTTTTTCTTTACTTTTTGGTTTTTTTTTAATGTATTATTTGTGTGAAAAGTATTATAAACCTATTACAGTACAGTACTATATAGCTGATTGTGTTATTCGGGTACCTAAGCTAACTTTGTTGGACTTAACGAACAAATTGTACTTACAAAAACACTTTCAGAACATGTAGGGGACTTACTGTACCTGTGATAAACTGAAAGCAAGCAAACAAAAATCCCCAGGGTTCAAGGTATTAGACGTAATGGAGAAACAGAGTCTTCAACCCTCAGAGCTCTGACCGACTTAGAAGACCCCTTCCATAGCCCTGTCTGGGCTTTCCATCACAGCTTTGTCATAGGTTTTTCATCCACTGACAGAATTCAAGATACATTAAAAAACATTTTGTATTCAATCTGATTAATTTCCTTTTTGGCTTACTTTGATAGCATTATTTGTGTTTTATACTATTTGGCAATTTTGCACTCATCAAACCACCAATGTGAAATCTAGTTGCAGAGTTTAGTAATATTTCATAACTGACTATATAATTATTGCAAGACTTATTCAAATTGTTGAATGAGAAAAAGACCAAATTCCTATGGGGAAAAAAATGGATATTATCAAGTTAAAATTGCCAACTTTGAGGAAATGGTCGGGCAATTGCTAACTAAACATCTTTTCATAGAAAAATTCCTCTCCTAAAGTTTTACAAAGCTTTTTATAGTCCCCCATGTTGGGAGGAACCTTAGAAATCATTAATCCAGACCACAAACCTGCATATAATCCTATATGATTTATGATGTTGGGGACAAAATACAGGTAATAAATTCTTACCAAGCACAAAGTATTACTCTGAGACAAATGAAGTAATTAAAAACCACAATTACTTAACCTTTGAGAATCCTTGAGGGAATTGTCACAGCTGGGCAAAGACCTGTATTGGTTAGCCAATAAGGCAGGCCCATCACCCACTATTTACTACAGCAGTTTACCTCTTCTCAGTAATACTTGCACACTTCCACTAATCATGAACAAGAATTTTGAAATATTGCTCTAGCCAAGTGTTTCAATCAGATTCGATAGCTTGTACTATCCAGGAAGATTCTGCCCCAGAGACCAACCTCCATGTAGAATAGCGTTTGTCAATAGTTTACTTTGAGTCCCATTTGCTCTGAGATCTCACATGGTACAATAGAGAAAAACACTGGGGTGGGACTCAGGAAACTTAACTTCTTATCTAAATTGAGCCACTTGCTATCAGCATGACCTCAAGTATGTCACTTAAACCCCGGGAGTTTCACTTTTCTCCTGCATACAACAAGCTTAGTAATACCAATTTGTAAAGTTGTGGAAATCAAATAAAATAATGCACACAGAAGGACTCTACAAAAGTAAAAAATGCTTTGACAATAGCTACCATTTGTTGAGTACTCTGCATGTATTGGGCATTTGTTGAGAGGTTTCTATACATCTTCCCATTTAATCGCACAACAATCATAGGAGTTGACTGCTGTCGTGAGCCCACTTAACAGATGAGAAACTGAAGCGAAGGAAGGTTAAGTAACTGACCTCGGACCAAATAGTTTGTAAGTAAGAAAGCCAAGAACTGAACCTGAGCCACAGTCTTCTTAATCCATAAGAAATCATGTCTTCCTGTGTGAATATGAGTTTGGGGGTAGCAATTTTTTTAGCCTCCTGATTTATTCTATAGGGAGGTAAGGAGAATCAGGTACTTTCGTATGCTGCTGGTTAGTGCACACGCTTTCTCTAAGGAATTTTGGACTGAAGAGCAAATTTAGGTCAGTAGTTGTGTTTCAGTACTGGAAGGCATATAATGTTCTGTGATGCTCAAAGTGCAGACACAGGACCAAGGGGTGAAGGTTTCAGGAACACAAGTATCAGCTCAGCATCCACCAAGAGAACCAGGTCCCTCTCTGTTACTGGGAGGATTTAGGGAAAGGTAGCCAACTGTTGGCGATGTTTTCCTGGGTGGAAGCCTGGATCTCCAGTCTCCTTCAGCTTCTGAGAATCTTCTGGTGTTGAGTGTTGAAAGCAATGAAACCTTGAATACTTTTAGGAGCAAAAGGCCAATGTCTTTGTGCTCTGACAAACCAAATGTGGGTGAAATGCCTTAATCAATTTGTAGTGTTTTATAAGCCTGGCCTTCAGTGTAGCAGGAGTATTCCTCAAGTCTAGGCTACTACACTCTGGGAGCCATTGAGTTTAACAAATGTACTTAGCACAGTGCCTGGCACATCAAAGGCACTCAACACATAGTTCTGGAGTGAATGAATAAGGAAGTTATTATTGTTAAGTTCTGAATTATTATTCTAGTTTCTTTTTTTTTTTTTTTTTTTTTTTTGCGGTACGCGGGCCTCTCACTGTTGTGGCCTCTCCCGTTGCGGAGCACAGGCTCCGGACGTGCAGGCTCAGCGGCCATAGCTCACAGGCCCAGCCGTTCCCGCGGCATGTGAGATCTTCCTGGACCGGGGCACGAACCCGTGTCCCCTGCATCGGCAGGCGGACTCTCAACCACTGCGCCACCAGGGAAGCCCTATTCTAGTTTCTTAACCAGTCTGAACAACATTTCTCAAGGGCTGTCTGCCTTCTTAAACATGTGTGTGTGTGTAGTTTTTCTTGGAGAGAATAGCAAAGGACAGAGTTTCTGTAGTCCTTGCAGTGAAGTGAAATGACCACTTACAATCTATCGGGAGAGAGGAAGAGCTACAGAAATGGAAATCATTCACTACAGCAGGGTGTTTAGAAGTAGAATAGACATAGTGAAAGCTGTAAGGGAAAAAATAACCCATGTCCAGATGAAGGACATCAAGAGTGGCCTCAGCAAGAGGACAGGGACACAGAAATCCACAAGGAAGTGGCCACGTGGTCATCTCTGCCAGAGCAGCCCGGGCTCTGTGGCAAGCACAGCTGAGTGGATGGACCAGGTTCTCCTGATGGAATGGATGAAGCTAGCAAGCTGACTCCACAGGCTGGGGGTATCTTTTCTATCTGGGATATTGGCAGATGTGTTCCCACCTCACACAGTCTTGATGCAATGAGAATATAGGTCACACAGCACTTGGAATCCCTCTTGATCTCTAGCACTGAGATAGTCATGTAGCTTTTCCAGTCTCGGAGTCTTGTGCTGCAGGTTGAAGGTGATGTCTGAGGCAGGGGTTGCCCAGACCACTTAGGTTTGTGTCCAAGCTGCCACATTTTCCTTCTGGGATGTTTCTATCCTTCGGTTGTTTCTTAGGTTTATTTGTAGGGCTGGCATCATGATGACTGTAATAAGGAGTGAGTGGGGAGAGAGGAAGAAGAGGCCATCAGCTATGAGCACTTTTTTGTCCTTTTTATTACTCAGTGCAGAACTATCTGGGGGAGATATTGGTGTCCCAGATAAAGAGCAGAGGAGAAAGGATAAAGTTAAAACTCGACTCCTGTTCATGAATTTACTTATTTATTTACCAGCGTCCTGTAGCTGCTCTCACAGCACTCCATTCACATCTGAGTTGTTTATAACCCTGTGTTTATCTCCCCATCACACACTCACCCCAACAGAAGGTTATTTATTGTGCATCCCCAGTTCCTTACACATTGAAAATACTCAGGCCTGTTGAATGAATGAATAAACTGTATTCTGTCCTCTTACTGAAAAATGCTACCTGGTTAATTTGTTCTAACTTTTTCTCACCCAGAAAGAAGACCTTCAAATATATTTTAAATATCATAAGAATCTGCCCCGAGCCAGGGCAATCTGGCAAGAATGTCAAGACTGCACCTACTTTGGGGTAACATTGCCTTTCTAAGGTCTCCCACAAACTTTTCCCTGGACACTGTTTATGTACATCCAATTTGTAAAGAAATTGAAAGTATGAACTAGGAAGAGGAACTTGGCATTGGGATTTATGTTTATTAATTGGGATTTATGTTTATTAAAAGTCTCTCCTTTTTTGAAATCATACACTGGAAGTTTCAATGCTGCCCTGAGTCTCCATGGGACAGCTCTAATGAGCAGCTGTAGCCTGGTGAGAAAACCAGGGTCCTCTTCTAGGATGGGTTTTAAAAGTGGAATTAAGTCACACTTTGGGGTTCCCTGGAATGATGTCAATAAGCCCATCATGTACCGTTGACTAGAGTCCACCACCCCCAAACACCAATTCTAAGACAGCCTTTTCAGAAGCCTGCCCCATTGTCTCCCTCCTAATGGACTTACTTTCTAAAAGAAATAAATGTTCTGGCATCCCTACTTGCCTATAAAAATACTAGCCAAGCCCATCCCCTTTCCCATTACTCTCATCTTACACACTGTTCCTGAGGGACTGAACAGCCAATAACATTATGAAACTGGTCGACACAGCTGCCCCTTCTCTCCATGAAGAGCTCATTTCACTTCTTATATTTAAATGCTGCTGCTTCTGTTCTGTGTGTGTGTGTTGTTTTGTTTTATGTTGTTTCTCTTTGGCTTTTCAAGGTATGCCAGCGTCAACTGGGTCACAGTCTCCCTCTTTTTAAGTATCTGAGAGGACCAAGCCAGAGACTTATGAAGTACCAGATGTTGTTGAAGGTAAGTCGCTGAGACAGTGCTTCCTGTGCTTGGAGAACAGATGTGGGCGCTATGGTGCTCTTTTCCTTAGACACGTAGAATTGTGACTTCGACTTCCAAAGGTGAAACTATGTCTAGATTTCAGGATTTTTCTGTCCCCAGGTCTAAATCAGCCTCCTCAATGAGGAATAAAACCAAAGAATCATAGGGTCCCGGGAGCCTGGCTAGTCCATCATGCGGCCAGAACATGGATCTCTAAGGAGAGCCCAGCTTAGGGGAGCAGAGGTCCTTGGGAGGAAAGTGGGGAAGAGGGAGGCCACCACACAGCTGGCAGCTGAGAGGGTGGGGAGGCAGCCAGACCTCTATTCTTGGTAACATATCTACAGGTAAGATATCATCTCCATTTTACAGCTGGGGCAAGGAGCTTCAGGAAAGAGGTGCGATTTTCCCTAAAGCTACTATTTTACGTGCATTTAAACAATGGAGGGGAGAAGGCAAAACTGGATTCTTCTCTCCTTTTGCGACATCTATCTCTGCCCTTAGACTGCCTTAGAGCAGCATAACAGAATGAATTTTGTTTTGCTGAATCCCTAGGTGGTTTTTTCTTTGCTCTGATACCAGCACACCTGCAGGAGAGCACTCCCAGACCCCGCCACCACCCGCCCGCTCCCCCCCCGCTCCCCCCCCCCCACAGGACAAGAGCTCTGTCAAAGCTGCTTCCCCAGGTGTGAGCTCAGGGAAAGGTTTGGGTCACTCCTCCAAGGTCTGTTTTGAGTTAACCTTTATAAGCAGCTCTTGCCCAGTGGCTACTCTCACTTAATTTAAAAACAAGCCCCTGCTGTTTACTGGGTATCTTCCCACGTATATTTCTTTTTGTTTGTTTGTTTTTGTTTTTGAAAAGAATTATTTATTTACTGAACCTGGGGCAGATTAGATACACAACCAGCTTTAAATTTACATCTTTTAACTCAATTTTGAAGTGTTTTCACACACACGTACACAAGTTGGCATGCAACAGTCGTCCTAAGGTAAAACACAGTCACCTTAAACCGTTGCAGGTATTTTCGCCCAAGGTTGAAAAATTGTTTATCCTGAACATGAAAACCTGTAACAGGTTTAAATTAAATATATAAAACTCGTTACTTGTAGTTTTCCCCTTGCAAAGATCCAAAAAAAATGTACAAGTAACTAATATACATCAGTCACAACATAATCCTGGATCATCCCCACACCAAAACTAGATGCTCCTTTAATTTTAAACCCATCATCAGAGGCCGAGAGGAAGTCATTTCGTTTTATACAAAACAAAATTCACACCCACCTGTATTTCTTATTTAATCCCCACCATCAGATGTGCCAAAAGGCTCTGAAGTGTGAAGAAACTGAGGCTCAGGGCAGTTAAGCTTACTGCCAACGTTTTGCCCTCAGAACAAGTTACCCTCTCAGCTTTGCATCAGCAGGCCCAGCCTTGGCTGCACCGGCTCTGCCGCTGCCAGTGTGGGATGCCTGGACCTCTCAGGCCTTGGTTTTCTCGCCTGTAAAGTGAGGACACTAGAACCTCCTGCACAGGTTGCTGTGGGGAGCCAGTGAGTGACGCAGTAGAGAGCTCACTCAGGGCTGACCCCCAGGAAGCTTCCACAACATAAAGTGCAGCTGTCGTTTTATACATGGAGCCGTCACACCAGCCTGGGAGTGAGGCTGATGACCCTCTGCTTCCCTCCGAGAGTGGCCTGTGAGCATGTTTTGGTACAGCGTTAAATGGTAATACTCCATGTAGGCTAGGGGCTGGTGAAAAAAGCTTTCATTTATGGCTGGTGGGAACACAGTCCTTCTCTAAAGAACTTGGAAACATGCATCACAACTCTTAACATTAACAATTCTACTTGTAGGAATTTATCCTTAAGAAAAGTGTATAAAGATTATTATTATTTTAGTAAAAAATTATTGAACCTAAATGTTGAACAGTAGGGGGGATTAATCAATTATGATTTAGCTATAGGATGCAATACTCTGGCACAATTAAAAACCATGTTTTAAAAAATATATAATGTCATGGGAAAATGTTCATGATACGTTGTTGAGAAAAAGCAGGCTACAAAATAGTGTGTCCAATGTGATTCTGTGTTTGTGGAAAGAACCCTGCGCTGAATGTACCATTTACTCTTTCCCTCTTACTTGTGACAAACAGACAAATTTATATACATCCTCAGTTTAGCATTGGCTGGAGATTGTTTGCACAACAGATTAAGTTGGCCTTCTACTTTTTGATTTTCAATAAAGCTTTTGGGTTAATGCAGGGTCTGCTGGATTTTGAGTCACCTGAGGATTTGGAGATGGACCCAGGTGATCTAGAAGGAGGTTTGGCTAAGGTACTGGATATTAAATATCGTTCTATGTACTAACTGCTAATGGTGTTTGCCTATACATGGAAGGACTTAAGAGCGATTTTGTTTTGTTTATGATCTTTATTGTGTAAATTTTCTAAAATAATATGCATCCTATAATTCATAGTCAGGAAAAAACAAAAAAATAAAGACAATTTCAAAGTGGGGATTTGTAATAGGATAAGTGGTAATATATCTTCTTCCTTCCACATAAAAATGTTTTACTGGAATACAAAAGTAAGCGAAGGTATAAAATACATACATAAAAGACTGGAAGTAAATATAATAAAATCCCTTCCGTGGTTTTCCTGCATGGTAGGATTATGAATTATTTATATTTACTTCTTTGTACGCCTTAGTAAATCTATATACATTATGCCCTGTTCCCTTCCAAATGTGTGTGTATATGTGTGTGAATTCTAAGACAACCAAGAAGAAACTTGGAAGAAGTGATGGCCACACCAGATTGGGAAGAAATCTGTGGCTTGGAAGTGGGTTTTTTCCATTTTTCTATTATAAAATTCTGATTTTAACAAGAATAACATGAGGCATGTGTCTCAAGGGGTGGTCATTTGCATGTCCTCTCTGTTCAGATGGTGCTGTGGGGATGCCTTAAGATTAAAGGAAGCTCAAGGCACAGGTAGTAATTTTATAGCCTGGAGCAAATGCAGCTAGCCTGGTTTAGAGGAGTTTAATAATGTTTGTAAGAATTTACCCTGAGTTAGAGAGGTTTAATAATGTTTGTAAGAGTCCTATATCACACAGTGTAAAACTAGCCACCTGCCGTGTTTGTGGGAGGAGGGTTAGTGGGAAGGAGAGGAAATAGGTAGCCGTTGAATCTCTAAAAGCACATTGAGTTTCAAGTATTTAGGAAAGAGGAAGATGCCTGGTGTAAGAACTTTTAATCCTTTGTTAATGACGTTACAATCAGCTCGGTGAGAGTGTGTTGTCTTCCACCAGGACCTGGAACACATTTACCATAAGTAAGAAGGTAAGAATCCATGGGAAATTGTTCAGTGGAGGCAGCTTGCTGTGCTCCATTCATCAGCCCTGTCACTCATATCTCTTATCCAAAGATGCTGATCTTCAGAGTTTAAGTAGAGATTAAGAAAATACACAATGCTTTGCTTACATCATGCAGTAGAGGATAAGAGGTGGGGCTATATGCGGAGCAGCAAAGAGCTCTCTGTTCTTTGTTGTAGAAGTTGATGTGTTAAAAAAAAAAAAAAAAGGACAAAGCCAAAATCTTTTTGTTTGTATTTAGCAGATAACAGATAAATGTGCTATGTAGGTAGCAGGGGAATAAAATACGGAAACCCTAAGCAAAAGACTTTCAAGCTGAAACAACCATCCCTATCACGTCCTAAGTGTCACAATAGTAATAATTGGAATGTTGGTCTCTTAAGTCAGCTTTTCCCTTAATTCTGGGTCTTTATGCTGTTTGGGAGGTGCAGATCATGTTGGCTTACCTCTTTGGCATCTTTAATGGTGATAGAATATGGGAAGGTCAGGGGGAGGAGAGGAGAGAGAAAGGGCAGAGCTCGGGGAGATTCAGTGTGACAAATGCCACCGTTATGGTGTTTACACATAAATCATTAGTAAACCTCTGCATAGCAGCCCATTCTTTGCCTCTAAAGTTTACAAATATCCTCCTCTGGGATGGTTTTAAGTATAATTTTACCCATAGGAATAAGACTGTCACATTAAATACAGAAATATGATACTCAGATTGTACTTTTCAATAGGCCCTGGGGGTAGGGGAGTAAAAGGGAGAGCACCCTATTTAAAAGGGCTGGGGTTTTCATGCTTTACAAAAGCTCAGGATGTTTCTTATATAGCCAGAATATAATGTCCATGATTTTATGAACTTCATTCTTCATTAGTACAATGTGCAGAAAGTGTAATGATTTTGCTTGTGTGTGCGTGTGTGTGTATCATATATTGTACTTAAACCAGCAAATATCCTTAGCTACCATTCTTTGGGAGCAGGGAAACAGGTTGATGTATCTACCTTCTCAGTCACTTCATGCTGGCTGGATCCGTGGCTCCTTGTCTCTGTCCTGTTTCCCTTCTTCCCTTGGTAGATGGTTTACCTTTTGATTTCCAACAAGACATTTGGTTTCCACAGAATGGGCCAGAGAGGACCAAGGATTCAGCCTTCTCAGACGACCTACAACAAGCTTTGGCCATGATGGAGGATTTGATCAAGTCCTGTGAGTTGGCTGTGGACTTGGCAGCAGTCACTGGATGTCCGGTATGTTCCATAGCAAGTGCTGGGACATTTCAACAAAAGGCAGGCACAGTATTACAAAGGTAGCAGATACTGTGGCAAAGTTAGAGAACTGATCTGTGGGAAAGGAATTTGACTCTGGAGGAAAGTTACCTAAATCGGTCAGCAAACGTGTGCTACGAGATTCCAAGCAGCGCCTCAGCATTTTTAGGAATCTTGGGTTGTGGCCCTTGGGATCCTGAATGTTGAAACTGACCCATACTCTGGAAAAAGCAAGAACTCAGGGACCAGAACATATTGGTCAGGGGAAAGTGCTGAGGGAGTAATTTATTTTCTCACTCGTGGCACCATTAAAATATTAAAAGATTTTCCCTCTTGAGTTATATTTTCTCTGTGAAAATTACTTTGAAAATGGGTCCTAAGTGAACACCTAACCCCATTTTACATCACAGATCCCAGAAGAGGCCCAATAAGCATATATTGTGTATCCCTTAATCCAAGTGCTTAAAGAAAAATACCCAAAGAGAGAATGCTGGGGGGTTGAGCCATCTCAACTCTGGCGTTAGAGTTAATCCCAAGCAGGCCAGACCCAGGCATTCCAGGCAAACTATCCTCTATAACTTTATGATTGCCCTGCGACTGGTTTTCACTGAGCTACTCTAGATTTTGACTCAGGGGTATTTTCTGTCATTGTCATAACAAATTACCCCAAACTTGGTGCCTTCAAATAGTGCAAATTTATTGTCTTACAGTTCCACGGATCAGGAGTACAACATAGTCTCACTAGGCTAAAATCAAGGTGTCTGCCTTCCTTTCTGGAGGCTTTAGGAGAAAATCTCTTTCACTGCCTTTTCCAGTTTGCAAAGGCCACCCACTCAACTACCTCTGCTCATGGCATCTTCCTCCCTCTTCAATGCCAGCAACGGATGTTGAGTTCTTCTCCCATCACATCACTCAGACCTTCCCTTCTTTCTCTTCCACCTTTAAGAACTCTTGTGATTACACTGGGCCCAACCAGTTAATCAATGATAATCTCCCCATCTCAAAGTCAGCTGGTGAACAACCTTAATTCGTCACATAACCTGACCTAGTCTCAGGCTCCAGGGATTAGGACATGGACATCTTTGGGAGGCCATTCTTCTGCCTCCCACACAGGGATCAAACATTCAGAGAATTGTTGATACATGTCACACAGATACTTTCCTTCTCTTTTTTACCTTTTCATTTTTACCTGGATTTAACATACTGTTTATTGAGGTCTGGGTAGATGAAATGACCTTTCTTTTCTTTCCTTGTCAGAAATCAAACCACGCAAATTAATTAGGGGCAAAAACCCCTGTGATTTTTGATTTCCCTCCCTCCTGGTTTTCCTCTGGCCAGCATCTCAGAAACAGCCCCACTGGGTTTGCTGAGATCTGGGCAGCGATGCTATTACTGTCCCCTGGGACTCCAGAATGCTCTCTGCTTACTACTGATGCAAGATTCAAGAGGGTATTCATGAACCATGGGGTGTGTGGCAGAGGGGATTGTTTTCTTGATGATAACTGTTTCCTTCTTTGGCTAAGAAAAGTCAAGAGAGCAATTTGTTTAATCATTTTGGAATATCTTTCTGTTCTTTTCATCTTTGAACACATGTCAGCTACCCCTATCAGATGTCCCTTTCCCTGAATCAAAAGATTGTCCTGGAACCTGTACTCAGGGCAGGAAACTCCCAGCTATTATTCTGTGTGTAAGTAACATAGGAAGAGGAAGTTATGAGAAAAGAATATTAAAATGTGAGTAAATAGCAATCTACTCTGATTTCATTACAAGCTGGTTTGCATGCAAATAAGATGAATGAGTTTATAGAATTTTAGAGTTGTTTTTTTTTTTTTTTTTTTTTGTGGTATGCGGGCCTCTCACTGTTGTGGCCTCTCCCATTGCGGAGCACAGGCTCCGGATGTGCAGGCTCAGCGGCCATGGCTCACGGGTGCAGCCGCTCCGTGGCATGTGGGATTTTCCCGGACTGGGGCACGAACCCATGTCCCCTGCATCAGCAGGCGGACTCTCAACCACTGCGCCACCAGGGAAGCCTGAATTTTAGAGATTTTTTAACACCAAGGCAAAGAACTTTTCTCCCCCATGTGTCCTCAGAATTGCACCTTTGAAATACACTCTTCTTTTTCACTAAGACTTTAACTTGCTTTACATCTAGTACATTAGATAATGTATCCTGACAGTTTTGTATAATCCTACTGAATTATGGAAGAGCAGGCATTGGACTTTTCAACTTTCTGATTCAGGAACAGGTCCATGGAAAGAAGAGTTGACTCACCCCAATCACGTGGTCATCAGCCAGGACTATTTCTTGGATCTCTTCACTCCCTATCCAGGGTGCCAACCTCTCAACACATTCTTCATCTGATTCTGTTTAGAGTTTACTAACAACTCAACTACTGTTAACTCAGATCTAATGATTCTGAGATTCTTTGCATCAGCTTTGTAGAACTTTATCACAAGGTGTTTACCATCACATGCTGTATGTAGAGATTAATCCAGAACTTAACTTCTTAGTTTCTCTATTGACATCCAATATTAACCTGGTTTTGTGAAGAAAAGAAATTGAACTTGGTGGGATGAATTCATAATTAAAACAACTAGAAAAAAATGCCCTTCTGATATTTACATTTTCTCCCTGTTGTGTATACTCAGTTAGTTCTTGGTTTAGTTTAATCACAGAAGATTTAAGAAAAAATTTTTTAAGAAAATTTGTCTGTGAAACACTGAGATGTAATTTATTTCCCTCTCTTTACAAAAAAAGAAGTTCCCCCCTATTCAATTCAGTGCATAAAATATAGATGCATTTAGAGTTCTTTTAAATCCTCACTTTCCAGGAACATGTTCCAAGGTTGAATAGTAAAGGTTGAATGAAATATTTTATTTTCTGAAACAAATTTATGTTATTTGATAAAGGAATTATTTTTATTGCAAATTTATTGTGGGCTAGGGCCAGGTATTTTATTTTCTATTTTAGTTCCCACTTTCCTTACCATAGTGTTGGCTGCAGAGATAAGGCTGAGTAAATAATCTTGATGACTCAGTGGAATTGCCTTGTACATCATCCCACCTTCACAGCACCCATGTTAAAGGGTGATTGTGAGGCATAAATGAGGATTAAATCACAGGGCACCTAGCACCACGCCTGGCACGTGGTAGATGCTGAATAAAGGGCCCCAGTGCTGACTTATTTGTCAGTTAGGCTGGAAAGGAAGGAACCCCTTTGCTTCTGGCAGTTGTAATCACAGGCCCCTCGGTCCCACAGCTTCTACTTTTCATTTCTGGACCAGGCTTTGTGCTAATTCACTTATCCAGATGTTTCCTGCCTCTTTGTACAAGAAGTATATAGCTCTGTCCCTTTAGCTGTCATGGCCAGGAGTGAAAACCTGGGCACCCAAAAGAAGTCTCCTTCTGGAGGCTAGTTTTCCTACGGTCACTCTCTCAGTCAGATTCTTCATTTGGTCGATGTAGTCACATTTGAAATTCTTACCTCAGAGCTCTTAACTACAAAATGTCCACACATGAAAATGGTAGCATTTACTAGATTATTTTGCCATCATTTGCCGTATCAGGAAGACCATCTGACATTTCATTTGCTGATTTGTTTGGGGCCGCCCCTATGTTGTATCTATGAGCTCACACCCATCAGATTCATCAACACACCAAAGTGATGGCCACACTATTACGTCACTAGTGGAAAAACTGGTTGAGGCTACATTCATTTCCTAGAGCTGCGATAACAAAGCACCACAAATTAGGTGGCTAAAAAACACAAAAATGTATTCTCTCACAGTTCTGGAGGCAAGAAGTCCAAAATCAAGGTTGTTGGCAGGCCCATTCCTCTGAAGGCTCTAGGGAAGAATCCTTCCTTGCTTGTCTCCTGGGTTCCTTGGCTTATAGCTGCATCACTCCAATTTCTGCCTATCGTCCTAACTGTCTTCTCTATGTGTGTGTCTTTGTTTTCTTATAAGGACACCAGTCATTGGATTAGGGCCCACCCTTATCCAGTATGACCTCATTTTAACTAATTACGTCTGCAAAGAGCCTATTTCCAAATAAGGTCACATTCTGAGATCCTGGGTGGACATGAGTTTTTTGGGAAATACTATTCAAGCCAGTTCAAGGTCATCACTGAATTAGCTTCCTCACAGTGCTGAGCATTTAGCTTTGTGTCCCCTCAGGCACTCACTAAATGCCAATAAATGATTCCATACTTTAGGGCACAAGTATCTGCAAGAGATTGTACATGTAGTCTCTGGCCTTGGGGCCAACTCCTGTCTGACTGGAAAGAAAGGATATATATGGTTGAAAAGATGGCCAAGGGTCATCCTTGGTCCTGTTCAGAGCAATCCCCCTACCCTCTTCCCTTTGGAGGCAGAGTAGCCTCCACACAGGCATGTGTCCTGGATGACGGTAACATATGTACACCTGTCCTTCATCACTGCTATACAGGGCATGTGCCCTCGGCCACCACAGGATGGGCCTCAAGCATTGAGATGTCTGATCCCATCACAAGCGTGGTCCTGAGAAAGTTTATGCAAGATGTCCTGGATGATATGTAGCCCATCTCTTCCAACTCATCTCAAAAGACCCAGCGATTCCCTCTAGTGACCTTCAATGATGACAGGCTTACTGGAAAAGGCAACCATATAGCCTCAGGAAGGGTCAGTACAATGACAGGACAGGGCTCATGGATGTGAGAACTAAACAATTCCAGGATCCACAGCAACTCTAGGGCTTTGGCCTGGGAGAGAGCTGGGGTTCTCCCCTGTGTGCTCTGCCTATACGTGCCAGGTATCTCCTCTCCCCTCACCGGCCACTAGCTGGTTCTTTTCCCCCATTGGTGTCTTTTCCTCTTCCTCATAGTTTCTGATGACTTACCTTCTTTATTGCTCTGCTTCCTTATCATTTATTCCACCTCCAGCCCTCTCATAAAGCGTCTCACAGCTACAACTCTTGCTGCTTACTGCTTCCTCCTTAGTTCTCCTCAGTTCAGAGGAGTCAGTCAGAGGGGTCAGATTGGCCATCTGGCACATCATTTTTACACCGGGCCTCTGGTCAGGGGCTGGCCCGTCTCTGGATTCACATCCTTTGGCCAATTGCTTACTAAGGTTCAAACAGCTGTGGCTGTGGGAGGGATGAGAAGTGCAGAGGCTGTAAAGGACAAAAACGTTGCTGCTTAGGGTGGCCTCTTCCATCTCTACAGCCCACGGCCTTGGCAGACACCTTAACTCACATCGCCCAGCCCTCTGCAGGTCATCAGAGTGTACACCTGGGCTTGTTCCCTTGCTCCCCCATCCTTCTGGCCTCTTTCAGAATTGCTTTTAAAAGCTGTACTATGAAATGATGCCTCCACATTCCCCAGGTGTGTCATTAGAAACAGCTTTACCTAAAGTCCATTCATCTGTCTATTCTGGGATGCGGTTGAAGGTGGGCTCAGTATTTGACGCAGTGACCCTTTTTGCAGACCCATGGGAGAAATTTCTCTCACGTCTTATTAACAAATTGCCATGCTTTCCCTTAACAACTGGTTTGGGTATGTCTTCGGACATAATGAATCATATAACTCACCAGATTTCCCTCTGTACTAAGGTCAAAGTCTAGTCTGCAGCAAGTTTACATGCTTTATAGTGTATGGATTTTATGTACATCCTCTTCATCTTACTGTTTTAATCTCTATTTTTTTTTCTTCAGCCTAATTTCCTTGGTTATCTTCTATCTGCCTATAATGTATATATTTTTATAAGATGTATCTAATTTTTGAAATGGGGTGAAATATAAATACATTTTTAAATAGAAACTACTGATTACAATCGTTCCTGTGGCAAATGTTAAACATCTACTTTTGCCAGCTGCCTTGACTAAACATATTTCCTGTACTCTATAGGTCTGAATTGTACAAATTGAATGGGTGTAAAGGAGAAGGCAATCACTGAGGGCTGGGGTGTTTCCATTTGAGTGGGTGCAGGAAGGATGTGGATAGTGAAAAACTCCTCACTGGTCCTCATGGACCCATCGCCCATCTGTCTTGGGGTGCACTCAAGCTAAGCCTGTGCAACCTGCAGCAGAAGCATCGTGCTTTTAGGAGAGAAGGCCTTGTGACTGGGGCTTTTATTCCTCAATGAGGATTTTATTCACTACATTTAACACATGTAAATTTTACAAAGCAAAAAGAGAAAAATAGCTCTGAAAATATGACACAAGCACCATAGAAATGACTAGAGTTTATTGCCCTTGAAGTTTTTGTTTTTAGACTTTCAGATATAAAGTCATTCATTTTTTAAAAGGTATTCACAGTTTGTTCAATATAAATAAGTTATAAAATACACATATGTCTAGTAATAATTATCAGAAATTGTAGGTCTTTATCTCAGCTAGATGTAACTCAGGGAAATGTCTCTGTCCTGGTCCTGTTCAAATAATTTTTCCTTTTGGTGTTTTGATTCAGGGAAATAAAGTCTTGATTATCTACTTTAAGTGATGTAATTTTTGAAAAATACCAGACAAAATACCACATTTCTAGTTCATCACACTCCACTACCTTTAGAGAAAGCTCAGAGAAGGCCAGGTCACTTCATTTGGACTTTCAACCAGACATATGATGGTGGAAGGAGATATAGTGTGTGCCTTAGAGCCAAAAAGATGAAATAAAAGATTTGTCATTTGGAATTACCTTTGCACTGTTCACTCACTCTGAAAAATGCAGAGTTGAATGTCATTACCATTTCCATTACAGTGTTATGAAGATTAGGTCATACTAAGCTTTCTCCTTTCAGAACAAATCTCATCTTCTCAGGTTCTCATATACCTGAAGGAGAGGTTAGGATACAGATGGAATACATGGATTACCAAAGATCCATAATGCAGCAAAGATTCTGGCTCTCCCGAACATAATTAAAATATTAATTTCTTGGACTTTTTAAGTAGTGTCTCGTATCAAAAACAAAGAAGAAGAAATGGAATTCTGCTAGCTAAAATTAATTGTGAGACAAAAATATTGGAGTACCAATATCTTCAGTTCAAAGTATTGCTAACATGCTTTGTGTTTACTACCTTATACAGCTGCACTATTTCCTTATATAACTGAATGATGCCATGCTCAGTGAAGCTCACAAAATTGTAGTTTTGATTAGTGACAGAGTAGCCTGACTGGCACTTATAAGATTGTAAACTTCGAATAAGCATGGTTTGTAATTTGAAAACAGACCCCTAAGAGTTCTTTCCCGTCAAATAATTTAACAGCTTCGTTTTGTGTGTGTCTGTGCTTCCCAAAGGACGATATCAGAAAACTGGGCAAGTTGTTGATGCATGGCTCTTTCAACGTCTGGACAGTTCACAAGGATCGTTATAAGATGAAGGATTTAATTCGATTTAAGCCCAGCCAGAGGCAAATCTATCTATTTGAACAGGGAATAGTGTTCTGTAAGATACGAACGGAGCCCAGTGACCAGGGCCTGTCTCCTCACTACAGCTTTAAGAAGTCTATGAAGGTAAAGGGGTCCTATTGCACTTGGGAGTCAGCACAACCCTATGGAGAGAAATGCTGTTATCCGTATTTTACAGATAAGGAAACTGAGGTGAGGTTAACTTGCCAAATGCCACACAACAGAGCGAGAGTCCACACACAGGCCTGATTCCAGAGCCAGAGCTTGTAATCAGCCACTAGATAGGGCCAGCACTGGCACAGAGGTGCCTTTGTGCTGGGTGGAGAAAAAGGACCCAATGGCAGCCTGTCTGGACAAACTAATTGAAAAGTACCCTCTTTCCTCCAGGCAGAGGATTGAACGCCTTGGAGATTAGAGCATGGGCTGGATTTCATCTTCTCAACCATGCATCTTTGCATGCAAGTGTAGGCAACATCCTGACCCTGGGGGTGTAGGAACCCATGTCCACACCAAACATTGCCTCTCACCATATAAGAAATATTTCATAGCTAGCGATCACACGCACATAAACACACGTGCTCTTGTGATTAAAATTGGTAGTTTATTCATAGTAGTTTTTGTTATTTTTATTTCTTAATGGATACTAATTCAGTTACTACTATGTAGAGATTTGTGAAATACTCAGGTATTAAAGGAGAGATAATCTTTTTGCTTAAAGTTGAAGGTTACAGCTCTGCATATGGAAACATATAGTCTGTCTTGTCCTCTGAAACAGACAAGGCAAATGACACTGTACCAGATTATGTTTTATGCTCCTTGGGGCTGTTAACAGAGGACAGCAAAACACTTGGAAGGAAGATGGAAGAAGAGAGCAATCAAGGGTAGCAAAGATTAGAGTGGCTGACGGGGATCATTTTTTAATCAGAAAAGATGGTATAGAAAATTTTCTTCTTTCTTTACAATAGTTAATGACACTTTCAATTCGCCAACTTGGAAGGGGGAGCAACAGAAAGTTTGAAATTGCCAACCAAAATGGACTTGAGAAATACATCCTACAGGTAAAATTCATGCCTTCCCCATAGGTGTCCTTTCCCCTTTCCCTATTGTGTTCCCATGACTCAACCAGTGTTTTCGATCACATTCTAAAGGTCACCAAGAGAATAAAAGTCCTGTCCAATTAATGCACCAGGTGATCTGATACTCATGGTATTTTCTTATTTGTAATTGCAGGCAGCTTCAAAAGAAATCAGAGATTGTTGGTTTTCAGAAATAAGTAAATTATTGCTGGAACAACAAAACAATATTAAAGGTAAGGTTACCCTTGCTGACTTTAGTCTGGAGAGTTATACTGATTCCAACTCTGTAGTGGGTATGGAGATTGGAGATACTGTTAAAGAAAATGCTTTGCCTAGAAAATAACTGTGGGCACAATTTCATAGTACCTGGAAGCACCTGTGGATGCTTTAGATTGTGTGTGGGTTTTTGTGGTTGTGTGCATGTCCCTTTTACACATACTCCCACATACCCAATTGCCAAGATCCAATTTTCTCAATCAGAAGTCAACAATCTGCAGCCCAGAGGAGGGTCCTCGCCAGAACTTAACCATGCTGGCACCCTCATCTCAGACTTCCAACCTCCAGAACTGTGAGAAATAAACTTCAGTCATTTATAAGCCACCCAGTCTATGGTATTTTGTTATAGCAGCCCAAGCCAAGACAGCACACTTGATAAAAATCAGTTAGCCATAGATATAGAATTCTCTGCTGACAGTCTTTTCCTTTAAGCACTTTTGTCATCCCACTGTTTTGTGGCCTCCATAGTTTATGATAAGAATTAAGCTATTTATCTTATTAAAGATTCTTTGCATGTGACAAATTTCTTTTCTCTTGCTGCTTTCCAGATTCTGTCTTTTTTTTTTTAATTAAAGGGTAATTGACCTACAAAATTGTTTGTTCCAGGTGCACAACACAGTGGTTCAGTATTTCTATACACAAAGTATTGCTATAATTTATGTCAAAAAGTATACTGCCTGGGACTTCCGTGGTGGTCCAGTCCACTCTGCACTTCCACTGCAGTGGGCACGGGTTCAATCCCTGGTCGGGAAACTGAGATCCCACATGCCACACGGCACAGGGAAAAAAAAAGTATACTGCCTATGTTTTCTTTCAGGAGTTTTATGGCTTCGGGTCTTACATTCAAATCTTTAATTCATTTTGAGTTTATTTTTGTATATGGTATGAGAAAGTAGTCCACTTTGATTCCTTCACATGTAGCTGTCCAGTTTTCCCAACACCATTTATTGGAGACGCTGTTTTTTCCACATTGTATATTCTTTCTCGCCTCCTTTGTCATAGATTAATTGCCCACATAAGTGTGGGTTTATTTCTGGGCTCTCTATTCTATTCCATTGATCTATGTGTCTGTTTTTGTGCCACTACCATATTGTTTTGATTACCATATCTTTGTAGTATAGTTTGAAATCATGGCTCATGATACTGCCAGCTTTGTTCTTTCTCAAGATTGTTTTGGCTTTTCAGGATCTTTTGTTTCCATACAAATTTGGAATTATTTCTTCTACTTCTGTGAAAAATGCCATTGGTATTTTGATAGGAATTGCATTGAATCTGTAGATTGTCTTGGGGAGCATGGTCATTTTAACAATATTGATTCTTCCAATCCATGAGCATGGTATAACTTTCCATTTGTTTGTGTTGTCCTCAATTTCTTTCATCAATGTCTTATAGCCTTCTCTCCTTGGTTAGATTTATTCCTAGGTATTTTATACTTTTTGATGCAATTATATATTAGATTTTTTTCTTGATTTCTCTTTCTGATAGGTCATTGTTAGTGTATAGAAATGCAACAGATTTGTGTATATTACTTTCATACCCTGCAACTTTATGTAACTAGTTGCTTTTCCCTTGCTGCTTTTAAGATTCTCTCTTTATTGTTATTTTTTACCAATTTAATTACAATGTGTCTTAGTGTGGATCTGTTTGGGTTTATCTTATTTGGGACTCTCTGTGCTTCCTGGACCTGATGTCTGTTTCCTTCCCCAGGCTAGGGAAGTTTTCAGCTATTATATCTTCAAATAAGTTATCTGCCTCTTTCTCTCTCTCTTCTCTTTCTGGAACCCCTATAGTGCAAATGTTAACATGCTTGATGTTGTCCCAGAGGTCTCTTAAAGTATCCTCATTTTTTACAATTCCTTTTCTTTTTTCTGGTCAGCTTGGGTGATTTCCAGTATTCTGTCTTCCAGTTTGCTGGTCCACTCCTCTGTATCATCTAATCTACTGTTGATTCCTTCTAGTGTATATTTTGTTCTAATTATTGTATTCTTCAGCTCTGCTTGGTTCTTTATATTTTCTAACTCTATAAAAATTTCTCTCTGTGTTCATCTATTTTTCTTTTGGGCACATTGAGTATTTTATGATCATTACCTTGAGCTTTATTGGGTAGATAAGTAATAAGTATTCCTTAATATTTCTTCTGGGGTTTTATCTTGTTCCTTCATTTTGCACATATTCCTCTGTCACCTCATTTTGCCTAATTCTCTGTTTTTATTTTTATATATTCTAGGTAAGTCAGTTACGTTTCCCAATGTCAGAGAAGTGGCCTTATGTAGGAGATGTTCTTTGGGGCCCAACAGCCCGCTTCTCTTTGGTCACCAAAGTGATGTGCTCTAGGGCTGCCTCTTATGTGGGCTGTGTGGACCCTTCTGTTGTGATGAGGCTGACTACTGTAAGCACACTTGTAAGCAGGGCTGGCCCCCAACCCAGTTGGCTGCCAGGCTCTGCCTCTTGGAGGAGGCTGCCTACCTGCTGGTAAGCAATGCTAGGTCCTGGCACAACTGGCTACGCAGCTCAGGGGTTCCCAGAACTAGTGCTGGCCCACTGGTGAGTGGGTCTGGGTCCTGGGCCTTCTGGTGGGTGGGGCTAGATCTCTGAATGGCTGGAGGCTCATGGGGTCCTAGGGCATCAGGCCTGCTGCTGGGTGCGGCTGTGTCCCAGAACTAATCATCTAGAAGGAGGATTCCAAAGTGGCATTTGCCAGCACCAGTGTCATCATGGTAGAATGAGCTCCTAAAGATGGCTGCTGCCAGCATCTATATTCCCAGGGGGAGTCCCAGTTGCCTCCTACCTCTCTGGGAAGCTCTCCAAGATTATCAAGTGGGTCTGACCCAGGCTCCTTTCAAACTATTTCTTCTGCCCTGGATCTTGGAGCATGTGAGATTTTGTGCATGCTCTTTTAAAGTAGAGCCTCTATTTCCTAGAGCCCTCTAATTCTCCCAAAAGTAATCCCCACTGGCCTTCAAAGCCAGACACTCTGGGGGCTCATCTTCCCGGTGCAGGATCACTGAGCTGGGGTGCTGAACGTGGGACTTGTACCTCTTGCTCCTTAGGGAAAACTTATGCAATTGTGATTATACTCCCATTTGTGGGTTGCCTATACTGCTTTTGACTATACTGCTTCTCTGCCCCTCCTACCCACCTCATTGTGTTTCCTTCTTTATATCTTTAGTTGTGGAAACTCTTTTCTGCTAATCTTCAGGTGGTTCTCATCAATAGTTGCTCTGTAAATAGTTTTAATTTTGGTGTGGCCATGAAAGGAGGTGAGCTCACAGTCTTCCTACTCTGCCATCTGGGCTGTCTCTCCTTTCTTTGTCTTTTGACAGTTTGATTATGTTATGTATAGGTGTGGGTCTCTGAGTTTTTATTTCTTGGAGTTTGTAGATCATCTTGGATATATAGATTAGCATTTTTCATCAAAATTTGGAAGTCTTTGCCCATTATTTCTTTGAGTATTCTTTCAGTCCCTTATTTCTCTCCTCTGGCATCTCCATTATGCTTGATATACTTGGTATGTTGATATGCTTGTTGGTGTCCTATAGGTCTTTAAGTCTCTGTTCATTTTTTTTTCTTTATTTTTCTTTCTCTTCCTCAAATTGGATAGTTTCAATTGACCCATATCTGAGTTCTCTGATTCTTTCTTCTGCCTGCTCAAATCTGCTATTGAGCCACTCTAGTGAATTTTTCATTTCAGTTATTATACTTTTCAACCCCAAACATCTATTTGGCCCTTTTTAAATATAATTTCTCTCTATTTATATTCTCTATTTGATGAGATTTTGTTTTCATACTTTTCTTTAGTTCTTTATGTATGGTTTGCTTTCATTCTAAACATTTTTTTAAAGCTGGTTTAAAGCCTTGGTCTAAGAAGTGCAATACCTTGGCTTCCTCAGGGACAGTTTCTATTGACTGCTTTTTTTTCTGTGTATGGGCTATACTTTCTTGTTTCTCTGCACATGTCATAATTTTTCTTTGAAAACTGGACATTTAAAATAACATAATGTGGCAACTCTGGAAATCAGATTCTCCTCCATCTCCAGTGTTTGCTATTGTTGCTATTTGTTGTTGTTGTTTTTGTTTGTTTACTTACTGACTTTTCTGAAACAATTCTATAAAATCTGTATTCATGGTCATGTGTAGCCATTGAAGTCTCTGCTTGGTTCATGACTGGGCAGAGGTTTCCTTAAACACCTGAAACCAACAAGCATTCCAGTCTTTGCCAAGGGGCTCTGTGGATTTTTTTTAAAATAAATTTATTTATTTATTTATATTTTACTTTTTGGCTGCATTGGGTCTCCATTGTTGCACATGGGCTTTCTCTAGTTGTGGTGAGCAGGGGCTACTCTTCGTTGCGGTGTGCAGGCTTCTCATTGTGGTGGCTTCTCTTGTTGCGGAGCACGGGCTCTCAGCGTGTGGGCTTCAGTAGCTGTGGCTCGTGGGCTCTAGAGCTCAGGTTCAGTAGTTGTGGCACACGGGCTTAGTTGCTCTGCAGCATGTGGGATCTTCCCGGACCAGGGCTTGAACCCATGTCCCCTGCATTGGCAGACAGATCCTTAACCACTGCGCCACCAGGGAAGTCCCTCTACATGGATTTTGAAGCACACCTTCAATATTCAGCCAGACAGGTGACAATTCCACGTTAGCCTTCACTTCCTATTTGTGCAGAGCCTCAAGATCAGCCAAGGTGAGAGCATAAGCCCTGCTTATATTTTTCCTGAGCATGCACACAACCCTGGGCATGTGCACAATGGACTTCTAGATTCTCAGGACTATTTGGAGTTTTTCAAAACCACTATGGATATCTTATTCTTAAGTTTTTCCTTTTAAACTTTTTGATTAGCCTATTTTTGCCCCAGCTGATATCCAGTGCCTCAAGCAGCCAAGAAGTTAAACAATCACCCTGGACATTTTCTACAAATGCCCCTGAGGAAAAGGCTTTTCACACTGAGCAAGCTCTTAGTTGGGTTAATAAAGACAGTCTTGCAAGTAGAATATTCCAAGGAATCCCCAGACAACTCAAATAATGACAGTCTACTGAGAATGAGACTTTGAAGGAGCTCCAACCCTGTTCTGTCCCTTCCTACAGGTGCCAGCTTGCTAATTTTCACCATGATTGTAGGCTGTTGGCTTCCAAGGCCACCACCAAGAAGAAGGGGTGAGATGGGACTAGGGCAACTAAGACACCACAGAGCTCACTGGTCATACTGAGATTCATCCATTCTTCTTGAATTAATGCTCTCCTGATTGCCTTTGTTTAATTTCCAGCATTCTGAAAATATTGTGTCTATTTTTATCAGTTTTTTTCCATGCTTTCATTGAGGAGAGAATTTTTGGAGGGTTTTTTTTTCCCTGCACCATTTTCACAGATGTCACTCACTGTATTCCCTTTAATCATTAAAAATCATCTTTGAGTAGGCTTTACCCTTTCACATTTGTCTTCTCAAGTGATATTAAATAGGAAAATCCACAACAAGCTTCATCAATTGAGTTCTGATATTTCCTTCGGGTAATGTTGCTAGGGTTAAGAGATGCTAGTCTCATGTGGAAAACCTATCTCCTATCATTTATACTGGCAACGATTTTTGTTGTTTACAAAGAAAAATTATGTAAATGTGAAAAGATAACTTTGTCTTCAGAGACTTAGCAGGAATGAAACCATTTCACGCTCTTTCTGTGTCTTCCCTGATCATGAACTAGTCAGGAGGATGTGAGGGTGGGTGTGCGTCTTAAGATGAAGAAAAAGATCAGAAATGTGATTGGAAAAACCACCACATTGGTTTTCAGTTACAATCAAGTGGCCTAATTTCTCGATTTACACTGTAGGCCTCTGCCAGGAAATGGTAACAAGATCATGTAGTTAATTTTAATTTATATAAAGGTAAGATTGGAAAAAAACTATGATTTAATTTTGCTTTTGAACTGTTAATAGTATGCTAAATATTTGTTACGGTAATGGAATATGCATGCTCTGTGGGCATAATACAGAAACGTATAACAACCCTAGTAGAAAAAGTTTTCCCCAGAAACAAACATTCTAATAACAATATTGTTCTAGAAAGCCTTACTCCCTAGACCAGTGTTTCACAATGGGTGGTTTAGGGACAGCCTGCACTGGAATTACTTGAAGAGCTTGGGTCAAATGCAGATTTCTGGGTCCTAGCCTGGAACTGTAGAATTAGGATAGCTAGGGCTTATGCCTGGGAATATGCATTGTAGCTTATTAAAGTTTCTAGGCAGAGGCCTTAAACTACAATTTTTAAAACAGTTTTATTGAAAAAAAATACAGCTTTATTGAGGTATAATTGACATAATAAATTGCACATATTTAGAGTATACAATTTGATAAATTTTGACATATGTACATACCTGTGAAAGCATCACACAATCAACATAATGAACACTTCTTTCACCCCCAAAATTTTCCTCGTGTCATGTCATGTTTATATACCTTTCTCTTGCCCCTCTCTTACCCCGCTACAGCTCTCCACATGATCACTGATCTCATTTCTATCACTATAGATTACTATGATTTTTCTAAAATTCCATAAAGAAAATATATAGCATGTACTTTTTTGGCCTAGCTAGCTTCTCTCACCTAGCTTTTTTTTTTTTTTTAATTTATTTTTGGCTGCATTGGGTCTTTGTTGCTGCATGCGGGCTTTCTCTAGTTGCGGTGAACACCCTTTGTTGTGGTGCGCGGGCTTCTCATTGCGGTAGCTTCTCTTGTTGCGGAGCATGGGCTCTAGGTGCGCGGGCTTCAGTAGCTGTGGCACGTGGGCTCTAGAGCACAGGCTCAGTAGTTGTGGCACACGGGCTTAGTTGCTCCGCGGCATGTGGAATATTCCCAGACCAGGGCTCGAACCCATGTCCCCTCTGCATCGGCAGGCAGATTCTTAACCACTGTGCCACCAGGGAAGTCCCAGCATAATTATTTTGAGATGCATTTATGTTGCTTTGTGTAGCAGTAGTACATTCCTTTTAATTGCTGTGTAGCATTCCATTGTTTGGATATACCCCAGTTTACGTATCCATTTACCTGTTAATGAACATTTGGTTTCTTTCCACTTCTGAGGGGCTGTTCTGGATAATGCTGCTATGAACATTTGAGTACAAATCTTCTCATGGACTTAGGTTTTCATTTCTCTTGGGTAAATACCCAAGAGTGTAATGGTTAGGCCAGATGGCAGGTGCATGTTTAATTTTTTAAGAAATGGCTAAGCTATTTTCCAGAGTGGTTATACCATCTTATACTCCCACAGCAGTGTATGAAAGTTCCACTTGCTCCACACCCTCACCAACACTTGGTATTGTCAGTCTTTTTTAATTTTAAGCCTTCTAATAAGTATGTAGTGGCATGGTACTGAGGTTTTAATTTGTTTTGATTAATGGTTGAGCTTCTTTTTGTGTGCTTCCATACCATACATGTATCTTCTTGTTTTCTTATTATTTAGTTTTGAGAGTTTTTTAAATATATTCTAAGTACAAGTCCTTTATTGGATATATTCTTTGCAAATATTGTCTTTCAGTATGTAGCTTAGCTTTTCATTCTCTTAAGAGTAACTTTTTAAGGGCAGAAGATTTTAAGTTTTATGAAATACAATTTTTTAAAAATTGTGGATCATACTGTTAGTGTTGTGCCTGAGAAATATTTGTCTAAAGGTCACAAAGATTTTCTCCTATGTTTTCTCCTAGATGGTTTATAGTTTAAGTTTTACATTTAGGTCTCTGATCTATTCTGAGGGGTTTTTATGGTATATGGTATAAAGTGTCAATCACAGTTCAATTTTGTGCACATTAATTGTTGTTCTACTACCATTGTTGAAAAGACTCTTCTTCCACCAATTGACTCTTTATATAAGTGCATCTATTGCTGGATGCTATATTCTGTTTAATTGATCTATTTGTCTGTCTTGACATCAATACCTTACTATCTTGATTACTGTAGCTTTATAATGTCTTAAAATCAGATCATTTGCATCCTTTGACATTGTTTTTCCTTTTTAAAGTTGTTTTGGCTATTCTATATCCTTTACATTTCTGTATATAGTTTATTATCAGCTTATCGATTTCTATAAGAAAGCTCGCTGGGATCTTGATTGGGATTGTGTAAAATCTTTAGATCAGTTTGGTGAGGTGACATCTTAACAACATTGAGCTTAATCTACAATCTAGATTTTTAACTAGATCACCCTGCCCTTCCCTGCCCCACAGAAAAACACGTTTGTTGTGAGGTCATGGCATTTATTCAGTTAATAATTCAAAAACACATTTCTTAAGTCTTCCTCAAGTCCTAGCACTGTGTGCTCTAGGTTGTGATAGGAATATAAAATATAGATAAGAAGCAGAACCAAAACACTAGCAAGTAGTTTAGATTTAAAAAAAAAAAAAAAAAACTGAATTGAAAGATCGGCCCAGAGGTGTGGTCCCAGCCCCTTCCTTTCACAGGCAGGCCAACTGAGGGTCAATTTCACACAGCTTTCCTGCAGCAGGACCAGGTATCCTGAGCCTGGCTCACCAAGCAGGGTCTGATGAAATGTCACTGCGAGTGATGCCCACAGTAAGGGCTCTAGGAATTCAGAGGGGCCTTCGTGCCCTGTGGGTGAGTGAGCAGGAGTGGGGCCTTGCGCTGGTCCCCGAGAGATGAGACTCCAGGGCAGAACACAGACTCAGGGGCATCAGGCAACAGGGGAGGGAGGTTTCAGAGGTTGCCAGATCAGGAACATCAGGACCTCACCCCTGCCCAGCACTCACACAGCTCTGACACCTACGCATTATCACCCCAGTTCATTCCTACACCGCCTGACCCCACCTTCAACCACTGGGACTGCTGGGCACAATAACTCCGTGCCCTCTGGGCAAGGCCTCCAGGCCCCCAGCGACGAGGGCCTCTAAGGCGACAGGATGGGCCCTGGGAGCCGCTGAGGGTGTGGAGACAGGGCCTCTGGAGACAGCCAGGCAGAAGGGGCCTGTGCCCAGAGGGAGTTACAGAGTCAGAGAGGCTCTGGGCTGGGAAGAGAAGAGCGTAACCTGACGCGTGGGACGTGGTGGCACAAGTCAAGGAGGACGGCAGGCCCTGTGGTTTGGGACAACCTCCCCCCATGTGGCCTGACCCCGTGTGACAGGGAGGCCTAGGGACACTGGGAGATCAGGCTCACCGGGCAGGGGCTCTGGTGGCAGGCGGCTTCGCAGGGGCAGCACGGTGCGTGGTACAAGGCAAAGCCCCTTTGTGGTACAAGGCATCGTGCTCCAGGCCGCAGGCCCATCCTAGCGACTGGGCAACTCGTGCCATCACATGGGTGATAAAGGTGGACCCATGGGTCTTCCCTGGTGGCGCAGTGATTGAGAGTCTGCCTGCCGATGCAGGGGACACGGGTTCGTGCCCTGGTCCTGGAAGATCCCACATGCCGCGGAGCGGCTAGGCCCGTGAGCCATGGCCGCTGAGCCTGCGCGTCCGGAGCCTGTGCTCTGCAACGGGAGAGGCCACAACAGTGAGAGGCCCACGTACTGCAAACAAAAAAACAAAAAACGGTGGACCCACGAACCTTTGAAATCACAGAGCTGTCGCCAAGGGAGCATGTTCAGTGATGACTTGGAGCCTGGCTTGAGAGGTTCATGGGTAGAGTGGAAGGAAATGAGGTTGAGAGAGAAGGAGGTAAGCCTCGAGTATCAGTTTTGGTTTAATGCAGGTGCAGGCAGTGAGGGACACTGGAGGTTGAGACCTGGTGCTGTTCCTACAGCTGGGACAACACCCGAACAAAGAATGTGATTCTCATCCTGTCCCAGAAACGCATGATGTTTCCTTTACCAAGCCATGTAACTTGGGCTTGGGTGGAAAAAGTGAGCATTTAATGGGCCCATTGTTTATTTCTTAATTCAGTGCTAATGGAGCTAACTGTGGAAACATGGATGGACTGAGAATCAAGGCACACGGGACGCAGCAGGATGGGCAGAGAAGTGGGAGGGGTTGCCAAGGCCAAGTGAGCCAGGACTGCCGAAAGGTTTTCCAAATTACTAAGAAAATAAGACCAAGATCTACACACTTTCATCAATTTTTATATTATTCTGTGTGTGTACATGTGTATAAAATCAACATGTAGGGCTTCTCTGGTGGCGCAGTGATTGAGAGTCCGCCTGCCGATGCAGGGGATATGGGTTCGTGCCCTGGTCTGGGAAGATCCCACATGCCGCAGAGAGGCTAGGCCCGTGAGCCATGGCCGCTGAGCCTGCGCGTCCAGAGCCTGTGCTCCGCAGCGGGAGAGGCCACAACAGTGAGGGGCCTGCGTACAGCAAAAAAAAAAAAAAAGAAAAAAATCAACATGTAAAATCTATTCAAATTGGCTTACATTTGAGAGTGCTGCGGTTTTTTGTTTTTGTTTTTTTCATTTCAGGCCGAGGGAATATACAGTTTGAAGCAAGCACTAGGTGTGTACTGATTTTTTTTTTTAAACAAGTATCAAATGTTGCAGATAGTTCCTATTGATTCTACATCATTGCTTTCATTGATTTTCTTCAACACTTAGCTTATTACAAGGGATTTCCAATTAAATTTTAATTTAATTTTTCTAATTAAAATATATTAGCTCCCTGACCCCACTGCCAGCCTAGGGTATCTTTCCTAATGCTTGCTTGCTGAGTTGCAGTTGAGTCACACCTGCCGTTTTGAAACCTCCCGTAAATGCCTTTGCTTCTGGCTGTTTTCTGGAACTTTCCTCTGTGGACCTCCAATTCTACTCCTATTTTCACCTGACTGCGCTGCCTCCCACTTTGCATGTTAACTGGTTCAGCTTCCCTCATTCCACCTGGAACTCTCCTGATCCTCATTCTTCCTCTCTTCATTCCTCACTGTCTGGAGGAAGATACACTCACACTTCTTTCAGGGTTCAGTTCTCACTGGTGCTCCTTACCCCATCTATTCCTGCCCACTTAGAAACTCTCCATCTCTGATTCCTCTCCCCCTCCAAGGCACTCAGGACGTACCCAATAAATGCCTGTTGAATAAACCCATAGCCTGTGATCCAGTTTAGGTACAGCCTGCTTAGTTTTTTAGGCTCATTTGGCCTGTTCCTAATAGAGACAGCCCAGGCCCTAAAACAAAGAGATGATAGTGATGGCAAGGGGTGAGGGCTCTGGTGGACAGCTGAATCTCCCTCCTCTCTGTACCCACTCCCTTAAGGAGTACCTTATCACAGCATTTAATGTGCTGTATTATAATTTTATGATGTGTTTAAGTTTTCCTCCCCATTAGACCATGAATTTCCTCTAGGTCATAGAGGTTGTCTTATTAGTTTTAGCTTCCCACGGGCCTCATATTATACAAGGGCCTGGCACTCATGTAAGTGGTCAGTAAATATTCAGTGAATAAAAAATTTAAAAACTGGTTGAATAATCACATCAGGCTAGCAGACCACTCTGCAAGCAGAGCTAGGAGGTGATGAGGTTTAGCTCAGGGCACATCTTATTCATCTCAGACCTCCAGTGCCTAGCAAGTGCTTATTTGTTGAGCACTTGAAACAGCTTTTGAGACAATGAAAGGGGATTCCATCTCCTCACCTCAGATTTGCAGCCAGTTAGGTGTTAACTGTATAATCCAGCAGGTGGTATCCCTTGAACATTCCTTTGCTGAATGTCACCAGAGAGCTGGGGCAATTCTATACCACAGGTAGAGGAGGAGGAGGAAGCAGGTCCATAAGGCTTTAGCTGGGGATAATCTGGTGTGAGCCAGCACCACTTCAACTAGTACAGAACGAGTGTAGTGAGGTCATGTATATTTCTGTAAAGCAAAGGCAATGAAGGGAATTTGCACCCTGGGTTGAAAATATGGAAAGAGCTACCAATAGCAAGGAAGTCTCAGTCCCTAGCACATGTCAGATTAAAGGTAGGATCCGATGGGAGAGTGGGGCATGAAAGCAATGGGATGATACCAGCTGTTTAGAAGCTGAGGAAGACATTGCTAGATTCTCAGCCCTTCCTTAATTATATGAGTAAGAAGAAAGGTATAAAATCAACTTCCTGCTATTCATTTGCATAGATCCAGTTAGGCCAGAATTAAAATGAAGGGCAAATGTTTCACATTGCGAAGTAACTTCCTCTTTGGAAGAGCTGTCCTCTTAAGGAAATGGTTGTAGGCTAAGAGCATTGCCAGAATGTCCCTGCTTTGGAATAAAGACATTGGATGGTGGCACTGTATTTCTTGCTCTATCCATGGTTTATTGACTTCATCTCCTCCCAGAGCTTTCCTTGGAAAGGTTAGGAGCACTTGATCAGGGGTTTCCTCACAAGATTTCAGCTCTAACTTCTTTGTGTGTCAGTTTTCTGGTAGGCAGAATTGGGCGTGGGATCAAAAAGAAAAACAAATGTGGAGGCATTTTTTATATTTTGTATTTTAATGACATAATAGATTATGTGTTTATGGGGCTTGAATGTGCTGTTTTGGTTGTCATCTTTTCTTTCCTTGACTATTTAAAGATAATCTTTTCCAAAAGATTATGCTTTTACCACTGCCCATAATCAAAGTATTGGGAATTTAGTGTTTGACTTTGGTTTTAGATTATCATGTGATTAGTTTGGTGCGACATGTAGTATGTCTTCAGGTATACACTTTATTTGGAAAAGGGCTCTGAAAGGAATTTTAGTTCAAAATACATTTCTTGAGCACCTATAAACTACAAATTCCTTGTCATTAAGAAAACATACAATGTAGGAGACTTCCGGGTAAGATGGCGGAAGAGTAAGACGCGGAGATCACCTTCCTCCCCACAGATACACCAGAAATACAGCTACACGTGGAACAACTCCTACAGAACACCTACTGAACGCTGGCAGAAGACCCCAGACCTCCCAAAAGGCAAGAAACTCCCCACATACCTGGGTAGGGCAAAGCGGAGAGACTCCCGCACAGAGGAGTGGTGCCGAGCGGCACTCACCAGCCCGAGAGGATTGTCTGCTCCCCCGCCGGGGCGGGCAGTGCTGGAGCTGAGGCTCGGGCTTCGGTCAGAGCGCAGGGAGAGGACTGGGGCTGGCGGCGAGAACTCAGCCTGAAGGGGGCTAATGTGCCACAGCTAGCCGGGAGGGAATCCGGGAAAACTCTGGAGCTGCCGAAGAGGCAGGAGACTTTTTCTTCCCTCTTGGTTTCCTGGTGCGCGAGGAGAGGGGATTAAGAGCGCCGCGTAAAGGAGCTCCAGAGACGGGCGCGAGTCGCGGCTGAAAGCGTGGAGCCCAGAGACGGGCGTGGGACGCTGGGGCTGCTGCTGCCGCCGCCAAGAAGCCTGTGTGCGAGCGCAGGTCACTGTCCACACCGCCCTTCCGGGAGCCTGTGCAGCCTGCCACTGCCGGGGTCCCGGGATCCAGGGGCGGCTTCCCTGAGAGAACGCACAGCGCGCCTCGGGCTGGTGCAACGTCACGCCGACCTCTGCCGCTGCAGGCTCGCCCCGCACTCCGTGCCCCTCCCTCCCGCCCGGCCTGAGTGAGCCAGAGCCCCCGAAGAGGCTGCTCCTTTAACCCTGTCCTGTCTGAGCGAAGAACAGACGCCCTCCAGCGACCTACACGCAGAGGCGGGGCCAAATCCAAAGCTGAGACCCAGGAGCTGTGAGAACAAAGAAGAGAAAGGGAAACCTCTCCCAGCAGCCTCAGAAGCAGCGGATTAAAGCTCCACAATCAACTTGATGTACCCTGCATCTGTGGAATACATGAATAGACAACAAATCATCCCAAATTGAGGAGCCAGGAGTCAGTGCTGTGCCTCTGAGGTGGGAGAGCCAACTTCAGGACACTGGTCCACAAGAGACCTCCCAGCTCCACACAATATCAAACGGCGAAAATCTTCCAGAGATCTCCATCTCAACAGCAGCACCTAGCTTCACTCAACGACCAGCAAGCTATAGTGCTGGACACCCTATGCCAAACAACTAGCAAGACAGGAACACAACGCCACCCATTAGCAGAGAGGTGGCCTAAAATCATAAAAAGTCCGCAGACACCCCAAAACACACCACCAGACGTGGACCTGCCCACCAGAAAGACAAGATCCAGCCTCATCCACCAGAACACAGGCAGTAGTCCCCTCCACCAAGAAGCCTACACAACCCACTAAACCAACCTTAGCCACTGGGGACAGACACCAAAAACAACGGGAACTACGAACCTGCAGCCTGCAAAAAGGAGACCGAAACACAGTAACATAAGCAAAATGAGAAGACAGAAAAACACACAGCAGGAGAAGGAGCAAGATAAAAACCCACCAGACCTAACAAATGAAGAGGTAATAGGCAGTCTACCTGAAAAAGAATTCAGAATAATGATGGTAAAGATGATCCAAAATCTTGGAAATAGAATAGACAAAATGCAAGAAACAGTTAACAAGGACCTAGAAGAACTAAAGATGAATCAAGCATCGATTAAAAACACAATAAATGAAATAAAAAATACTCTAGATGGGATCAATAGCAGAATAACTGAGGCAGAAGAACGGATAAGTGAGGTGGAAGATAAAATAGTGGAAATAACTGCTGCAGAGCAAAATAAAGAAAAAAGAATGAAAAGAACAGAGGACAGTCTCAGAGACCTCTGGGACAACATTAAACGCACCAACATTCGAATTATAGGGGTTCCAGAAGAAGAAGAGAAAAAGAAAGGGACTGAGAAAATATTTGAAGAGATTATAGTTGAAAACTTCCCTAATATGGGAAAGGAAATAGTTAATCAAGTCCAGGAGGCACAGAGTCCCATACAGAATAAATCCAAGGAGAAATACACCAAGACACATATTAATCAAACTGTCAAAAATTAAACACAAAGAAATCATATTAAAAGCAGCAAGGCAAAAACAACAAATAACACACAAGGGAATCCCCATCAGGATAACAGCTGATCTCTCAGCAGAAACTCTACAAGCCAGAAGGGAGTGGCAGGACATAATTAAAGTGATGAAGGAGAAAAACCTGCAACCAAGATTACTCTACCCAGCAAGGATCTCATTCAGATTTGATGGAGAAATTAAAACGTTTACAGACAAGCAAAAGCTGAGAGAGTTCAGCACCACCAAACCAGCTTTACAACAAATGCTAAAGGAACTTCTCTAGGCAAGAAACACAACAGAAGGAAAAGAACTACAATAACGAACCCAAAACAATTAAGAAAATGGGAATAGGAACATACATATCTATAATTACCTTAAATGTAAATGGACTAAATGCTCCCACCAAAAGACACAGACTGGCTGAATGGATACAAAAACAAGACCCATATATATGCTGTCTACAAGAGACCCACTTCAGACCTAGAGACACATACAGACTGAAAGTAAGGGGATGGAAAAAGATATTCCATGCAAATGGAAACCAAAAGAAAGCTGGAGTAGCAATTCTCATATCAGACAAAATAGACTTTAAAATAAAGACTACTAGAAGAGACAAAGAAGGACACTACATAATGATCAAGGGATCAATCCAAGAAGAAGATATAACAATTGTAAATATTTATGCACCAAACATAGGAGCACCTCAATACATAAGGGAAATATTAACAGCCATAAAAGGAGAAATCGACAGTAACACAATCATAGTAGGGGACTTTAACACCCCACTTTCACCAATGGACAGGTCATCCAAAATGAAAATAAATAAGGAAACACAAGCTTTAAATGATACATTAAACACGATGGACTTAATTGATATTTATAGGACATTCCATCCAAAAACAACAGAATACACATTTTTCTCAAGTGCTCATGGAACATTCTCCAGGATAGATCATATCTTGGGTCACAAATCAAGCCTTGGTAAATTTAAGAAAATTGAAATTGTATCAAGTATCTTTTCCGACCACAATGCTATGAGACTAGATATCAATTACAGGAAAAGAGCTGTAAAACATACAAACACATGGAGGCTAAACAATACACTACTTAATAATGAAGTGATCACTGAAGAAATCAAAGAGGAAATTAAAAAATACCTAGAAACAAATGACAATGGAGACACGACGACCCAAAACCTATGGGATGCAGCAAAAGCAGTTCTAAGAGGGAAGATTATGGCAATACAATCCCACTTTAAGAAACAGGAAACATCTCGAATAAACAACCTAACCTTGCACCTAAAGCAATTAGAGAAAGAAGAACAAAAACATCCCAAAGTTAGCAGAAGGAAAGAAATCATAAAAATCAGATCAGAAATAAATGAAAAAGAAATGAAGGAAACGATAGCAAAGATCAATAAAACTAACAGCTGGTTCTTTGAGAAGATAAACAAAATTGATAAACCATTAGCCAGACTCATCAAGAAAAAAAGGGAGAAGACTCAAATCAATAGAATTAGAAATGAAAAAAGAGAAGTAACAACTGACACTGCAGAAATACAAAAGATCATGAGAGATTACTATAAGCAACTCTATGCCAATAAAATGGACAACCTGGAAGAAATGGACAAATTCTTAGAAATGCACAACCTGCCAAGACTGAATCAGGAAGAAATAGAAAATATGAACAGACCAATCACAAGCACTGAAATTGAAACTGTGATCAAAAATCTTCCAACAAACAAAAGCCCAGGACCAGATGGCTTCACAGGCGAATTCTATCAAGCATTTAGAGAAGAGCTAACACCTATCCTTCTCAAACTCTTCCAAAATATAGCAGAGGGAGGAACACTCCCAAACTCATTCTACGAGGCCACCATCACCTTGATACCAAAACCAGACAAGGATGTCACAAAGAAAGAAAACTACAGGCCAATATCACTGATGAACATAGATGCAAAAATCCTCAACAAAATACTAGCAAACAGAATCCAACAGTACATTAAAAGGATCATACACCATGATCAAGTGGGGTTTATTCCAGGAATGCAAGGATTCTTCAATATACGCAAATCAATCAACGTGATACACCATATTAACAAACTGAAGGAGAAAAACCATATGATCATCTCAATAGATGCAGAGAAAGCTTTTGACAAAATTCAACACCCATTTATGATAAAAACCCTGCAGAAAGTAGGCATAGACGGAACTTTCCTCAACATAATAAAGGCCATATATGACAAACCCACAGCCAGCATCGTCCTCAATGGTGAAAAATTGAAACCATTTCCACTAAGATCAGGAACAAGACAAGGTTGCCCACTCTCACCACTCTTATTCAACATAGTTTTGGAAGTTTTAGCCACAGCAATCAGAGAAGAAAAGGAAATAAAAGGAATCCAAATGGGAAAAGAAGAAGTAAAGCTGTCACTGTTTGCAGATGACATGATACTATACATAGAGAATCCTAAAGATGCTACCAGAAAACTACTAGAGCTAATCAATGAATTTGGTAAAGTTGCAGGATACAAAATTAATGCACAGAAATCTCTGGCATTCCTATATACTAATGATGAAAAATCTGAAAGTGAAATCAAGGAAACACTCCCATTTACCATTGCAACAAAAAGAATAAAATATCTAGGAATAAACCTACCTAAGGAGACAAAAGACCTGTATGCAGAAAATTATAAGACACTGATGAAAGAAATTAAAGATGATACAAATAGATGGAGAGATGTACCATGTTCTTGGATTGGAAGAATCAAAATTGTGAAAATGACTCTACTACCCAAAGCAATCTACAGATTCAATGCAATCCCTATCAAACTACCAATGGCATTTTTCACAGAGCTAGAACAAAAAATTTCACAATTTGTATGGAAACACAAAAGACCCCGAATAGCCAAAGCAATCTTGAGAACGAAAAATGGAGCTGGAGGAATCAGGCTCCCTGACTTCAGACTATACTACAAAGCTACAGTAATCAAGACAGTATGGTACTGGAACAAAAACAGAAAGATAGATCAATGGAACAGGATAGAAAGCCCAGAGATAAACCCACAGACATATGGTCACCTTATCTCTGATAAAGGAGGCGGGAATGTACAGTGGAGAAAGGACAGTCTCTTCAATAAGTGGTGCTGGGAAAACTGGACAGGGACATGTAAAAGTATGAGATTAGAGCACTCCCTAACACCATACACAAAAATAAGCTCAAAATGGATTAAAGACCTAAATGTAAGGCCAGACACTATCAAACTCCTAGAGGAAAACATAGGCAGAACACTCTATGACATAAATCACAGCAAGATCCTTTTGGACCCACCTCCTAAAGAAATGGAAATAAAGACAAAAATAAACACATGGGACCTAATGAAACTTCAAAGCTTTTGCACAGCAAAGGAAACCATAAACAAGGTCAAAAGACAACCCTCAGAATGGGAGAAAATATTTGCAAATGAAGCAACTGACAAAGGATTAATCTCCAAAATTTATAAGCAGCTCATGCAGCTCAATAGCAAAAAAACAAACAACCCAATCCAAAAATGGGCAGAAGACCTAAATAGATATTTCTCCACAGAAGATATACAGACAGCCAACAAACACATGAAAGGATGCTCAACATCTTTACTCATTAGAGAAATGCAAATCAAAACTACAATGAGATATCATCTCACACCAGTCAGAATGGCCATCATCAAAAAATCTAGAAACAATAAATGCTGGAGAGGGTGTGGAGAAAAGGGAACACTCTTGCACTGCTGGTGGGAATGTGAATTGGTACAGCCACTATGGAGAACGGTATGGAGGTTCCTTAAAAAACTACAAATAGAACTACCATATGACCCAGCAATCCCACTACTGGGCATATACCCTGAGAAAACCATAATTCAAAAAGAGACATGTACCAAAATGTTCATAGCAGCCCTATTTACAATAGCCCAGAAATGGAAACAACCTAAGTGTCCATCATCGGATGAATGGGTAAAGAAGATGTGGCACATATATACAATGGAATATTACTCAGCCATAAAAAGAAATGAAATTGAGCTATTTGTAATGAGGTGGATGGACCTAGAGTCTGTCATACAGAGTGAAGTAAGTCGGAAAGAGAAAGACAAATACTGTATGCTGACACATATATATGGAATTTAAGAAAAAAAAATGTCATCAAGAACCTAGGAGTAAGACAGGAATAAAGACACAGACCTACTAGAGCATGGACTTGAGGATATGGGGAGGGGGAAGGGTAAGCTGTGACAAAGTGAAAGAGCGCCATGGACATATATACACTACCAAACATAAGGTAGATAGCTAGTGGGAAGCAGCCGCATAGCACAGGGAGATCAGCTCGGTTCTTTGTGACTGCCTGGAGGGGTGGGATAGGGAGGGTGGGAGGCAGACGCAAAAGGGAGGGGATATGGGAACATATGTATATGTATAACTGATTAAATTTGTAAAAGAAAAAAAAAAAAAAAAAAAAGAAAACATACACAGACCACCCCCTACTCCAGCACAAGGCTAACTAGTATATGTTTCCTCTTCAGACTTCTAGAGCCTTGGATGCTAATGAGCAGGATATGACAAATTAATTTTTTATGACAAAATATGACAGGATATGACAAAATTTTCTTAATTATGTGGAAACTTTTTTAAAGAAATTTTCATAATTTCTTATGAAATTATGAAAATTAAGAAATTGAATTTCTTAACTCAATAAGAATTAATTAATTAAGAAATTGAATTTTTAGTACTGGTTAACAAATACTAATGGCAATGCCATTTAATAAGGCTGTTATTCTCAATTAGGGTGTGTATGTGTGTTATAAAATTGTATATTTGAAAAATGAAAAATTACCTATTTTCTTCTTAGTACAGACCAGGAAAAGTAAGCCTTGAGAAAAATTGTGGCTGGTGAGAGTTCATGAAATATAGTTCCTAAATTTTCTTTGCATGATAAGACCTGTTCCTTTATGTAGCAAAATCTCTGTGAGATATAAAATATTTGTCTTGTTTTCCTATGGAGACGTAATTGGCTTGTGAAAAATGTTTTTAAGAAAAGATAAACAATATTTTCATCTCTTAAATAATTGGCTTTATCCCCTGATACTGTCTCTGATCAAGTCATATCTTAGCTTCCCACTTAATAGTGACTCTTCAGATTATCAAGGACTATTAGAACATTGGACTTATCCACCTTGTATCATAAAATATGTTTTGTTCTTGAGATGTTTAACTCCTTTTTCATGTTCCAAGAATCCCTTGAAGAGACCTTTAAAAGACCCTTTGCTTGAGGACAGAAGGGCCAACATTGGTACAATTTACAAATTTGCAGACATGAGCCAGTTGATAAAGTTATAACTCCTCCTTTACCCAAAACATAAAGATGTGGATTATCCAGGTGCTTTCTTTTCTTCCTTCTGTCTCTGTCCAGCTAATTCAAGGTCATCAGACTCAAAGGCATGAGGTGAACAGAGGAATAGCTGACATTTAGTTACTGGTATCCTAGTCTAGGCTTGGTTGTAGACTGTATCCATATATGTTTATGTGTGTCTGTGTGTATCTGTTTGTGTGCACACATGCATGCACACACCTTCAATGCTAGGAAAGCAGGCTGCTTTCAGGAGACAGAAAGACAACATGGGAGTAACTGTTAGGTCGATGTGAGCTTTCGTGACTTTTTCACTAGTTAAGTTCACAAAAACCAGTCAGCTCTTCAAAAGATTGGCTGATACCTCAAAAAAACTGAGAGTTACATTGTAAATGTAGTATAGGACACTGAAAATACCAAATCCTGGTGAGGATATGGAGCAACAGGAACTCTCATTGCTGACAAGAATGCAAACTAGTACAGACAGTTTGGCAGATTCTCACAAAGCTAAAGATAATCTTACCAGATGGTCCAGCAATCATACTCCTTGGTATTTACCTAAATGACTTGCAAACTGTAGTACATCCATACAATGGGATATTATTCAGCAATAAAAGAAAATGAGCTATCAAGCCATAAAAAGACATGGAGGAAACTTAAATGCATATTGCTAAATGAAATAAGCCAACCTGAAAAGGTTACATACTGTATGATTTCAAATATGACATTCTGGAAAAGAGAAACTATAGAGATAATAAAAAGATCAGTAGTTATCAGGGGTTAAGGGTAGGGGATGGGAAATGAGTAAGTGGAGCACAGGAGATTTTTAGAGTAGTGAAACTATTCTGTATGATATAATGGTGGATGCATGACATTATGTATCTATCAAAACCCGTACAACATCATTAATCATTAGAGAAATGCAAATCAAAACTACAATGAGGTATCACCTCACACCGATCAGAATGGCCATCATCAAAAAATCTACAAACAATAAATGCTGGAGAGGGTGTGGAGAAAAGGCAACCCTCTTGCACTGTTGGTGGGAATGCAAACTGATACAGCCACTATGGAGAACAGTATGGAGGTTCCTTAAAAAACTAAAAATAGAACTACCATATGACCCAGCAATCTCACTACTGGGCATATACCTTGAGAAAACAGTAATTCAAAAAGAGTCATGTACCACAATGTTCTTTGCAGCACTATTTACAATAGCCAGGACATGGAAGCAACCTAGGTGTCCACTGGCAGATGAATGGATAAAGAAGATGTGACAGATATATACATTGGACTATTACTCAGCCATAAAAAGAAACAAAATTGAGTTATTTGTAGTGAGGTGGATGGACCTAGAGTCTGTCATACAGAGTGAAGTAAGTGAGAAAGAGAAAAACAAATACCGTATGCTAACACATATATATGGAATCTAAAAAAAAAAAAAAAAGGTTCCGATGAACCTAGGGGCAGGACAGGAATACAGACGCAGACGTAGAGAATGGACATGAGGACACGGGGAGGGTGAAGGGTAAGCTGGGATGAAGTGAGAGAGAGGCATGGACATATGTACACTACCAATGTAAAATAGATGGCTAGTGGGAAGCAGCCGCACAGCACAGGGAGATCAGCGCAGTGCTTTGTGACCACCTAGAGGGGTGGGAGAGGGAAGGTGGGAGGGAGACGCAAGAGGGAGAGGGTATGGGGATATATGTATATGTATAGCTGATTCACTTTGTTATACAGCAGAAATTAATACAACATTGTAAAGCAATTATACTCCAGTAAAGATGTTTAAAAAATAAAATAATATTTAAAAATAAAATAAATAAATAACTCACACATGGTAGTATAGTAGAGGCTGTTGAGACCTCATCCAGATCCTTTTTATCAGTCAGTTTCGATCTTCAGCTGACCAGAGTCATCCAGCCAAGAAATGCCTAAGAGCTTATGGCCTCCCTCAAGGGCAGCTTGGCTGGCTGGTACGAAAGCCAGCCCTTCTACCTCGAGATGGGACACTTGTGGTGCCATCCATATTCCAGCATTTCTCAGGGGATCAGCCAGATGCTGGACCTTGGCTGAACCCTCGTCTGCACCTGGCTTCTTCCTTGCTCTGTCTTCTGCCCTCATTGCCTTTCACATTTCAACTGAAAGCCCTTTCTCCTTAACTCGCTTGTACAATCTGCTTCTGGGAAACCTGACCTAAGACAGTTAGTACCCAGAGAGGTCCTAGAAAGGATGGGATTCTGGTGTTGGGTCACTTGCTGGCAGTGAGGACCCCATTGCTAGTGGTAGGTGGAATGTTGGAAGTGCTGGTACCTGGCCTATGTAGCAGTTCAATTGCTAAGACCTTCCCTGGTGGTGACCTGGGATCAGATACAGGCAGACAGGGATGCACCAGCTGGTGCAATGTCTCTAGCATTTGAGAGGTTTAGGGAAAATATTAACTATCAGGAACATGGAACTGGGTGGTTATTGTTAAGCACCACTGATGCATTGAAGAGAGTGAAGTGACAGCCTCAGATTAATCGCCAACTTAAAGCACAGTGTGAGAACCAGAGGGCCTCCTTTCCAGTGTTCAGCCCCTCATTGCCTACAGCAGAGGGCAGTACTTGAGAAAAGGATGAATTCTCAGCCTAGGCAAGTCTGCTGCCTTATTATTTTGGGCCCCTAGTGCCAATAGGTGAAGCAGGCAAGTCAGGCCCTGACAGGGAAGATATAGGACCCTAAAACTGGAGGATATCTGGGTACATGCCCTTGTTCCCCTGGGCTGGCAGAAGTGGCCCACTCCCCTTTGTTGAAAGATTGGCCCTTCTCCTCCCCGCAAGAGTATGCAGAAATCTCAGATGAGACATACAATAAGTCCCCTACATACAAACAATCAAGTTGCAAACTTTCAAAGATGCAAAAGTGCGTTTGCGTGTCCAATCACGTTAGTTCGTGTGTCTGGCGTACATTGTCACGTGCGTGCATCCTCTACAAGTGGTTGTGCTTTTGTGTATTTTACTGTACAGTACTGTATACAGTACAGTAGTATAGTATCTTTATTTCTAGCCTAGGATGTCTGGAAGCAAGTGTAAAAGCAGCAGTGATGTAGTTGGTACTGCTAAGAAGCGCCAAGCGGTAACGATGGAGACAAAAGTGAAAGTAATTGAGAGAGTGGAGCGACAAGAGGAGGAAGAAGTAACTGAAGAACCGAAGAGATTCACGACGCAGGAAATGGCAAGGGGATTTTCTTTATCTGTTAGTTTTTGAGGCAAAGGGCCCGAATGTAGAATGGTACACGAAGGTTGCGGCAGCCGTTCAGAATGCAATCCAGTGATACCGTGTCATCTATGACGAGAAAAAAAGAGCTACTACCCAGACATCACTGGACCTGTTCTTTTAAGAGGGTAGATAGAATTGAATCCAGCAAGGAACCAGACCCTGTGCCATCAACGTCAGGTGTGAGTGAAACTGCAGCTTGCCCTCCATCTCCTATCGCTGACGATCCTTCAGCTCTACCATCTCCCACCTCCTCTCCCCTCTCCAGTCAGTAGCTCTTTTTGCCTGCTCACTCAGTGCCAGCCCCTGTATGCCAGCTGTTGTGCTGTACTACTGTACTTTCAAGGTACTGTACTGTGAGATTTAAAATGTTTTCTTTATTTTTTGTGTTTGTTTTTTATGTATTATTTGTGTGAAAAGTATTATAAACCTATTACAGTACAGTACTATATAGCCGACTGTGTTAGTTGCGTACCTAGGCTAACTTTGTTGGACTTACGAACAAATTGGACTTATGAACGTACTCTCAGAATGAAACTCGTTCGTATGTAGGGGACTTACTGTACAAGACAATGCTTGCCCTCCTCAGGATACATCCCCACCCCCTTCCCAATCCCCTTCTAGAACAATAACCAGCATCAAATTACAACATAATCTGACTGGGGAAGAGGCACATAGACCTATGGACATGAGCTCAAAATGTAAAGATCTTTGTGCTACACTTTAATGCCCCCCAGAGAACATCCATTGCAGAGAAGTTACCAAAGAACCAAGCTGACTAGATGACTGGGCCAGGAGGTGTCAGCCAGCTTCTTCCTTGGCAACCCAGTATGTGCACAATGGGCTCATAAATGGAGAAGCTTTGGCAACAGAATGGGAGGCTGTGCACGGGCCTAGCAGCATGGGCTCCCTGTCGTCAAGACCAATCTAGATACTGCCACTGTTGACTGTCCAACCTGCCAGCACAGAGATCCATGCGGAGCCCTCAGTTGGATACTATTCCTTGAAGAGAATAGTTGATTTCATCAGATCCTCCAAGCTGGAAAGTACAGTGATTCACCCTGTACGGGATTGACACATGTGCCTTTCCTGCCTTCAGTGCCTCAGTCTGCAACACTGTCCAAGGATAGAACATTGTTTTGACTGGGGGACTCACTCTGTGGCAAAAGAGGAACAGCCATGGGCGTATGACTACAGGACCAACCCACTGGTCCTACCACATATTCAGAAGCTGCCAACCTGATAGAGCCATGGAATAGCCTCTTGAAGGCAAGGGTGAGCAGCAGTTTGGACCTGAGACTGAGGGGTTGGGGTGCTAACCTTAGGATGCAGTATATACCTTAAACCAATGGCCACTTTATGGCACCAGGACCCCAGTAAGCAGAAAATATGAATCTGGGAGCCAAAAGGTTGAAAGAGTTGTGACCTTATTCATTATCACACTACTAGTGACCCACATAGGGAATCTGTCCTCCCATTCCTGCAACTTCAGCCTCAGTGGGTCTGGAGGTCTTGGTTCCCAAGGGGGACATTTCCACCAGTGGACATAGTAAGTGTCCTACTTAAATCTATGTCTGCCACCTGCTGCTGCAGTTGCACTTAGGTTGTACCTTTAAGTCATCATCTCCCTCCCACTCATTCTATATCCCCCTCCCCCTCATCTGGCACTTCTGCTGGTGGCATGCATAGTGGGTGTCCCAGACTCTTGTCTAGCTATTGTTCTTTTGCTTGCCCATTCACAGTTACAGCGGGGCAGGGGAGTACTGGGAGACGTCCCAGTGGATCACCAGATGCGTTCTTCTCTGCCTCTATTAGGTAGCAGCCTGACCGCCTCATGATCATCAGGATCAGTGACTTCCTCAGGCGTGACAACTGTTTCCTTTGCCTGGGGGGCTTTATATTTTAGTCTTATGGAAAAATTCTCATTAAATCTCTGATGAAATGGGCAAGGCTTTGGCTAAAACCAGCTAGACACATCAGAGGGCAGCTGGTTGCTGGGCTAGGTGATCGTTTCCCAATTGTGAAGTTTCTTTGACCCCAGCTCCTAGCAGCCCTGAAAGTCTAAGATGGCAAGCTCAGACTGCTCTAGAAGCTGGCAGGGACTTTGACAACAAAAAATTCACTAAAAAAAAAAAAAAAAGTGCTGTGAGAATATGTGGAATCTGAAAGCAATTAATTGAATGTTTAGGAGTGATTCCTTTCCTCTTGGCCAGAGACAGGTATGCAAAGGAAATGGACACTTCAAATATAGACCAGCCTGGACATCCAAGTTTACACTCTGGGGCACCAAGCAAAAGATCCTAATCCAGCCTAGTACCTGTGGAAGCATCCTGGAGATCTCACCTGTCGTGAGCTCTGGAGAGCTACTGGGATGAATTAGGTAGAACGTGAGCCCACTGGCTGACTCCTAGAAGGCAGAGAAAGAACTCAGCAGCATAGCACACAGTTAAGGGCCAAAGCGCTGAGGGCTTACAGACTTCAGCTCCATCTCTCTGGATGAATTACTTAACTTCTTTGTGCTTAAATTCTTTTCATCAATTATTTTACAAAATGGAAGCAATACTGTATAGTCTCGCTGTGAGAATTAGATGAAGTTCTTAGGCTGGTGCCTAGATTGCTGCTAGCATATTAAATAGCAACTAGTTAGCCATGTCTGTTCCTCCAGGGAAGGGAAGGAAAGCCCCGGGGGCTTAACGCATTACTTCTCCATTCCCCCAACCCCAGGTGAAAATGATGTACTTTAGTTCACATAATAGAGATAGTTCTTTTAAAGGAAAAGAGGAACAAAGGAAACTCTAGTTTGAAAGAAAATAGAAATAGTTTGCCCCTTTGAAATCTATGGGCTAAGAGCTGTCTCTGAACTATCAGGATCTACAGTTGTCCCTTTGTGCCACCTATTGGACATCAAGGGAAAATCCACAATTTTATCTTCAAAGTCTATAGTTTACCAGAAACATGTATTCTGAAGACGATAGTTTAAACTCACTAATGGGCTCACTTGTTAATAAATTTCATTTTTAAAATATATTTATTTATTTATTTATTTATTTATGGCTGTGCTTGGGACTTTGTTGCTGCACGCGCGGGCTTTCTCTAGTTGTGGTGGCTTCTCTTGTTGCAGAGCATGGGCTCTAGGCGTGTGGGCTTCAGTAGTTGTGGCACGTGGGCTCAGTAGTTGTGGCTCGTGGGCTCTAGAGCGCAGGCTCAATAGTCGTGGCGCACAGGCTTAGTTGTTCCGCGGCATGTGGGATCTTCCTGGACCAGGGCTCGAACCCGTGTCCCCTGCATTGGCAGGCAGGTTCTTAACCACTGCACCACCAGGGAAGTCCCTAAATTTCATTTTTTAAGCAAAAAAAGATCAGGATTTTAAACACTAGGTGCTAAATAAAACTAAATTCCCTAAATATTTTAGGATTTATGTGGTGTATGCTATGAAGATCATCCACTGAGGAAAAAGAGAATACACCCTGTCCTTATCAGCATGAATTTTCATGGCCCACCTTTCCTATTCTTCCTGTCCTTCTCCACCAACACTCTTTATGCTTATTCTCTACATGGACTGGGAGTGCCCCAGAGACTCAGGGTATACCTTCCCAACACACTGCTGGACCTGGGCTGGTACCAGGGTCATTCTGCTCATTTTCCAAGAATGCAACTATCACTTGAAATTTTGCTGTAATCAAATTAACTATTTGTCAAGGGTCTGTATGTTCAGTTTGCTTTTTCTGCTGTGTGTGTGTGTGCACATGCGTGTGTGCACTCTGCTTCCCGTTAAAGTCATCTTTTAATTTTATAATGTTTCTTCCCCCAGATGTTTATGAGGATGAAGAAAATGGCAGACAAATATCCCCAAAATGTGAGTAATAATAGCACACCTGGAGTTCCCAGAGCGGTTCTGAGACCTTCTCTTTAGTATTATCATAATTACTATTAACAATAATAATAATGAGTGTTATTTATCAAATTCCATTTTACTTTACAAACATTTTTGCTAATCATCGCATCAACACTGCAAAATAGGTATTATTATCCCCATTTTAGAAACAAGGAAACTGATGCTCAGAGAGGTTAAGTGGCTTACCCAAGATCACACAGCCAGTGAGTGAGAGACAAAGTCAAAACTGCACTCAGGTCTGACTGACTCCAAAGCCCCTGCTCCTACCCCAGGCAATGGGCCTCTCATTCACTCAGGTGCCTATGACCTGCCAGACCCAGAATCTGGGGTCCCCTCAGTGCCACCTCCATAAAACCTAAGACTTAGTACCTAAGACTTTTAGTACCACAGAGTCCATGGCCAATGAATCCAGGAGGCAGGGATTAAATATGGAAATGACAAAGATACAGCAAAAGACTGCTGTGAGCTGCACTTTCCTCCCCTGCACAACTGGGGGGCTTTGACTGAGGGACATTCTCCAAGGCTTGTGGGTTCTAAGAATTCTGGGTTTCTTCCAGGAGCCATGAGGGATACTGGGTGAACAGGGTGTTGTCTCTGCTGCCAAGAGCCCGGGGCCCATGGGGGAGACACATGAGGGCTCACCCAGGGCAGATGCAGTTTGCCTCGGAAGAAACTCTCCCTCGAAGGGTCCTGTGAGGAGACTGTGGGTGACCCTGCCGCCTCCCACAGCCCCTCTCCTCCTCTGTCTCCAGGATAGAATAGAACAGAATAAAAGAACAGAACAAACGAATAGACTAGAAAGAACAGAACAGAATAGATGAGGACATCATACACTGTAAGCGCAATATGGTTCCACAAACGTTGGTTTTAATTCTGTGAGTGTATTTCTGTGTGTACACTGCGTTGGGATGTAAACTTTGCCCTTCCCTGGGTCACACTCTAAGGAGTATGGAAAACCCTGCCCTAGACTAAACTGGAGGCCTGTGGGGCCCCAGGCGGCCCCTACCCTCACCTGTGGTACCAGGAGCCATGGAACCCATGTGCACCGCCGGTCCCCAGCAGGGAAGTGACGTCTGGGTCTTGACTGTGCTCGGAGGATTGGTCCTCTTGTCAGCCCAGGCAAATCCGTACCTGGAGGCAGGGGATGATGGCCTGGATGACCCTGAAATAATGCAGTCGACGCGTGGCCAAGTGTGCGAGGGCCCCTCTGTGCCAGCCCTTGCCCAGCTGAGGCCCCCGCACACTCCCCAGCCTGCAGGGTCCACAGGAGAGAGGGGAAAGCAGCCCCAGCACCAGGTCATCATTTCACTTACCTCGAGGAATGGCTGGACCTCGTCCTCACGTCTTTTAGTTCCCAGGTTGCCGCCCAGCCCCGCTACCACCCCGGGCTCCTCCCAGCGGGCGGCCCTGGGGCCGCTGGCACCGGGCATTGCCTGGGGCACTGAGGCCACGGCCCCTGCAGACGCAGCTCTTCTATCCACGCAGGGGCTGGTCAAGGGCACAACCGCTCCTGCTCTGTTCCTCCCTAAGAGCTTTCCAGCAAGACCGCCGTCCCTGAGTCCTCACTGTCTGCTCCTGGTCCAAGGGGACCCACACGGGATGGCCGCCCTAAAGAGGCGTCTCTGGGGGTTACTGCGGGTGCCCCGCAGTCACACCTGGAGGAGGGCGGTGGGAGGAGCCTCCCAGAGCCACTTTCTCCTCCGCGGTCCCTCCGCTCGCCCCACCACGTCCCAGGAGCAGGAGTTAAACCAGGCTTTGCCCCTGCGTCGTCCGGCGGCGTCTCTGGAGGCCTCCAGGAAGCGGCTGCCCGGCTGCTCCCCGTCGTGCTCGCACAGCCCTCACGGCCCTGCTCCGGGGAGGACCCCGGGCCCCGAACGCAGCTGGGGGGGCCTCTGAGCGGCAGGTCGGGAGCTCCCTCTTGCTGGATGCCTGCTCCCGCAGATACTTTGCCCCCCACCTCAACTGCAGGCTACTTCCGCTCCGCTCCTGCGCCCCCACAAGGCCCCTCCCCCCTGAATTCTCACCGGAACTGAAACTCTCCTGCGCTCAGATTCCTGCGGGATGGATGGACTCAGCTGACGCTCAACCCGGGGCTCCCTCAGATCAAGATCTTTCTGCAGATGCTCACCTCCCTTAGCTGACTTGGGAGCGTTGTGGGGACAGAGATCCCCTCTTTAGAGTAGGAATGTGTAGGGAATTCCCCAGCGGTCCAGTGGTTAGGACTCCGCACTCTCACTGCGAGGGCCTGGGTTCAATCTCTGGATTCAGTCTCTGGTCGGGGAACTAAGATCCCACAAGCTGATTGGCACGGCACCAAAAAAAAAAAAAAAAAAAAAAAAAGTAGAAATGTGTAGATTTCAACTGCAGTGTTTACAGGCCAAGGGAACTTAGCCCGGTGATTTTTCTCTCTCATTTCAGTTTCTCATCTGTAAAATGGGACTAAGGTCCTTACAGTTGTGTGAGGCTTAACTTTTGACAAATAACTGACATCCTAGCAGGCACAGAGCAGGGGCGGAATTTGGTGGGCGTTGCTGTTCCCCCCAGTGTCTTTAACAGCCCTGGCACGTGACAGGTGCACAGTGGTGTGGCTGACTGGTTAATTAATCAATTCATTGGCGAGAGAGGCACGATGTATTCATCCCTCTGATTTTCCCACGGGGAGAGCAGTGACTTTTGGCAGAGGCTGCCAAGGAAATGGGAAATGGGCAGTAATCAGGGGAGAGAAGGAGGTAAGGAAGAAAGGAGGGCGGGAAGGAGGGAAGGCAGGAAGGTCGTCAAGCACAAAAAGACAATGACTGTTTTCTTGGAGGACAAGGAGGTAGGACTGTGAACACCATGTGGACATGTCTTCTCACAGTTACAGAATTTTGAGCTGGAAAAGGGAACCTGGAGATCACAGCCCCCCTCCTCTCGGCCCAGGTGAAGCAGTGCAGTCCTGGGAGAGGAGGGAGAGATGGCGAGAATGGGTTCCTGGAGACCGGTGCTGCCCGTTCCGTCCTGCCATAGGCCACGTGGCCTGTCCTCTCACGCCCTCTCCCCCACGGCCGGCCAAATTCTTCCTTTTCTTTCCCCAAGGTTGCTCCAGCAGGGAGTTTATCTCCATGGAAAACTTTGACAGTTGTGAAGGTCCAGAAGATACGGAAAAGGAGAGCAGTGCTCTGAGTGTAAATTTCTTTCCTTCTTACCTCTTTCATATTTTCCCTCATTCCTGTTCATCAGCTTCTCCTGCCCCCTCTTCCTCTCCTCCTTCCCTCTCCCTCCTTTACATGATCCTCACCCATTAAGGACTCGGCCTAATCCAGGAAGCTGAGGTCACTGGATCTGCAAAGTGGCTCAGACCCCCAGCCCAGCAGGCCCCGCATCCCCGCCTCCCTAGCGTTCCCCTGGTTTCTGGACAAAATTAGGGTCTCTTGCTGAGGACCTGAGTGGCCCCATAGGAAAGCTGGGGCGGCCCCGCCCTGCCAGCGGGAATCACCGTGTGGACCGGACCCGCCCCCCACCCAACCGCAGCATTACACCCCTGTCCCTTCCCTTCTAGCTGTCGGGGGTTTGCCAGTTGGACGACAGTTATGAAACCTCCAAGTCTGTTCAGGAAACGGGAGAAAGCATCCAGGGAGAGAAAGGGCGGCGAAGAGGAGGACACGTGAGTGTGGAACGGAAAGAAAAGTAAGCGAACTTGTTAGCCCCTGCTCCTCTGAATTTCTTCTTGGAATTTCAGGGCCACAAACAAAACTGAGGAGAGCCCTGGGATGTCCGCTGGCTTGCTCGCCCCCAGTGGGGAGACTGGTTTTCGACCAGAGGCAGTGCGGGCGCGGGAAGGGGGCCTGAGGCCGCCCTCCGCAGAGAACTGACACTCATCCCAGACAACCCAGCCTCCCCAGCCGCCTGCATTCCCGGGAGCCGCTGCTGTGGATGCGGAGGCCAGCCCGCCCTTAAGCAGAAGCAGCAAAGGGGCCTTGGAGCCTGGGGATCCGCTGCCCTGCCCGGGGGCAACAGGACCATCTTGCCGGAGCCTAAGGAGCGGTCCCCGTCCGCCCGCGGAGTCCACCCCTCCCGGTGCAGCCCCGCTTGCGCAGGGACTTGGCGCAGAGCCCGTGGAGAACCTTGCGCCGTTAGAGGCACGCCTGCGCGAGCGCAGCCGGCTTGGTTGCGGACCCCGCGGAGAACCTCGAGCTGCTCGGCAGACGCGCCTTTTGGAGGTTAGCATAATCCAGTGTTGGAGAGCTGAGCGCAGGGTTTCTCAATGTCGGCACTTTTGACTTTGCGGGCTGGATACTTCTTTGTTGGTACTCCTTGTGCCTTGTAGGATGTTTGGGAGCATCTCTGGCCTCTACCCACTAGATGCCTGTAACACCCCCCACCCACTCACCCAAATTATGACAATCAAAAATGCCTTCAGACATTGCCAAATTTTGCTGGGGTGGGAGTGGGGAGCTAGGTTGAGAACCTCTGATCAGAGCTGCTCAGACTCCACATGGCAGCCCTGTGTTCGCCTCCCTTAATCCCCACAGGAATGTTAATGTGATACTTGTGTTACTTTGTTCTAGGATTGTTTCCTTTTAGCGAGGGCTGGTTACAGGTTAACTTCTTACGTTTAGACTCGTTAGTTTTTTAGCTTCAGTTATCTTCGGTTATTTATTTTTAGTTTTATTAGTTAATTTTCATTTGTTTTTAGTTTTCTAGTTATTTAATCTTATAGCTTAAAAGTTACCTGTTTCTAATTATTTTGTCTTTAAAGTTACTTAGTTTTTGAGTTGTTTATTTTCAGTTATGTATAGTTACTTTGTTTTAATAGTTGTGTATTTCCAAATTAGCTTTAGAATTATTCATTTTTAATTATCTGTCTTTACAATTGTTAATATCTGAGTTATTTATTTTCATGGTTATTCTATTTTTAGTTATTTATTATTTAGTTATTTAGTTATTTGTGAATTATTTATTTTTACAGTTACTTATTTGAATAGTAAAAACTCACTGGAAGTTTTTGAATTCCTTTATTTTCAGAATAAAATAGCTGTCGTTATTTTGGGGTTTTTCCCCTAGTTATTTGGTTTTAGAGTTACTTATATTCACAGTAATTTATTTTCACTTATTTTAGATTCTGTGTTATTTTTACATTCATTTATTATTTGGGTTTTTTATTTTTTAGTTATTTGGTTTTAAATTATTTTATTTTCAGTTGTTGCATTTTTGAACATTATATTTTGAGTTTTTTAGTTTCAGAATTTTTGAGCTATTTAGTTTCTGAGTTATTTTCAGAGTTACTTATTCTCAGTTATTTCTTTTCAGTTTTTTCTTTGTCATTCGATTTTTTGCTATTCACTATTTTTAGTTATTTTATTTTCAGGTTTATTTTCAGAATTATTTAGCATTACAATTATTTAGTTCATCAGTCAGGATCCAATCAAGAGAGACACTATACTAGTTATTTTAACAGAAAGGATTTACTATAAGGAAGTGCTATCCAGCTATTGGAGATTTTAATGGGAAAAAAAAGTGATAATGAGATATCATGAAGATTCTAACTATAAGAAGCAGCTACCAGCCCAAGGGCAGAGGGAACAAGGGAAGAGGTTGGGGGCCCCACATGGCTGAGGGTAGCCCTCTGGTGGGGGTGGGGTTGGCATTCCCCAGGTGCCCCCAGGAACTTGAAGGTGGGCCTGGGAACTGGATGCAGAACTCTGCTGCCAGCTGGTGCTAGAGGAAGGGGCGTGATGAGGCTCCTTATGGAAGTGTTGGGGAAATAGTAAACTGCAGCTTCTGGAACCGACTGGGGCTCTCAGGGTGAAGGCCAGTTGCTAGGGCAATGCTGAAGGGAGCCCAGGCACACAGGGAGGAGCAAAGCCCTCGCTGGCAAAGGAGGCGAATGGCCCCAACCACAAAGCAGAGAGCAGAGGGTGGGCAGGGAGCTGAGCGATCATGGCTAATAACCAGCACCCTGAGCTCTGGAGTTGTTCAGTTTTAGAGGTAGTTTTGGATTTAGTTGTTTTTGGAATTGTTAGGGTGCTTTGATTTTAACTTTTCACTGGATGAGGGATCTGGCTGAGTTTTCAGTCCCCTGATTCGTTCCTGGAATGGAGTGGGTCAGCAGGCACCTGGGGAGTGTCTCCCATGAGACTCAGGAACAATACTGTACAATTTAAGAAAACCAAAATAGTGTGTCCATAAAGGAGCCCTTTGACTGGGTGGCCAAAAAGGGAAGAGACTGAGGAATAGACCATCAGGGAGGGGCTCCTTGGCACGATTATCCAGCAGAGTGTTTGAAATTTTTCAGAAAGTTGAACTATGTGGTGGGTCCACGCTCTCATGCCCCCTTTCCTAACAACAAAGTATCTGTCTTATGGTAGAGTGTGTTTTAAATTGGTAGGATACAATATTTACTATTTGCACACAAAAATAAAGTTCTTCCCAAATCTATAGGAAATCTTACTTCCTTCTACCTGCATTATTTTCCAACCCACCTTGTTCCATTTTGACCATAAGAATATTTATTTATTTATTTATTTATTTATTTATTCTCTCCTTTCATTCAACACCTATTTCCTGAGCACACCCATCCTAAGGAAGGTGCCAGCATCGGGAGAGACCAAGGAGGTATGAAGATGAGTGAGAGGTTCCTCAGTCCAGTTGGGGGAGACAGATGTGGAAACAGATCATCACAACACGGTGTGACACATACTGTGGGAGTACACAACCCTGCTGCTGTGTGATGAGGCTGGTTATGGAAGTGTTGGCAAAGTGGTAAACTGCAGCTCCTGGAACTGAAATACAGTTTTGAAATTTTTAGGCTTCTTAAAAACCAGGAAAAAAAAACAGAGGGTGGCTCTTCTATGAGTGAAATTTGTATCATCATTTTGTTTGGGTAAATGGAAAAGAATCCAAAACCATCAGATAAATCCCCCAGCCTTCTTTTACTAGTCGTTCAATTCATCATGTCACCTGTTGCCCACTAGAGGGACTCATTTCAACACGTTGCTGAGGAGTGGGAATGCTGCAGCCCCAGGTGAAAGTGGTCTGGCGCAGGATCTGTAAAATCTGGCAGAGTCTGAGTCCACACTAAACACGAGCCATGCACTATGAAATGATGAGAAAAGTTATAGATCCTCTAAACCAGCACTTCCCAGAGTATATTTTGCAGCATAGGCAGAAGAGTGTAAGAATTCAGTGAGTTAATCCTACAGTGAAAAAGAATGATCTAAAAATAAATACAGGGGCTTCCCTGGTGGCGCAGTGGTTGAGAGTCCGCCTGCCAATGCAGGGGACGCGGGTTCGTGCCCCGGTTCGGGAGGATCCCACATGCCGCGGAGCAGCTGGGTCCGTGAGCCGTGGCCGCTGAGCCTGCGCGTCCAGAGCCTGTGCTCCGCAATGGGAGAGGCCACAACAGTGAGAGGCCCGCATACAGCAAAAAATAAAAATAAAATAAAATAAAAATAAATACACTTTAAAAATACTACACAGGGAGGGGGGACCTTCAAGATGGCGGAGGAGTAAGATGTGGAGATCACCTTCCTCCCCACAAATACATCAAAAATACATCTACACGTGGAACAACTCCTACAGAACGCCTACTGAATGCTGGCAGAAGACCTCAGACTTTCCAAATGCAACAAAGTCCCCACGTACCTGAGTAGGGCAAAAGAAAAAACAGAGACAAAAGAATAGGGACAGGAGCTGTGAAGGAGGAAAAGTTTCCACACACTAGGAAGCCCCTTCACTGGCACAGACTGGGGATGGGCAGGGGGGAAGCTTTGGAGCCAAGGAGAAGAGCGCAGCAACAGGGGTGCAGACGGCAAAGCAGAGAGATTTCCGCACAGAGGATCGGTGCCAACCAGCACTCACCAGCCTGAGACGCTGGAAGCTGAGGCTCAGGCTTCCAAGGTCAGATCCCAAGGAGAGGACTGGGGTTGGCTACATGAACACAGCCTGAAGGGGGCTAGTGCACCACAGCTAGACAGGAAGGAGTCCAAGAAAAAGTCTGGAACTGCCTAAGAGGCAAGAGACCATTGTTTCAGGGTGCGCGAGGAAAGGGGATTCAGAGCACTGCCTAAATGAGCTCCGTAGATGGGCACAAGCTGCAGCTATCAGCACGGACAGCACAGCTGGGCATGAAACGCTAACACTGCTGATGCAGCCACCAAGAATCCTGTGTGCAAGCACAGGTCACTATCCACATGCCTCCTCCCGGGAGCCTGTGTAGCCTGCCACTGCCAGGGTCTCATGATCCAGGGATAACTTCCCTGGGAGAACACACGGCATACCTCAGGCTGGTACAACATCACATTGGCCTCTGCTGCCACAGGCTCTCCCCGCATTCCAATTATAACTACCGTACGCCTCCCTCCCCACTGGCCTCAGTGAGCCAGAGCCCCCTAATCAGCCACTGCTTTAACTCCATCCTCTCTGGGCAGGAACAGAAACCTGAGGGTGACCTACACGCAGAGGAGGGGCCAAATCCAAAGCAGAACCCCAGGAGCTGTGCAAACAAAGAAGAGAAAGGGAAATTTCTCCCAGCAGCCTCAGGAGAAGTGGATTAAATCCCCACAATCAACTTGAGGTACCCTGCATCTGTGGAATACCTGAAGAGACAACAAATCATCCCAAAATTGAGACAGTAGACTTTGGGAGCAACTGTAGACTTGGGGTTTGCTGTCTGCGAATGACTTGTTTCTGATTTTTATGTTTACCATGGTATAGTTTTTAATGCTTGTTATCACTGGTGGATTTATTTATTGGTTTAGTTGCTCTCTTTTTTTCTATTTCTTTAATTTTAATAATTTTAAAATTTTAATTATTTTTTAAGTTAAAAAAATTTTTTTCTTTCTCTTTTTCTCCCTTTTCTTCTGAGCCAAGTGGCTGACAGGGTCTTGGTGCTCCAGCCTGGTGTCAGGCCTGAGCCGCTGAGGTAGGAGAGCCAAGTTCAGGACGTTGGGCCACCAGAGACCTCCTGGCTCCATGTAATATCAGTTGGCGAGAGCTCTCCCAGAGATCTCTGTCTCAACACTAAGACCCAGCTCCACCCAACGGCCAGCAAGCTACAGTGCTGGACACCCCATGCCAAACAACTAGCAAGACAAAAACACAACCCGATCCATTAGCAGAGAGGCTGCCTGAAATCATACTAAGTTCACAGACACCCCAAAACACACAACCAGATGCAGCCCTACCCACCAGAAAGACAATGTCCAGCCTAATCCACCAGAACAGAGACACCAGTCCCCTCCACCAGGAAGCCTACACAAGCCACTGAACCAACCTTACCCACTGGGGACAGATACCAAAAACAACGGGAGCTATGAACCAGCAGCCTATGAACAGGAGACCACAAACGTAGTAAGTTAAGCAAAATGGGAAGACAGAGAACTATGCAGCAGATGAAGGAGCAAGGTAAAAACCCACCAAACCAAACAAATGAAGGGGAAATAGGCAGTCTACCTGAAAAAGAATTCAGAGTAATGATAGTAAAGATGATCCAAAATCTTGGAAATAGAATGGGGAAAATACAAGAAACGTTTAACAAGGACCTAGAAGAACTAAAGAGAAAACAAACAATGATGAACAATACAAAAAATGAAGTTAAAAATTCTCTAGAAGGAATCAATAGCAGAATAAGTGAGGCAGAAGAATGGATAAGTGACCTGGAAGATGAAATAGCAGAAATGACTACCACAGAGCAGAATAAAGAAAAAAGAATGAAAAGAATTGAGGACAGTCTCGGAGACCTCTGGGACAACATTAAATGCACCAACATTCAAATTATAGGGGTCCCAGAAGAAGAGGAAAAGAAACAGTCTGAGAAAATATTTGAAGAGATTATAGTTGAAAACTTCCTTAACATGGGAAAGGAAATAGTCAAGTCCACGAAGCACAGGGAGTCCCATACAGGATAAATCCAAGGAGAAACACGCCAAGTCACATATTAATCAAACTATCAAAAATTAAATACAAAGAAAAAATATTAAAAGCAGCAAAGGAAAAGCAACAAATAACATACAAGGGAATCCCCAAAAGGTTAACAGCTGATCTTTCAGCAAAAACTCTGCAAGCCAGAAGGGAGTGGCAGGACATATTTAAAGTGATGAAAGGGAAAAAACCTACAACCAAGATTATTCTACCTAGCAATGATCTCATTCAGATTTGATGGAGAAATTAAAACCTTTACAGACAAGCAAAAGCTAAGAGAATTCAGCACCATCAAACCGGCTTTACAACAAATGCTAAAGGAACTTCTCTAGGCAGGAAACACAAGAGAAAGAAAAGACCTACAAAAACAAACCCAAAACAATTAAGAAATGGTAATAGGAACATACATATCGATACCTTAAGTGTAAATGGATTAAATGCTCCAACCAAAAGACATAGACTAGCTGAATGGATACAAAAACAAGACCTCTATGTATGCTGTCTACAAGAGACCCACTTCAAACCTAGGGACACATACAAACTGAAAGTGAGGGGATGGAAAAAGATATTCCATGCAAATGGAAATCAAAAGAAAGCTTGAGTAGCATTTCTTGTATCAGATAAAACAGACTTTAAAATAAAGACTATTTTTGAGAGACAAAGAAGGGCACTAAATAATGATCAAGGGATCAATCCAAAAAGAAAATATAACAATTGTAAATATTTATGCACCCAACATAGGAGCACTTCAGTACATAAGGCAAATGCTAACAGCCATAAAAGGGTAAATCGACAGTAACACAACCATAGTAGGAGACTTTAACACCCCACTTTCACCAATGGACAGATTATCCAAAATGAAAATAAATAAGGAAACACAAGCTTTACATGATACATTAAACAAGATGTACTTAATTGATATTTATAGGACATTCCATCCCCAAACAACAGAATACACTTTCTTCTCCAGTGCTTATGGAACATTCTCCAAGATCATATCTTAGGTCACAAATCAAGCTTTGATAAATTTTTAAAAATTGAAATTGTATGAAGTATTTTTTCAAACCACAACACTATGAGACTAGATATGAATTACAGGAAAAAAACTGTTAAAAATACAAATACATGGAGGCTAAACAATATGCCACTAAATAACCAAGAGACTACTGAAGACATTAAAGGGAATCAAAAAATACCTAGAAATAAATGACAATGAAAACACAACGACCCAAAACCTATGGGATGCAGCAAAAGCAGTTCTAAGAGGGAAGTTTATAGCAGTACAGTCCTACCTCAAGAAACAAGAAGAATCTCAAGTAAACATCCTAACCTTAACCTAAAGCAATTAGAGAAAAAAGAACAAAAAAAAAAACCAAAGTTAGCAGGAGGAAAGAAATCATAAAGATCAGATGAGAAATAAATGAAAAAGAAATGAAGGAAACAATAGCAAAGATCAGTAAAACTAAAAGCAGGTTCTTTGAGAAGAAAAACAGTATTGATAAACCCCTAGCCAGACTCATCAAGAAAAAAAGGGAGAAAATTCAAATCAACAAACTTAGAAATGAAAAAGGAGAAGTAACAACTGACCCTGCAGAAATACAAAAGATCATGAGAGATTACTACAAGCAACTCTATGCCAGTAAAATGGACAACCTGGAAGAAATGGACAAATTCTTAGAAAAGCACAACCTTCCAAGACTGAACCAGGACGAAAAAGAAAAATATAAACAGACCAATCACAAGCACTGAAATTGAAACTCTGATTAAGAATCTTCCAACAGGGCTTCCCTGGTGGCGCAGTGGTTGAGAGTCTGCCTGCCGATGCAGGGGACACGGGTTCGTGCCCCGGTCTGGGAAGATCCCACATGCCGCGGAGTGGCTGGGCCCGGGAGCCATGGCCGCTAAGCCTGCGTGTCTGGAGCCTGTGCTCTGCAACGGGAGAGGCCACAACAGTGAGAGGCCCACGAACCGCAAAAAAAAAAAAAAAATCTTCCAACAAACAAAAGCCCAGGACCAGATGGCTTAACAGGTGAATTCTATTAAACATTTAGAGAAGAGCTAACACCTATCCTTCTCAAACTCTTCCAAAACATAGCAGAGGGAGGAACACTCCCAAAGTCATTCTATGAGGCCACCATCACCCTGATACCAAAACCAGACAAAGATGTCACCAAAAAAAGAAAACTACGGGCCAATATCACTGATGAACATAGATGCAAAAATCCTCAACAAAATACTAGTAAACAGAATCCAGCAGCACATTAAAAGGATCATACATCATGATCAAGTGGGGTTTATCCCAGGAATGGAAGGATTCTTCAATATATGCAAATCAATGTGATACACCATATTAACAAACTGAAGGATAAAAACCATATGATAATAGATGCAGAAAAAGCTGCTGACAAAATTCAACACCCATTTATGATAAAAACCCTCCAGAAAGTAGGCATAGAGGGAACTTACCTCAACATGATAAAGGCCATATATGACAAACCCACAGCCAGCATTGTCCTCAATGGTAAAAAAAATGAAACCATTTCTACTAAGATCAGGAACAAGACAAGGTTGCCCACTCTCATCACTGTTATTCAACATAGTTTTGGAAGTTTTAGCCACAGCAATCAGAGAAGAAAAAGAAATAAAAGGAATCCAAATCGGAAAAGAAGAAGTAAAGCTGTCACTGTTTGCAGATGACATGATACTATATATAGAGAATCCTAAAGATGCTACCAGAAAACTACTAGAGCTAATCAATGAATTTGGTAAAGTTGCAGGATACAAAATTAATGCACAGAAATCTCTTGCATTACTACACACTAATGATGAAAAATCTGAAAGAGAAATTAAGAAAACACTCCCATTTACCACTGCAACAAAAAGAATAAAATATCTAGGAATAAACCTACCTAAAGAGGCAGAAGACCTGTATGCAGAAAATTATAAGACACTGATGAAAGAAATTAAAGATGATACAAACAGATGGAGAGATATACCACGTTCCTGGATTGGAAGGATCAACATTGTGAAAATGACTATACTACCCAGAGCAATCTACAGATTCAATGCAATCCCTATCAAACTACCAACAGCATTTTTCACAGAACTAGAACAAAAAATCTCACAATTTGTATAGAAACACAAAATAGCCAAAGCAATCTTGAGAAAGAAAAACGGAGCTGGAGGAATCAGGCTCTCTGACTTCAGACTATACTACAAAGCTACAGTAATCAAGACAGTATGGTACTGGCACAAAAACAGAAATATAGATCAATGGAGTAGGATAGAAAGACCAGAGATAAACCCCCGCACATATGGTCACCTTATCTTTGATAAAGGAGGCAAGAATATACAGTGGAGAAAAGACAGCCTCTTCAATAAGTGGTGCTTGGAAAACTGGACAGCTACATGTATAAGAATGAAATTAGAACATTTCCTAGCACCATAGATGAAAATAAAATGGATTAAAGACCTAAATGTAAGGCCAGACACTATAAAACTCTTAGAGGAAAACATAGGAAGAGCACTCTTTTTTTTTTTTTTTTTTTCAGCACACGGGCCTCTCACTGTTGTGGCCTCTCCCATTGCAGAGCACAGGCTCCGGATGCACAGGCTCAGCGGCCATGGCTCACGGGCCCAGCCACTCCGCGGCATGTGGGATCTTCCCAGACCGGGGCACAAACCCGCGTCCCCTGCATCAGCAGGCGGACTCTCAACCACTGCGCCACTAGGGAAGCCTGGAAGAGCACTCTTTGACATAAATCACAGCAAGATCCTTTTTGACCCACCTCCTAGTGAAATAGAAATAAAACCAAAAATAAATAAAGGGGGTCTATGAAACTTGAAAGATTTTGCACAGCAAAGGAAACCAGAAACAAGACGAAAAGACAACCCTCAGAATGGGAGAAAATATTTGCAAATGAAGCAACTGACAAAGGATTAATCTCCAAACTTTACAAGCAGCTCATGCAGCTCAGTATCAAAAAAACAAACAACCCAATCCAAAAATGGGCAGAAGACCTAAATAGACATTTCTCCAAAGAAGAAAGGGGATATACAGATTGCCAACAACACATGAAAAGATGCTCAACCTCACTAATCATTAGAGAAATGCAAATCAAAACTACAACGTGATATCACCTCACACCGGTCAGAATGGCCATCTTCAAAAAATCTACAAACAATAAATGCTGGAGAGGGTGTGAAGAAAAGGGATCCCTCTTGCACTGTTGGTGGGAAAGTAAATTGATACAACCACTATGGAGAACAGTATGGAGGTTCCTTAAAAAACTAAAAATAGAACTACCATATGACCCAGCAATCCCACTACTGGGCATATACCCTGAGAAAACCATAATTCAAAAAGAGACATGCACCGCAACGTTCATTGCAGCACTATTTACAATAGCCAGGACATGGAATCAACCTAAGTGTCCACTGACAGATGAATGGATAAAGAAGATGTGGCACAATATTACTCAGCCATAAAAAGAAATGAAATTGAGTTATTTGTAGTGAGGTGGATGGACCTAGAGTCTGTCATACAGAGTGAAGTAAGTCAGAAAGAAAAACAAATACTATATGGCAACACATATATATAGAATCTGAAAAGAAAATGGTTCAATGAACCTAGGGGCAGGACAGGAATAAAGATGCAGATGTAGAGAATGGACTTGAGGACACAGGGAGGGGGAATGGTAAGCTGGGAGGAAGTGAGAGAGTAACACTGACATATATACACTACCAAACGTAAAATGGATGGCTAGTGGGAAGCGGCTACATAGCACAGGGAGATCAGCTTGGTGCTTTGTGACCACCTAGAGGGGTGGGATAGGGAGGGTGGGAGGGAGATGCAAGAGGGAGAGGATATGGGGATATATGTATACATATAGCTGATTCAACTTGTTATACAGCAGAAACTAACACAACACTGTAAAACAATTATACTCCAATAAAGAGGTTAAAAAAAAATACTACACAGGGGAATTCCCTGGCCATCCTGTGTTTAGGACTCTGGGCTTCTACTGCAGGGGGCACAGGTTTGATCCCTGGTCAGGGAACTAAGATCCTGCAAGCCACATGGCATGGCCAAAAGCAAAAAAACACACTACATGTTCTGCTCCTCTCTTGGTTGATCCCAATTAGTAGATTAAAGGAGCTGAGAACTCTTTCAGGAAGAAAGTCTGTAAACTTTTGTTAAACTCATGATTTCCCAAACTTATTTGACTACAGAACCCTTTTCTTAGTGGAATATAACATCCCATGTGTAAAGGGAAAGAGTAAGCTGCTGTAACAAAGATATCCAACAATATAGTGACTTAAAGAATATTTCTGTCTTGTGAAACATCCTGGCTTGGGCCTGCAGGCTGCTGTGCTCCACATGGTCACTTAGTGGCCCAGGTTCCTTCCTTCTGGTTTTTCTGCCATCCACTAGAGCATTGTCTTTGCCTACATAGTCAAAAGCAGTTCTCAGGAATGTCCAGTTTCCAGATCACAGGAAGGGTATAGAACTTGGAAGATACGCATATGTAATATTTTAAGGCCCAGTGTGCAAGTGGCACGCAAAATCTTTTCTTATATTCTCTTAGTGAAAACTTTGTTGCATGGCCACACCAAGCTGCAGGAAGTCTTGGGAAGCTAGCTAGGAGGCCATTGCCCAACTACAACTTTATTACTGTGCGTCAGTGTCACCCAGCCAGCCTGCAGCAAAGGAGGAACTAGAATCCATGTTTTCCAACTCCTAGGCCAAGATTCTAAGTTACCACACTAGCATTTGCTTATCAGTCAACAGGTAGCAAGTGTCTTTTGAGTTCCAAGTTTATTGTCAGATGAGGATAGAAAGCTTTTTAAAATATAGTTTCACTAATCCTCTACAAAATATTTGTCAACTGCATCTTTATAATCTGGTAGCAGTTTTTATTTATGGATAAGCTTTTCAAATATGGCTATTATAAAAGTAGCAAGAATTGTAGGTTTATACCATAATATTTTAATTTGCCAGGGAACATATACCTTGGAAATTAACAAAAGGAAAACAGGGTAGAGAATCTTGAAATGGACCCAGATACATCTCAGAATTTATGAAAAAGGCATTTCAAATTAGTTCTAAACCAAAAAGATAAATGTTTTGTAAAAGTGGTGTTTGGACCACTGGATAGCAATATGGAAAAAACAATAGTAAGTTTACCTCAGCCCTTAAAATCATTCATATCAATGCCAGAACCTTGGCCTCTGTGCACCTCTGTGCACTGGTGCCAAATCGAATCTCAGAAACAAAATTTTGGGTGAAGTAGAAAGAATAACTTTATTGCTTTGCCAGGCAAAGGGGACACAGTGGGCTTGTGCCTCTCAAAAACAGTGTGTCCTCAACCCAGAGGGATTTGGTGAGCAGTTTTATAGTATGGTTCAAGGCCAGAGTTGCTGATAAGGATTAGGGTGAGTGCAGGGCCTGCACTCCTTTAATCTGGCCTCAGGTGGTCTCCTGATGAGCTTCTGTGGTTCCTTTAATCTGGAATGAAGAATACTAACATCTTCCATTTGTTGGGCGTTTTAATTCTGTAAAGAGCTCAAAGATATTGTTATGTGTATCCCTTGAGGTGGAACCAGGACCTGCCCCAGGGCTGCACTATTGTTTCTTGACTGCTCCTCTTTGTCTCTGCATTGCTCCCTTCCCACAGGGTCCTGCTTGGTTTCACCATTGTTCAAGTGTGTGACTTAAAGAAATCATGAAAGTCAAAACATTTTAAAAAGAATCTTGAATAGGATAAAGTCTTTCCAGGCAAAAACTAAAACCAGAAGCTACAAAGGAAAATCTTGACAAATTAAGCTATGTAAGAGGCAAAAACTTATATGTAGAAAAAAGGAAAAATTAAAACTCAAAAGGTAAATACCTTTTCAAAACATATGACACAAGACTAATTTCCTTGGTGTATAAAGAGTGTTTACAAATCAATAACAATGGAAAAAGAAATGGGCAAAGGACATGAATACATAGGAAAAAAATTCAAAATCCATTAAATATATGAAAAGAGGGCAAACAATGATATATCATTTTTCATTATCAGACTGTCCAACATTTGAAACTTTGACAATACCCAATGTTGGAGAAGCTATAGGAAAACCAGCACTCTCATACACTGTTGGTAAGAGTGTAAATTAGTACTATCATTTTAGAAGAGAATTTGTAACAGCTTTCAAAAATTTAAAATAAGTATACGATTAGATCCAACAGTTCCACTTCTAGAAATTTATTTTAATGATAAACTCATACAAATGAACAAAGAATTATATGTACAGATGTTCATTTTAGGATCACTTTTAACAGGAAAACAAGTAGTGAGAAATGGGAAACAACCTAAATGTCTGTGGTAGTGTAAAAATTTATCCCCAAATTGAGACTCCTTCCTTCAAAGAGTGGAATCAAATTAACTTCTCTTTAAGTGTGGGCTGTACTAATGATTCAGTAAATAGAATGTGGTGGAAGTGATGCTCGTCGACTTTCAAGACTACATTATAAAAAGCATTTTAGTTTTTTCCTCATTCTCCCTCTTGGGTTATTCACTGTAGAAGCCAGCTGCCATATTGAGATGACACTGAAGCAGCCCAGAGGAGAGACCTGCATGGCAGGAACTGAAGCCTCCTGCCAACAGCCATGTGTGTGAGCCCCTGGGAGGTAGACTCTCCAGCCCTAGTCAAGCCTTCAGATGGCTTCAGCTCCAGCTGATATCTTGGCTGAAACTTCATGAGAGACCTGGAGCGAGAAGAACCCAGCTAAACCACTCTTGAATTTACTACCAGAGGGCCATGGGATAATAAATGTTTGCTGTTTTAAGCACCTAAGTTTTGTTAACAGTAGATAACAAATATATTAAATATAAAAAGCTGATTGATAAAATATTGTACTGACATACAGTGGAACTCTGTGCAGCTATTAAAAATAATATCTTCTGCTTGAGATGTAGAAATCTAGAAAGAGCACTATCCCCACACTTGCAAGATCAGAAAATCTGGAAAATATGCAAATTCACAACTTTCCGTGGACCCATGAGAGAGCTGAGTTCACCGGGCACCCATATAGCCTGAAGACCAAGGAAAGACAGGCACCTACAAAGAGAGATGGAACTCCAAGCACTTGCCTACCTGGAGCAGGCACTGCTATACGCTGGCAAAGAGAGTTCTGCTAAATTTGTTAGTGGCCCAGTGTAGGCTTGCAAGAGAAAATAGAAACCCAGGGGCCACAGATATAATGAATATTTGTGCAGCAGTTGCTGCAGGAAAGACATGAGACAAGGCTTGGATCCTATTGCCCCATATTTCCAACAGAACAAAAGTAGAACCAGCTGCCCAAGATCAGACAATAAACACACCCTTACAGGGCTGGTAAATCCAACTGCAGCTGGGGAAAAATAATGGAATAAAAACCAAACCTCTGGGCCTCCCTGGTGGCGCAGTGGTTGAGAGTCCGCCTGCCGATGCGGGGGATACGGGTTCGTGCCCCGGTCTGGGAGGATCCCATATGCCGCGGAGCGGCTGGGCCCGTGAGCCATGGCCGCTGGGCCTGTGCGTCCGGAGCCTGTGCTCCGCAACAGGAGGGGCCACAACGGTGAGAGGCCTGCATACCGCAAAAAGAAAAAAAAAAAAAAAAAAAAAAACCAAACCTCTGATCCTGGGAGAGAGGTGGGAATATGTGCTGTGCCCAAAACTACTGCTGGGGGAGGGATAGAAACACTTTGACGGTCACACCTCCTCAAGACCCAGGGACAGAGTGTCTGCCTGCCTGAGACTTGATCAGAATAGAGCACCTCACGGCTCAGTCCCCAGCCCCAGGCTAACAAGCACTGACTATCAAGTAACAGTGGAGTCTGCTGGGAGAGCTACAAGAGCATGGAGAGACTCTGACACATACCAGGGAAGACCTAAAGCTGAGGGTGGAGCACACATTGAGAAAAACATTTGGTCAAACAATGCCATACCTTAAACACAGGTAACACTTGAGGAATCTGAAGTGCATGGTGTACTTAGGCTAACTGTAGCAACAACAAACTCAAGGATCTACACAAAGGAGTGAAGACTGCAGGAAATGGTAATCACATAAGTAAGTATTGAAGCTTTTTCCCCTCATTATTTATGTCTCCTTAAAAGAAAATTGACTATTTAAATAAAAAAAGAATATGTTGTGGAGTTTATAACATATGCAGAATTAAAACCTATGACAAGAAAACAGAGGCCAAGAGGGAAAAAAGTGAAGTACACCGTAGTAAGATTCTTCTATGTGAAGTGGTATTAAGATCATCCGAAGGTACACTGTGATACCATAAAGATATATACCATAAACTCTAAAGCAAACCCTAAAATAACATGACAGAGTTATAACTAATAAGCCAACGGATGAGATAAAATGGAATTTAAAAAGACAGTTAATCCAAGAGTGGGTAGAGAAAGAGGAGAAATGAGACCACGAACAGGTAAGAAAAATAGAAAACAGTTGCCAAGATGGTAGATATAAATGTAACCATATCAATAATCATGATTTGAACACCCCAATTAAAAGGGGGTTAGGGCTTCCCTGGTGGCGCAGTGGTTGAGAGTCCGCCTGCCGATGCAGGGGACATGGGTTCGTGCCCCAGTCCGGGAAGATCCCACATGCCATGGAGCGGCTAGGCCCGTGAGCCATGGCCACTGAGCCTGCGCGTCCAGAGCCTATGCTCTGCAACAGGAGAGGCCACAACAGTGAGAGGCCTGCGTACCGCAAAAAAGTAATAATAAAATAAAAGGGGGTTATTATCAAATTGGATATTTTAAAAATAAAAGAAGAAGAAAAAAGACCACCCTTGTGACCTACAAGAAACCCACCTTAAATATTGTTAAACAAGGAGGCCTTTAGACTGAGGTGGCTTTAATGCCTTAGTAGCCTATGTAAGCAAACCAAAACCTACACCTGAAATGCCTCAAGGTTAAGAAACTGAAACCTAAGGACAGCCAATCACAAAGAGCCAGCTTGGCTCTCTCAAATAATGCAACACTTAAGCTATAAAAAATCAAATAATTTCGTTGCTTTGCTTGTGCCTCTTCTCTAGAAAAGTCTTTCCTCTAGCTTCTGTCAGCGGAGCTCTCCCAACTATTTCTGGTTTTGCCCTGCCCGATCTGAATTGAGTTTTGCTCAAATAAACTTAAGAAGTTTTTAATATGCCTCATTTTATCTGACAGTATAAAGACACAAATAGATTAAAAGTAAAAGGATGGAAAAAGATATTCCAAACTAACACTAATTAAAAGAAAGCCAGGATGACAATGTTAATATAAAAACAAAGTGGGCCTCAGGACAAAGAATCTGACCAAAAATCAAGATCATTTAAAAATAATAAAGCGGTTAATCCATCAAGAGGACATACCAATCCTAAATGTTTACACATCAATAACAGAGCTTTGGAATACACAAAGCAAAAACAGAACTGCAAAGAGAAATAAACAAATCCACAATTTAATCTGATATTTCAACTCCTCTCTTGTAAGAATTGATAAAACAATAAAGAAAAAATCAGTAAGAGTATAGAATACTTGAACAACACTGTCAACGAATTTAACCTAATAACATTTATAGAACACTGAATCCAACAACAAAAGAATATACACATTCTTAAGTTCACATGGAACTTTTTTTTTTTTTTTTTTTTTTTGCAGTACGCGGGCCTCTCACTGTTGTGGCCTCTCCCATTGCAGAGCACAGGCTCCAGACGCGCAGGCTCAGCGGCCATGGCTCACGGGCCTAGCTGCTCTGCAGCATGTGGGATCCTCCCAGACTGGGGCACGAACCCATGTCCCCTGCATTGGCAGGCGAACTCTTAACCACTGTGCCACCAGGGAAGCCCTCACATGGAATATTTAACAAGACCATTGTTATGGGCTGAATTGTGTTCCCCACTGCTGTTTGGTCCCATCCCGTTGATGGTGATGCTCTCACCTAGGAACTAGGAACACCTGAGGCACTCACCCAAGCTTGTGGGGCCAGTGTTGTGGCTGGACTAACCCATGTGGTTCTTATAATGATTGCAGTACACACTTCAGCCAGAAACCATCAGGGAACTTTGAGGAACAAGATTTACTACTCCTAGTAAAACTCCTAGTCCTAGAGGGTACACAGCACACTCAAGGGCCATGAAGCAAGGTCACAGGTTGAGAGAGACAGCACAAACCTGGGGCTCTGCCTTTGTTAGGGCCCAAGGGTGGGGTGTTTAGGGTTTCACAGTTTCACTCTTTATTGGCTAATTTAAAGCATAAGAAAGGGAATTAGGGAATGGAAAGGGAGAAGCTAAAAGAATGTTGAAGAACAAAGTTGGAGGGCTAATAATACCTGATTTCAAGGTTTATTGTAAAGTTACAGCAATCAAGGCAATTTGATCTTGACATAAAGATAGAAAATTATATCAGTGGAACAGGATAGACCCATATACATGTGGACAACTGATATTCAACAAAGGTACAAAAGCAATAGAGTGAAGAAAGGATAATTTTTTCAGCAATGAGCTAATCCACATCTCAAATCATATGGAATTCTCAATAAGAGCTTTCTCATCAGAAACCATCAAGGCCAGAAGGCAGTGAGATGATATATTAAAGTGCTGAAAGGAAAAAGACTGTCAATTAAGAATTCTATATCCACAAAACTGTCCTTCAAAACTGAAGGAGAAGTTAAGACATTCCAGATAAACAACAACCGAGATAATTTGTCACTAACAAACCTTCCCTACAAGAAATGCTAAAAGGAGTCCTTCAGAAGTGAAAGGTTACTAGACAGTAACTCAAATCCACATGAAGAAATAAAGAGCACCAATAAATGTAACTACATAGGTAAATATAGAAGACATTATAAATATATTTTTTTGTTTGTCATAGTCAGCTCTGGCTACTGTAACAAATCACCACAGACTGAATGACTTAAACAACAGATTTATTTCTCACAAGTTTGGACACTGGGAAGTCTGAGATCAGGGTGCCAGCATGGTGGCATTCTGGTGAAGGCCAACTTCCTGGCTTGTAGACAGCTGCTTTCTCACTATATCCTTACGTGGTGGTGAGCAGAGAGAGAACTAGCTCTCTTCCTCTTCCTATAAGGGCACTAATCCCATCATGAGGGCTCCACCCTCATAATCTAATTACCTCCCAAAGTCCCCACCTTCAAATACCACCACATTAGAGCTTCTGTATATGAATTTTTTATTTATTTATTTATTTTATTTATTTATTCTTGGCTGCTTTGGTTCTTCGTTGCTGCGCGCGGCTTTCTCTAGTTGCGGCGAGCAGGGGCTGCTCTTCGTTGCAGTGTGCGGGCTTCCCATTGTGGTGGCTTCTATTGTTGCGGAGCAGGGGCTTTAGGTGCATGGGCTTCAGTAGATGTGGCATGTGGGCTCAGTAGTTGTGGCTTGCAGGCTCTAGAGTGCAGGCTTGGTAGTTATGGCACATGGGCTTAGTTGCTCTGCGGCATGTGGGATCTTCCCAGGCCAGGGTTTGAACCCGTGTCGCCTGCATTGACAGGCGGATTCTTAACCACTGTGCCACCAGGGAAGCCCTCTGTATATGAATTTTGAGGGAACACAAACATTTCCTCTATAACATTGTTTGTAATTTCTTTTTCTCTTATCTGATATAAAAGACAACTTCATAAAGCAATCATTATAAACCCATGATGGTGGGTATACAATGAATAAAGATGTAAGTTATATGGCAATAACAGCAAAAAGGAAGGGGAGACAATGGAAATAAATAGAAGCAAAGTTTTTATATACTATTGAAGTTAAGATAGTATTAATCTGAATTAGATTGCTATAGACTGAGATGTACAGTAATCTTCAGGGCAACCACTAAGAAAATAACTCCCCAGTCCCCTCCAGTCACCACTCAAGAGATTTTGCTCCCATGGCCAGCAGAAAGGGCACAGTCTTCAGGGCCAGACAAGCCATGATGCAAATTTTAGCCTGTTATGTGATGCTGGGTGGTTCATTTTCCACATCAGTAAAGTGGGGATTAAAAAAATCTACCCTGTAGAGGTGCCATATGCATTACACAGTGTCAGGCACATAATAGGGATTCCTTATATGGAAACCATTATTACTGCTATTATTGTTATTATTACTATTCTCCAACTACCCAGATCCTCTATGACCTTTAGTCTCTCCAAGGTTCAACCCCTACAAAGTCATCTCTGACTATTCCTTTCCTCATCCAGTGTGTTTCTAAGTAGCAAATAATTGATCAGTCACTCTCTAGCTATTTATATCAGTAAATGTTGTTTCTCAACGAGGCAGTAAGCAACTTGAAAGCATATATTATATTCTAGTCCAGAGCCCCTCTTCAGCCGTAGTACAGCATAGTGCTTAAAATCCTAGACTTTCAAGCCAGACTGGATTCATAGCCCAGCTTCTTCATTTATTATCCAAGGGATTCTGGGCAAGTCACTTGACCTCTCTGTGCTCAGTGTCCCCATCTGTGAAATGGGACAACAATAATACTATACTGCCCACATAGAGTGGCTGTGGGGCTTAAATGGAATAAGAAGAGTGTCTGGCACAGAGTATCTGCTTAATTATTGTCTGTTGAATAAATTGACTTAAAGCCCAGAATTCTAGATAGCAAGTAGCTGAAATTAGGTCACCTGACACAAATTAATCTTCACCTTCCACCATAAAAATTCAATTTGGAAACACACCCCTTGCTTTGGTAAATTTGCTTGATTCAGCAACATAGTAAGATAAAATAGTTGCCAAAGTTGTTTTTCAGGAAATGGTTTGAGACTAAAATAAAAGCCCTAAACCTAGTAATCAGGAGGGTATCCTGATAAACTGCCTATATGTGTGTTCCCCACCAGGACTCACAGCTCTGGGAGAGAGACCAACATTGTTTTGTCTAATTAATAGAGGAAGGAGATAAGACATGAAAAGGTTGCCTTTTGAAGATATTCAATATTATTTGTGTTCCAGGAAAACCACCTGGGAGTAGTCATTATTATCCCTGTTATACAACAGAAGAAACCGAGGCTCAGAGCGGTTACCCAAGGTCATACAGCCGGTGAGTTGGCAGGGCCAGATTCAAACCCAGATCTCCCTGATTCCTAAGCTCACACTCCCCTCTCCCCACAAGGTGAAGTTCCCAGGTAAGGCTGCCTTGAGCAGAGAACAGGGCTGCCTCAGACTTCTTGTGAAAACACACAGAGACAGACAGCACTCTACCCATGGAGTTTTGACACCTGCTCACCCTCAGGACTGAGGGACTGGTTTTCTCCTGGCTGAGAAGGGTCTCTGGGTTTACAGAAATGCACTCAAGATCTTAGAGAAAAATGGAGACCCAACTTATGAGAGAAAGAAGCAGGCACTGCCACAGATCCACCACCTCTTGTGGAAAATGATCTCAGATGCCCTTCACCTTGGCTGGGGGACATGCCCCATCCCCCATCCCGTCGCTCACAAACACTAAAGGCAGAGATGAAAGTGCCTGCCTTCACACAAAAGCCACTTGTGGTTTCCCTCCCCGCTCAGCGCACCACTTGGGAGGGGCTTTCAGTTACTTCTCATAACTCAGGTGACTTTGTTTTCTCTGACACAAGTAATAAGGGGCAGAAAGAGGTGTCTACTTTGTTGCCAGAGCCTGCCCTGGAATTAGCCTTGCACCATTCGGAAGACCCAGCCGTGCTGAGCGCTGAGCCTAGCAGCCCCTCGGCGAGGCAGCGATGCTCCCTGGTTCCCCAGTCATGTCCTGGCAGCTCTCTGCAGTGGTGGTGCTCTTCGTGTCCCTGGCCGGTGAGTGACACACATGACTTTCCATGGTGACCCTGCTGCATCCGGTCCTATTAAATGTAAATGCATTCTAGTGCCAGTGACCAAGGTGGGACAGGACAGATTGGAGATAGCTGTAGTGGCTTCAGCTACTGTGGGTATTTGACTTGGGAATGCCTCTTTATTACCTTACATGTGGAGCACGCCTTCATTTTTTTTTTCCAGAGGCTTTCACAGTTTGGACTTGTTTTCCATGAGTCAGGCAGAGGAGGTGTCAACCCTGGAAGACAGTGACACTGCCCCTGGTTCCCAAATGGTCTCTAGGCACCTGATTAGGGAGAGTTTGTACAAATCTCTTCAATTTAAGAGATGGAGAACTGAGCCAGGGCTTAGAAATGGGGCTCTTGCCAAGAGCCTGGGGAAATCATGTTATGCCTTTCTTTTTCTGCTTTTCTTAAATGGAGCGCTATGTGTATATTGTGTAACATTGAGTTGTGAAGATCAACGAGATGTGGTCTGACAAACTGTGCCATCTCAGAAAGATGTAAGCCAGGGCATCAAAGATTTCTTGTTTCATTACCAGTATAGGTCAGATCAAAGAGACTGTCTGGGAAGCTGAGATTTTAATGATTCTTTTATGTCTGTGCCCCCTGCTTTCACCAAGAATATTTTCTCCCTAGGACGTTGAGTCCTCTTATGTGCTTTACCAAGTTTGCTGGTTGATTCACAATGCCTTCTACTACCACTGACTTGAACATGTGAGGGAACTAACTCTGTCCACATGGCCTCACTAACATGCTCAAATGGGAGACACAGCTGCACTTGAGTGTAACATGAATTGTCATGAAAGTTGGGTGAAAGGTCAGACCAGTTCCCCTAATCCAGGCTGTTTTTCTTTGTGCCACACGTTCAGAATTAGAGTTTCACATTCTTTTGGAGACAAAATGAAAAGTAATCATTATATTTAGCAGAGCAAGCCAATAAAAAAGCAGAAGATCTCAATGTAGCAGTAACCCTCAGTGATCTGTCTGTGGGCGCCAATTCAATGGCTGGCAGACGACTGGTGGATTCAGGAGGGCAATGAACGTGTGATAAATGCACAGGCAGGTGGAAAGGAAATGCCCACGTTGCCCTTTCGTCTCTGAGCCGTACATTCTGAGAGGTGAACGTGGGCGCTCAGCTAACAAATGGCAGCCCTGAGATTTGCACCCAGGAAGTTCAGCTTCGGGGTCCATGCTCTGCACTTCTGCACTACACTTCTGCATGCATATGTTCAAGAAATACTTGTTGAATTGCATGTGAGCAAAAACCATTCGACATTTTGCTTGGAGAGACATAGCTTTTAGGTAAGCTAACTATGTAATCTTTATCCAGTCACTTTGCTTCCCTGATCTCAAATTCGAAACCCATAAAATGAGGAGATTTAAGTTTGTATCAGTTAAGTTTAGGTTCAGCTGCACATAAGAGACTAGCGCCAAATAGTGAATTAAACAAGACAAGTGTTTGTTTCTGTCTCGAGTGAAAACAAGTCCAGAGGAATTCAGACCAGGTCTGTCTGTCTGCCTGAAGAATTTCTCCTTGTGATGGATTCCCCACCTCACCCCATGGCACTCGGGGCCTGCTTCAATAATAACACCTGGGCTCCCCTGGTGGCACAGTGGTTGAGAATCCGCCTGCCAGTGCAGGGGTTCAGGGTTCAAGCCCTGGTCCGGGAAGATCCCACATGCTGCAGAGCAAGTAAGCCCATGAGCCACAACTACTGAACCTGAGCTCTAGAGCCCATGAGCCACAACTACTGAGGCCGTGTACCACAACTACTGAGCCCACGTGCCACAACTATTGAAGTCCATGCCTAGAGACCGTGCTCCGCAACAAGAGAAACCACCGCAATGAGAAGCCCGCGCACCGCAACAAAGAGTGGCCTTGCTCACCGCAACTAGAGAAAACCTGCACACAGCAACAAAGACCCAATGCAGCCAAAAATAAATAAATAAATAAATCTATTAAAATAGTAATAATAATAATAACACCTGTCACACTGAGGAGTGTAGTCCACTTCTGTGTCTGCCTCACAAGGCTTTGCGCCCCTGAGAACAAAGACCTAACCTCAGAGCCTGGCCTGGAGCTTGGCTCAGAGGAGGCGCCTTTGTATCTGCTGAATTGGGTGTGGCGGGGAAACCAAACTAAGCCTCTCTGGGAAGGCCCGACTGTCTGGGAAATATCTAAAGACACAGTCCTTGTGTGGTCACTGGCTTTCCCAGGGCCTGGCCGATGGGTTATCTCTCATTCCTCCTGCGAGTTGTAGGGAAACCAAAACCTTCTCACGCCCCTTCCTGCAGTTCACCGTCTAGAGGAATACAAACAAGGGGTTAAGGCTCTGGGGTACTCATTTGCTGAGTCTCTTGAATCCTGGAGAGGAGATGCTGAGGTTCTGGGAGTGGGAGCTTCTCAAATCAGTGTGTGGACTTCAGGCTGTGTCTTCAGAGTAGAAGGAGAACTGAGAGAATCTGAGCTATGCCCTCTGCCCTTGCTTCTGCCCACTGCCCTCTTTGTGGTTTTCAGACAGACCAGTGAACTTGACTAAACCTCTAGGCCAAAGATCCCATTTAAAAGCTATGACCCAATTTTGACCAAGATTGGTCATATATGTGTGGTCATAAACAAAAATTTTGTAAAACAGAGTATTTTTCAGAGCATTGTTTCCATTGAGTACCTAACAAACATACGAACTTTCTGGGATGTATTTCAATGCACAGCATAGCTACCTCTGTCAACTTTACATCTAACTGCCTGCCCATCTTTTATACCCCACACTCCTACAGGGAGATGAGGAGAGGAAGGGAGGGACCAGAGTGGAGAAGGAGAAGAATATTAGAACAATATTCCCCAGACTTGTTTAATTGTAACACACTCTGTTACTTTCAGTCACTTTTGGTCCTGCCACCTACCAGCCCAGGCTCCTGTCTGTCACAAGGTCACATACCATATGGAGACACCATCACCTCCAGGCACCTCACAAAGACCTATATACGAAGCACACTTGACAGTGTACCATGAGTCTTCTTGTCCTGTTTGGGGTGCTGTGCATTCATGAATGGCCAATGTGCTTTTTTCCCTTACTTGAGTTCATTCATCACTGCTGAGAGAGGAGTTCTAATTGCATTATGAGGACGGCTCACCCTTTGAAAGGGTGTGCTACTCAGTTGAGGAAATTCTACTCAGTTGAGATTTGCTTTAGTTCATAAGCATAAGCTGTACACAGTGGGATTTTATCAAGGATCTAATCTTCCAGGAGAACAAAAGTCAGGTGGTTCCCAGTCTCCCAGAGTTCTCTGCAGCAATCTTTGCTTTTTACTACAGGATATTCCTAGATACCACATCTGGGAGTGAATTCTATTTCTTCATAGTAATACTATGACCCTAACTGGGTTCCCGTTGGGTTCTTGACCCAGGAAACAGCAACTCAGGTTCAGCCCAAATGAATTATGCAAATAAATCTTCCACAACTGTCAACCTTCATAACAATCTTGAAAGGAAAAATCTTGTTCCAAGCTCTACAGTATAGGCATAAAGATTCCACGTATGATTTTACAAAGATTTGTAAAGTAAATCTATAGCCCATAAAATCTGCAACTCTCAAATATCATACATTTCAATTGTCCAAGTAAACATTTTAGATACAAGAAAAGACTCTTTAGTAATAGTCTCAAGTAACTTAATGTCATTAATAATGTTTTCTTTAAAGGTTATCAAAGGCATTTTGAACTGATACTTTTGTCTTTCCCATTTTGCAAACCAGCTGTGCAGAAATAATTTATAAGTGTTACTACTGGGCTTAAAGTTAGCCTTTTCTTCTGGAAAATAATCACTGTTTTAGCATGTGGGCCTTTGAAAGACTCACTGAGGACCACCATTATGAGGGTTTAGTGAACTGGGGTCACTGGAGGGGCACCCTACTCGTCTCTCCTCTGCTTTTGTCTCTTCTCTTACCATTCTTCCCAGTGACATGCACCACCTCCCCCCATGCCCAGATCCAAGGGCAGGCTTTGGTTCAGACAGGGGCTTGAGTCTCAGCTTCAAAATTTACTAGTTGTGTGATTATGGTCAAGTTAATAGAATTTTCTAAACCTGAGTTTCCTCATCTGAAAGACAGATAAAGATTAGTACCCGTCAGAGAGTTTTTGAGAAGAGCTGGTGAAAGAAGACCCTTGACCTGAGGCCTGCCATGTAGTAAGTGTTCAGTAACTTGGCATTTTTATTGCTATGGGGAAAGTACCCACCTAGAAATGTATTGGATGAAAGGAAGAGATAGTAAAGGTGTTTATGGATGACTTTAATTAGATATGAAATTCAGGACTCTATAAACACCAGCATAGAGTGATCTTTCCCTTTTCCCCATGTTTTTCCAAGTCACTGCCCAGCACCGGGCAGTAACAACTCCAATGAGTGAAAATACAATGCGTAAACACAGTGAAACCATAGCATTGAAGAGACAGTGCCATCTCTCAGTGTACCTGATCATAAGCTCCCAAGGGACATCATCTGCAGTTGTCTACTTTCTGGCTTGCTCTGTGCTTGGAAGGAGACAAGGATAGAACTATTCTGGTTGAAAAAGATTCAGAGGCCTTCGGCCCTGAAGGGATGGCCCAGGAGAGAACCTATGACAATAATACATACTCTAGGTATGCTTAATAGTCCAGGAAGGCTTTCACTCAAACCACCTTGTTTGAACCTGTTAATAACCCTAGGAGGTCTACAATGCTATAACCACCATTTACACATTCAATTATTTATTCATTCATTCCGTATCCACTGAATACCTTCTATGCACAGGCACTGGTGTTGAAAAAAATTACCCACAGTTCCCACCTTGAGGTTGCTTTTCATCTAGTGGGAGAGAGGCACAATTAATAAATAAACATATAATCAGGGCTGATATTCTGCTGGTACACACTGTCTGGACAGGCTTATTGTTAAATATTTGAATACCATTCCCTTATATAATTACAAGCTATGATTAGTGCAGTGAAGGCAATGAATATAATACTGTGATGGAGAATTGTGGGGATGGGGAGCTGTTTCATGTGGGGAGGATGGGGAAGACTCTTTGAGGAGCTGACATTTAAGCCAAACCATGAAGGATGGCACACCAGATGTATCAGAGCACTTATGGATTAATTTAATTCCTTAGTTGGAAAAGTCTGCGCCACTCTAAAGGTTAAGTAAGGGAATGACAGAAACTGGAGTACATTTTGAAAACTGATGGCAGGGCTTCCCTGGTGGCTCAGTGGTTAAGAATCCGCTTGCCAATGCAGGGGACATGGGTTCGATCCCTGGTCCAGGAAGATCCCACATGCCACGGAGCAACTAAGCCTATGCGCCACAACTACTGAGCCTGCGCTCTAGAGCCCGTGAGCCACAAGTACTGAGCTCATACACCACAACTACTGAAGCCCAAGCACCTAGAGCCTGTGCTCCACAACAAGAGAAGCCACCACAACGAGAAGCCCGCGCACCACAAGGAAGAGTAGCCCCTGCTCGCCGCAACTAGAGAAAGCCCGCACACAGCAACAAAGACCCAATGTAGCAATAAATAAATACATTTATTAAAAGAAAAGAAAACTGATGGTGAAATAAAAAATGGAAGGGAACTGAATCTCTTGTCATTGGACCTAATTGTGCATAGATTGGCAGAACACATGGCAAATATCCAACAGTACAATTCACACATCAGATTAGGGTTTGTACTAGATAATCTTTAAGGTCCCTTTCGAACCTGGGATTACATGATTCTCTGAAAACTATATAAGTCTGTGTAAATCTTTATTACTGTTATTCATGCTGCCCCAGCTCTGTCAGGTCATCACAGCAGCACCCTACCCAGGAGCACACTCTACCCAGGAACTGTCTGGATTCACATTTGAAGATGGAAAATGAAGAGACATTGGCACTTAGACATCTAGCTGAGCACGCTCGCTGGGGTGATAGTACCACACCCCACACAGAGAAAGGGGAAGAATATCTCCAGTATGCTCACAACCCGGTAAAAACATGGGTGCAACCAAAACGTTAAATTGTGGCCTTGTGTGGGGCTTCCCTGGTGGTGCAGTGGTTGGAAGTCCGCCTGCCGATGCAGGGGACACAGGTTCATGCCCCGGTCCGGGAAGATCCCACATGCTGCGGAGCGGCTGGGCCCGTGAGCCATGGCCGCTGAGCCTGCGCGTCTGGAGCCTGTGCTCCGCAACGGGAGAGGCCACAACAGTGAGAGGCCCGCGTACTGCAAAAAAAAAAAAAAAAAAAATTGTGGCCTTGTGGTAGAATTTTGAGTGACCTTCACTTCACTGTTATTTCCTTGTAAATTTCCCCCAAATCTGAAAAACACATGTTAATTTTTAATGAAGAAACCTTAAAGTGGGAGTGGGGGAGGGCTTCACTCATGTGAGCCATTGGTTGGTGTATTAACATTTTTGTTTCCTAATTTGCAGTGATTTTGCATTATGGCAGTCATATGAGAGCAAAAGCATTTCCGGAAATCACAGGCTATTCTCCACCTGCAACAGTACAGGCCACAGCAAAACCTTCTCTCCTGCAGCCAACGAACCGTGTGCCTCAGAAAACTTTAGCAGCAAGGTCAACAGATGGGCATGTCGCCTCTCAGATAGCTGTCACAACATCCACCTCTGAGACCCTAACCACACACACAACCATAAAAATTCTAGCAACAACTTCCCTGGTAACTGCAGACAGCACACCCTCCACCAGCCCGACAGCCCACACCCTAGTCACAGCCCTGGCCACACCCAACAAGTCACACACGGCTGCTCCAGTCACTGAGGCTACAATCAGCCCCAGCACAGGTCCCAGTCCACCACCATCCACCGTCACCCCGCCAGCCCACAGAACTGGAGCCAGGCTGTCGACTTTCGGCCACACAACTGAGAAAGCCACCCAACCCAGTAACCAGACCACCCTTCCAGCAACATTGTCCACCACACCACACAACAGCACAACCAGTCAGAAGCCTACTCAACTCACCCACACCCCAGGGCCCACCAGCACAACCCACAGAGCCTCGCCTGCCACCATAGCTCCCAGGCCCACCCTCGCACCCCAGCCATCATCAGCCAAGACTGGAATTTATCAAGTTCTGAACGGAAGCAAGCTCTGTATCAAAGCAGAGATGGGGATAGAGCTGACGGTTCAAGACACGGAGTCGGTAAGTCCGGCACAGGACTATAGCACTGCTTCAAAAAGTTTGAGTGGGGAGTGCCTTGCTGAAAATGAACGTTCCCCTGCATCCTGTATCTTGGAATGAAATAGGTATCTGCGGGCTCCTCTTTCTCCAAGGTGCTCCATTACGAGGTGGATCTGTTTTAGAACACATACAAAAATAGACACTGATAGCGACTGTATGAATGAAGAAAGGCACACACCAAAATTTTAAATATGCACACCCTCCACTTTTAGCCACCATGGGCAGAGTGTTGGGTGTGGCCAACATTGACCCCAGCCTGGCCCTGCTCCTCTGGATGACTCCCAAGCCTCAGCAACTTTCCTGTGAAATGAGAGGTTTGCATTAGACGGTCTTTGTGGTTCCAGCCAGCTGTGACATTAATATGAAAAATCCAGGTTAATGAGAAGATTGGAGGGGGTGGGAGTGGGGCTTAGATTATTTGATTTACTGAAAGAATCACTATAAAAATTCTTCCTTTTTTTTGCACAGTTTTTATGATTTCAAGTAAAACTTCCACATTTGGTTTTTATTTGAAACAGAAGTACATTAGATAGCAAAACCTTTCCTGTAGCGCCCAACATGTTTGCTTGAACAAAAATTAAATTCTACACGGTTTTTCAAGAATATACCTGCCATGAATTATCTATCAAGGAACTCCTCTCTGTGAGAGCACTCCTTCTTTAAAAAAAAATCTTTTAAACATAACAGTTTGGAAATGAGAGGTGTCTTCCAGGGACTTTGAAATTCTCCAGTGAACACCCACTAGCCTGGAGTTTCAGGCTCAATTACCAGCCTGTGCTTCTGGTCTCCCGGCTAGAGTTTTCTTCGACATTCCATTGAGCCAATCTATTTTATTTGGTTTAGGTTTTTTCACCTCAGAAATACTTCAACATCGACCCCAATGCAACCCAATCCTCTGGGAACTGTGGCTTCCGAAAATCCAACCTTCTCTTGAATTTCCAGGGCGGATTTGTGAATCTGACATTTACCAAGGTGAGGCTGGACTCCTTACACTAACCTGCTCTAGCATCGCTTTCCCTGTCCCTCACCCTGGGGCCCGGTGGTGCAATCCCACACTTTAAGTTCCAGGGGAAACAGACCTCAGAGCCTTTTGAGATATTCTCTGATAAGAATGAGGGTCATGGAGATGGAGAGGAGGCAAGTGTCGACATCTTCTGTTTGCTTTCTTCCCTCTTCAGCCTCCTCTGTGCAGCCCAAGAAGGGCTCTGATGCCTCTTGGGAGAGATGTGGCCTTTGGGAACCTGGCCGAAGTGCCATTTGCAAACCACCCCAAGGAGGAAGCTGTACCGATGAACAGACCCATAGAAATACCTAGTGGGCAAAAAGAAACAGGATTACTCTGAGACCAAAGTCAAATGTCACAATAGGTTCTTTCCAACCACAGAAGGCAAAATTCAGGGACTAACCAGGGGCTGGGTTTTCCAGGCCATATCCTGGAAGGGGGTAGGCAACTGAGTAGAGTGGAAAAGCATGGTCATGAGATCAGAGTCTTGGCTACAAATTTGACTCTGTCACTTGTTCTCCTTTTGACATCAGGCAGGCAACTTAATCTGTTTGAGGTTTGTTTATTTGTTTGTTTATCATTTGAAAAATGGGGAAAAGAATGAAAGATCACTCCTGTAAAGAGCTTTGTTGAATACATGGAAAGTGGATGCTCAATAGCCAGTAGCTGTGATTACAGTGACCGAAAAGGACAAATGTCTTGGGAACACAGTGATGGTCAACCCCCTCTCAAAGGAGGCTTGCCCCTGCTTGGCCCAAAGTGTCTTTCAAATAAGTCAAGAGGACCCTTGCAGCTGGGACTCGGTGTGGGCCTCCTTCTTACCTGTCTAACGTGACCCCTGAAGTTAGAGGGTCTTGGTTAGCAGATCTTGGAGAGCAATGAGCACAGACTTTGGGATCAGACAAATCAAGATTGACTCACAGTTATAATACTTACTAGCTGCATGACCTTGGACTAGTTGGGGCATGTTTCCTCATCTACAAAAAGGAACTAGTTATAGCTACTTAGTGGGACCCTTGGGAGAATTAGAAATGGTATATGTAAACCATCTAGCACAGTGCGTGGTACATGCAATGGTCTTTATTGCATGGAGTTATTGTTATTGTTATTGTTAATGTTATTGACTTGGTCTCATAAGCTTTTTTTTTTTTTAACTGGGGTATAATTGCTTTACAATGTTGTGTTAGTTTCTGCTGTACAGTGAAGTGAATCAGCTATATGTATACCTATATCCCCTCCCTCTTGGACCTCCCTCCCACCCCACACCCCCATCCCATCCCATCTAGGTCGTCACAGAACACTGAACTGAGCTTCCTGGTCTCATAGGCTTTATCCTTCTCAGGATACTTTTCTCCTTAAGGTAGAAATGCCCCTGAGAAGTTGGTGGTTTCCTTTCAGTACCAAACGGAAACAAGCATAGTCCTTCACCAGAAGAACATTCAGGGCAGAATAAACGCTCTATTCCTGCACAACTGAAGTTAATCTAAAAAGGTGTCAGGGATTTTTTGAAAGTCACTTTGGCAAAATGGCAGAGGATAGGCATAAGCATTTATGCTTTAGTCTAGGGCTTGATCCCACCCAGCCCACTGGCCCTGTGAATAATTGCCTACAGAAAGGCGTCAGGAACCTCCAGTGTCTGTGTGGGGCACACAGTGGCCACTGCTGCCAGGCTGTAGGCAGAACTGCAGGCAGGAGTGTCTTGGCACCTTTCGATGTCTTTCTTTGCTCCTTTCCTCCGTCTCCTGGAACGATGCCTTCAGGCTGGGCTCTGTTTGACCAAGCTCCACCCAAGTGCCGAATCCCAGCCGTTCTGGAAATCCTCTGTGCCTCCAGAGGGTGGACAGGAAATAAGTGTCCAGTAGAGCTGGAAGGACCAGCAGGGCTCCCTGCCCCCGACACCTTCGGGAAGGAGCAAGGTGAGCCGCTCTCAGTCCACGGCCCCAGGTGTTGCAACAGCTGCTTTGCCTGAGTCTCACCAACCAAACTCACCTGATTCATTCCACTGCCAGCACCAAAACCTGGAGCAGGCAACCTTAGCTATGCCCCAAGAGAAAGCAAAAAGGCTCATAGAAAGTAAAAGTTCCCACCAGCCTTAGCCCTTCTGGGGAATTTATGCATTTTAAAAGAGAGGTTGTTTAAGCCAGAGCAGTGGCCACAAATCCAAAGATTACAGGGGCTAAGCATAGAACTTAATGAGTGACGTAGTGAAAAAGTAAAAATGTCTTTTTCCTTGAAACAGGCAGGCCTTATTTTTTATTTTGACACCTTTGGGGAAGACTTTATTTCCCCATTAAATCTGCATAAGAAAAGTGTTAGAGTAAGTGTGAGGTGAAAAGCGGCAGCCTCAGTAGTGACGGGACAAGAGGGAGGGGTTGGTAGTGCCCATCCTCCCTACCAGCCACTCCTCAGCTCCAGCTGGCAGGGTTGGTGGTGGGGCTGGCATCTAGCCCTGGGGACTGTCACTGTCCTTTATGGTAGGTGTTCATTCTGGATGGTGGGGTGTCCTGCATGGCCACTGCCCTGCTGTGCCCATTAAATATTTACACATCACCTCTATCAGGTGGTAATAAGAGACCAGTGTTTGTCAACCCTTATTGTTCAAGAGAAGGTAGAAATCCCAATCTTTTTCTGAAAGCACATGACTTTTTAGTGTTGGCAACACATTTTTAGACATTTGAACACTCCATTGGTCAAACAAAACAAAACACAGCTGTAGGCCCGCTTTGGCCTGTGGATCCCGGCACTGTGCCTTCTGCCCTAACGGGGAACTATGTGAAATGCATTTAGGCAGGAAAGATGTCTAGATTCTTCCACAAGAGAAGTGGGCTCAACAATTCAGTCAACCACTTTTCACATGTTGCTACCTTCTACACCAGTGCTTCTCAACAGCAACAGTATTAACACTTGGGTTTAAACAGATAAGTCTTTGTGGCAGGGGCTGTCCTGAGCCTTGTGGGATGTTGAGCAGCATCCCTGGCTGCTGCCTACCAGATGTCAGTAGCAACACCCAACCTCAGCTGTGACAACCCAAAATGTCTCCAGACATTGCTAAATGTCCCCTGAGGGGCAAAATCACCCTCGGTTGAGAACCAGTGCTCTAGAGGAAAAAGAGAGCCTTAGAAAATAGGAATACATGTTAGTTATAACATTATAGATGTTATAAAGAGAACCAAGTTGTAGAATGATAAGTGGATGCTGATTAGCAAGACTGATTTGTCAGCCAATTTACCAATAAGAATTTACTGAGCACCTACTTTGTCGCCAACACTGAGCTAGACATAATGGGAGAAATAAAAGAAATATAGGCTATAGTTTTAGGTTTCAAATCATGTACAATAATTTGTCTTTTTTTTTTTTTTTTTTTTTTTTTTTGCGGTACGCAGGCCTCTCACTGTTGTGGCCTCTCCTGTTGCGGAGCACAGGCTCTGGACGCACAGGCCCAGCGACCATGGCTCACGGGCCCAGCCGCTCCGCGGCATGTGGGATCTTCCTGGACCGGGGCACGAACCTGTGTTCCCTGTATCGGCAGGCAGACTCTCAACCACTGCACCACCAGGGAAGCCCCCAATTTTCCATTTTTAATATTGAAATACTGCCAATGACAGAAACGTAAAGAAAAACTTGCCTCCTAAACTGTCACTTGATGTTGTTGTCAGTCAAGACTTAACTTATCCGTATTATTACTGTGTGACCATGGACAAGTCACTAGCTCTCTCTCTGAGCCTTAGTTTCCTCCACTATAAGATGGGACCAACCAGGACCTATTTTGTTGGGCCATTGTGAGGGTGAACTGGGCTGACGTATGTGAAAGTGCTGAGCACAGCGTCTGGAGAGGTGTGTTTCCTGTCTCATTTCTCTCAGTTTCATTTTTTAAAGAACGAAAATCATTTCCATGTCAATGTCTCATTTGATTAAGGTGACAGTGCTGAAAGCTGTTCAGACCCTTCAGCTGCAAGATAAATATATCTCCTTTCCCCCTACTCCCCACAACTTCCTTGTTTTAAAGGATAGTTTGTTTTAAAAACATCTTTCAGTAACTTTGTGTAGAGTTTATGTTTCTGTTCTCCACACTATCCCTTTCTCATCCACCTGGTTGGAAGGGCAGTGCAAGCCTCCAGCGCCGGCTCTGGGACCTGGGAGAAATCAGTCACCAGGAGAGAGGAGCACCAGGGCGAGGCAGTGAGCTGGCCAGTCGACGAGGTCTGGAAGTCGAATAGTGCCCACCCACCTGGTGTTTCTCCAGAGCCTTTCAGGGGCATTCGGAGCCCTCTTAGCTTATAGACTCCTGAGAACTGTTATCAGTGTTCAAATGTTAACACACTCAAGAGTGCGCTGTTTAGAACTTGCCAAGAGTGCAGCACCATTTCCTGCCCTGTTTTCCCTTGTGGGGTTCCCTCTGCCTGGAATGCCCCTCCCACCCCTCATTCATCCTTTGAGATGAATTATCAATTCATCTTCACTCTGTGAAGTCTCCCCACCCCAATCCCCACCTCCATCCCAGATAAAACTGGGACACTTTCTTCTCTTGGTTTCCTGACCCTCCATATATTCCCCAACCTCCATAAATGCACTTACCACACATTTTGCCATCTTGAAGGCAAGTCTTTGACTTATTCACATTCCTCTCTCTAGTGCCCAGCCCTGACTTTATACATAGTATATCTTTAGCAGATGAATCCATAAAGGAGTGAATCTAAATTTCACAGAGAACTCTGGGGCAAGTGGCCAAAAAGTAGACCAGTAGCTCTACGGAAATAGCCTCTTTGGCCTCTTTTTGTGACATTCAGAGCTTGCTTTCTTTCTTTCCTTCTTTCCTTTTTAACTTTTTATTTTATATTGGAGTATAGTTGATTAACAATGTTATATTAGTTTCAGGTGTACAGCAAAGAGATTCAGTTATACATATACCTGTGTCTATTCTTTTTCAAATTCTTTTCCCATCTAGGTTGTTACATAACATTGAGCAGAGTTCCCTGTGCTATATAGTAGGTCCTTGTTTGTGATCGTTTTTAATATAGTAGTGTGTGTATGTTAATCCCAATCTCCCTAGCTATCCTTCCCACCCCCCCAACACACTTAGAGTTCATTCTCTAAGTCTGTGAGTCTGTTTCCAGAGCAGAGGTTTCTTGATGAAGTCGACAACATTGAACAAAAAAGGCCTGATTGATGTCCACATCCTGAACATCTGTGACTGTGAAACTCCCACGATACATTTTGCAGAAGTTGAGGAGAGGACCCTGGGCCTCACAGTCATTGGCAAGCTGCATTCCTGGGCAGGCTTGACTGGCTGGCTTGCTCTGGACCCTGTCCTTTGCTAAGGAGAGTGTTTAAGTTCCTTGAATTAAGACCTTTTGATGAGATATTGCAGAGTTCTCTTTAGACACTGGCGGTGAGGAGCCACGTTGTCAGCAGCCATTGGTTCAGTAGTGAAATGGTACTTCTGCAAATGGTCCCTTCACATGCACATGCTATAAGTGCTAAAGTACCATATTCAGCTATTAGGAGTCCTTGGCCCCCTTTTGTCACTCTCCAACCTCAACCCCAGATGAGAAAAACACCTGGCAGAGAATAACCCCGTGGGTGTCAAAGGAGAAAGCAGGCACTATAAATTGCAGAATGTGTGGCATGTAATTTCCCTTGGGCTTTGGGTTAAATCTGACACCTGCTTGAAGCTCTCAACCTCCCCACCACTGCCCTCCTCTGTATCCACCCCATTCCCATCCCTGAGAGCTAAGGTTTCAGCCTGGTTCTTTAATCCATAGGGCTAGCTAAGCTCAGCTCACTGGCTTGTTCTATCTTTCTTTCTGTTTGTGGTGGATCTGAGCTCTAGGAGATAGATTAAAAATTATCATTTGAGCTCAGTGAGAGAGGTTTACTGGGGAGGGGAAATCTTTTTATTACTGTTGTTAACAACACTAGTTAAAATTTGAGCAAAGACTTTGTGATAAGTTTTTTACATGATTGCTTCATTTAATACTCACATCAACCTAAGAGGTAAGTCCTGTTACTATTGTCCGCATTCTGCTACTGAATAAGAAAAAAAATTAAATTTTTGCAATGTTCACCAAGATTCAACAACTTAACCTAGGTTACATGGGAACAGAGACATATTTTTAAAATAGTGTTTAAAAATTCTTAGCAACACTTTATTCTCCCAAATAGGAGGTTAACCACTCTCTTTATAACATTTCATAACCAACTGATTTGCTCAGCAACTTTGTTCTTTATGGATGGTGTAGCCCAGGAGTCAACAAGCTATGCCCCCCCAACCCCCAACCAAATCCAGCCCGCCACCAAAAAATGTACAGTCTATAAGCTAAGAATGGCTTTTACATTTTTTAATGCTTGGAAAAAAAAAAGAAAGAATATTCTGTGACACAGGAAATCATATAAATTCACATTTCAGTGTCCATAAATGAAGTTCTTTTGGAATATGGTCACACTTATTTGCATATGTGTCATCTGTGGCTGCTTTTGTGCTAGAATGGTGGAGTTGAGTGGTTGCTACAGAGATCCACAAAGCCTAAAATATTTACCATATGGCTCTTTACAGCAAAAAACTTGCCAACCCCTCCTGTAGAATAAACTTCAGCCCTGTTACCATTCAAATTAGGCCAAATTCTGAATTTCTGAGTCTAAAAAAAAAATGCTTTGCTCTAGTTTAAATAAAAGACAACTTTATTTTCTTTAACACAACTCCACAGAAAAAGTGGGTACCATGGTCTAAATAAGACTCATTTGATATCAGCAGCATACATTATGTAAAACTTGGAATCTCAAGGAAACTAAACATTCCACTGACCTCTTGTTTACAAAAGTTCACCTAACAAATGCTCTTCCTTCACCATGAAGATAGACAGCAGCTCAGTCCCAGTCAACGTCTGGCTAATTTTCACTCAGTCAAAACAGAAGGAAACCTGGATACAGGCTCCGGACTCAGTCCTGTTACATTATGAGATAAACTTGCAGTGAGTATGAGCACTGCCATCTGCTTTGGAAGGCCTCACCTTAGGCATTAGCCCTATAAAGCACCAGTTCTGGTAGAGCAGGAATAGCCCTTCCTGTCAGGGCATGCAGCTGGGAGGGCCCATGCTTGCTTTAATGCTTTACCTCCCCTCTTGGAATTCTTAATAATTTTTGATCTTGCATTTTTATTTTGAACTAGGTCCACAAATTATGTAGCTGGTCTTGCTTCCTATAGATTATTATATATAGGCAAATATATTCCAGGGAATATGAAAGAAAGTTCTTGCACAACAAATTTTTTCTCTATAACCACACATCCCATGAAGAAAGTGTAGAGCAAGATCCCTTAGACAAGATCTTGCTTTGTCTCACCTACAAACAATATGAATCAGAGGTAGAGGCCTATCTCCTCTGAGCTCTTTGTTCTAAGCTGTAAAATGGGCTGAGAACATTTATTCTGCCTCAAGGGGGTTGTGAGGATCAAAGAAGGCAGAAAAATGCACTTAGTAAACTGTAAAACAATTAAAGAAATACAAAGCACCCATTCCTTACAGCGAGGATAGCTCTAGGAGATGCCACAGGAAAGGGAAGACTTCAGGAGGTATCCCATGGAGCTCAGAGCTGGCCCCATCACTGTTCTCCTGCTGCTCTTTAATCAATCTCTTGCTGCAGCCCAAGCAATTTCCAAAAACAAAGCCCTCATATCACAGCCCTGCTTAAAACCCTTCAATGGATTCTCTCTGCCCTTAGGATGGGGCAGGGATTTTATAACAGTGACTGTGGGCCCTGACATACAGGTCTCTCTTATGCTAAAAGGGATCCCAAGTAAAGAATATCCTGGGAATTCCCTAGCCGTCCAGTGGTTAGGACTGCACTTTCCCTGCTAAGGGCCTGGGTTACTGGTCGGGGAAGTAAGATCCCACAAGCTGCAAGGCGTGGCAAAAAAAAAAAAAAAAAAAAAAAAAAGAATAACCTGAATAAACTGTATGTAAAAGCAACCCAAGGGCCTGGGTCACAGTTGTTTTTCTCTAAAAAAATTGGATGGTCCAAGCACATCATCACATCATCCAACTTGCCTTTGAGACCCAAGACTGAGCACCTTGAATGAGGCATCTGGGTCTTATTCTTCCCCCAGGACCTAGAGCAATGCCTGGTCTGGAGTGGATATAAGAGAAGTTAAAGGCTAGCCAGGTGGCTTGGGGTCATATCTTCACCTGCCAACTATTAAGACTGTGACCTTGGGCAAGTCACTGAGCCTCCATTTCTTCTCCTAGTGGTTGTGGGGATTAAATAAGGTGAGGCACAGAGGTGCCTGCCACACAGGAGAAGTACCTGGCACGAGGTGAGAAGCCAGTGTGTGGAGCTGCTTCAATGAACTGTAGGATCTAGAGTTCAGTGCATCGATAGCAGTCACCTCACTGGAACAGTTTGTATTTCAGGAACCCTTACTGTGTAAGCAATCATCATTTCATCTACAAACAATATATAAATGGACTAGAATGTGGTCAAGATTATTATTGCTAAGTTCCTTTAATGACTACGAAAAGTAATTCAATTTCAGATTCTGATTTTGGTTGCTGTACCGTTTTTGGCAACTTACTTGCAGATAGTTTTCTAATGAATGTTTAAAAGCAATAACACTGTAAATCACCTACTTTAAAAAATAAAAACTCCTTTTCCAGCTTAACTTTCATATCTCAATTCAGTTCGTTTTAATGTTCCATACCCTGATTCTCTCAGGAAGTTATAGGGCTGTTTTGTAGGGTTTTTTGGTTTGTTTGTTTGTTTTCCAAAAGGACAGTCCCTGGATAAAACGTGGAGCACTGCTTTATAATTCTGAACACAACAACCTGGGGTCTTCTTCTAGAGAACAGCCAGTAATCTCAGGGTTAACCTTTTCTTTCCAGAATCCTTCATGGCCCCATGTAACCATTTTGGAGACATGAACCCATTAATCTGTTTAAAATCATTGATACCCTATCCAGGAAAATCCACACATAATTTTGCATACACTGTTTTTCCCAGGGGGGTTTATGGACCCCATCAAATCCACCCACGGTAGCCTTAAGGATGAATGGTCTCAGCTTGAATCCCTACCCTAAGATATTAATTACTAATAAAGGCTTAATGTATGCCCCCCCAAACCCATCCACCTTCCAGATGTATTTGCATTATAACAGGGGGAAACTTGGCCCAGCTGAAGGGACTCAGATCATACCAGTGGAATTGGAATTTCAGGCTCTAGCAACAAGCATGCAATAGAGAAATTTTCAGCCAGGGGCAAGCCATTACTTATTATCTATTTATTGTATGATGTATTTACTTCTTTGGAAAATTTCAAACACAGTTGTGGCTCCATACCAACATACCCCAAACCCCCATATCAATGATTTAATAGCTGGAATCCTGCCTAAACAGTCTGTAAACTAGGATCATAAACATAAAAACAGAGATTACCCAAAAGTTGACACACTGCTGTTTTACAGGATGAAAACTCGTATTATATCAGTGAGGTGGAAGCCTATTTGACCGTCTCAAATCCAGGTAAGTAGTTGGAGAAGCCTGTTCTATCAGCGATGATGCTATGTTTCTGGTTAGCTCAGTTTTCACCTTGCTAATATGTGATGCTGCCTTTGAGAAACAGACTGAGAGAGCAGCCAGCAATGTAACTTTGAGGGAACTTATTATTGATACATCTCTGTGTGCTTCAGTCTGCTTGTCTGCTCATGCAGCAAGTTGGCTACGTTGTATCAAATCAGCAACAATAGAGTTGAGTGACTTTTGGACAGATTTGCTGTTAATGGTGAGGTTTATTTTACACTCTCGGAATCATGCATTCATTCTACGAAAGTGTAGCTAGTGCCTGCTAGGTTCCAAGCCCTATAGTATGTACTCGGTATCCCTAATTATCTAAACATATAGTCCCTGCCCTCATGGAGCTTACATTATAGAAGTGGGAAGAGGACCATAAACAGATGTATTAAATTATAATATATAGTTAAATAGTGCTAAATTCTACGAGCAAAAAAAGCAGGATGAGAATGGAGAGGACTGGAAGGAGTAGTAGGGAAGCCTTCTGAGGAGAAAGCCCTCTCTGAAGAGGTGAGGTTCGAGCAGAGAGCTGTCCCCATTTGAGGACATCTGGGTCTGGGGAAACTCTTTCCAGGCGGCAGGAACTACAGGTGCCCAGGCTCTAAGGAGTGAGCTTGCTGGGGCACTCAAGGACCAGCTGGAACCAGTGTGTCCAAGAGAGCAAGCAAAGCAGCCAATGAGGTCTGAGGGGCAGCCAGGCCAGAGCACAGAGAGCCTGCGGGTAAGACAGGGTGAGGACTTTGGATTTTATTCTAAAGTGTGAAAAGATGCCATTGGAGGGCTTGGCGTAGGGAAATGATATATCAGATTTATATTTATAAAGGTTCACTTTGGTTGCTATGTGAAAAATTACCCAAAGTAGAGCAAGTTGAAAGAACTCCTACAGTGTTCACTTCTAGGAAAGTAATGCTCCCAGTCAAGTTGAGGGAGTTTCTCAGAGGCCTCAGATGTTTCTCCAGAAAGCCTAGACTTAGATAACACACTGTTAGTGAGCACCTCCTTCGTGCCAGGTCGTGTACTAAGAGTTTTCATGTCTCTTTTCTCCTCTTCAAAATTCTTTTGACTGGCTTAAACTTATTCTTTTATTAATTAAGGAACTTATACTAAAGAAACTTGCTGAGAAATGAAAATGTGAAGATATATCTATTTTAAACTTTTTTTTTTTTTAGAAAATGTTGGGATAGGAGTTTTATTAATTTATTTATGCTGTGTTGGGTCTTCGTTTCTGTGCGAGGGCTTTCTCTAATTGTGGCAAGCGGGGGCCACTCTTCATCGCGGTGCGCGGGCCTCTCACTATCGTGGCCTCTCTTTTTGCGGAGCACAGGCTCCAGACGCACAGGCTCAGTAGTTGTGGCTCACGAGCCCAGTTGCTCCGCGGCATGTGGGATCTTCCCAGACCAGGGCTTGAACCCATGTCCCCTGCATTAGCAGGAAGATTCTCAACCACTGCGCCACCAAGGAAGCCCTGATATATCTATTTTAAATATTAGCAATATTACATTGGTATTGCTCAAAAAGTTGTTGTCAATGATTATCGGTTAAATATAAGTAAGATGTCACAGTTGACCTTTTCATATGCATTATCTCAAATGAGTCTCCTCATATCGACTGGGGAATAAATATTGTGCATGCTAACTTAAAGCAGCTAACGTTATCACTGGATAAGGACCAAATTTAGCTACTAATAGGGTAGTAATGTCTCAAGGGGCAGGAGAAGGGAAAGTCAGACCAGAAACTAATTGAGAGGCTGAGGGAGGGGAAAAAACAACTCTAGGTCCCCATGCTCAAGGCTCAGCAGTGGCAGCAGGAATCGTCATACTCCTAGTAATGATCATTTTCATGTCAGTGGTGGCAGTGGTGGTGGTGTTAGTACAGTAATTAGTTGTAGTTACAGGGGTAGTGACCGTGGTGACATTAGCACGAGCAGTGACAGTAGACTACCCCAGGATATAACACAAGATACAGTAGTGTACATGGATAATTCAGTACATCATGTAGGACGTTTGCATGTATAAATGCAGGAGTCTGCAGTAAATATGACAGTAACGGGCAGGAGACACAACAGCACAGCAGTTAAGATAACAAGCTCTAGGATCAGATGGCTTGAGTCCAAATACCACTTAGTAGATGTATGTTCTTAGATTTACGTTTTCAACTCCGTCTTCTCATCTGTAAAATGGTGACGGTAGTACCTATCTCAAAAAATGTTTGTGGGAATTAAACAGGAAAATGCACGTCAAGTCCTTGCACAGCACCTGAAACACAGTGAGCCGACCCTCCGTGTGAGATGTTATGTCAGATGCAAGTGAACACACCCGCAGCAGCAGGAGAGGAGGGAGCTTCCGGACTCCCTCAAAAACAGCCCGTGGATGAATTCACTGAGGTCCATAGTCTGGTCCTCAGCCCCGGAAGCCATCAGCGGCTGTTTCTTCAAGGAACCTGACCTTAAACCAAGGTCATAAAACTGATGTATAAAATCAGAATGCCAGTTTGTTCATTCATCATGCTACTGTTTCTTATTGTAACTGCACGGGGACCAAGACAGTTGGGTACTCTGCCAATGAACTTTCTCCCATTTGGGAAACCAAACTATATTCAGAAGGGTGCCTGGTGGAGGTGGAATTAGAGCAAATGGAGTTATTAAATTTTTTAACATCTTTATTGGAGTATAATTGCTTTACAATGGTGTAAATATTTTAAATGTTTAACCCCATGGGCCTTGAAGCACTCATCTCCTTGAAACGCGTGTGCCTCTCACGAGACAGGGCCAGTCCTTGAGCAGGTTCTTCTCTCCCAGCAGCACTCAGATGGATGGAGATGGGCCTCTCCCTTCTCTATGCTTCCATGAATGATGCAACAACCCCTCCCAATGATGGGCTTAGTCGTTCCTTTTGCTATATTAATGTATTCAGTGTGGTGACATGCAAATACTCTGCTTGGTAACTTTGCATGTCTCTGCTCTGATTCATTATGAGTTCATGTGATTTTTGTCTCAGAGAACAATCTTACTTCTTTTATTTCTGAAGTTTTTGTGGGCACTTTTTTGTGCGCAAGCACTGACAATAGTCCCCATTGACTCTGCCCCCAATGACTTAAAATAACTGAAGAAAAGATTCCGAAGAGTTTTTATTTCAATGTTATCATATTCTAATTTATGTGAGATTGCCCCCATATATGGTGAATAGAGCATCAGGAAAAAGTTCCCAGACAGCACCAGGGTGATGTTTCATGAGGCGAAGGTGTCAGAACTCTGGAGAGCCACATCTAAGGAAGGCCATTTAACTGCACATGGGCCACCCAGCAACAGGTGGGGCTCAATGGATATTTGCCAGGATTCTTACATGTTGATATTTCACCTTTGTGTTTTCAGAGAAAGTTTACCAAGGAATGAAAAGTGCAATGATGATGTTTGAGACTGTGGCCGGGCATTCCTTCAAGTGTGTGAGTGAACAGAGCATCCAGCTCTCACCCCACCTTCAGCTGAAAACAATGAATATCCAACTTCAAGCCTTTGATTTTGAAGGCAACCACTTTGGAAATGGTAAGTTAAGGGATCATGATGTCACAAACATAAACTTCTGAGACCCAGGAGTAGTTTCAAGTTGTTTTTGTTTGAAGCTTTCAAAGGGACAAGAATCACATGAATTTCCTAGAAGAGTATGATTCCACTAAGCTCTCAGGGTCAAGTTTCTCTGGCCAACCCTCCCTCCCACCATTGTATGAGTCAATACCAGCCTCAAAATCAGACACTTACACCCACTCATGTCCACTGCCCTCCCACAGCAGAATACATTCTTCTTGTCTGACCAAAATACACATTCTGACTCATTTAAACACACACACACAGTCATAGTCAATCAAAGAGTCAGAAAACGCCATCAGTAACCTCCCCTGAGCAAGCTGTTGAATACTGGTAAACCCAGGTGTCTTTGGAGAACACCTTAAAAATCCTGAGTATTTAGTGATGTCTAAACTTCAAGATTTCAGAATAGATTCTTTCCCACTTATGGAGGGAAAAGAGAAAGTTGTGATCATTCTAGACAGAAATACACTCTGTTGGATCCCCTCTTCTCAAATCCAAGCTGTTCCACCCAATAGTGCTTCCTCATAGTTAGTCTTAGTTTCCATGCAACTTCTACTTTGGGTTTTTACCACCACAGAGGGAAGCAGATTCTAGCAAGAAGGCCAGGGGCAGCCCAGGGTGACTTTCCAAAAAAGCCCTTTTCTCCCCACCAGGAAAACAGTATTACAAGGGTTTCTACATATGGGCAAGAATTGAACTTCAGTTTCTAAAACATCTCTCTCATAATAAGTCAATGACATTATGAATAGTTCTCAGCTATCAAAATTAGATTTAGCTAGAGGCGTAGCTGTAAGTTAAATTTCTATAACATGAGTCTGATTTCTACTTGAATTCCACTGTAAAGCTGAAAATGTGTCTGGCAGAAAACTTCTGATATACCTGGTGGAAAGCATTCAGCAAAGGCAGTATTAAGTGTCACTTGCCTTGGATCTCCTGATATCTGTAGGTTTGGTCTGAGTCCTACAATCTCTATCTTAATTTTGGATGTTTACCAGAGTCCTAAGATTAAATATTAAAATTTGCTAGTAGGTATTTCCCCCACTCTGTCATCTTGTCTCAAAATATCCAGTTTGGGAAACTCTTTTAAACATTTATTATGAAGGCTTGAAAAACCTCTGTATTTAATCATGTGGTCTTAAAAATAAGGCACACACTTTCTCTTCCTCCCCCTCAGAACCTGTGTATAGAAGGAAGTAAGCAGGTCTGGGAAACCTCTTGGTGGCAGAGATGAGAAATAAAAACCTTTTAGCAGCACACCTAGCCGCTATTAAGCAGTGCTCACGAGGAGATGTAGAAAGCTATCTTTTCATTTTTTCCTCTCCCTCCTTCACCCTCTCATATAAATAGTCACAAAACCCTATCAATTCTACCTCCAAAATATTTCTCTTGTTCATTCCACTGTCCCCACTTCAGCCCAGCTCCTTATTCCCAGTCTTTGCACCTCAAATTTCACTAAAGGTGCTCAAATATGAAGTTATATGTCATCCTGTAAATCATATTTTCTACCAGAGAGTAAGAGAGGAGAGAAAAAGGAGCAAGTTAAAAAATAGAAGTTACCATACAATATGGCATTATAAAAGGCATAAGTACAGAGGCCATGGGAGTGCAGAGGAAGGAGGCATGAGGAACACAGTGTTGCAGGAAGGGGCTCAGAGAAGTCCTGACAGATGGGTGACCCTTCAACAGGGGCTCGGAGAACTGGAGAGGAATCCAGCAAGTATAACTCTCAGCCTTGTCAAAGAGAACGGTCATCCCAAACAGTAGGCCCCTGACCCCCTTTCTCAACCCCTTCTCTCTAAAATCTCGGAGCCTGCAAAAGGTCTCTCCGGTACCGGGAGCCCGGGGTGTCCAGCAGTCCCTTCAAGAAGCACAGAGTTTAAATAGAAAACTTTGGCCAGGTGATATGGTCCAGGTCTGTGTTTCCAACGTTGGGAAACAAGGCTCCCGTGCTTACCCTGGCTTGAGAGTCAGGACACAATTCTGATCCTGACCCTCTGGACCTAACTAGTGCTCCTCAAAGTTGGATCTGCCTCCCAGCCGTATCACAATCACCTGGGTCCCACCTCCGACCTGCTGAATCAAAACTGCTTGGGTGCGGGGCCCGGGGATCTGCAGTTTAAGACACCCCTTAAGGGATCACAGGCGCTACAAGTTTCAGCCCACTGTAGTGACCCCTTCCCTTCTCATCGTCACCTGTCCATACGTCTGAGGCATCAGGGACAGGCCCCACAGCTCCATCTCTCGCTCAGTTTCCTTCTCTGTGAAGCTGAGGCGGGCAGGGGCAGTATCACTTCCCAGCATTGTGGCCAGCCTGTAACACCTGTTACTCTGACTTCAATTACAGCGGACGAATGCTTCAGTGACAGAAAGAGGAGAGAAATCCCTGTGGCCGTGGGCCTGAGTATCGCAGCATTGCTTGGCGTTTTGCTAACAGCATGCCTGGTGACCAGAAAGAGGCCCAGGAGAGAATATGAACGCATGTAAAGCCCCACCTTCCTCAAAATGTGCAAGGTTAAGGCCTTGGGAATGCTGGCTGTATATTTAGCCTGAAGTGAAGGGATCAACTTTTCTAGTTGCCAACCCCACCCTCCAAATCTGATTAGGAAATTAGCATTCCACCAAAGGCCATCAGGCTAGCTACAAGACAGCTCCCACCCCACTTCTTCCTGGGTCATATGGGCTTGAGTTCCACCATCCACACCTGATAATACAGGCCTGGCTGTGAGAATTAGGGACAAGAGGCAGGGATGTGAGCAGGGTCCTGTGTGAAGGAGAAAGCAAACACCCAAAGGGAAGATTGTGTGAAAGACATTTTCAAACTACACTGCTTTTTCGTATACATTTTTAAGAGTCTCAATATCTAGTTTTTTTAAAAAACTTTTTTACTTTGAAAACACCTATCCATTTCAAAATAAATTCTAAAGTGATTTTAAACTCCTGGATTTTGCCCAACTCCTGATTTACTTAAATGATAGCCTTGATAGACTATCTTTTTTTTTTAGGTTGACTGAAGGTCTTTTTATTTTTTTAAAAAAAATTATTTTTTTATTTTTTGGCTGCATTTATTTATTTATTTTTGGCTGCATTGGGTCTGTTGCTGCATGTGGGCTTTCTCTAGTTGTGGCGAGCGGGGGCTACTCTTCCTTGCGGTGCACAGGCTTCTCATTGCGGTGGCTTCTCTTGTTGTGGAGCACGGGTTCTAGGTGCGTGGGCTCAGTAGTTGTGGCTGGCGGGTTCTAGAATGAAGGCTCAGTAGTTGTGGCACACAGACCCAGCTGTTCCGCAGCATGTGGGATCTTCCCGGACCAGGGCTTGTCCCCTGCAATGGCAGGGGGGCTCTCAATCACTGTGCCACCAGGGAAGCCCTGGAGGCCTTTTTAGACTATCATTTTTAAAAGGACATATTCTACACTGTTCTAATGTATTATTAGTAAAAAAAAAAAAAAAAAAAAAAAAAAAAAACTAGAAAACTTCCCAACATTCCATTTTTTAATGTAAAGGATATACCAAAGATCTTGGCAAACAAAAGAGGCTTCATAAATGTTAGTTCTCCAGTCCTTCACCTTAATTTGTTGTCTGCCTTCTTAATACCCTTTTTCTGCTCTGTCTCTACTTTTCTTTGATTTTAGTGTATCCTTGTAGATTTGTTAGCTTGGGCCATAGTCGGGGGCGGAGGTAGGTAAAGCATCTAAACCGTCAGAAATGGCAAAGAGAAGAGGTAGATCTACCCAGATTCTTATCCACTTTCCCTTTTTAGCAAACATTTACCAAAAACAAAACAACAAAACAAAACAAAACAAACATAAACCAGGAAATTCCTGATTGGGAGTGATTGGTGTCTGGAGGGAAAGTTCTATTAAAATATGGCTTAGAATGTTATTCATGGTTTTCTACTACGTTGACTGTTTAAATAGCAGAACTGGGATTGGTCTTTCAGAGAAAGGGGAGAGTAATGGACTTCTGGATGTTTTTAACTGTTTTTACTAACAGAAACTGTTCTTGTGTTTCTGTATTTTCCAGAGGTGTTATTCATTATTTTTAAGAGGAAGTTTATGAAAGTTGGCAACCACTCTATAACCACTGCTTATCTAGGATGTGTACTGCTTTCCTTTGAGGTATTTTAGCTCTCTCCACTTTCTCAGAAGTGAGGGGGTGGGGAGGGCACACAGCAACTTCAAGAGAGCTTCAAGAGCCCTTGAAGATGGCAGGAGGGTGAGGACATTCCTGTTTCCTCCTTACACCAGGAGGTGTTAATGCAAATCTGGGATGTGAGGACCCAGTGTTCCCCAAAGTGACTCGGGTTGAGCAGCAAGGGCGTGGCCTCGGAGAGATGCCATCTGTCTTCATCTCCTTCCTCCAGTGGGTGTCAGCCAGTACCCACACTAGACTCCCATTTCCAGTTCAACCTCAAGTGTGCTTGTTAGGTTCTATACCACAGAGCATGGGTTGTTTATTCACCGTGCCACTAACCACCCTGTAGAATGACTAAAGGTTCTAGTATAGAAATTTCTCCCACAGCAGAGGAAAATGAAGTCGAATTAAAATCAAGAAGAGAGGGATAAGGCAGTTCGCTTGAGTTTAATTTTCCTTTCTACCATCTTCAATGAGTTCTTTGGAGTGACGGCTGCTGCTTAGACTCCTGTGATCTACCCCTCCCCACACACTCCAATTATCTTTAAAATTGCTTTGAATTAACATTCTAGTAACTGAAAAGAACACAGGTTTCCTTGGAATGATTTGTAAATAAATGCCTGGATGCATTATTGCCTCACAGTTCTGCCCACTGTTGCAGTGATGTCCCAGGAGGGTCCTAGAGGGGAAAGTGCTGGGATTGGGATTGTGGTAGACTGGGCATCTGGAAGTGGCCTCCTCCGTGTCCTGGGGTTTCCCCCGCCCCCCTCCAGCCCCGCACCGTGCTGCCTCCAAGTCGTCTCTTAGGGCTGCAAGGCTTACTGCAGAGTGCTGCTTGTCCCTTTCTGAGGTTGGGGCAGGAGGCTGCTGTGTAGGACTCCGGGAAGCCTCACAAGGAGCCTCTGATCCTCTCTGGCGGCACTGGCCCCTGACCTTTGGCTCTCCTGCTGCTTGCCCTTCCAGCTGGTTTCAACTCAGTTTCTCCCTCCTGCTGACGGTAGAACGCCTGAATTTACCCCTCTCTCTGCAACCTACCTAGAGACAGTAGAAACCTTCACTAATGCCCACATGGAGATAACCTATCCATTGTTCATTTTGGTGTACAGTTGACCCTTGAACGATGCTGGGGGTCAGGGCACCCACCCTCCCACGGTTGAAAATCTGTGTGTATAACAGAGTTGGCCTTCTGTTTAGGTGGTTCCCTCTGTACCTGCGTTCCTCAACCACCTGCAGATAAAGTAGTACTGTAGTATTTAATGTTGAAAAATATCTGCCTATAAATAGACCCGTGCAGTTCAAACTGGTGTCCTTCAAGGGTCAACTGTATTTCCTTCTCAAGAATATTGTTTTACAAACTGAAAGCACACAGAAGCCACAGTTTGGTATCCTTGTTCCATAAGCATTTCTCTATGCTGCTAGAGGTACAAAGTGTCATTACTACGGCTGCTATCCTGAATATGCTATCAACATTACACAATAATTTACGTAACTATTCTGTTATTATTGGGAATTTTTATTGTTTCTAGGTTCTCACAACGATAACGTGAATAAAGAATTATGTATGAATTACATACAAAACAGACATTGATTAACAAATGTGTATCAATGTGTGCCTAAATTTTGGGTTTGCTTCATAAACTGTTTAAAATGGTTATAATTTATACTTCACTACTAATTCTTAATTTTTAAGAAACAAATGGGAGCAAAAACACGTAGGTTGTGAAAAAAATTTTAAGCCCTGCAGAAATATATGAAATGAAAAATTGGAGTTAAAATAGTAACTAGAGGGGCTTCCCTGGTGGCGCAGTGGTTGAGAGTCCGCCTGCCGATGCAGGGGACACGGGTTCGTACCCTGGTCCGGGAAGATCCCACATGCCGCAGAGTGGCTGGGCCCGTGAGCCATGGCCGCTGAGCCTGCGCGTCCGGAGACTGTGCTCTGCAGCGGGAGAGGCCACAACAGTGAGAGGCCCGCGTACTGCAAAAAAAAAAAAAAAAACCACCAGTAGCAATCAAAAAGACATAACCTAATGCAATAAACATTTTAAACTGATGAACAACAAAGATACAAGACTGAGAGGAAGAGTGGAGAGGCGCAGCTGAGTGGGCTTCTAACCCTTCTGGGTGGGCTTCTAACCCTTCTAACCTCCCCAGTACACCTACCCCAAGGAGCCATACTGTGAAAGAAAAACATCCTGTGAATGCTGACTACTCTTCCTAAAACTGGAGAGAAAAAGAGCAGCCACTTGGGACTTCCCTGGCAGTCCATGATTAAAACTCTACGCTCCCAATGCACGGGGCCCAGGTTCGATCCCTGGTTGGGGAACTAGGATCCCGCATCTCTTCAAGCTAGGTAGGAGTAGTGAAAATGGCTACTGCGGAGACAAAGCAGAATAAACACAGACTGCTGGAAATGAACTGGGGAGCCAGCCCCAAACCAGAGGACACCCCAGTCTGTAGCTAGTTCCCAAGGTATAGAAAAGAAAATAGAATCCAATTAGTTAGCTCAATGGGAAACGAGTAAGATGAAAACAAACTACAAGACTACAGTGCAAAATTACTGCAGTGAAAAATAATATAAGATTAAACTAAATTATAGATTCAGAGTTTTCATTTTGCAAGATGAAAAAAGTTCTGGAGATGGATAGTGGTGATGGTTGCACAAAAATGTGAATGTACTTAATGTCACTGAAGTGTACACTTTAAAACAATTAAAATGGTAAATTTTATGTTGTATATACTTTACCACAATTTTTAAAAATTAAAGGAGGGAGGGTTAGAAAGGAATATAGTTGATAAAATACAAAAAGAAAACCTAACTCAAGGAACAGAGAGAAATACCTGTCAATTGTTTTTTTGACAATTAATAAGAATGTGAATTCCGTATAACCAGAGCTCATAGAGGAGAAGTTATAATGAAAGAGTGAGGTAAATAGGACATTTCACTCTTAAGAAAACAAATTGAGCATCAAAGCAACACACTTCCATAATAAATGGAAATAAAAGGCAGAACAGATAGAGCTGAAAACTGCATTATCTTTGTAGAGAAAAAGACTGAGTTAACCAGTTAATAAAAAATAAGATTATAATATTATAGGTAAGCTGCTAGGTATGAAAGCTATTCAGATCATCTAAAATAAGGATAACTGGTGCCTCTGAAGTACAGAGTTAAAAAATAAAAAGAAGATATATTTGATGATTTAAGAAGTTTTCCTTAAAATAAATAATTGAAGTTGCAGATTGAAAGTGCACAGTGTACCTATCCCAGGGTGGGAGGAAAAAAAAACCTGACACAGAAAGCTGAACATTAAGATATATCCAAAGTAAGCCATAGAACTTTTTTTTTTTTTTTTTTTTTTTTTTGCAGTACGTGGGCCTCTCACTGTTGTGGCCTCTCCCGTTGCGGAGCACAGGCTCCGGATGCGCAGGCTCAGCGGCCATGGCTCACAGGCCCAGCCACTCCACGGCATGTGGGATCTTCCTGGACCAGGGCACGAACCCGTGTCCCCAGCATCGGCAGGCAGACCCTCAACCACTACGCCACCAGGGAAGCCCTAAGCCATAGAACTTTAAAGCTAAAGAATTCTTTAGACATACAAACTCCCCCTTCCCCTAAAAAAAGCAAATCACCTGTAAAGGGGGAAGGTTAAAATTGGCCTCAGATTTCTTTACAATAACATTTAAAGCCAGAAAATAGACCAATGTCTACAAAATCCTAAGGGAAAGTGTGGCCCCAAAATAAAATCTGAGTAAAAAGGTAATAGACCGGTATCCTCAAACATGAAATAATTCAAGGGATACAGCACAAATAAGCTCTTCTTAAAGATACAGCTTGACAATGAAATTTGATCAGAGAGAAGCCACATTACAAGCAAGGATATCAGCAAACATCTTTCAGAAATAGAGAAAGCACAGTTTTGTTTTGTTTCTTAAGGCATTTAATCTATTTGAAGAGTTAAATATAAAAAGCATTAAACAATTATGGATCTGAGATTTTATCATTCCTTCTCATATATAAAATGATATATGTGCATGCTTATTCATCACAGAATTATTTGTAATATCAAAAGATTAAAAACAAAACAAGGGTCCATCAATCTGGGACAGATACATTCCACAATAGAATACTATACAGTTATAAGAAAAGAATGAGAACATACATGTTTGTGTATGTATAAGGAAAGTTATCCAAAATACATTGTTTAAAAATGTATAATGCATAATAGTGAGGAAAATGGGAAATAAAGTATATTTTCACTTTTGCTTATATCTGAAACATTGGAAATATATAAGAAATTAAATAGTTGCCTAATATTGGCAGGAAGAACTAAGAAGATGGCACAAGGGTAGAAATGAAACTTCTCAGTGTACAGCATTTTGTATTATTTTGACTTTAAATAGTGAATGTGTTCTAAATTTGAAACGAATTTTTAGAAATTATAGGAATTATACTTATCAAATAGAACTGAAATATTGTAAACCTGAACAATGTTTCTAAAAATATGTATAGCTATTCAGAATTTGAGTTGGGAAGACCAGAAATAGAAGGGAATCTGTTAGTGCTAATCTTTCAAAACAGAATCAATAGATAATGTGTAACTGGAAAAACAGAGTTTAGAAAACACGTCTCTAATTTATTTTATTACCTCTTAATGCATTTCATAATCATTTATTTATTTTCTACTTGTGTATTTTTGTCTCTTCTTTGAACCTTAAAAAGATCTTTTATGCAACAATATTTCCCATGGCAAAGACACGTTTATTTGAAGTGCAGTAATTCCTCTAGTTTTGTTTGAGTTTTTTTCTTCTGTGAAATTCAAGTAACATTAAAATGAACAATTTTGGTTAAAATAGCATTTGTATGATCCCATTTTGATAAAACCACTTCTATTTATTTTTCTACCTATCTATTCTTACAGTTGTAAAGAAAGACGCCTGAAATAATGTTTGTCCATGTTTTACCAATGATAAATGCTGGGTAGGTGGTTTTCAGGAGATTTATAATGAGCATATATCATTTTTAAAAATACAATGATTTTCTTTAAGCATACACATGAGCACACACACACGCATACACACATATATTTACAGAGGAAACAAATGCCTTAAAGATTTATGGTGATTAATTCAAGTGGAAGAAACATGGTGATTGGATAACTATTTTCTTTGTTTACTTTTTTGCATTTTGAAGATGTTTAAACAATGTCATATTAAATAGTATAAAACTACATAGAAAGTAAAAGTTGCCTCTATTGCCATCCCAGTCTTCCCCCAGCTTCTTGTGTATTTTTTTGCTCTAGGCACCCATGCAGTGCTTCACAGATCTTAGGTAACTTCCCTGTCAGCACATGGAAATCTACCACATTCCTTTTGATGGCTACATCATAGTCTATTGTATGAATATACAATTGTAAATTTTTGATGGATATTTAGATTGTCAATTTTCCTCTCATCAAAGGAGATTATTATTACATATTTTTGTGTACTTTATGAATATATCTTCAGTATAAATTCCTAGTGGTGGAACTGCTGGAACGATAAGTATGTGCTTTACATTTTGTTTTGACAATTCTATATTTTTTTTCCAAATTATTTTAACTTCTTAGATTATGTTCTTTCCTATCTAAGAAATATATATAAATATTTACATGTACAATGTTATATTTAATATAACAAAATTATATATAATTTTAACAAATATGTAAATAACAAAATTATCATATACTCTAAAAGGATTCATGAAAAGCAACATTTCCCTGTCCCTCCTCTAAGAGACAAAGCACTTTAAGTAGTTTGAACAGTTTCTTATGGTAACTATCTCCATAATTCTCTAAAAAATAATAAAAAGCTTATCCTACTATTTCCTAATTTATCAGCTTTAAACCTCTTGCAATGGAAGATAAGGATTTAATACTTCTTACACCATCCTTTTTATGGTTATATCACTGTTTTTTGTTAAATCAATAAAGTATGCATAATTATAATGTAAATATTGTCCACTGCCAAATCAAATAGTGTACTACAAGCACAGTTCCTGTCTTGTATAGATTTAGTTTTTTTCCCAGGAGTCTCTAATTACCATTCCCTCTTCCCTGGCCCCTCCTGATTCTTTTTACTTGGACCTCAGGTGAGAATTGGGTTAATGGTGATTCTTGGTTCAGGACATAATTTCAATATTGGTTCATGGAAGACCTCAAGGGCATATCCTCTCATCTGCTCTGGAATAAGATATAGATATAGTTCTCCATTTATTTGTATTCAATTAAGTTCCCTTTTATTCCCAGGGCCTTCCATCTTTCTCCAGTCAAGACTGATTACATTTTAAATGAACTGAATAAATAGTCTCTAACAGAATAAAGGAAAAAGAATTTTGACAAATTTGCAAACTTTCACTTTTAAGCTCTCATAAATAATTAGGTCTATTTTCTAATATTTTTGGCTAACTAAAAGCAATAAAACAGAACTGTAAGTGTGACAAAAATGAATGTTTTAAAAAGTGGAGAAACATCACATGTCTTCAAGAGATAAGGTTTACGGTGACACAGTCTGTTTTACATAAGTACATCCCACTTTGCAGAGAGCAACACCTGGAAGAAAACAGGACTAACAATTATTAAATATTTATTAATTTCTGAGAAGAGAAAGTTATCTTATTTCATCCTCCAACAATTTAATATATTATTTGCTTCCTTTATAACTGAGTAAATTGCAGGGTTAAATAACCCTCCCAGGTTCACACAGTTAGTGGTGGAAGCAAAAGTCAAGCACAGGTCTGACTCCAAAGCTCATATTCTCCCCAGTCTAGCCTGCTTTCTGGTCTGTCCTCACTAAACCTTAGTGGCCGTATTTGTTTTTTCTCTTAGTGGACGAATGTTCATCTGACTACACAATTGTGCTTCCTGTGATTGGGGCCATCGTGCTTGGTCTCTTCGCAGTGGGTTTGATTGTCTATGGAATCCGCTTAAGGCGTGAATCTTCTGGATACCAGAGAATCTAACTGGTGCCCCGAGGGAAAAGAAAAATGTGCAGTTTAGAGAATTCTTTCATTGTTTCCAGGATGTTGAAGACTTCCCTTGGAGTGTGGGTCCTTCCAACCATGTAAACCACTATCTTTCACAAAAACCAAATTTCTGACGTAAGTTCAAGCAGTACATCAATTTCAAAATAATTTTTGTTCATTTTATGAAAGATCAAGTGAGCTGTTTAAGAATATTTTCTAGTTTCCTTGAAAATATTTTAACCAGAGTCAACATTTGAGATACATTAAATTAACATAATGTATATAAAGTGGTATATGCTCTATATTATAAACCAAAGCATCAATTGTAATTAATATTACCTGTGTTCACATTGGGGACTTAATTTTATCCTTGATCTTTTCCACTTTTAAAAATGCTTCTGCTTTGCCTGTAAAATGTATTTTCAGTGCTTTTACTATCCATGTTTTGTAAGATGTATGTGTCTGTCAATTGACTTACCTCCTTTTCCACTTTAAATGTTTTCTAAAAATCGTCAAAAAGAACAACATATCATAGGTTGTCTAGATATTTAATGTGACACCAAGAGGAATAAGATCAACTTATATTTTTATCTTAATGACTCCTCCAGAATCACTAAAACTAAGAATTAGGTGGCTAAAGGCAACAGAATTAAATAATAAGCAAGAAACAATAATAATGGCCTTTCACTATTGAACACATATGTGTCAGACACTAGGCTAAGCAGTTTATATACATCTCATTTAATCTTCACAACTTACATGTGAGTAAACTCAGACTTAAAGAAATTAATCACTTAAATGTCACCCAGCTAACAAGTGGCAGAGCCTGAATTTGATTTCCTGTTGGTCTGGTACCAAGGTCTCTGGTCTTTTCACTACACCAAATTGCCTACAAGAACAATGACAATAAGTGCTGCCTGAAGCCTCATACTGGCATATGCTCACTTTTACAGAGGAAATTATTTTGTCCAGAATCACGAGAGATTATGGTACATGAAAGGAGGGCTTAATGGGAAATAAAATAGCCTATCTTTAATGAAGTTCTCTACTCCCTCGAAGAAAACTGAGAGGCTCTGTAAAACATTCGTTTCTCATTTTTATGGGATTGTTAAGCTGTGAGTCTAAGGATAAAGGAATGGAGTAAATTTCTCAAGGCATTTTTTATTTCTTTGAAAGAGAAATTGAACTGCTAACCAACTTTTCTTTCTTGAATGTAGATCCCCCTCTTGTGGTAACTTGCTTCTTCTGCAGTTTTATGGCCACATTTTCACTCTAGTTCACGTTTTTCTGTAGAGCAGCCAAGAATTTTATTCCTCCTTGTTTTTACTTCCAAAGAAATCTTAACAGAAAAGACCACACACCCCTAGCATTCGTTAGTAAAGGAATAATTCAAGTCACCCTGGAGAACATATTCACTTTCCTGACTTGTTCTCTTATGGCTCAGTAGGTTTGGGAAGGACCTGCCTTTAGTCTTAATAGAATATTGAATTGTATTAAAAGTTTTTGTAATAAAAACTTACCTTGGAGATTTATGTCATTCGTTCCTTATAATTCGGTTTTTGTGCTATTAAAAATTTTGTTTACAACCTTAGTGGAGGTTGTTGCTTGAATCAGTAAGTTAAATCGTCTTCCTAGAAATAATTTATTTTGTTCTATCCTCCACTGCCACATTATTACTAGGTGTGAAGACCTATTTGAGAGAAACTGAATTTCTGAGAAGATAAACCATATTAAAGTTATAAATTAAATTTCTCAACTCTCAGTCCAGACTACCTGACTGGATTACTGGTTTATTTAAGTGCTGCCACAATTACCCATTCATTCATTCATCCAACCAACATCGATTAAGGACTTCCTAAACGCCAGACAGTCTAGTAGGGGCTGAGATAAATCAGAAGAGGTCCTGTGTTAGTTATCTATAGCTGTGTAACAAATTGCCCTGAAACCTAGCAGCTTAAAACAACATTTATTATCTCACACAGTCTCTGAGGGTCAGAAATCTGGGAGCAGCTTAGCTGGATGGCTCTGGCTCAGTGTCTCTCACCAGGTGGCAGTTCGGCTGTTAGCCAGAGCTGCAGTCATCTGAAGGCTCAAATGGGGCTGAAGGATCTACTTCCAAGTTCACACCATGTGGCATATCTAAAGGGTTGCTCACAACACGGCAACTGGCTTTCCCCAGAGCAAGTGATCCAAGAGAGAGAGACGACCACCTAATCACAGAAGTTACATGCCATCACTTCTGCTGCATCCTGTTGGTCACATTGACCATCCCTGGTACAATGTAGGAGTGAAGACCAGGAGAGGTAGAAATCAAGGGAGGCTGTCTTGGATGCTGTCTACCCCACGTCCACTGTCAAGGTAGAATTACTGGTTTACTTCTGCGGGGAAACTCGGGTATAGAAATTCCAGTGCATACACAAAGAAAAGTGGTTTAATAGGAACCTATACAAAAGGTAATAGGAGCAGGGCTGATTCCAGCCTGCTTCCAACTCTGCCCCAGATGTAGCACACCCCCAGGAGAACAGCCTCTCAAGCCCTGGCACTGATAGTCTATGGACCAGCCACTGCTCGGGCTGACTTGCCTTTCTACGAAGGCTAGTTGTTGGCCCATGCTCTGTAATATTCATTTATAGCTTTGCCCCAGGAATTTGTTAACTCTCCTGTCCTCTGTCATAATGTAATCCAAAGTGATCTGGACTGCACAGACATCCCATGGAATATCATTGAACCACTACATTGATGACATCATGCTAATTATACAGGACAAGCATGGAGCAATTATTATGCTGGACGCCTTGGTTAAACACATGTGTTCCAGGAGGTATGAAGATTCAGGGACTGACTACTTCATTGAAGTATTTAAGGACACAGAGGATCAAGGACATGCCAGAATATCCCCTCCAAAATAAAATACAGATGTTTTTCGTCTTGCATCCTTTCCACAAAGAAGGAAACACAGAGCCAGTTAGGCCTCTTTGGGTTCTGGTGACAACATTCTACAGCTAGGAAAATTCCTCTGGTCCATTTACCAGGTGACATAGAAAGCAATCAGTTTTGAGTGGGGCTAGATCAGGAAAGGGCAGTACAGCAACTCCAGGCCACGATGCAATCAGCCCTGCTGCTTGAGCCAGAGACTCAGACAGACCTTACGGTGTTGGAGGTTTCAGCAGTGGGCAAAGGTACAGCACGAAATTTTTGGCAAACTCTAGTGGGAGGATCATAACAGGCCCTAGGCATTCTGGAGCAAGGCCACGGCCATGCCATTTGCATCAGAGAAATATATACCCTTTGAGAAACAGCTCTTGGCATGTTACTGGGTCCTGGAACACTTGACCTTGGGACACTAAGTGACCATATATCCAGAATTGACCATTTTTGAGCTGGATTCTGTCAAATCCACTAAGTAATGAAGCTGGATGGGTCTAACAGTAATCAATTGCAAGATGGAAATGGTACATCCAGGATCAAGCCCAAGCAGGTTCAGAGAGCATGTATAGGTAAGAGAATCTCTTTGTTTTAGGAAATACACATTAAAGTAGTTAGGAGTAAAAAAGGGCATCATGTCTGCAACTTACTTGCAAATGGTTCAGAAAAAAAAGTATGAGTATATGAGTGTGTGTGTGTGTGTGTGTGTGAGTGTGTGTGTGTGTGTGTAGGTACACGGAGAGCAAAAGATAAAGCAAATGTGGTAAAATATAAACACTTGGGATTTATAGGTGAAGGGTACTCTTCTTGTAGCTTTTCTCTAAGTCTGAAGTTATGTCAAAACAAATCCAAAGTATGTAAAAGCGTGTATAATAAAAAGCTGTCACTATCCTGCTATCCTGTCCCTGTCTTGGAGCCAACAACTTTTCTTTCCCAGAGGCTATTGCTACATACATAAGCATGTATGTTTTTTCTTTCTCCTATTTTTACACAAATGATAGAATAATAACCACAGTTCTGCACATTGCTTTTTTCACTCATCAATGAATCTTAATATATGAGTACATATAGTGCTGTCTCATTCTTTTTTTAGTGGCTGCATAGTAATCCATTAAATGTATATCCGTACATTTATTTAACCAGTCTCTTTTAATTAGTTTGTTATTTCCAACAATGAAACAATAAGTTTCCTTAATCAGACACCATTTCAAATATCTGTGAGTATATCTTGAGTGATTTCTAAGAAATAGCTTTGCTAGTTTCAAAAGTTTGTGAATTTGCTTTTTTTTTTTTTTTTTTTTGCGGTACGCGGGCCTCTCACTGTTGTGGCCTCTCTCATTGTGGAGCACAGGCTCCGGACGCGCAGGCTCAGCGGCCATGGCTCATGGGCCCAGCCGCTCTGCGGCATGTGGGATCTTCCCGGACCGGGGCACGAACCCGTGTCCCCTGCATTAGCAGGCAGACTCTCAACCACTGCGCCACCAGGGAAGCCCATGAATTTGCAATTTTGATAACTATTACCAAAGTACTCTGCATAATGGTTGTACCAATTTTCACTCAATAATGATAACACTCTCATGTCCCTAATTACAGTGTTATTAAACGTTTGATATATGCTAATGTGACAGGTGAAATGTGGTATATCATTATAGTTTTATTTTTTATATTTTTTATAAATTTATTTATTTTATTTATTTATTTTTGGCTGCATTGGGTCTTCATTGCTGCGCGCGGGCTTTCTCTAGTTGCGGCAAGCGGGGGCTACTCTTCGTTGTGGTGCGCAGGCTTCTCATTGCGGTGGCTTCTCTTGTTGCGGAGCACGGGCTCTAGGCACGCGGGCTTCAGTAGTTGTGGCTCACGGGCTCTAGAGCGCAGGCTCAGTAGTTGTGGCACACAGGCTTAGTTGCTCCGCGGCATGTGGGATCTTCCCGGACCAGGGCTCGAACCCGTGTCCCCTGCATTGGCAGGCGGATTCTTAACCACTGCGCCACCAGGGAAGCCCTATAGTTTTAATTTGTATTTCTTTGATTTGTAATAAGGTCAAGTGCCTTTTACATTTATTTACATTTCCTATTCTGTGAACTCCTCATATTCTTTTTTTTTCTTTATACTTGTTAGTTTCCCCCTTAGCTTTATTGAGGTATAAGTGACAAACAAAATTGTATATATTTAACATGTACAATGTGATGAGTTGGTATATGTATACATTGTAAAATTATTACCACAGTCAGGTGATGAGAATACTTAAGATCTACTCTCTTAATAAATGTCAAATATACAATACCGTATCATAATTAGAGTCACCATGCTATACATTAGATTCCCCAGAAGTTATTCATCTTATAACTGAAAGTTTGTTCCCTTTGACCAGTATCTCCCCTTTTTCCCCCACCCCTCAGCTCCTGGTAACCACCATTTTACTCTCTGTTTCTATATGTTTGACTTTTTTTTTAAATTCCAAATATAAGTGAGATCATACAGTATTTATCTTTATCTGGCTCATTTCACTTAGCATAATGTCCTCCAGGTTCATCCACTTTGTTGCAAATGGCAGGATTTCTTTCTCATGGTTCATTCAGTCAACAGATACTTATGTTGTTACTATATCTTGGCTCCTGTGAATAATGCTGCAATAAAGGTGGTAATGCATATATCTCTTCAAGATACTGATTTTGTTTCCTTCAGATATATGTCCAGAAGTGGGATTGCTGAATCATATGGTAGTTCTATTTTTAATTTTCTGAGGACTCTGAATAATGATGTTTTCCATAATGACTGTCCAATTTACATTCCCACCAACAGTGTACAAGGGTTCCCTTTTCTCCACATCCTCACCAACACTTGTTATCTTTTGTCTTTTTGATAATAGCCATCTTAACAGGTGACATCTCATTGTGGTTTTGATTTGCATTTCCCTGATGACTAGTGGTGTTGAGCACCTTTTCATGTAGGTGTTAGTTGTTTGTATGTCTTCTTTGGGAAAATGTCTATTTGGGTCCTTTGCCCATTTTTAATTGGATTATTTGTTTTTTACTACTGAGTTGTACAAAGTCTCTCTACATTTTAGATATTAACCCCTTGTCAGACATATGGTTTGTAAATATTTTCTCCTATTCAGCAGATGCCCTTTTCATTTGTTGATTGTTTCCTTTGCTGATGAAACTTTTTAGCTCGATGTTGTCCCAACTTTATTTTTGCTTTTTTTGCCTTTGCTTTTGGTGTCATATCTAAAAAATAAAAAAACAATGTCAAGAAGCATTTTCCCTATGTTTTCTTCTAGTGGTGTAAGGCAGGGTCCAGTTTCATTCTTTCATATGAGGATGTCCAGTTTTCCCAACAGTACTTATTGAAGGGACTATTTTTTCCCCATTGGGTGCACTTGGCACCCTTGTCAAAGCTTACTTGATCATATATGCGTGGGTTTACTTCTGGGCTCTCTATTCTGTTCCCTTGGTCTCTTCATATTCTTTGAAGCTTTTCTCTTGCATTATAGATCTTTTTTCTTATTGATTTGTAGGAGTTGTTTATATACTAAGGAAAGTAGACCTTCATCTGTGATAAGAGTTATAAAATTATTCCTAGTTTACTTTTTTCTATATATATGTTTAGTTGTGCAGATTTTCAAAAAAAATTATGTAGTTGAATTTATCAATTCTTTTTCTGTTATAGTTTCTGAGTATTGTGTTACACTTAGAAAAACCTTTCCTTCTTTAAGATATCCTATGATATATTCTAGCACTCTTATGATTTTATCTTTTATATTTAATCTTTTATCCATTTGGAACTTACTTTGGTGTTAGGTATGAGGAGTGAGTAGGGATTCAACTTTCCCCCCCCCAGAGGGCTTGCCACTTGTCCCAATACCACTCTTGAATTATTGAGTCTTAAAATCTAGAATGAATGTTGAATTTTATCAAAGACCTATTAAGCATCTATGAACATGATACAATTTTTTCTCTTTTAAATTATTAATAAGATTAATTATATTAATATTGAATCTTCTTACATTTCTGTAATAAACCTTAATCATGGTGTATTACTCTTTCCATATGCTACCAGATACTTTAGTTGGTAATATACTTGAGATTTTCCCATTAATATTCATAAGTGAAGAAATTGGACTATAGTTTTGTGTGTGTGTGTGTGTGTGTGTGTGTGTGTGTGTGTGTGTGCTATCTTTGTTAGATTTTGGTACCAATGTTATCTCACCTCATAAGATTTTGGAGGACTTCCAATTTTTTCTGTGCTCTGGGTCAGAATTAATAGCATTGTGGTCAACTACTATTTACCATTTTGGTGGAGTTTCCTTGTGAAACAAGGTGAGTCACGTGTTTTGGGGATGGAGGTGAAGGTGAAAATGAAGGCAGTAGGAATGATAGGTCTTTGATAATATTCTCTTGTTCTTCTGTGGTAATGGTTTAATTAGATTTTCTATCTCAGGATCTATTTGGGTAAACTGTATTTTCTTATCTTGAACAGCATCCATTTCATCCAGGCTTTCAAAGTTTATTTGCTTAAAGTTGAGCAAGATAGTCTCTTACAAATTTATAATTTTTTCCTATACCTGCACCTTTTCCCCACTTACCTTTTTTTTTCTTTTTAATCATGGCAAGTGTGCATTTCTCCCCTTCTGATTAGATTAGTTACTATTTATTTATTTATTTATTTTCTGAACTTATTAGTGCTTCTATATTAGTTTTCTTAATTCATTTATTTCTTTTTAAAAAATCTTTACTACTTTATTATGCTTTATTTATGTATTTTTTTCTAACTCTTAAATTGGATGATTAATTTACGTTCACTATAATTTTCCTAAGCCCGGCTTTAGTTATATCAAATAAGCATCTATATGTAGTGTTTTCAGTACTTTTGTTTTCTAGATATTCCGCAGTTCGGTTTTGACTTCCTCTTTTCCTCAACAGTCCGTTAAAACACTTTTTAAAAAGCTCAGGGTGGTTTTAAATTTAATTTTAGTTATTCATTTTATTTTTTCCATTCTTGAGATCATTAGAGAATTTTATCTTGCTCTCCACTCCATTTGACTTTTTCCCCATGACTCTGCCTCGCCCACTTCCTTGCGGCTTTAATAATAATGGTCAGGAGCAGTGTTCCAGAACGAAGGAACGCTGAGGGCCAAGGGAAGAAACAGTGGTCCGAGGCCAAGGAAGGCTGAGGACAAAGCCGACCCCTCCTCCGGTTGGCGCAAGGGGCGGAGGGAGCGGGGACCGCACCCCCGCGGCACGCGGACCGACTGGCCAATCGCCGCCACCCAAGCCCTGCTCTGTTCTTTGATTGGTTTTGGTGGATACGCCCCCACCACCCTTCGCTTCACCTATTGCTTGGCTCTGACCTGGACGGTGGCCGGCGGAGGACAAGAGGCTCGCAGAGCGGAGGCAAGGTTTTGCAGTGAGTGGGACACAGCTGCTGTGTCTAAGCGTCGGAGAGTGACGGGGCTGCAGGGACATGGCGGCGGCCTCTGCGTTGTCGGTCCTGCTGGTGGCGGCGGAGAGGAACCGATGGCAGCGAGTCCCGAGTTTGCTGCTGCCGCCGAGGTAACGGCGGGTGGAGGGGCGGTGGATCAGTGTCGGGGCTGGGGGTGAATGGACTCGTGCGGCATGTGAGAGGCGCGGAGGGACCGAGGGTAGAGAGGGAGGAGGGGAGGACGGAAGAAAAACTCCAGCCCAGTCCGGGGGAGGTTCTGCTTTCAGTCTCGGCATCGGGAGGGAGACACGCTTTCTTCTCCCTTCCACACATCCAGCCTTCAGCATTCTGCCCATTTTTGTGGAGTGGGGGAGTGGTGGAGCGGAGCCTGCCGTCTCCATGCGCCCCTCGCCATAGGGGCAAGAACAACGCTGTACAGCTCCTAACCATTAACACTGTGTTTTCACTGCATTCCCTCTTTGGGGAGCGTTGTTATGATCCTGCTTCTGGTGAAGTCCGAAGGGGTCAAAGACTTGCCTTAGTTTACACTAGTGTTAAGGAATGGCGCCAGGATGCCAAAGACTCTTGGAGTTCTTTCCCTTTGCTGAAATGAATCAAGTTAACAAAAGCAAATTTGTCTCCGGCGAGCTGAGAGGTTTTGTCAGCAGCTTTGTACACACATTTGAACAAAGCTATCAGATGACTCACTCTAACTAACCTGACTCCAGATCAGTTTCTGATTTTAAGTTTCGGAGACAATTACTGGCAGTGAAGACACTCTGAGGTTTCCAGGTAGCAAGCTTCTTTAGCTTCCTTTGCCTTCTCTTCCCTCCTCCTCCATCATTCTGGAAACACAGTATAGCTTAGTGCTGAAGGGCACAGACTCTGCACTCAGAAGGCAGGGGTCTCAGCTTTGCTACTCTGGGTGTGTGAGTAACCTTGAGAAAGTTACTTATTATCCTCAGTGCTTCAATTTCTTTACCTAGGAGGAGGTGATGATACTATCCCTAGAAGAGATAATACTAGTGCCTTAGACTGTGCGAATTAAATGAATTAATATTAATGTAAAGAGGCTTAAACAGAATCTGATGCATATGAATCAATCCATAGATGTAGCCTTTGCAGACTTCATGATTTGTCTTAAGTTTTTTTTATTGCTTTTATTGTCCAAAAGTTACTGTATGGATGTAGATTTTCAGTTACTTAATTGTAGGACTAGCCCCAGAGCAAAATATGATAGTTGATGAAAGCAATGTTAGTGCTCTTCTTTTTCTCCTGATTTTTCTTTTCTTAGGTTTCCAGGGCTCTTCAGGATATTACACAGACCCATTTTCTCTCACTTCCCTCTCCCTCTCAAATCTTAGCTATTATTTATAGAACCATTCTCAAGTGGTTGTCACCCTGGAAAATGTTAGAGTAGTTAATGGCATGTAGAATTAAAATCTTATCAGTATATAGGGTGTTTACATGTTTTTTTATGTCATGATTTTGTAGTAACTCAGGAAAGAAATCTAGTCTAGTGGTGGAATTTTAAAAACGAGGAGAAACTGGTATAGAAATTCTTGAATCAGGATGGAATAATCGCATGGAAGCAACTTCTTAATGTTTTTTAAGCCATTTTAAATTGTAGTGTAGATAATGGTGAAAAATGGAATAGACCAATCAGAACATTGCTGGAATAGAAGATTATAGTTAAGTGGTGTGTGTGTGGGAGGTGGTTGTCTCTTGGTTTTCACTGGAAAATGGCAGAAGAAAACTTTAGTTCAGCCGTGTCCTTAAAACTGAATCAGAGTCTTAAGCTGGATTTACCAAGAAGCAGTCATTTTATAGACACATTGCCCAGGACAGGCCTTGAATCTTATTGGTAAGCGTATCTGAAGATTGTGATGGGAAGATGCTGTGATTCTCCATCTCCCCATTGAAGATCAAGAAAGCGAGTTCAGTTGATTGGAAAGATGTGGGAAAGCAGTGGCCTCCTGAGAAAACCATCTTGTGGAACTCAAGTACCAAAGCTGTGGGTCTTCCCAGGACATTTTATTTAATAAAATGGAATAGAACAGGAACTATCGAAACATAGGGGAAATTCTCTTTCATAAAACTTCTGTGTGTGTACTGGCTTGTGAAGTCAAACATAGTTTTTACTTTGGGTTCTGGTGAAAAAAGTTTGAAAACAAGCTGAACTAGATGATCTTGAAGTACCTTGGCTTTCTAATTGTTTCTGACTCTGTGGTCATTTGCCAGCCTCAGGAATGAGCCGGTTAGGTGATCTGGTCAAGGACACTTAGTACCAGGGAGAACAGCCAGAACTGTAACTTTTGATTTCTAGATTCGTTTTCTTCCCACAAAGTAAATCTTATTGAATCACTCTGTAGGCTTAAGGTTTAAATGTAACTAAAGTCATATCTAGATTTGGTTGCAAGTTTTTAAAAATTGAGATTCTTTTGAGAGAACAATGACATATCCTGTTTAATTATAATTCCATTTGGATTCATTTTATAGGGGATGGACTTGGAAGCAAAGAGCCATGAGGTATGCAACTACCACAGGTACTGATACCCTCTTCTATTTGGCCTTGTTTCAGGTTATGAAGTAAGAAAGGGAAATGCTTAATTATTTAATGTGTGCATAATAGAATTAGTTTTTATATACTTTTGAAGTTTTGGATTTTCATGATTACTTTCTTAGTATTGAGTCAATGGTTTTCACCTCTTATGTTAAATCTCTCTTGCTTTTGAGTCTAAAATATATAGGTAAATAGTTAAGGACATTTTATGTTTATGTTGTTATTTATTTGACCCTCTTTAGTGTATTGAATTGAAAAAGCATACATATGATGGTCTAAATCAGTGCTTGAAAACAGTTCTTTCCAGTAGCAGGAATTTTTTTTGTTTGTTTCAAAAAAAGTGTTACGTGGAGTTCCCAACTGTAAACATTTAAAAGTGTAACTTCCGGTTGACTGAGTGTAGCCTCCTCCTCCAACATATACATGCATGCTTCACCCTAGCACCCCTGTGACAGCTTGGGCTCTATAGATCCCTGTTGAAAAACATAGTTTGTTGTTTGTTTGTTTTTTATAATGATGCTGAGCTTTTTTTCTTTTTTAAAAAAATATTTATTTTTTGGCCGTGTGGGGTCTTAGTTGCAGCACGCAGGATCCTTCATTGCGGCGCGTGGGCTCTTTTTTGTTGTGCACAGGCTCCTCTCTAGTTGTGTCGCGCGGGCTGCAGAGCACACAGGCTCAGCAGTTGTGGCGCGTGGGCTTAGTTGCCCCGTGACATGTGGGATCTTAGTTCCCCGACCAGGGATTGAACTGGCGTCCTCTGCATTGTAAGACCGATTCTTAACCACTGGACCCACAAAGGAAGTCCCAAAAAACGTACTTTGAAATTATATAAAACTTTATTTTTTGAGTAAAATAAATATTATAAACTGTCAAAAACATTTATTTCATGTCTGATGATGGAAGTGTATTTTATTTATTAATACAATAACATGTCATATGACACTGATGCCAGTGAACTGGTGCAGTATTCATTTATATTGCAAGAACCACACACCCCTGTGTACAGAGAGATAGAGGCAGTGGAACAGAGTGATGAAGAGCTCACATTCTGGAGTGAAGCTAACCGGGGTTCAAATCCTGGAACTACCATTTTTTTTAGCTCTATGATTTCAGGAAATCAGTATCTCTTTCAATCTTAATATCTTCATTTTTAAAATTAAGATAATAATAATAGCCTCTACTTCATAGGATGATTGTGAGGATTTAAGTCCAAGTTGAGTGTTTAGCAGAGGACCTGGGGCATAGAAAATAGGTATTAAAGTTTAGTTATTATTAACTGTGCTTTTTTTTTTTAGCTATTGTAATTTGATCTTTGACATAACAAAGCATCTTTTAATTTTATTTTAAATTGAAAAAGCTGAGTAAGAATTTATGTTAATAAGAGTATCTTGAATTTCATGACTTCTAAAGGCTTATTAACAGCTCTCCCTTATCTGATCACACTGGCATTGATTCTAATCGAGGTCAAAATGGAAAGGCAGCAGAAACTAACACACCACTGTAAAGCAATTATACTCCAGTAAAGATGTTAAAAAAAAAAACAGGGGTTTCCCTGGTGGCGCAGTGGTTGTGAGTCCGCCTGCCGATGCAGGGGACGCGGGTTCGTGCCCCGGTCCGGGAAGATCCCACATGCCACGGAGCCTGCGCGTCCGGAGCCTGTGCTCTGCAACGGCAGAGGCCACAACAGTGAGAGGCCCGCGTACCAAAAAAAAACCCACAATGAGGGGGTACTTCCCTGGTGGTCCAGTGGTTAAGACTCCACACTCCCAATGCAGGGGGCCTGGGTTCGATCCCTGGTCCGGGAGCTAGATCCTGCATGCATGCCACAGCTAAGAGTGCACATGCTGCACCTAAAGATCTCGCACATCGCAACAAAGGATCCCTCATGCCACAACGAAAATCCTGAGTCCCGCAGCTAAACCTGGTGCAGCCAAAACAAACAAACAACAACAAAAAAAGGAAAGGCAAAGAAGATAACTTGGTTTACCCAGAGAGACAATCTGCAATAAAGACAATAGAGACATTATAAGTTAAAGTGACCCTATCTCTGCAAAGGTCTAACTTTACCCTACACAAGTAGCAACATCTACAAATATTGGACATTGAAAAGAAATGCACTGATATTAGCTAAAATGGTTATTTGAGGCTTTGTTATGCTGATTTTACCAAAACAAATGTTTATAACCTAGTTAATATCATCATAGAATATTTACATTTGGCCCTTTAGTATCCATAGGTCCCACATCTGCAGGTTCAAGGAGCCAAGGATCAAAAATATTTGAAAATTCCAGGAAGTTTCCAAAGCAAATCTTGAATTTGCTGTGCACTGGCAACTATTTATATAGCATTTACATTGTACTTAAAACTATTTATGTAGCTTTTTTATTTTTTTATTTTTGGCTGCGTTGGGTCTTCATTGCTGTGCGCGGGCTTTCTCCAGTTGCAGCGAGCAGGGGCTACTCTTCCTTGCGGTGCACGGGCTTCTCATTGCAGTGGCTTCTCTTTGTTGCGGAGCATGGGCTCTAGGCATACAGGCTTCAGTAGTTGTGGCACATAGGCTGAGTAGTTGTGGCTTGCGAGCTCTAGAGCACAGGCTCAGTAGTTGCGGTGCATGGACTTAGTTGCTCTGCGGCATGTGGGATCTTCCCGGACCAGGGCTCGAACCCATGTCCCCTGCATTGGCAGGGAGATTCTTAAGCACTGTGCCATCAGGGAAGTCCCTGTAGCATTTATATTATATTAGGTATTATAAGTAATCTAGAGATGATTTGAAGTAAACTGGAGGGTGTGGGTAGGTTATATGCAAATACTACACCATTTTATATAGTATTAGTATTTATGCATCTGCGGGTTTTGGTGTCTGCAGGGTTCCTGGAACCAGTCCCCCATGGATACTGAGGGACAACTATATTTTGCATTCTCATTCCTTAATTCCCCAGTAACATTTGTGTATGGTTTTCATGGTATTTTAAACAGGACGAAACATTACCAAGGTCCTCATTGCAAACAGAGGAGAAATTGCCTGCAGGGTGATACGAACAGCCAAAAAAATGGGTGTACAGTCTGTGGCTGTTTATAGTGAGGCCGACAGGAATTCCATGCATGTTGACATGGTACGTTGTTAAAAACTGGAAGTCAAATTTTGTAAGTGACCGTATTTGTTTACTGTGTCAGTATTTTACTTCTTTGTTGACAGTTTATATTTGCTAGTATTAACAGTGTCTAAGTAGGTAAGTTCAAACTGCTCACTAAAAATTTATCTTGGGAACCTTTTCCAAACGTAACACCAGTGGAACTACACTGTGTGCCTAGTGGTGTAGTTGACTTCTAGGCAAGGTCCTGTCTCATCAAGGATTGGTTAAAATGGTTCAGAGAATGTGGCTGACCCATAGATCATACTGCCAGTGGCGCACATCCAGATCCCTGATGTACCAGGAGAAGGATCGAGGTCAGTCTTAGCAACTGCCAGTTACTGGCCAAGGGATCTTAGACAAGTCATTTAATGTTTCTGAGCCTTGACTTAACTGTAAAATTATGACCAGCTTCACCTGGGCTTTCCACACTGCCACTTTCCCCTTGAATTCTGTGCAGGGACTATCTCCAACCAGTTTTGCTCTATTCCCACCTCTGACTCTCCCTCTACCACCTACTCTCAGCAGATGATCTTGAGTCACAGAGGACGTAGAATTGAGCTTCCTGCCGCAGAATCTGCTCGCTGCATCTGCATCTGTCCTCTTCCCATCCAAGGCTAGTTTTCTTCCTGTGCTGTGGAGTCCTTCTCCTCTCCCCTGTTAAGAATCTTCCATTTTCTTCTTTTCTCACTGTATACTGTCACTCTAGATCATATCATCAAGTCCTGTGGCTTTGCTAAAAACTTCCAAATGTCTATTTCTAGCCCAGACTTTCTTTTGAACATGATACATGTCTATCCAGCCTCCCACTCAACACCTCCACCTGGATGGGCACCAAATCAATATGTCTGAAATTAAACTCATCACCTTTCATCTGTACTGAGCATGCTTTTCTTGCAGACTTCCCTAACCCAGTAGGTGGCAACACCATCGCTCATAAAAATAATAATGCCAGAGATCTGGGAGTGTTTGAATATCTCCCATCTTCCTCCCCTCTCTACATCCTTCCCCCTTCCCCACCTAGACAATCTCCAATTGCTGTTAATTCTGCTTCTCAAACATTTCTTTCCACTTCTTTCTGCCCTCTACCACCTACACCTTAAGTCAAAGCCGCTATCATCTTCGCCTGGTCAAATGCTGTAGCCTTGTATGTGGTCTCCCTACTTTACCCTTGACCCCCTCCCACAATATTTTCTACACTTCAGCCAGACTAATAGCTTAAAAATCAGATTTTTCATGTTACTCCTGTGCTTTAAATGCTTTAAACCTTTTAATCATCCTATAGATTATCAATAATTTAAAAGATGGATAGTATTCAGTGTTGGTTAATGTGGTTAGAAATTAGGTTATTGATGGAAATGTATATTAGTGACACCATTTCAAGGGATGATTAACCAGGGGCGATTAAAATGTCATATCTTTCACCCAGCCCTAGAAACACTCCTCTAGGTCTCTGTCCAGAGACATACTCACACATATGTGCACCTAGAGGCATGCACAAGATGCTGCCGGCATCCGTTTGCCATTACAGCTTAAATGTCCATTTAGAGGTACCTGATTAAATGAACTATAGTACCTTCATACTGTGGCACATTATGCAATTGTTATAAAAAAAATGAGGTAGACGTGTGTACTAGCAAGAAAAGAGCTCTCAAGACATACTGTTAGTGAAAAAAGCAATTGCAGAAGATGACTCTAGAGTTTGATCCTATTGGTGTAAAAACAAAAACTAAAACTGTTGTATGTTTATATAAATATATTCAAATAAATAGGAATGTGGATATGGAAAGGTATGTCCCAAATTGATCATAGAGGTTATATCTGGAAGGAGTTTAGAATGAGGGAGAGGGGCAATGCCAAAGGACTCCTTTGCTTCTGTATTACTGTTCACAGTCTTTAGAATGAGAATGGATTTGTATATTGTGGAATTAAAGTTTAAATTAAAAACACACACTTTAAAAAGTCTCATCATGTGTCCCCTTGGGAGACAGTCCAAAGCTTTAACCTCCCACAAGGCCCTCTAAGATCTGCATCCCCCTGTCTTCCAGTCACATGTCTGGTCCCTGACCCCTTATTCATTGCTCCAGCCACACAAGCCTCCTTCAGTCCCTCAAATGGGCCAGATTTCTTCCCACCCCAGGACCTTCGTATGTGTTGTTTTCTCTGCCGGTGAGGCTTGCCCCCATCTCCATTCCTGTTCCGAACTCCCCTCCTCCTGTTTGCCTGGCCAGGTCCCAGGTCAAGGAGCCCCTTGACCTTCCCTCCCAGCCTTTCCCTGACCAGACTAAACCTGATCCTCTTCCTCTTACCTGCATTGTGTCCTCTGTTTTTCCTTCTTGGCCTTTATCACAGCTGTCATTAAGTGTGTGAATGTATGTTTGATGTTTGTCTCTTCCTCTAGACAGAGACACTTGTCCTATTTACTGATGTATAGGCAGCTTCACCTCAAAGCATGGCACATAGTGGGTATTCAGTAAGTCTTTGAATGAATGAATGATATTGTGTATCTGGCCTTCTTCAAGGGGTGCTATGATTATATGAAAGTTTTAAGGGACAATATAAAAATAGTTCATAAATGTATAGAAGGGGTATTATCATACTCTAATAATTATATAAACTTAAGGAAACTTTGTAATTTTATTTCTTACTGTATACATCTTGTATATTTTGTCTCTGTTGTCAAATTGTACATTGTTGGCATTAACTACATTTAAGGTTACTATTGTTGCTAATAATAATACTGTGACTAATGCCTCTTGCCTTCTAACCCAAGGCACTTTAATTTTCACTCTGTGTGTTTTATACATAAAAGTTAAGTTTTGGTACCCTCCTCCTGTGAAAGATTCCAAACTGGCTTATTTTTATAACATAGACATGAGCTGCTGCTTCTGTTCCTCAATTCTTGCATTGTTCTTAGGAGCCAGCATTTTTATTTATAATAATAAGATGACCCAGCCGCAGTTCTGTATAGTGTACTAGTGTGTACCAGCTGTGTGGTCTTTTAAGCATGTAATTAATATTCCTTCAACAGGCAGATGAAGCACATGCCATCGGCCCCGCTCCCTCACAGCAGAGCTACCTTTCTATGGAGAAAATCATTCAAGTGGCCAAGATCTCCGCTGCACAGGTAAAAGAGTCATGAAGAAATTTGCATTGCAGGGACTTCCCTAGCGGTCCATTGGTTAGGATTCTGTGCTTCTAATGCAGGGGTCGCAGATTCCATCCCTGGTTGGGGAGCTAGGATCCCACGTGCCACGTGGTGTGGCCAAAAAAAAGAAGAAATTTGCATTGCAAAAGGAATAAGTTTTTTTGTTTGTTTTTTGTTTTTTGGGTTTTTTTGCGGTACACGGACCTCTCACTGTTGTGGCCCCTCCCGCCGCGGAGCACAGGCTCTGGACAGGCAGGCTCAGCGGCCATGGCTCACGAGCCCAGCCGCTCCGCGGCATGTGAGATCCTCCCGGACTGGGGCACGAACCCGCGTCCCCTGCATCGGCAGGTGGACTCTCAACCACTGCGCCACCAGGGAAGCCCCAAGGAATACGTTTTGTACAGGTTACACAAAATTGCTTATTATTTACAGAACTCGTTCTCTATGTTTAGCTGTTCCCAAAATTTTTACATTTGATTATGGGATTGTTATTGTAAAGTAGGCGTGTCGCTTCTCACTCCTCAGCCACTCTACCGTCTTACTGAGTCCTGTGCACTTTAGATCTTGGGGAAACAGGTGGAGGGAGGGTTTAATTACAAATTTAAATTAAGAGGGAATTCAGCTCTTCTACCTTCAAAGCCAGATCCTAGGAACATCGGATTCTTTGGGAGAAATAGACGGTGCTCTAAATTACAAGGAAAAATAGAATCAAGAAAGAAATCCTTTTCCCTCTTGACTTCCAGTCTCATTCTAAGGCCCTGCTCCCTGTTTTTCCAATATCCCAGACTCAAAAGTTTGCTGTTATTGTATCTGTCATCCTTCAAAATAAAATAGGAACCAACTTGTGTTGAATCTTTCCTTGAAATGTCTCCAGAAGTTGTTCTTTTTAATGACACAACCAGGCCTTATGATCTCTTATCTGGATTTCTGATTCTCAGCTGGTTTCCCTACTTCTAAATCCCTTGCCCATCCAATGAGTTGTGCTAGATAGATAACTGTTAGCAGTTGTTTTTACTGCAAGACAGATGTAAGACAGATGTTTCTTAAACCCTTGTTTCATTATTACCACCTGCTCTTTTTTTCCTCAATAACTTCACCCCTTTCTCATCCTATTCCCCAGTGAGTAAATCTTTTGTGGTTACAAGATAAAGTTCAAACTCTTCAGCCTAGCATTTAAGAGTTTCCAGTATTTCTCAAAACTTGTTTCTCCGGGCCTCCCTGGTGGCGCAGTGGTTAAGAGTCCGCCTGCCGATGCAGGGGATACGGGTTCATGCCCCGGTCTGGGAGGATCCCATATGCCGCGGAGCGGCTGGGCCCGTGAGCCATGGCCGCTGGGCCTGCGCATCCGGAGCCTGTGCTCCGCAACGGGAGAGGCCACAACAGTGAGAGGCCCGCATACCGCAAAAAGAAAAAAAAAAAAAAAAAAAAACTTGTTTCTCATCGCCACTTGTTCATTATGGTTGCAATGAACTTTTCTCTGTCTTTACACATCATGCTTATTTCTCTAGGCATCTGCTTATATTGTTCCGTGTGCCGGAAATGCTCTTTTCCTCCTTCTCAAATCATTCATGCATTTATTCACTCAGCAAACGTTACTTGGTCTCCTCCTTTGTGCCAGCTTTTAAGCATGTATGCAGGGACTTCCAGTGGTAAAGGATCCGCCTTCAAATGCAGGGGACACGGGTTCGATCCCTGGTTGGGGAACTAAGATACCACATGCTATGGGGCAACTAAGCCCATGCGCTCTAGAGCCCATGGGGCACAACTACTGAGTCCGCACACTCTGGAGCCTGCACACCACAACTAGAGAGAAGCCTGAGCACCGCAACGAAAGATCCCGCATGCCGTAACTAAGACCCGATGCAGCCAAATAAATAAATATTTTTTAAAAAAGCATGTATGCAGCAATGACTAACACGGTTTATACCCTCTGTCTGAAGCTACACTCTTATAGGTGAGGCAGAAAATAAATATTGGGTTGGCCCAAAAGTTTGTTCATAAGATGTTACAGAAAAACCTGAACGAACTTTTGGGCCAACCCAATATTTAAATGAGTAAAGAACAGATATAACTAGGAATGTTATAAGTGGTGAGAAGAAAGTAAACCTAGATAAGGGGGTAAAGACTGGTTAGGAAATGCTTTTAAATAGAGTGATCAGTGGAGGCCTCTTTGAAGAGATGACACTTGAACAGGGACCTGCCTGATGAGAAGGAGCCAGCCACATGAAGCACTTGACGAGAAAGGTTCAGTCACATGGGACTGCCAGGATGCTGAGATGAGTATAAGCTTGTGTTCAAGGGACAAAAATATTCAGTGTGGATGGAGTGAAGGCAATGAGGGGCTGTGTCATTCAGGATCCAGTTAGTAAAGCTGAAATTCCATTAGATATTTCAACAGAGGGAGATTAATTTAGGGATTAGTTCCACCAGTGTTAGAGGACTAGAAGAGAAAAAAGTATGTTGAAATTACCTAATGATAAAACTACAGATACTGATAACGACCCCTTGGGCTGGGGAAGAGGTTGGAGGAAGGACCTTCTGCAGCTCTTGCTCAGTTCTCTATGGAGGGGCCCTACCTGGCTGCAGGGAGCATAATGAGGCTGGTTCTGGAAGTTCCAAGAGAGACTAAACATGGGAACTGCTGCTGCCCAGGGTGGAAGAACAGGAAGCTTCCCTGGCTTCCAGTTTCCCTACAGTGACCCCTGCTGGTGGAACCTGATAGGAAACCAACTGGCAAGAACAGTAATTTGCAGGGCCCTGTCGCCAAACTCAGTATGGAAGGTTGGTTTTGGAGCTGGAAAACCAACTGACACAGGAGGAAAGTGGTAGATGAAGCTGAGAGTGGTAGAGGCAGCATCATTTAGAGCATTATAGGCCTTAGTAAGGAGTTTGCATTTCATTCTAAGTAGCTATTGGAGGATTTTAAGCAGGGGAGGGAGGTGATCTGATTTATATTTTAATAAGATCATGTGGCTGCCCGTGGGGAATAGGCTAGTGGGATGGGGCAAAGGTGGGGTGATAACAAACACAGCAGGCAGAATAATTAGGAGTCAATTGCAGTAGTCTTGCCCTTCACTGGCACTGGAATTCCTGCCTCTTACAATTACTTTCTTGACTCTAGTCACACTGATGTCTCCCTTTTCCTTTAGCATTTGCTTTCCTGTTCCAGTCATCTTTATACTTAATTAGCTATTTTCTTGTTTAGCAATTTTAATGCATATCATGACTCCTCAACTCAATTGTGCTCCGTTTAAGAGAAGAACCCACAACTGAGACTTATTTTCTGTACCTCCTAACATTCCCATGACCTGGCACAGAGGGTCATTAATTTGAATTAATGAATATATGTGGTTGTTTTGTATTTATGTGTTTCTGCATCTATGTTCTCTTCTTTAAAATCAGAGTTTCTAGACTGAACAATGTAGGCACTAATTTATACACACAGGTATTTAAAATATGCTTGTTTCTAAAGCTTTTTAGTTATCATTTGGAGTAAAAGGCCCTTAGGAATCCAGGGACTTTAACATAATTGTCACTTTGTACTTATTGCATGTTTGAGCTTACATTAGACAGTATTATTACCACCATTTTACAAATATAAAATGCACAGGATATGTGATACCCAAAATCATCTAGTCTCACTACTCAAAGTGTGGTCCATGGCATCATTTGGTAGAAACGCAGCTTTTTAGGCCACACTCCAAGCCCACTTTAATTTACATTTTTATGCATAATTTGCATTTTTTCAAGGTCCTCAGGTGCTTTGAAAGCAAAACTCGTCTCATCATTGAAAGAAAAAGAATTAAACAAAAGTATCCTGACTCTCAGCCCTATTACCTATTTCTTTAAGTAACGACTCTATAGCAAATTTATGATATGTTAATTCTGGAGAATTTCTGAACTCTATCTGGATTAGTATTATGTTAGATGTTATGTTAATAACACAAACAATGAGAAAAGAGTAAATAATTTTCACACATTTTGCCTGGATATTCAAGATTTGAGGTGACTTGCAACATTACGGATAGTGGTTAAGACTAAGATAAAAGCAAAAAATAAGTAATATGGGACTATTATTGGGGCATAGTGGTTGGAATTAAGTCAGAAAACTTAGGCCAAGGAAAGCTTCTTTAAGTTCTTCCTGGCAGCCCTGATGAAAAAAGAAATTTGGTGGGTTACAATTTACAGGGCTCTTTAATAAGAGGATGTTTACCAATTAAGGGAGCAAACCTTGCCCTCACTTTGACTTGGAAGAAGAATCATATTGATCCTTCTGATAAAGCAGCAGTCCCCAGCCTTTTTTGACACCAGGGACTGGTTTCGTGGAAGACAATTTTTCCACAGACTGGGTGCAGGGTAGGGGGATGGTTTGGGGATGATTGAAGCACATTACATTTATTGTGTACTTTATTTCTATTATTATTACATTGTAATATATAATAAAATAATTATACAACTCACCATAATGCAAAATCAGTGGGAGTCCTGAGCTTGTTTTCACTTGCCACTCACTAATAGGGGTTTTTCGGTTTTTTGGGGTTTTTAAATTTTTATTTATTTAGTTAGTTAGTTTTGGCTGTGTTGGGTCTTAGTTGCTGTGTGGGCTTTCTCTAGTTGCGGTGAACGGGGGCTACTCTTTCATTGCAGTGGCTTCTCTTGTTGCAGAGCACAAGCTCTAGGTGCAAGGGCTTCAGTAGTTGTGGCACACGGGCTCAGTAGTTGTGGCTCGTGGGCTCTAGAGCACAGGCTCAGTAGTTGTGGCGCATGGGCTTAGTTAATCCGCGCATGTGGGATCTTCCCGGACCAGGGCTCGAACCTGCGTCCCCTGAATTGGCAGGTGGATTCTTAACCACTGTGCCACAAGGGAAGCCCACTGATAGGGTTTTAATATGAGTCTGCAAGCAATTGATTTATTATGGTCTCTGTACAGTCAAACCTCTCTGCTGATGATAATCTGTATTTGCAGCCACTCCCCAGCTAGATCCCTCGCATGTGCAGTTCACAGTAGGGTTCGCACTCCCATGAGACTCTAATGCCAGCGCTGATCTGACAGGAGGTGGAGCTCAGGCAGTAGCACGAGCAATGGGGAGTGGCTGTAAATACAGATGAAGGTTTGCTCGCTGGCCCCCCACTCACCTCCTGCTGTGCAGCCTGGTTCCTAACAGGCCATGGACTGGTACCAGTCTGTGACCCAGGGGTTGGGGACCCCTGTAACAAAGGACATTGAATGACATGTGCATAGTGATTTTGAAAGAAGTTTGCCAAAAATGTAGAATTCTTTTTTTTATACAAATACAATTTTTAAAGGGTATGTTCCATTTACAGTTATTACAAAATATTGGCTATATTCTCCATGTTGTACAATATATTCTTGTAGCTTATTTTATACATAATAGTTTATACCTCTTAATCTCCTACCCCAATTTTGCCCCTTCTGTTTTCCCTCTCCCCACTGGTAACCACTGGTTTGTTATCTATATCTGTGAGTCTGCTTGTTTTTTGGGGGGGCTGCGCAGCACGGCTTATGGGATCTTAGTTGTCCAATCAGGGATCAAACCCAGGCTCCTGGCAGTGAGAGCACCAAGTCCTAACCACTGGACCACCAGGGAATTCCCTGCTTCTTTTTTGTTATATTTTCTAGTTTGTTGTATTTTTTAGATTTCCTCATATAAGTGATATCATAAAATATTTGTCTTTCTCTGTCTGACTTATTTCACTTAACATAACGCTCTCCAAGTCCATCCATGTTGCTGCAGATGGCAAAATTTCATTATTTTTTATGGCCGGGTAGTATTCCATTGTATACATATACCACATCTTCTGTATCCAGTCATCTATTGATGGGCACTTACGTTGCTTCCAGATCTTGGCAATTGTAAATAATGCTGCTATGAACATTGGGGTGCATGTATCTTTTCAAATTAGTGTCTTTATTTTTTTCAGATATATACCTGGGAGTGGAATTGCTGGGTCATATGGTAGTTCAATTTTTAGTTTTTTTGAGAAACCTCCATACTGTTTTCCACAGTGGCTGCACCAATTTACATTCCCACCAACAGTGTACAAGTGTTCCCTTTTCTCCATATCCTCGCCAACATTTGTTATTTCTGTTCTTTTTTTTTTTTTTTTTGCGGTACGTGGGCCTCTCACTGCTGTGGCCTCTCCCGTTGCGGAGCACAGGCTCTGGACGCACAGGAGCACAGGCTCCGGACGCTCAGGCTCAGTGGCCATGGCTCACAGACCCAGCCACTCCGCGGCATGTGGGATCTTCCCGGACCGGGGCACGAACCCATGTCCCCCGCATCGGCAGTCGGACTCTCAACCACTGCGCCACCACGGAAGTCCCTGTTCTTTTTGATGGTAGCCATTCTGACAGTTGTGAGGTGATATCTCATTGTGGTTTTGATTTGCATTTCCCTGATGATTAGTGATGTTGAGCATCTCTTCATGTGCCTGTTGGCCATCTGCATTTCCTCTTTGGAAAAATGTCTATTCAGTTCTTCTGCCCATTTTTTAATCGGGTTGTTTGTTTTTTTGATGTTGAGTTGTATGAGCTGTTTATATATGTTGGATATTAATTGCTTATCAGTCATATCATTTACAAACATTTTCTCCCATTCAGTAGGTTGTCTTTTAGTTTTGGCAATGGTTTCCTTTGCTGTGCAAGAGCTTTTAAGTTTAATTTGGTTCCATTTGTTTATTTTTGCTTTTATTTCCTTTACTTTAGGAAATGAATCAAAAAAAATATTGCTGCAATTTATGTCAAAGAGTGTTCTGCCTGTGTTTTCCTCTAGGAGTTTTATAGTATCCAGTCTTACATTTAGGTCTTTAATCCGTTTTGAGTTTATTTTTGTATATGGTGTTAGAGAATGTTCTAATTTTATTCTTTTACATGTAGGTGTCCAGTTTTCCTACCAATTATTGAAGAGGCTGTCTTTTCTCCATTGTATATTCTTGCCTTTTTGTCATAGATTGATTGACAAGTGTGTGGGGTTTTTTTCTGGGCTCTCTATCCTGTTCCATTGATCTTTGTGTCTCTTTTTCTGCCAGTACCATACTGCTTTGACTACTGTAGCTCTGTAGTATAGTCTGAAGTCAGGGAGCATGATTCCTCCAGCTCTGTTCTTTCTCAAGTTTGTTTTGGCTATTTGGGGTCTTTTGTGTTTCCATGTAGACTTCTAAATGTGACCATTTTAACATAGGCATTTTTATAGATGCTACAGTAAAATTTACACTTGAGCTAAATTTCTGGTGATTTGCCTGGTAACATGGCTGTATTGCAAGAATCTAAAAGATGTAATAGTAAGCACGCTCATTAGGCTAGTCCTCTTGACAGTCAGTTTTCTCAGGCCTTCTCTGGCTGGGAAAGAGGTAGTAGTAGTAAGTGCTGGCTGAAGATTAGAATCACTGAGGAGCCTTTTAAAGAGAATGTTGATACAGTACTGTGGGAGGGGCCTAAAGTCACCTGGAAGGGAGCTTTATGCTCTGGTGGAAAGCTAGTGATTATTTTTTGAGCTGAGTGTTGTCTACACAGGTGTATTCAGTTTATGAAAACTATGTTTATAAAAGCTGTATACTGGGCCTCCCTGGTGGCGCAAGTGGTTGAGAGTCCGCCTGCCGATGCAGGGGATACGGGTTCGTGCCCCGGTCTGGGAGGATCCCATATGCCGCGGAGCGGCTGGGCCCGTGAGCCATGGCCGCTGAGCCTGCGCGTCCGGAGCCTGCGCATCCGGAGCCTGTGCTCCGCAACGGGGGAGGCCACAACAGTGAGAGGCCCGCATACCGCAAAAAAAAAAAAAAAAAAAAAGCTGTATACTTATAATGTGAACTTTTTTGTAAGTATATTATTCTTTAGTGAAAAGCTTTTGCCAGACCTCACTTATTCCCTTAGTTATCTGGATTAGCTTCTGAACATGAATGTTTTGTAAAAGTGCTCCAGTTTCTTTTAATGTGCCACCAGGAATGAATAACTTTGTTCGAGATGTTTCAAAATCACTGACAAGTAACTTTAATGAATACAGCAAGTTATTTAACTAAATACTGGTCGTCTATGTGGTTGACCAAAAGGAAATCCAAATGTCCTAAGAATCACAGATTGGGGTAGGAAATTCTTGGTCATAAGAATTTGAAAAAAAAAAAAGAATTTTTGAGGGAGTTCCCTGGTGGTCCAGTGGTTAGGATTCCAGACTTAAACTGCCGGGGGCCCAGGTTTGATCCCTGGTCGGGGAACTAAGATCTTGCAAGCCACGCAATGCGGCCAAAAATAAAAAAATGTTAAAAAAAAAAAAAGAAAAGAATTTGAAGAGTATGGCTTGTCCCCTCCACCATGGAAAGGACACATCTCATTTTTGCTGAGGACAGAGCTAATAACAACAACAACAACTTTGTACCTGTGCATATGCTTGAACAAGCACAGAGCAGAATAGACACAAACTAAAAACATGGAAGAAATTATTTTGGCAGAGATTTAAGGGTAGGAGATAATGCCAGTTTTCTGTCTTTATTGTTAAAGGCATATTAGTCCTATGGGATGAACAATCTAAACAGGTTTACAATCCTGTGATCCACCAGGGTGAATTGGCAGCTAGATACATGCCTGATGGCTTGGAATTAGCCCGCTGGTTAATAGTAGTATTGTTAGATTTCCTTTTTTTTTTTTTTTTTTTTGCGGTACACAGGCCTCTCACTGTTGTGGCCTCTCCCGTTGTGGAGCACAGGCTCTGGACGCGCAAGCTCAGCGGCCATGGCTCATGGGCCTAGCCGCTCCATGGCGTGTGGGATCCTCCTGGACCGGGGCACAAACCTGTGTCCCCTGCATCGGCAGGCGGACTCTCAACCACTGCGCCACCAGGGAAACCCTAGATTTCCTTTTTAATCCTTTCAAATGCTCGAGGATACTATGGTTTGGATATATTAAAGTGTTCACCCTAAGAGAAATTAGTTAAACTTCTTGAGGCCATTCCCATAATGTGTTTGAATATTATTTTTTGCAAGGAGACAGCTGCTTTTCTTCTTAGTTATGAAGGGAGAGTATTTATCTAGTTAATCAGGGTTCTGTCAAATTAAGTATCTGTTCCAAAAGAAAGGAGGCTAGCAACCAACACTTTGAAAATGAAATTAAGGAAACAGTTACATTTGTAATAACATTAAAGAAAATCAAATACTTAGTAATAAAGTTAGCAAAAGCAGTTCAAGACCTATGTACTGAAAACTATAAAACATTGCTGAGAAAAATTAATGAAGACTTGTACATGCATGTTTATAACAGCATTACTCATAATAGCCAAAAACTGGGAAAAATCCAAATTAATAAAAAACAAAATATGATATATCCATACAATCTGTAAACAAATGTGCTATATTCATCCATGTTGTGGCATGCATCAGTATTTCATTTTTCATTTGTGGGTGAGCCACAGAATACTATGCTAAGTTTAAGAAGCCATACATATAAGGCTATGGACTATATGGTTCCATTGTGTGAGACTTCTAAAAGAGGCGAAATTATAGAGAGAAAAACCAGGTCAGTAGTTGCCTGGTTCTGTGAGCAAGGATTAATCATTATGCACATGGGTACATAGGAACTTCTGGTAGAAGTGTTCTAAAACCGGATTATATTTATAGTCCAGTTATAGCACAGTTGTATAAATTTGCTAAATTCATCAAACTGGAAATGATTGAATGTTATGCATTGTAAAGCATACCTTTTAAAAAGCTGTTAAAAAACCAGGGAAGACTGGGATGTAGACCTGTTTTACTTTGCCTAATATAAATAGTATTTGACATTTCATGAAAACTGACTAAAATTAAACTTCTGTTTAAAAGGAGCAAAACTCCAGGCTGACATCAAAATGTGATTGTTTAGCATTTTATTCACTATCTAGCATTTTGCTGTTTGCTGTCACTAAGCTGTGGGTTTTTCTATTCACATGATTTTCCCAGACATCTGAAGCTTACTGCTTTTATTTTTTTTATTTATTTGTTTGTTTGTTTATTTATTTTGTTTATTAATTTTTATTAATTTTTTTTTTTTTTTGCGATACACGGGCCTCTCACTGTTGTGGCCTCTCCCATTGCGGAGCACAGGCTCTGGATGCGCAGGCTCTGCGGCCATGGCTCACGGGCCCAGCCGCTCCGCGGCATGCGGGATCTTCCCGGACCAGGGCACGCACCCGTGTCCCCTGCATCGGCAGGCAGACTCTCAACCACTGTGCCACCAAGGAAGCCCCACTGCTTTTATTTTGAAATGTTCTTTGGACATAACTATTTTGAAATAGGGTTGGATAAGCTTTTCATTTTTACATTCTCTTGGTTATAATTAAACATACTTAATTATTATTTTAAAAGAACAAAACTTCCCTCAGAACTATTGAATTTGGAGAGTTGCTTTATTCCTCACTAAACCATTTAAGCCTTTTTGCTTTCCTCTGTTTCCTCCCTTTTCACTGTCAGCATGTTTCTTCTTAGCAGTCTTGCTGTCATTCAGTTACTGTTTTTCCTCTTCTGTGGCCTAGAAAGCCAAGTAAATAAATTTCTTAAAACTCTGAGTAAGTTGCAAGTGATTAGGTTAAAGTATGAGGGGGGTCCACTTTCACTGAAGTATATATAGACTTTAGTACTCTATGAACTTTTGTTTGCTTCTTAGCTTTTTTTCTGGAAAGGTAACATCGGCAGATAGTGACCTAAAGCTAAATGAGTTAATATTATGCTAGGGTGCTCTTTTTAGCTTTTGGATATGTGGTTTCAGTTGTAGGCCAGCTTTATATGGAGATACTGCAAACAACCGCCCACTCCCCTTACCACTCTGAAGCCCTTTACTCCTGCTCGCTGATATTACTTGACATTTCATGTATATTGGGCTGGCCAAAAGTTTCATTCAGTTTTTTCTGTAAGGTGGCTCTAGTAGCACTTAGTTGTCTTTAACTTCATTTGAAACAATTTTGTTAGATTGTATGTGACAGCTGTCATATCAGCGTGCATTTAAAAAAGACTTATCGAGCTTCCCTGGTAGCGCAGTGGTTGAGAGTCCGCTTGCCAATGCAGGGGACACGGGTTCGTGCCCCGGTCCAGGAAGATCCCATATTCTGCAGAGCGGCTGGGCCCGTGAGCCATGGCCGCTGGGCCTGCGCGTCCAGAGCCTGTGCTCTGCAACGGGAGAGGCCACAACAGTGAGAGGCCTGCATACCGCAAAATAAATAAATAAATAAATAATAAATTTAAAAGACATCAAAATTGGTGAATTTTTGTGTAGCCATTTTAATACTGAAGATGGAAGAAAAAAAGCAACATTTTCGGCATATTATGCTTTATTATTTCAAGAAAGGTAAAAACGCAACTGAAACGCAAAAAAAGATTTGTGCAGTGTATGGAGAAGGTGCTGTGACTGATCGAACATGTCAAAAGTGGTTTGCGAAACTTTGTGCTGGAGATTTCTCGCTGGATGATGCTCCACTATCGGGTAGACCAGTTGAAGTTGATAGCGATCAAATTGAGACATTAATTGAGAACAATCAACATTATACCACGCGGGAGATAGCCGACATACTCAAAATATCCTAATCAAGCGTTGAAAATCATTTGCACCAGCTTGCTTATGTTAATTGCTTTGATGTTTGGGTTCCACATAAGTGAAGCAAAAAAACCTTCCTGACCATATTTTCGCATGTGATTCTCTACCTAAATGTAACGAAAATGTTCAGTTTTTAAAACAAATTGTGATGGGTGATGAAAAGTGGATACTGTACAATAATGTGGAATGGAAGAGATCGTGGGGCAAGTGAAATGAACCACCACCAACCACGCCAAAGGCTGGTCTTCATCCAAAGAAGGTGATGTTATATTATATATATGGTGGGGTTGGAAGAGAGTCCTCTATTATGAGCTCCTTCTGGAAAACCAAACGAGTAATTCCAACAAGTACTGCTCCCAATTAGACCAACTAAAAGCAGCGCTCGATGAAAAGCGTCCAGAATTAGTCAACAGAAAATGCATAATCTTCCGTCAGAATAACGCAAGACCGCATGTTTCTTTGTTGACCAGGCAAGAACTGTTACAGCTTGGCTGGGAAGTTCTGATTTATCCACCATATTCACCAGACATTGCACCTTTGGATTTCCATTTATTTTAGTCTTTACAAAATTCTCTTAATGGAAAAAATTTCAATTCCCTGGAAGACTGTAAAAGGCACCTGGAACAGTTCTTTGCTCAAAAAGATAAAAAGTTTTGGGAAGATGGAATTATGAAGTTGTCTGAAAAATGGCAGAAGGTAGTGGAACAAAAGGGTGAATACGTTGTTCAATGAAGTTCATGGTGAAAATGAAAAATGTGTCTTTTATTTTTACTTAAAAACCAAAGGCACTTTTTGGCCAACCCAATACCTAAAAGAATTTAAAGCAGGAGCTCAAACAGGTATTTGAACACCAGTGTTCATAGTGGCATTATTCACAATAGCCAAAAGGTGGAAACAATCCACACGTCCATCAACAGATGAATGGATGAACAAAATGTGGAATATACGTGCAGTGGATCTTTATTCAGCCATAGAAAGGAATGAAATTCTGATACATGGATCAACCTTGAAAAACATCATACTAAATAAAATAAGCCAGAGACAAATGGACAAATATTGTATGATTCCACTTTTATCAGGTATGGAGAATAGGCAGATTCATAGAGATGGAAAGTAAAATAGAGGTTATCAGGGAATGGGGAATTACTATTTAATAGGTATAGAGTTTCTTTGGGGCATGATGGATGATGGTAATGGTTGCACAACATTGTGAACGTACTTAATGCCACTGAACTATACACTGAACAGTGGTTAAAATGGTAAATTTGATGTGTGTATTACCATAATGAAAAGAAATATAGATATTTCTGGTTTGGGTAAGGCTTTAGAACTTTAGTATTAAAGTTCTAAAGAAACCTCTCTTTAGAAACATATTCTGATGGAGACCATAGTGTACCTATCACCAGTATAGGGAGAGGCCTCCCCAGAGGAAGATTCCATCACCTGCATCAGAGTCTGCCAGTGGAGCACTAGAAGGTTTATCCTTTCATTTCTCCTTTCTAGGCTATCCATCCGGGATATGGTTTTCTCTCAGAAAACATGGAATTTGCCGAACTGTGTAAGCAAGAAGGAATTATTTTTATAGGTCCTCCTTCATCAGCAATTAGAGACATGGGTATAAAGAGGTATGAGTTTACATCTTTTAAATACAGGCATAGGAAGACTAATTGAAATGGTTTGTTTTAACTATAATAGACATGTTGATTATACCCTTTTGTCATCATAGGCAAAAGTTATTTATTTGCCACTACAGTGAGTTACAGAAAATATCCAACTAATTAGTGTTTCTAATCAATATGTTAATCAGTTTTGGGGGATTAAAAACAAGGTGGGATGAGCTACCACATGAAAACTGGATTGAGAAAACTAATAGATATTTTAACATTTGTATTAATATTTGTTGTCTCAGACTATAGTCCTTTTACCTATGGAATGTTTTATTTTTAAAGTTCCATTGTATTTTATAGACTAGGAAGTATTTGTGTTTCTCTTGTATGAAATAATTCATAGATTTAGGGCATCTTGGTTTTTTTATTCTAAAGCACAGCCAAATCCATCATGGCTGCTGCTGGAGTGCCTGTTGTGGAAGGTTATCACGGTGAGGACCAATCAGACCAATGCCTGAAAGAGCATGCTAGGAGAATCGGTTACCCCGTCATGATTAAAGCCATCCGTGGTGGAGGCGGAAAAGTAAGATTGTGCATGCTCGTGTTTTCCATTTTGGGCTAGTCTAATTTGTTTTACTTATGTTGTAGTCATAACTGTCTTTCCATTTTAGGGTATGAGGATCATTAGATCCGAAAAAGAATTTCAAGAGCAGTTAGAATCAGCGCGGAGAGAAGCTAAGAAGTCTTTCAATGATGATGCGATGCTGATTGAGAAGTTTGTGGACACACCAAGGTGGGTTCAGCTTTTTTTTCTGACTCAAAAATTTTTAAATTAATTAATTAATTAATTTTTGTCTACGTTGGGTCTTCGTTGCTGTGCGTGGGCTTTCTCTAGTTGCAGCGAGCGGGGGCTATTCTTCGTTGTGGTGCGCGGGCTTCTCGTTGCAGTGGCTTCTCTTGTTGCGGAGCACGGGCTCTAGGCGTCTGGGCTTCAGTAGTTGTGGCACATGGGCTCAGTAGTTGTGGCTTGCGGGCTCCAGAACTCAGGCTCAGTAGTTGTGGCGCATGGGCATAGTTGCTCTGTGGCATGTGAGATCTTCCCGGACCAGCGATCGAACCCGTGTCCCCTGCACCGGCAGGCAGATTCTTAACCGCTGTGCCACCAAGGAAGTCCTCAGTTCATTTCTTGTTGATGGAATTTAGAGTCTTTTCAAAATAAAAAAAAATTCTTGTAAGAAACTAGCTTTATCTTACAGATAAAGCATCATTTGAGATGCTCAGAAAATGGTAATAGTTAGCCAAATTGAATTGTAAGTGATATGTTAACAAATATACTAATAGCTCACCCTTATATTGCACTTAACCATGTTCCAGGTTCTAAGTATTTTACATATACTAAGTAATAATCTTGCTATCCTTCTATTTCTAGTCTAATTCCTGCAACAATCCCATTTGGTAGACCCTGTTCCCATTTTTCAGGTGAAAATACTGAGCAACAGAGTGGTCATCTGACTTGCCTGACGTCTCCCAGCTGGGAAGTGGTGAAGCTGGGATTTGAATCCAGGCAGTTTGACTCCAGAATTCACACTCTAAGTGACCACACCGAACTGCTTCTCTGGGTACCACTATAGCAGATACTATGTGGATTTCTAATTTATTTTATTATCAGGAATTTTATTTTCATGTGTATTGCTTAAAATAAGATATTGATTATAAAAGCTTCTTGCTTCATAGATTTTGTGTTAAATACAGACACACACACACACACACACACACACACACATACATATATATAAACCTGTAAGTCAAGTGACTTTATAGAGAAAAATTCATTTGGGGACCATGACCAGAGAGAGATTTACCTTGAAGGTAATGAACTAAAGCTTCAGGCCCTTCTCTTGCATGAACCTCTTTGAAGATCCTGTACCCAATTTTGTACTCACCTTAAACTGGGCTCCCAAATTGTTTTTGTTTCAAGCCCTACAAAACTTAGAACTGTCCCTGAGCATGACACAGTAATTAAATTCATTTAGAATGTGATAGTTAAAAAAAAACAAAAAAGTCAATCTCAAAATAGGCCAGTTGATTAGGAGAGCACAATGTATGCCACCTATTAGTGGGAAATAAGGCAAAAATGGAGGAAGTTCTAAGGTAAATTGAAGGTTCCTTTCCACAGTAGCTTTCAGAAAAGGATAGGCTAACTATCCACATTGGCGTACTCTTGAGTTAAAATTGTCGTGGAGACATCAGCTAGCTATTTCAGTGACTGTAACTCAATGCCTGCAACATTTTTGAAGATGTAGATTCTTTACTTGCGAAATGTTAGCTAAATATTACCTCACATTGTAATTTATACTCTCAATACCTGGGAAGCTTCTGGGAATCAAGGACCTGGTAGTTTCTTTCTTTTTATTTTCCCATATATATTACCTGGCATTATTTTCTTCATGATAGGCATCAGTAATATTTTTTTAAATATAGAAATAATATGAATACATTACAAACTTGGAAAACCAAGTCAGTCATAAGCTCATTCTCCTGATATAAGTATTAGCATTTCTACATATTTCTCTTCTGTGTTTTCTAGTAATAACATTTCAATATCATGATAATCACTATTTTATATTCTACTAAATAATTATCTGTTGAGTTAATGGAGTACCAGAAGATTGTCAAGGTGGTGCTGATAACTGAGAAAAGTAGAAATCAAGATGTATTATATAATAAATCTGATCAGAACTATTGAGCTTATCTGAAAGGTTGGGATAGATAACAGTCTTCAAAGTGTACGATTTTAGAGAATTTAAAAAAAATCAGATTCCTTCCTCACTTCATATTCAGTGCACATTCTAGAGGGATTAAAAATGTGGGAGGGTATCATGATCCCTGTTACAGATGGAGAAGCAGGGCCAGAAGGTGAAGTATCGACCAGTTCTCAGAATCACGTCTGCCTGCCGCTGCCTTTCTGGCTGCTCCAGGGCCTCCAGTAACTGACCTTGTATAGCACCTTCATCAGCAGAAGACTCAGATCCAGCTCCTGACCTAACACACACATGAATCATGAGACCAGGACCCATTTCCCAGGCATGTGACCTGGGCAGTTGCACAGGGCCCTGAGCGCAGAAGGGTCCATATTTGGTTTAATACCCCGTGGAGGCATCTTAAAATTCTTAATAACATTTTAAAAGGGGCCCTGCATTTTCACTTTGCAATGGATCCATAAATTATGTAATGGGTCCTGCATGTGACTTTGGACGAGAAAAGGAACAGATGAGATGAGGAAAGCTGGCTGGGGCAGCCACAGAGGAAGCAGAGGCCAGGGGTTGTGAGGGCCCTCTCTTCTCGGTTCTCAGCGGATCCCTCCATCCCCTGCTTTGAAAGGAAACAATGGCTCCTGCTTAAGAGGCTTCACCTCCCCAGCCTTTTGGGTCAAGCAGATTCTGCATATGAGTCATATCATATGATATTTGTCTTTCTCTGTCTGACTTCACTTAGTATGATGGTCCCTGGTTTCATCCATGTTGCTGCAGATGGCATTGTTTCGTTCTTTTTGGTGGCTGAGTGATATTCCATTGATACATGTACCGCATCTTCTTTGTCCATTCGTCTGTTGATGGACATTTGGGTTGCTTCCATGTCCTGGCTATTGTAAACAGCACTACAGTGAACACTGGGGTGCATGTATCCTTTTGAACCATGTTTTTCTCTGGATATATGCCCAAGAGTGGGATTGCTGGATTGTATGGTAGCTCCATTTTTAGCTTCTTGGGGAGCCTCCATGCTGTTCTCCATAGTGGTTGTGCCAGTTTACATTCCCACCAACAGTGCGGGAGGGCTCCCTTTCCTCCACACCTTCTCTAGCAGTTACTGTTTGTGGATTTTTTGGTGATGGCCGTTCTGACCGGGGTGAAGTGATGCCTCATTGTAGTTTTGATTTGCATTTCTCAATTGCACTGTTTTTATGTGAAAAACGAATGGGACTTTTTTTTTTTTTTTAACCTTTGGGTAGAACCTATAGGGAGGTCTATTTTAGTTAGAGCTTTGTAACACAGCAGGTGAGGGAAAGTTTTGTGAAGGTTTTTAAAGACAGTTGAGAGAGGGGGAGATGTTTCCAGAGGGTTATGGAGTCTCCTCTGGGCCAAACCCTGGCAGCCACGCAGGCCACTCCTGCTCTGTCCAGTGGAAGACTGGCTACTGCACGTCTCTTCATCTTACTCATAAAGCTTCTAGGAGGCAAATATTTGTCAAAGCCAATGCCATAGGGCTTCCCTGGTGGCACAGTGGTGAAGAATCCGCCTGCCAATGCACGGGACATGGGTTCAAGCCCTGGTCCGGGAAGATCCCACATGCCGCGGAGCAACTAAGCCCGTGTGCCACAACTACTGAGCCTGCACTCTAGAGCCCACGAGCCACAACTACTGAGCCCACGTGCCACAACTACTGAAGCCTGCACTCCTAGAGCCCGTGCTCCACAACAAGAGAAGCCACCACAATGAGAAACCCACGCACCTCAACGAAGGGTAGCCCCTGCTCGCCGCAACTAGAGAAAAGCCCATGCACAGCAACGAAGACCCAACGCAGCCAATAAATAAATAAATAAATAAATAAAATCTATTTAAAAAAACTGTGAATAGGAAAATAAAAACTTTAGAAGTCTTAGAAAATATCAAGGCATTCCTACTAGAAACCAGCTGCATCTGTCTATCTAGCCAGACCCCAGCAGTGGCTGAATTGGAGTGACTGGGATTTGATGTACTTCTTGGTTCTCAGACACTGTGCTCCAGAATCTCTAAGTTAGGTAAAGCAACACAGAAAAGGATCATCAGAAAAAGGAAAATAACAAGAGTGATTTGACAACCGCAGAAATCCTAACAGAGCACAGATCCTCGATGAGCTTCCCTTGTAAACAACCAAAGGAAAAGTGTTTCCAACTTCTGAGAAGTCAGAAAAGAGCTATGTTGTGCTCCTGGTGTGGCCCCCGTATGTTCACTTCAGAACCTAGAGTTCCTGCTCTAGTGCCTCCTTCCCTGGAGCAGCTAAAGGATAAGGGAGAGTCAGTGGACATGGTAAAGTTTTACAATTGGAATTTGAAAAACAAACAGCTCAGCTCCAACATGCAAAGAGCATAGAAGTTGTTACTCACACCCAAAAAGCAAGTAAAAAATCTGAACAAAATAAAAATCAATGAATTTTAGACCCATCAGAGAACTGAGGCCACAAGGCAAACCACCACCCTGAAATCTGGGCAAGCAAGTGAAGACAGCAAATCACAACCAAGATCAGCTAACCTGGAGCAGAAGCTGCGGGAGCCATAAACTGATAGGGACACTTATATGGGAATTTTGACAAATTACTAGAGGCTGCGTGTGGACTAGCTTGATGGTGAGGGCCCAGTTTTAGGGGGAACCCCAAATTTTCATAGGTTTTTCTTCCAAGGACACCACCAAGTTCTCAAAGTGAAAATCCAAGAAAAAATCCCTCACATTTTGGGGCAGGAGGAGGAAAAAAGAAACCATTCTGAAATAGGCCCAGAGCTGTCTGTTCTCCCTACCAAAGGCCAGCACTCTAAGGGAAACTTTGCCAGAGCCTTTTCTGTCCCGGGGGAAGGGCAGTTAGCCAACTCTAGTCTTCCTGTTTCACGTAAGGGAAGAAAAAAAAAAAAAGCTAAGAAACACTTCTGAGGCACACAGGGACACAGACCCACTGAAAGACCGAGATTTAATCCTAAGATTATAGAGTGCTTTCCCTCGCCCACACCCTACTGCCATGTCACCAGGGCCCCTGTATAATAACCAGATTGCAACCAAAAGAGCTGCAAGACACAGACTCTGATTAAGGAGTTCTTAGACAAAAGGACAAAAGGAGAAAAAACAAAACAAGGACACTAGAGGGAACTGAAGCCTCTGGCACCTGTAGCTACTGCAGACATTAAACACAGCCTGCCTCCTAGCCAGGCTAACATAAAATCTCACATGAAAGTTTTATTCACCTCAGTTCCTGTTCTGTGACATATTATGCCTGGCATTTAACCAAAAAAATATTACAGGGCGTGCTAAAAGACAAGAAAAGCATGGTCTGAAGAGAAAAAGCAAGCATCAGAACTGGACTGAAATATGACACAGATTTTGGAATTATCAGGTGTAGAATTTAAAGTAACTAATATGTTAAGGGCCCTAATGGAGCAGTAGGTGACATGCAAGAACATATGGGTAATGTAAGCAGAGAGATGGAAACTCTAAGAAAAAAAATCAAAAGAAAATGCCAGAAATCAAAAACATTGTAACAGAAAGGAGGAATGCATTTGATGGACTCAGCGTAGACTGGACACAGCTGAGAAAAGAAATAGCGACCTTGAACTTATGTCAGTGGAAATTTCCCAAATTGAAATGCAAAGAGAAATAATGAAAACAAACAGAACAGAATATCTGAGAATTGTGGGACAATTTTAAAAGGTGTAATATATGCATCATTTGAATACTACAAGGGGAAGAAAGAAAGAGGCGGGAGAAATATTTGAAGTAATAATGGCCAAGATATTTCCAAAATTAATGACATACACCAAATTATAGAACCAGGAAGTTCAGGGTATACCAAAAGCAGGATAAATGTCAAAAAATTTTTGAATCATATTAAAACTGCAGGAAACCAAAGACAAAAAAAGTCTTGAAAAAAGCTACAAAGGAAAAACACCTTATCTACAGAGGAGCAAGGATAAGAAGTACATCAGACATAGCTAGTAGGAAGCAGCCACATAGCACAGGGAGATCAGCTCAGTGCTTTGTGACCACCTAGAGGGGTGGGATAGGGAGCGTGGGACAGAGAAGCAAGAGGGAGGAGATATGGGGATATATGTATATGTATAGCTGATTCACTTTGTTATACAACAGAAACCTACACACCATTGTAAAGCAATTATACTCCAATAAAGAAGTTAAAAAAAAAAGAATAGTGGGTCGTGAACAAATTAAAAAAAAAATAACACATCAGACTTAAGAATAGAGTGGACTGTTAAAATAAACACTACATATTTTCAAGAAAAAAAAAGAATAGAGTGGAGTAAAATATTTATAAAGGGTTGAAAGAAAAAAAATCAACCTATAAATTCTGCATCCAGTGAAATTATCCTTCACACTTGAAGGAGAAATAAGGACTTCCTAAGACAAGCAAAAATTGAGGGAATTTGTCACTGGTAGACTTGTTTTACAAGAAGTGGTTAAGTTCTTCAGGGAGAAGGAAAATGATGCAAGTCAGAAACTTGGATCTCTTCAAAGAAAGGAAGAGCGATAGAGAAAGAATAAACAAAGGCAAAATAAAATCTCTTGGTTTTTTATTCTTAATTGATCTCACAGATAAGTTTATTCAAAATAATAATAGCAAGAATGTGTTTGGTGTTAGTAGCTTAAGGGTAAATAAAAATAGGAGGAAAGATCAAGGAAGCACATCCAAAAGGAAGAAATCAGCTCCTATTATTTTGTCAAGAGAATATGTTGGACAAGTTGGGAAATTTTTAAATGGAACATTCAGTAGAAATGATATATCAAGAAAAAAAATCTTCCAAGTGGTTTAATGAAGTGTTTCATGAGGTAAACAGAAAGGAAGAGAAATGAGCCACTGTGCTGAAATAGTACATTTATAAGACTTTCTGGGTTTTTAAAAAATTTCTTCTATGTTTGACAATTTTTATTTTAAACTCAACAGAAAAAAATGTTTGCTGGTCACTCATTTCTGTATTATGGTGGTGAATGTGTGAGGTGAAGTACAGTGTGAACATATCAAAATGAATCTCCTGAGAAGAATGCTTTCATGTTCACCAAATGGTCTGTGTTACCCTTATTTTCTTAAGTGTTACGTGCATTTACTCTTTTTCTCTCTTTTTTTAAAATAAAGTTATTTATTTATTTATTTAGGCTGTGTTGGGTCTTCGTTGCTGCACACGGGCTTTTCTCTAGTTGCAGTGAGCAGGCTTCTCATTGCGGTGGCTTCTCTTGTTGTGGAGCACGGGCTCTAGGCACGCAGGCTTCAGTAGTTGTGGCGTGAGGGCTCAGTAGTTGTGGCGCACGGGCTCTAGAGAGCAGGCTCAGTAGTTGTGGCACATGGGCTTAGTTGCTCCATGGTATGTGGCATCTTCCTGGACCAGGGCTCGAACCTATGTCCCCTGCATTGGCAGGCGGATTCTTAACCAGTGCGCCACCAGGGAAGTCCTGCATTTACTCTTAATATGATTTCTGATAATTTTACTATTTTATACTCAACATTAAAGTTCCTTATTTTGTTTTTTTTTTTTTTTTTTTTTTTTTCTTTTTGCGGTATGTGGGCCTCTCACTGTTGTGGCCTCTCCCGTTGCGGAGCACAGGCTCCGGACGCGCAGGCCCAGCGGCCACGGCTCACGGGCCCAGCCACTCCGCGGCATATGGGATCCTCCCAGACCGGGGCACGAACCCGTATCCCCTGCATCGGCAGGCGGACTCTTAACCACTTGCGCCACCAGGGAGGCCCCCTTATTTTGTTTTTTATGATTTAATGTTGGTATATTCTTTAAAAACGAATGATCCATATAAATTTATTTCTTAACCTTTCTATGGATGAGCCATTTTAATTTCCAGTCTGCCTTAGTTTATAAAATCTGACTGTAAGGGTTGCTTTTTTAAAATCCCCTGATCATAAAAATATGTTTTCATTGACTTTTTGAGGATACATGAATTGTGACTATAACTTATAATTCTGATGTATTCAAATTTGTCAGTCTTGGGCTTCCCTGGTGGCGCAGTGGTTGAGAGTCCGCCTGCCGATGCAGGGGACACGGGTTTGTGCCCCGATCCCGGAAGATCCCACATGCCGCGGAGCGGCTGGGCCCGCGAGCCATGGCCGCGGAGCCTGTGTGTCCGGAGCCTGTGCTCCGCAACGGGAGAGGCCACAGCAGTGAGAGGCCTGCGTACAGCAAAAAAAAAAAAAAAAAAAAATTTGTCAGTCTTTTCCTTGGCAGTTTGTACTTGTGACTTGCCCCTACTGTGAGGTCATAAATATGGTCTCCAGTGTTTTCTGTCTTTTCTTATCTCTCACTCATTTCATATATATAATTTTTTTTTCTTGAATGTTCAACCTACAAATGGAAACTTCTCATTGGGTTTTTAAATAGGCATGTGGAAGTCCAGGTGTTTGGTGACCACCATGGCAATGCTGTGTACTTGTTTGAAAGAGACTGTAGTGTACAGAGGAGACATCAGAAGATCATTGAGGAGGCCCCAGGGGTAAGGATCTTGTAAAGAAATTTGTCAACTTCTCTATATTGTAAATCTCAGTCACTGACTTTTGGGTCAGAAATCTGTGAAGCTAGTATTCCCCCAAAGTCCTGCTGAACAACCATTCCCCAGTAGTAATACAGCCTCACTGCAGTGTTGGGGATGAGGAAGGGTTGATATTCTGGGGCTACCATACTGAGGGCGCACTAAGACCATGATCCTTCTGGATGGTATCTGGGAAAATCTGCTCTGATCCAAGTAGTATCTGACTTACAGTGAACAGCTACCGTTTCCATGCAGATTTTAAATTGTAATTAACTAGCGTGTTTGAAGAATGGAATGGTCTTGTTAATTGAATGTATTTTTTTATGAAGAACATTCTTTTAACTGGTGTTTCAGATGTTCCTAAAATATATTAGTCATCTTCCCAACTTAAAGGTTATGTTGTATAGAGGAGAGATTTGGGTTTGCTCTTATTTGGCCACTTTTGCCCCCTTATAATTGTTGACATCTGAGTCTACCTCTTGATTGACTCAGGTTGTCACCCGGGTCAAGACCTACTCCTAGGATTACCTATTTTCAGATTTACATTTCTTTGGAATCTGCTACTGCCGTAGGCCTCTTGTCCAAAGTTATATGCATGTTTTTTTCAATATGTATTTCTAAAAGATCAGATATCTAAGGTTTCTGATTAATCAGTTAGTTATTCTCATACTGTATTCAAAATTCAATTTCTGTTGCAGAGTATATTATACCGTCTGAAGTAAATGTCAACAATAATTTCAATAAAGCCTTATTTTCAAGCAGTGATTGCTTAAATAAAAATCTGTAGAGCACCATTTAACAATGTTAAAAGGCTTTGCCTACTTATTGATATACATTTTATGAACTTTTTTTTTTTTTTTGGCCGTGCCATGCAAGGCACGCGGGATCTATTTCCCTGCACCCCCTGCAGTGGAAGTGTGAAATCTTAACCACTGGACCGCCAGGGAAGTCCCTGGACCTTTCTTATTAACTTGCAATCTCAACGTTTACCATTATTCCAAGATAATTATTGGGCATATGACCCAGATTGCTTTATCATCTTGAAACAAATAGAGATTATTCAAAGTTTTTGTATTAATATATATAATTTTAAGTGGGCATATGATCATGAAAGTTATTTTGGGGAATTCTGTGATGGTCCAGTGGTTAGGACTAAGTGCTTTCACTGTTGTGGGCCTGGGTTCCATCTCTGGTTGGGAATCTAAGATCCTGCAAGCTGCACAGTATGGCCAAAAAAAAAAACAAAAGAAAAGATAGCTATTTTGTAGGTACAAGGGACAGAGATATGTCATTATGCTAAGTAATATCTGCAATTCATAGAAATTACTAACAGAATCATTAAACTTTGGTATAGGGACAGTTGAACTGTGGTATAAGACAGTATTTCATGATGAAATGTATAACATTAGATATTTATCCTTATTATCTCTTTAATGCAATATTTGATACATAGAAATGTACTATTGAATCTTAATGGAAACTTCTAGTAGAACAAAGTACTAATGGAAATTTATTTCAAATATTTTTTCATAGCCTGGTATTAAACCTGAAGTAAGAAAAAAGCTTGGAGAAGCTGCAGTCAGAGCTGCTAAAGCTGTAAATTATGTTGGCGCAGGTATGTCAAGATTGGCTTCTAACAGAGAAAGAGGAAAGTTCATTTGTGTTTTGAAAGGCAGACGAAACATACAGCTTTGAAATCATTGGCTTTCAAACTTTTTTGACTATATCCACATTAAGAAGTACATTTTGGGCTTCCCTGGTGGCGCGGTGTTTGAGAGTCCGCCTGCTGATGCAGGGGACACGGGTTCGTGCCCCGGTCCGGGAAGATCCCACATGCCCTGGAACGGCTGGGCCCGTGAGCCATGGCCGCTGAGCCTGCACGTCCGGAGCCTGTGCTCCGCAATGGGAGAGGCCACAGCAGTGAGAGGCCCACGTACAGGTAAAAAAAAAAAAAAAGAAGTACATTTTACGTTGAGAACCAGTATGTAAACGTGTTTATGTTTATAAACATGTATATTGGGGGGAAAACGTCACTAAACAGTACTTAGCCTAATTCTGTATAATGCTATTTGATATTTTCTATCTTATTTTGAAATAAAATTGCTAAAATTATTTTTTTGCATTTTTCACAATTAGTAAACTTAAATGTTTTAGAGCAGTTTTAGGTTCACAGCACAACTGAGCAGCAAGTTCAAAGAGTTCTCACACCCCCTGTCCCCCCGCAACATAGCCTCCCCCACTGTCAACATCCTGCACCAGAGCAGTGCTTTTGTTACAACTGATGAACCTACATGGACACATCATTATCACCCAGAGTCCATAGTTTACATTAGGGTTCGCTCTTGATGTTGTACATTCTGTGAGTTTGGAGAAATATATAATGACACGTGTCCAACATGTGTCCACCATTGTAATATCTTACAGAATAGTCTCAGTGCCCTAAATATGCTCTTCATTCCTCCCTGCCTCTAACCCCTGACAACCACTGATCTTTTTATTGCTTCTATAGTTTTGTCTTTTCTAAAATGTTACATAGTTGGAATCATACAGTATGTAGCCTTTTCAGGATGGCTTCTTTCACTTAGTAATATGTATTTAAGTTTCCTCCATATCTTTTCATGGCTTGATAGTTCATTTCTGTTTAGTGTTGAATAATATTCCATTATCTGGATGTACCACAGTTTACTTATCTTCTGACCTACTGAAGGGCCTCCAAGTTTGGTAATTATAAATAAAGCTACTATAAACATCTGTGTCCAGGGTTTTGTGTAGACACAGCTTCAATTCATTTGGGTAAATACCAAGAAGTATGATTGCTGGATCACATGGTAAGAGTATGTTTAGTTTTATAAGAAACTGCCGAAGTGTTCCAAAGTGGCTGTACCATTTTGCATTTCCACCAGCAGAGTATGAGAGTTCCTGTTGCTCCACATCCTCACCAGCATTTGGTATTGTCAGTGTTCCAGATTATGGGTATTCTAATACGTGTGTAGTGGTATCTCAGGTATCTTCAGGTCTTTTGCCCATTTTTTTTAAATTTATTTATTTATTTTTGGCTGTGTTGGGTCTTTGTTTCTGTGCGAGGGCTTTCTCTAGTTGCGGCGAGCGGGGGCCACTCTTCATCACAGTGCACTGGCCTCTCACTGTCACGGCCTCTCTTGTTGTGGAGCACAGGCTCCAGATGTGCAGACTCAGTAGTTGTGGCTTACGGGCCTATTTGCTCTGCGGCATGTGGGATCTTCCCAGACCAGGGCTCAAACCCGTGTCCCCTGCATTGGCAGGCAGATTCTCAACCACTGTGCCACCAGGGAAGCCCTGTGCATTTTTTAATTGGGTTGTTTGCTTTCTTATTGTTGAGCTTTAAGGGTTCTTTATATATTAGATAACAGTCCTTCATCAGATGTACCTTTTGCAAATATTTTCTTTCAGTCTGTGGCTAGTTTTTGCATTCTGTTGACATTGTCTTTCGCCAAGCAGAAGTTTTTAATTTTAGTGAAGTCCAGTTTATCAGTTATTTTTTTCATGGATCATGCCTTTGCTGTTGTATCTAGAAGGACATCACCATGCTCAAGGTCAACTAGGTTTTTTCCTGTGTTGTCTTCTAGGAGTTTTATGGTTTTGTGTTTTACAATTAGGTCTTTGAACCATTTTGAGTTAATTTTTGTAAGGTCTGTGTTGAGATTCTTTTTTTTTTTTTTTTTTTTTGCATGTAGTTGCCCAGTTGTTCCAGCACCGTTTCTTGAAAAGACTGTTTTTTCTCCATTGTATTGCCTTTGCTCCTTTGTCAAAGCTCAGTTGTCTATATTTCTGTGGGTCTATTTCTGGACTCTCTATTCTTTTCCACTGATCTATTTGTTCTCTCACTGGTACTTCACTGTTTTGATTACTGTAGCTTTATAGTAAGTCTTGAATTCAGATAGTGTCAGTCTTCCCATTTTGTCATTTTGTCAGACTGAGTTGGTTATTCGGGTCTTTTGCATCTCCGTATAACCGTTAGAATCAATTTTTTGATATCCACAAAATAACTTGCTGGGATTTTGATTGGGGTTGCATTGACTCTACATAACAAGTTGGGAAGAACTGACGTCTTGACAATGTTGAGTCTTCCTACCCATTAGCATGGAATATTTCTCCATTTAGTTAATTCTTCTTTGACTTCTTTTACCAGAATTTTATAGTTTCCTCATATAGATCTTATACATATTCTGTTAGATTTATACCTATTTCATGGGGGAGGGTGCTAATGTAAATAGTATTGTGTTTTTAATTTCAAATTCAACTTGTTTGCTTGTATGTTGGAAAACAATTGACTTTTGTATATTAACCTTGTATCCTGCAACCATGATATGGTCACTTATTAGTTCCAGGAGGATTTTTTGTCAACTTTTTTGAATTTTTTATAAAGATGATCAAGTCATCTGTGAACAGTCAGTTTTATTTCTTCTTTCCCAATCCATATACCATTTATTTCCTTTTCTTGTCTTACTGTATTAGATAGGACTTCTGGTATGATGTTGAAAAGAAGTGGTGAGAGTGGACATCCTTGCCTTATTTCTGATCTTAGTAGGAAGGCTTCTAGTTTCTCACCATTAAGTATGATGGTAGCTATAGGGTCTTGTAAATCTTCTTTATCAAATTGAGGAAGTTCCCCTCTGTTCCTAGTTTGTTGAGCGATTTTATTATAATTGGGTACTAGATTTCATCAAATGCTTTTTCTGCATTTATTGATATGATCACATGGTTTTTCTTTAGCCTGTTGATGTGATAGATTGCATTAATTGATTTTCTAATGTTGAACCAGCCTTGCATACCTGGGATAAATCCTACCTGGTCATGGTGGGATTTTTATACATTGTTGGATTTGATTTGCTAATATTTTCTTGAGGATTACTTCATCAGTGTTCTTAAGAGATATTGGTCTGTAGTTTTCTTGTAACATCTTTGGTTTTGGTATTAAGGTAATGCTGGCTTCATAGAATGAGTTAGGAAAAATTCTGTCTTCTGAAAGAGATTGTAGAAAATTGGTATAAATTCTGCATTCAGTGTTTGGTAGAATTTACCAGTGAACCAATCTGGGCCTGCTGCTTTCTGTTTTGAAGGTTATTAATGATTGTTTCAGTTTCTTTAATAGATATAGGCCTATTTAAATTGTCTGTTTTTTGCTTGTGTGAGTTTTGGCAGATTGTGTCTTTCAAGGAATTGGCCCATTTCATCTAGGTTATTAAATTTGTGAGCATAATGTTGTTAACAATATTCTTTTATTATCCTTTTAATGTTCATAAGGTCTGTAGTGATGTTCCTTCCTTCATGTCTGATATGAGTAATCCCTGTCCTCTTTTTTCCTTAGATAGCCTGTCTAGAGGCTTATCACTTTTATTGATCTTTTCAAAGAACTAACTTTTGGTTTTGTTGATTTTTTTTCTATTTTCTGTCTTCAGTTTCATGAATTTCTACTCTATTATTTCTTTTCTTCTGTTTACCTTGGAATTAATTTGCTTTTCCTTTTTTAGTTTCCTAAAATAGAAGCTTAGATTAATTTTAGATCTTTCTTCTCTTCAAATATATGGATTCAGTGCTATAATTTGCCATCTAAGTACTGCTTTCTATGCATCTCACAAATTTTGAAAAGTTGTATCCTCATTTTCATCTAGTTTAAACAATTTTTAGATTTCTTCTGAGATTTCTTCTTTGACACATGTGTTATTTAGTAGTGTGTTGTTTAATCTGCAAGTATTTGGGGATTTTTTTCCAGCTATCTTTCTGTTATGATTTCTAGTTCAATTTATTGATTTTTAGTTTAATTGTGGTCTGAGAGCAGACATTATATGTTATCTATTCTTTTAAATTTGTTAAGGTCTTTTTTTATGACCCTGAATGTGGTCTGTCATGGTGATTGTTCCATGCAAGTATGACAATATGTAATCTGCTGTTGTTGTATGAATTAGTCTATAGGTGTCAACTATTCCATTTTATTGACTGTGCTATTGAGTTCATCTATGTCCTTACTAATACTCTGCCTGCTGAGTTTATCCATTTCTAATAGAAGGGTATTAAAGTCTCCAATTGATTAGTGGATTCATCTATTTATTCTTGCAGTTCTCAGTTTTTACCTGATGTATTTTGACACCCTGTTTTCAGATGCGTAAGCATTAAAGATTGTTACGTCTTGGATTATTGACCCTATTTCATTTCCTTCTCTATGAAGAACTTATTTTAACATTTCTTGCAGGGCAAGTCTACTACCAATAAATTCTCTCAATTTTTGTTAATCTAAGATATTCTTTATTTCTCCTTCACTTTGGAAGGATAACTTAACAAGGTACAGAATTCTAGGTTGATGGGGTTTTTTTTAATACTTGGCTGACTTTCTTTATAGATTTTTGAAATTTATTTATTTATTTATTTATTTTTGGCTGCGTTAGGTCTTCGTTGCTGCACATGGGCTTTCTCTAGTTGCAGTGAGCGGTGGCTACTCTTCGTTGCAATGCGCAGGCTTCTCACTGTGATGGCTTCTCATTGCAGAGCACGGGCTCTAAGCACGCAGGCTTCAGTAGTTGTGGCTTGCGGGCTCTAGAGTGCAGGCTCAGTAGTTGTGGTGCACGGACTTAGTTGCTCCACAGCATGTGGGATCTTCCCGGACCAGGGCTCGAACCTCTGTCCCCTGCATTGGCAGGTGGATTCTTAACCACTGCGCCACCAGGGAAGCCCTTGATGATTTTTTTAGACAACACTTTAAATAGTTCACTCTGCTGTTCTTGGTTGCATGGTTTCTGAGGAGAAGTCAGATGTAATTCTTATCTTTTCTCCTTTATAAGTAAGGTGTGTTTTTTTTCCTTGGGTTCTTTCAGGATTTTTGATTTTCTGTACTTTGAAAATGATACTGTAGGTATAGTTTGCCTAGGTGTAGTTTTTCTGGCATTTATCCTGCTTTGTGTTCTCTGACCTCCCTGGATCAGTGGTTCAGTGTCCAACATTAATTTTTAGTCATTATTGCTTCAGATGCTGCTTTTGTTCCTTTATTTATCTTATGGTATTCCCATTATGCATATGTTACACCTTTTCTAGTTCTCCACAGTTCTTGGATATTATGTTCTGTTTTTTTCAGTCTTTTTTCTCTTTGATTTTAATTTTGGAAGTTTCTGTTGTCATATCCTCAAGCTCAGAGATTCTTTCCTTGGCTGTGTGCAGTCTACTGATAAGTCCATCAAAGGCATTCTTCACTTCTCTTATGGTATGTTTGATCTTTAGAATTTTTTTTTCTTTCTTAAAATTTCCGTGTCTACTTATATTTAACTGTTCTTACATGTTGTGTACTTTTTCCATTAAAACCCTTAACATATTAATTAAAGGGTTTTTAAGTTCTTGTTCTGATAATTCTATCAGATAATTATGATAATTATAATTCTATCATATCTGAGTCTGGTTATGATGCTTTTTCAGTCTCTCTAAACTGTGTTTTTTGCCTCTTAGGATGCCATGTAATTTGTTCTTGATAGCCAGATGTTGATGTACCAGGTAAAAGGAACTGTGGTAAATAGGTCTTTAGTAGTGTAGTGGTTAGGTACAGGGGAGGTGAAATGTTCTATGAACCTATGATTCAGTCTAAGTCTTTTGGTGAGCTTGCACTCTGAACTGTGAACTTCATCAGTGTTTTTCAGTTGGTTTTTGTTTATTTGTTTTTTATTTATTCCCTTATGTGGGACAGAATGGCTGGAGTTGTGTATTTCTCTTCCCTCAATTACATAGTAGGCCCTGATAAAATCCCAATAGTTTAGGCTCTAATAAAATAGTTTCTCTTAAGGACAGATCTTGTTCAGAAGAACAGAACTCTGGCATACTTCATATGGTTCGTTTTCCCCTCCCACTGCTAGAAACTCAAGGGGTTTTTTTTCTCCAGTGTTCACTGTGAGGACCTGGTAGAGCTTCTGGAGGTAAAACTTGTAAAAGTGTTGGGAGCTCACTATAACTTGGTCCCCACTGGGGTTTTTAACTCTTGGAACTGTCCACACTGAGCCTCCAGCAATTTGTCAATTACAGTCCAGGTTTTCCTTCTCCAGTACTTGTTCCCACAGAGGTTTTTGCTCATGGGTTTCTGTTCCAATAAGTTGTGAATCTCTGTTTTCACCTTTCTGTCTCTCTAATTTGGGGAGCAGCGGTTTGCCTTGTAACCTCATGTCTGTGATGCATCTAAGAACACTTGTTGATTTTTCATCTTATTCAGCTTTTTCTTGTTGTCAGAATGGAATGGCAACTTCTAAGTTCCTTCCATGCTGGGCCAGAAACTGGAAGTCTTCACTAAATTTTTACAATCCACTAACAGGTTGTGATCCACAGTTTGAAAAGCAAGTTTTAAATTATATGGAATTAGCCTTAGGCTAAGTGAAAAAAATTCAAACACAAAATACTGTATACTATATTATTTCATTTATATGACATTCTAGAAAAAAACTGTGATAGAAAGCAGACCGGTGATTGCCTGGAGCTGGGGCCTGGGGAAGGGACTGACTGCAAAGGGAACAAGGGAATGTTTTGGATGATGGAAGTATGTTGTATTTTCATTGTGGTGGTGGTTATATGACTGTATTCAATTGCTGAAACTCAGCACACTATATTTAAAATAGATAAATTTTACTGTCTGAAATTATACCTTAATAAAGTTGGGGGAAGTGTAGTACTTAATAGAATGTCAGTAGATAAGACATTAACATAGTGTTTAGTTACTAAGTAATCTCCCAGTGGGTCACTAGCAAAAGGACTTTTAAAGACACTTGCAAAGCGCACAGTCAGGAGAAAAAAATGTTGTGTTTTCCTCCACAGAGTTAGAGTGAGATGGGATGTCACAGTGAGGTTTCCAGGGATCTTGGTACACAGAAACAGTAACACATGGTCCAACCATGTTCTAACTGCTACAACAGCTGAGACTGATTTATAACTTGGGCTTACCATTTGCTTGAAACCCCACATATACTTTTCTATTGTTAAATTTCATGTGGCTTCGTATTTTTGATTGAGAATCATTTGCTGCTGCAAAATATGAGATGTTTTCTTCATGAAATGCAAAATGTTTACCCTTGAATGAAGGCAGCTGTAAAATTTGATATGATCTATCAAGAAAGATTTTGATTCCTACTGATTATATACTGTTGAAGTGTGACCACTGTATTTTATATTTAGGAACCGTGGAGTTTATTATGGACTCAAAGCACAATTTCTACTTCATGGAGATGAATACAAGGCTGCAAGTGGAACATCCTGTTACTGAGATGATCACAGGAACTGACTTGGTGGAATGGCAGCTTAGGGTGGGAGTATTTTTTCTGTTAAAAATCAGTGTCGAGAATACATTCCCTTCTTAAAACCTCTTAAAAGGAGGCATCGCTTTGGACAAGGGTTCAATTCTTAGTGGTTGTCATGAGGATAGGAAAATGGGAGGTTAAAGGTGGCATTACATTTGATGCACTTTATGGATTCAGATCCCTAACCTGTCACTTACCATCTTTCCCCCTTAGACATGGGGCAGCCATCAGGCAAGCTGCTGTCACTGAGGCTTGCTTGAGACCACACTGTCTCAACACAAAGCCTTGTGCTCTGAGACCACATCACTCAGGTCCAGGCCATCATGAGATTTTAGAGGCAGGACAGATGCTAGCCAAGGTGAAATAAGCTAAGGAAAAGATGGGAATGAAGAGCCAAGGGAAGGGTCTAGATTAACAGGGGTCCACGTGCAAGTGCTGACAGACTGTTGATGGCCCATGAAGGGATAAATGTAGCCATTCAGAGTAAATGTTTAGGAAATTTTAAAGCACTTTAACATTTCTGTGACACACCTACTGAATTTTACTGAAGTCTTAAGTCTACAGCTGTTCTTCACTGGCCTGAATCTGAGTCCTACAAGCTTATTCCTTCAAATATTAATGATAATAACTTAGTCTGTTTTGTTCTCTTTATTGAAAACGGTAGATTTTTACAACCTGTTGTTTAATATAAAAAATGTTTTTAAGTAGTATGAATATTCTTGATCTCTGTAGGATTCTTGGTTCTTTATATATCCTGAAACGAAATTATTTTTTTCACGTTGTGATGCTAAAGTCTTGATTATTTTGATAATTTTGTCTTTGCAGAACTTCTGTGGACAATAATATAACATTCCTTTTGCTGGTTCCTTGGGGATGATTGGTGGTTTTAATTGAGCCATAAGATTCTTCTGGGCCTTCTGGGCATTGGGAGCTAATGAAAACCAGGCATATCAGGCTAGTAAGTGTTAGTAAGTGTCAGGAAAATTGTAGCGGGTTTAGAAACTTTTGGAAAGAGTGTTTATGTTTCCAGAATTCAAGGAAAAGAATATTTTTTTCTGAAGCGGTAACCACAAGAGTCCAGAATTTTGAAATCATGAAGGATAAAGGGTTTCCAAGGATTAAAGAGGAGAAAGCTTTTGGGCATTAGGGGGACCAGCAGACATTTATTTCTGCAAGTCAAGAAACTGTAAGAGCTTTAGAAAGAGAAATAGGCTTTTATCATCTGGGGAAGGTTTCTAGAACTTAGGGATGCCATTGGACCTTGTTTACAGTGTTCAAGGTACTTTGGAGTCTGGCTTCCAAACAGGGGTAAAACAAGGGGTCTCTCCATGTGGTGAGGCAAGAGTTCAAGCTCCAGGATCTGTCTCTGGAGTCACCAGCTTCCTAGAGCAAGGGTGCAATGATGTGAGCACCCAGGCTGCAGGTTCAGATGGTTAGTGGTTTCAGGAGAGGCTGGTGAAATATCCAAGGTCCAGGGCTTCCAAAGAGTCAATGTCTAAGCCCCAGAGAACTCAGATGGTACAAATTTCTAAGTACCCAGAGGCATGGTTGGGTCAGTCTCCTCTGGGCCCAGATAGAAGCCAACTTCCGAGGAAAACAGATAGGCAAAGATAGCCAGGTTGAAATTGCGCTATATAGTCAGCAATAAGATCACATCTTAGAATATGGACATATGGTCATTCTTTTCCTTTCTTATACTAAAACAAATAGAATTTTTTTTGGAAATAGAATTCTTTATTAGAACATTAAAGAGTGTTTTATTATAAAGGATAAGAATGAAATGATAATAGCTAACACTTACATAGTGCTTACTTTATGCCAGGCATTTTTCTCTGGAGCATTAAGAGGTTACAGAAACTTACCCAGAATATGAGTATGCCCAGAACAGAATAAGTATAGAGACAGAATTTGAACCCAGGCAATACGGCTACAGAGTCTTTGGTTCCAAACACCATGGCATAAAGCCATTCAATTTAGTCCATTTTCCTTTCATTTTCACTGTTGTGGTTCCTGATTTTTCTCATATACAGATTTAAAGAGATGAAACCTTTGCTTGTTTTACACTTACCTGTCTAGTTCAGTGTGCTGCTAAGTTAGAGTTTTTCCCTGTATCTTTTGCCATCTCAGTTTGTCATTTTCTCATCTTGGAGGAAAGCTTAAGGGGAGAGAGAAGAGAGTGACAGTGTGCCCTCCAATAGCCTTTTCCAAGTTATATTAGTTAAAGAGAGAGATTTGTTGTATTAGTATATAAGAGCCAAAATAATAGGGCTTCCCTGGTGGCGCAGTGGTTGAGAGTCCACCTGCCGATGCAGGGGACACGGGTTCGTGCCCCAGTCCGGGAAGATCCCACATGCCGCGGAGCGGCTGGGCCCGTGAGCCATGGCCGCTGGGCCTGCGCGTCTGGAGCCTGTGCTCCGCAACGGGAGAGGCTGCAGCAGTGAGAGGCCCGCGTACCGCAAAAAAAAAAAAAAAAAAAAAAAAAAAAAAATCAACAAAATAATAATAATTACAGTAGTGATAAACAGTGCTGATCATCCTGTTTATAACCTGGTGTCTTGCAATAAACATAACAAAATTTTAAAAACATTATGTTCCCCTGTTTGTTTTGCTTGATCACTTGGTGATGAAGATGACAAAGATGACTAATGCCACGCTTTAGGCATAGCTGTGAAAATAGTCCTAAACACCAACTAATAATTTACTATAAAAAAGCTTGATTTGGTAACTGAGTGCTAATGTTTTAAATGAAAACAGAATATCTTGCCAGTAAGAAATTTCAGTGTTCATTATATTGAAAAAGCACTGATATTTATATTTGTGATTTAGTCACTGGTTTGCCTGTTTTCTCTGTTTAAAAATTCTAGATACCCATTGTAATTAGTACAGTATTTTCAAGCTGCATCTGTTTTTTAATCTACTTTTGCTTTTGCCCAATACTCGAGTGGGTGGATAAAATAAGAGTCTTTATTTGGCTTCATTATAAAGTCCTGATGTACGTCTTACGTAGAAAAGGATAAGACCATCGACTAAGTCTCATAGCTGCTAGAAGGTGGATATTCATAAGAAGCACATACTCTTCTTTTACCAGATTGCAGCAGGAGAGAAGATTCCTTTGAGCCAGGAAGAGATAACTCTGCGGGGCCATGCCTTTGAAGCTAGAATATATGCAGAAGATCCTAACAATAACTTCATGCCAGGGGCTGGACCATTAGTGCATCTCTCCACCCCTCGAGCAGACCTTGCCACTAGGATTGAAACTGGAGTACGGCAAGGTAAAGTGAAATAAAGCAAAAAGTCTCAGTGTTTAAAAATTGTTAGTGCATTATTGGTTTTGTATGAGGTCTTTTCCCTATGTCTTGTGGATATATCTAGTGTGCTTTAAAATAAAGGATTTAATTGATTTCTCTGTAATCTTTACTTTTCCTTCTGGAATAGTCATTTTTAAAGAATAACTAGTATTTTCAAGCAGTACTACTCTCTTTTTTGAAATGCAGCAGCACTTGGTCAAGCCTAAGCAACAAATAGTTTGTGGGTACTGTTTTATATTTTTTACTTTGCCTAGTTCCAAATATAATTTGAGGTGACTGATAACTGCTATGTCCAAGGCACTCTGCCTTCGAGGTACTGAAAGTCAAGCTGAAAAATTAATAAATAAATTTAGTGCAAGCTAAACAGTAATAAATAAAAGAAAGAAAAGTTTAAAAAATGACAGTGCAAGAACTATCATGATTCACGTATGATTAATAACTATGGTCATGACAGTTATTTAGCACTTACTATGTACAGGCACTGTTCTAGGTGATTTTTCTACCTGGGCTCCTTTAACTATGAGAACTACCCTATGAATAGATGTTATTATCACTCCCATTTTCCAGATGAGGAAGCCAGGGCACAGAGAAGTGACTTGTCCAAGGTCACCCTTGGAGCCAAGATTCAGACCCAGGCATTCTGGCTCCAGGTTTTATGCTCTGAGCCACCACTGTCTACTGCCACCTTAACTTTAGTTGCCAGAGAAGTTATACAGATGGTGAGTGATAAAATACAGCAATTCTCAGGTATAACAGGTTATGTTAGGCTGGTATAATCAGGACACGTTTCTAAGAGGAAGTCTGGAGTGGATTTGAATAGGCAGATTTAACAGCATACAGAAAAGTAAAGAAAAGAGGATTTAACTAAAGATGTGTTTGAAGAACTGTGAGAAAATATGTGGCTGGAGAAAAGGGTTCAGGACAGTGAGTAGTTGGAGATATGGCTGGAGATACAGAATGAAAGCAAATTGTATAGGGTCTATAAAGCCAAAATGAATGAGGACTTCTTAATGATAAACTGGCAGCATTTTGAGAGTTCTGGCTAACCCACAGCAAGATTTGGTAGGCAGTAAATTTTTTCATATCAGCGGCACATCATAGAAGAGGGAACTTGCAATAGAAAAAAAAGGAATCTGTGAGGCAAGCAAAGCTTGCAATACACTTTAATAAAGGTGCTCAAAGGATAACAGAGATATAATTCTAAAACGGACTCCCAGATTCACATCCTGGCACTGAGGAGGATAATCTAGTCTAGGAAGCTTCCCCCAACCCTCCTCTTTTGTGTTCCCTGAGTCCCTTGTGTATTCCTTGGGCATTGCCCTTTTATATTATCTTATGATGATCTTTTACTCGTTGTCTAGCTTCTCCATTAGACTATAAGAGTCTTAAGAGAGGGACTATGTCTTCTATGTTATATTTGCAGGACTTTGCTCAAGCCTAGGCCTAGAAGGTGTTCAATATATGTTGGTAGGTGGGTGGGTGGATAGATGAGTGGATAAGGGAGTGTGATCTAACCCCTTGATTCTACAGATGAAGACTCTGGGGTTCAGAGGGGTCCAGTGGCCTGTCAAAATCACAGAACGGTCCTAGAACAGTATTCTATGTAATACACCACATCCTTTTGTCTTGAACCATTCTAACCAGTAAGATGTGCATGGTTCACATTCTTGTTCTCTCAGACTCTGGTCACAGTAATGACAGCTGCTATTTGTTTATCAGCTCTGCCAGGTATGGCATTTGGCACTTGATTGTCAATCCTCCCAAGAAGCATATAGGATAGAGGAATTATTGTCCTTTTTTTTCTGATGAGGAAACTGAGGGGGTGGAGGGAAGGGAATGTCAAGGACAGAAGTGATTGTGATATGAGAGGGTGGAGGGAGTTTGTACTGACTTCCTAAAATGAGAAGGGAAAAGAAGGTTCAGACGAAGATAAGATGAGGAAAACCAGCCTGTGTGTCATTGAATGACTATTTGGGGCGTGATGCTCTTGGATGGCCACACCCTCCTTAACAACTTCTGTTTTTAAACCCCCATGAGCCTCAGTTCCTAATGAATAAAATGGTGGTAAGGATATCTGTGGTGCAGGAGTTTGTGAGGATTCAGTGTGAAATGTACATAAAGCCCCAGGAGAATGTCTTACTTATCATATTTTCTCTCTTTAAGTTTTAACTTTGGTTACTGTGGTTTTTCAATTTCAGGAGATGAAGTTTCAGTGCATTATGACCCCATGATTGCAAAGCTGGTTGTGTGGGCTGCAGATCGCCAGGCAGCCTTGACGAAACTGAGGTACAGCCTTCGACAGTACAGTGTGAGTGACCTGGGGCTGTGTCAGTGGCCCTGTTGTTCTCTGCATCTCTACAGCCAAGTGTGACTGTCACGATTGGTCAACTTTGTCCTTGTCAACTTATTTCCCCCAATTACCCATATGTCAGGAACAGAATAATTTCACATGGGAGAATTTCCCATGGGTCAGAATAGAGTTTGAGGACTTCTTAATTTCAGCTAGAAAAGAAAGATTGCAAGACTAAAACTATTAGCATCAGTGTTAACCTCAGTATGAAATTTCTATTCATCCTGTAGATGAGGCCACGACATGCGTGTGGCCTATAGTCTGGTGTTATTTTCTGTGAAGGAAGATAATTATGTTCAGTCTTATCCATTTGAAAGAGTTTGTTGCTTTTCTGTAGCCATTCATTTCCTTGGTGCAGTAAGTCCCATACCACATTGATTTAGCTTCATGGAAGGACTTCTTATTAACCCGTGATATTCAAATTATTATATATCGTGAATTTGATCAAACCTCCTTTTTCTGTGGCTCCACCCACACTAGCCTCTTTGCTACTCCTTAGACACACCCAGCATGGAGCCATGTGTTCCAGTTCTCCCTTCCAGAATATTCTTCCCCCACATGACTCCCTCCTCACCATCCTGAGCCCTGCTCACTGTGACCCTCAGAGTCCTTCCAGGCCACCCCACAGAACCCTTTGCTGTTCTCTCTTCCTTTAGCCAGCCTTCTTTTTCTTCATATCACCTGACATTATATTAGATATTTGTTTATAGATATTGCTGTCATCTGTCCCTTGAATGTAAGCTCTGTGGAGGCAAGGACTGTGTTTTGTTCCTCACTGTGTCCACAGTATCCAGGTCAGGGCCTGGCACCTAAAAGGCACTTAGTAAATGGCTATAAAATAAATGAATGAATGGATGAATGAGTGAATGAATGAATGAACCCAAGGCTCAGATAGCAGTTTTGCCCGGGATCCCATTTATTGGGTGGATTTGGGTTAATTTTATACCTTTTTAAATTTTTATATCATTGTGTCAAAGTTGGATTTTAGTGTTGGAAGGAAGCTCTTTTCAGGTCGTATAATCCTACCCATCCCCAGTGCAGCAATCTTACTCTGTTTGCGGTTTTCCTATTTCGTGGGTGTGTTCTGAGCAGCAATCTTGCAAGTAAATCTCATTTAAGTTCCTTAACGTTTACTTGCTTTTCTAACCTGAGTCAATTAAACGTCTCCACACTACCTACCCAACACCATTTCCTACATTGTCTTTATCATAGTAAATTACATAGTGTTGTGTGCAGATGTATAGTGATGGTGACGTGGGTTTTTTCTTTTTTTTTTTTTTTTTCCTGAGGGTTATTCATAGTAGAAAATACTTAGTAGAAAGAGCAGATGCCATAGAAATGTTTTTCTGAATATGTTGTTTTCCCCACTCACTGGGGACATCGGCTTTTTTTTCCCCTAGATTGTTGGGCTGAACACCAACATTGACTTCCTCCTCAAACTGTCTGGCCACCCAGAGTTTGAAGCTGGGAACGTGCACACTGATTTCATCCCTCAGCACCGCAAAGAACTGTTTCCCCATCGGAAGCCCACAGCCAAAGAATTTTTATGCCAGGCAGCTCTGGGGCTCATCCTCAAGGAGAAAGCTATGACTGATGTTTTCAAAATCCAGACACAAGGTATGGAATGCTTTTCTCTTTCTTCTGCTTATCAAGAAGGTATGGAATGCTTTTCTCTTTCTTCTGCTTATGGGATCTCAGTTCCCAACCAGGGATTGAACCCAGGCCACAGCAGTGAACACTCAGAATCCTAACCACTAGGCCACCAGGGAACTCCCACCTTTCTTTCTTTATGCCACTCCTACCTCCCTTTTCTTCTGTCAGTGATTGACACCTTCCTCTGCTAAAGTGTTTTTTAGTGTGAAGTAGAGCTCCTCACATAACATGGATGCGTCCATCAACACCCTAAATATAACTTAACTCATCACCTAACAGCGTAATGTAAAGAAGGAATTATTTTCAAGCAAACACCAGTTCTCCCCGCATCCCATGCTGATATCCCTTCCAACCTATTTTTTTTTTTTCATTTCCTTCCTTCTTTTTTTTTTTTCCAACTTCTTTTATTCACCACTCCTTGTGGCCTACTTTGTTGTATCCTCCGTACCTGCAGTAACTTCCTTGGTCCTGGAGACTAAAGACAGAGCGCCAGAGATGCTCAGATTCCCTTGGGTTACCCATGATTTATTGTTGAGTTAGTTCCTCCTCTCTTTTTCTATTCTGTGATCAAATTTCTGACTAGCCAGACACCTAGGTACTTCATTGTATCATAGAATCTGGGCACGGGGGGGACTATGACCGATTCATCCTGGCTGCCACACGCGTGCATCCCTGCTTCAGCATCCCTGCTGAGTTGTTGCCCAGCCTCCTAACACGTCAGGAAGCTGGAAATTCATAATGAAAATTCATTAGTTAATTACAGTTTCAGTCAGTTCTCCGTTAAGAAGTTCTTCCCTCTAAATTGGCAAAATCTGAGCTCTCCCAAATTTGCTCCATAATGTTTCCTCAGGCTATCTCTGATCTTTGGAGCAAACAGAAAAAAAATTTGAATCCATTTATCCCTTCATTATTATTAGGATTATTATATTATCATAGGATCCTGTTATTGGGATCTTTAATTTCTAGATTCACTTAAGAAAGTTACACTGAAAGCTTATAATATATAATAACTATATTTGGAGATTTGTGCTCTGTCCTCATTTGGTCCTTTTACATTAAATAAATGCAGCTAACTATACCCCATCTGGTATTCCTAAGCCTGGACTTAGCATTTTTAGAATGGAGTGTCCTCTTACTCTCACTTTCCTTTTTAAAATTTATAACCAGCACAGTGAGGAGTTTCAGAATAAATTGCTTCAATTTAGCTACTCTGTAGCTCCTGGATATTGTCTAACAGAGGGTGAACACACAAATGTCTGGGGCGGACCAGTAACAGAGAAGAGTAAAAGAGGCCAGGTAAAAGAAAGATAGCGAGTGGTGAGGATTTGGGTGACCTGGAATGCATTTGTCCTTTCAGAAAGGTGACCACTGTGCAGTTTACATCACCAGAGAATGAGAGTTGAGGCTGCAAATATTCTGATTTTCAAGAGAAACTGGGATTTTTTTCATATAAAATTTCCTGAATCGTAAATGAAAGTAAATGAAAGTGTCTAACTTAAATTTAAAGCAATGAGGGGGCTTCCCTGGTGGTCCAGTGGTTAAGAATCTGCCTTCCAATTCGGGGACGTGGGTTCGATCCCTGGTCAGGGGACTAAGATCCCACATGCCACAGGGCAACTAAGCCCACGTGCTGCAACTACTGAGCCCACGTGCCACAACTAGAGAGCCCGCATACTGCAACTATAGAACCTAAGCACTCTGGAGCCCACGAGCCACAACTACTGAGCCCATGCGCTCTGGAGCCCACATGCCACAGATAGAGAAAAGCCCGCGTGCCACAACGAAGGATCCCACGTGCCACCACTAAGACCCAAGGCAGGCAAAAATAAATAAATAAATATTAAAAAAAGAAAAAAATAGCTTTAAAAAATTTTTTAAATAAATTTGAAGCAATGAATAGAACAAAGAAAACACATTTGAGCTGCCAATATAGGACCTCTTATGTTTTCTTTTGTTAGTAAGCTTGATGTTCATTAATTTGTTGTTGAATTTTAAATTTTTTCTAGATCAATACTCTCCTTTTGTATCCAGCAGTGGAAGAAGACTGAATATCTGTTATACCAGAAGCATGACTCTTAGGGATGGTAAAAACAGTAAGTAATGTTTTATTAAAAGAGGAATGTGCTTCATAGAAATATAGCATATTTACCTGAAAAAAAGGATTCAGTCTGGCCACTATCAATTACATTTTTTAAGATCCCTAGCCTAAACATTGGAAGGAAGCATGCTAAAATAATAGAATTGATTGGCTCTGGGTAGTAGAGTTAATGATTTTTTTTTTTACACTTTTTCTATATTTGGTAAATACTTTTAAAATATGTCATAAAACGTACATAGCAGAATGACAAATGAAATATGACAAAACATTAGTGAGATTACTGTTGGATGGTGGGATTTGAAGCAGTCTTTTTTCCGCCTCTTCTTTGTACTTTCTTTGCTTTGAAGTTTTTCTTCAGTGAGCATGTATGACTTTTAAAGAAGAAAAACAATAACCAAAGCTACTCCAGGGAAGAAGGATTGCCCAGTGCTCAGGCAGCATTAATGAAGGGGAGTCACTGTTTTACCCACCTATTGGTGGTGAAACTTAGGCGTGGGAGGTGCAGTAAAACTTACTCAAGGCTAGTAAGTGGCAGAGCCAAGATTGATACCCAGTCTTTCTGACCTTGGCCCCTATGCTATTTCCACCACTTTTCCAGTGGAAAATTGAGTTTTGATTGCAAACTAATTTGAATAGGCTCAGGAGGGGGCCTGATTTATGGTAACTTAAGTCAGGAAGGGCTGACACCTAAGCCAGAAGGTGATTTATAAACTTATGGCTGGAACAGTGTACCAGAGGAACCAGAATCCTGTGATAGCAGGTGGCTGTATCCCTCTTGCTGCAGGACAGTTTGCCTGGCAAGCCAGATGTGCAGAGTCAGGGCTGGGAGGACTGGATGACCTTAAATGTGAGGTGTCGATGAACTGTGATAACTCCATTATCAGAATGTGCCTACCAGGTAGAACAGAATGCTCCTGCCAGTTCATCAAAGCACCCTCTGCCCCAGACAGAGTGGGATTTTCTGTACCTCAACTCTGTGGAGATATCCAGTCACTTACTAAAAGATTCCTTGGCCACAGAAGTTGATTGGGTTATAGCTCTTTAGCTAGTTTTTCATTCTGAACCTAGATGGTCATTGCCCTAAGTGCCTTGAGTACATGGAAAGTTTGCAAACATCCCTTATAAAGTAGCATTCTGCAAATGGTTAACCTATCTATTTTATACTGGTGTATTTATTCATTTCGTCCTAAAAAACAGCCTCCAAAATCTGGGAATATCTTACTCTAGACTCCTATATGCTGAACACAAGTATCAGCAGCAAAGTTTCAGTGACCTCTTCAATCTAAATTAAACAGAAAAATCACACGTGTGATTGTAATTCAGATGAGCCAGCTGTGTTATTTGGCATGGATCTTCACTAAGGCTCTGAGCAGTGTTTTGAATTATGCTGCATTTTTTGGGATTTTGTTTTTTTAATTTTTAAAGTAAATAAATATATAATTGAAAAGCCAATATGCATGCTGTTCACTACATCCTTTTGGTAGTATTTTTCAACAATAATCCAGGTCTGAATATAATAGCTTTCAGAATGTTATGGTGAGTCTCTAATATAATCAGTAGGGACCATGGTTGAATAAGAGAGTGCTCCAAACAGGAAGTCTAAGGGCCCAGAAGCATTTGTGAATCTAAAGTAGAACCAAATCCTAATGATCTCAGTAAGAACGACCCAACATTTTAAGTATTCAGGGCTTGAAAAATAATCTTCCTTTGTTACTATGGCCATGTTTCACAGAACCCTGCCCTACCCTCAATAATAATGGCTAAGATTTATTGAGTGTTTGGTATATATCAGACACTTTGTTAAGCACGTTCCATGGATTATTTCACTTGCATTTTCAGAATAGGTCAGTGAGATCAGTGTTATTATTAGTGTCAACTTTACAACTTGAGAACCAAGTCTTAGAGAGATTAATCGTTTTCTTGAAGTCGCACCAAAACTAATTGGTGGAGCAGAATTTGAACCCATGCTCCAGGGTACATGTGCTTACCTAACACTGCACCATGCTAAACTTATATACTTTATTAAGTATGTAAGAGGATATTAAACATATATTAAATTTATAAGAGGATGTTTAAGGTTCTTTTGTGGGGGTCAAGAGATACCTAGAGGAGGGAGGAACAAATTCAGTTACACTATAATATATAAAAGAATTTAGAGTTTTCCTGGCAATGTCTTTACTATGATTCTTTTTTTTTAATTTTCAAAATTTTTATTTATTTTATTTTTTTATTTTTGGCTGCATTGGGTCTTTGTTGCTACACACAGGCTTTCTCTAGTTGCGGCGAGCAGGGGCTACTCTTCGTTGTGGTGCGTGGGCTTCTCATTGCGGTGACTTCTCTTGTTGCAGAGCATGGGCCCTAGGTGCGCGGGCTTCAGTAGTTGCAGCATGTGGACTCAGTATTTGCGGCACTTGGGCCCTAGAGCGCAGAGGCTTCGGTAGTTGTGGTGCGTGGGCTCAGTAGTTGCAGCACGCAGACTCTACGGTGCGTGGGCTCAGTAATTGTGGCTCCTGGGCTCTAGAGCACAGGCTCAGTAGTTGTGGCGCACAGGCTTAGGTGCTTCTCAGCATGTGGGATCTTCCCGGACCAGCAATCAAACCCGTGTCCCCTGCATTGGCAGGCGGATTCGTAACCACTGAGCCACCAGGGAAGTCCTTTACTATGATTCATTCGGCATTCATGTCAGTTAAATACTTTTCATATCTTATAAATTGAAAGAAAACTGATCTGGCATAATTGGATTTATTTTCTTATAAGAAAGTTTAAAGATATTGGTAAGATATATGGGGAAAGTTTCATTCATTCATACATTCAGTACAAAGTTTTTGAAAAAACAGATATTCTGAGTAAAGTAAAGAAGAGAAAAAAAGGTGTAAGAAATTTACCATTTGGCAAAGGAGAAGTGTATATGTTGGCAAGACGGATGGTGTAGTGGTTAATAATGCAGGCCCTGGAGTCAGACTGTATGGGTTGAATTCCGCTCCCCTCTTGTCTGTGACCCTTGGGCAAGTCACACTCTCTAAGCATCTAGTGTCCTCAGCCATAAATGGGGATGGTGATGGCAGTTACTTCCTTGGGTTTTTGAGTGTATTAAATGCGGCAACACCTATAAAGCATTTAGCTCATTAGCATTTAGCTCATTGAATGACCTACAGCAAGCAGTCAATAAACAGTAGCTATCATCATCATCATCATTATTATTAAATTATCCCCTTGCTACTATGAAAAGAACAAAATAGATATGTATGTCACATGTTAATTTTTAAAAGTTGGTTGCAGAACAATATTATAACAATATCCTATTTTTATAAAAGAGAAATATAAATTTGTGCATTTGAAAAAATCTAAAAGGATTCACACATTAAATGTTTAATAGTAATACATCTGGGCAGTAGAGGGGACTTTTTAGTTTATGAACTTCAGTATTTAACTTTTGTGAATATTTTTATTTTTGCAATTTTTAAAAAATATTTTTATTTTATTTATTATTTTTGGCTGCATTGGGTCTTCATTGCTGCACACGAGCTTTTCTCTACTTGTGGTGAGTGGGCTTCTCATTGCGGTGACTTCTCTTGTTGTGGAGCACGGGCTCCAGGCTTCCTCCAGGGGAAGAATTTGGCAGCTTTGTGGTGACTCTTGGAGGTGGAAAGCAAAGGAGAAGGAGAAGGCAAGAATGATAGGTTATAAACCTGGATGACAAGGAAAATGGTGTCAGTCATAGAGCTCACGGGTCAAGAGGGAAGGCAGGCGGAGTGAGGAGGTGATTTGTTGGCTCCACCATGTTTATTTTAAAGTGCCAATGGAGGATCCTGCTAGGAGTGGCTAACTAGAGTTCTGGAGAAGGAAGGTCAAGGCTGGAAACAGATTTGAGCTGGCAGCATCAAGATGCTGGTTGATGTTGTCAGGAGTAGATGAAATGACTTTGGTCTGCATTCTCTACCCCACAAAATTTCCATCTCCTAGGATAGTCTTTAGCCTATTCTGTATTCACATAATGATATAAATATATTGTATATTATATTTGTATAGTCTGCACTTTCACATTTATTTATTTATTTATTTATTTATTTATTTATTTTGCGGTACACTGGCCTCTCACCGCTGTGGCCTCTCCTGTTGCGGAGCACAGGCTCCGGACGCGCACGCTCAGCAGCCATGGCTCAGGGGCCTAGCCGCTCCGCGGCATATGGGATCTTCCCGGACCGGGGCACGAACCCGTGTCCCCTGCATCGGCAGGCGGACTCCCAACCACTGAGCCGCCAGGGAAGCCCTCACATTTATTTAATCATTTACATTCTCATACCCAGTTGATGGGTCAGAATGGATCAGAAAAGCAAGATTTTAAATGACTTGGTCAAGATCACAGAGGTGATCATGCCACAGACGGCAGATTTGGGTCTTAAGCCAGAACTTCTCTTTCCCAATTACTTACTTACGTTTTCTACTATGACACTACAGCCTTTCTTGTTGAGGGGAAAGTATCTGACATATCCTATAAACTTAAAAGAGCTAAAACTCCAGTTTTAAAAAAGAAAAGTTTGAAATTCACCTTTATTGAAATCTGTCTGATTTTTAAAATTTTTAAATCTTTATTGTCAGGGAGTTAAAAGATGTTGATATCCCTAACAACTAGTTATCCTTAGGTTGAAAGTGAGGTTTTCAGAATCTCAGTTACTGAATAAATGAATGTCTTCTAATTTTTCTTCCATTTCCCCCCTTTCTCCATAAAGATGTAGCCATAGCTGTAACATATAACCGTGATGGGTCACATAGCATGCAGGTAAGCCTTTTTGGTTTTGTTCTACAGCTCAGAGCTGAATCTGATCTCTGTCATACTAAGTAGAGTATTTTTTAACTCTCTACTTTCTCTTAAGCCATTGATTATTATGACTATAATTAGGAGAATGTCATGAGCTTTTATTTCAGACTAATTTGGAGAAATTACCCCCTATACAGTTTCTGATTATTTATTCAGTTTGGCTGTGGGGTTCCTTAAGAATAAACGATTGGTAAAAAAAATATATAATAATAATAATAGTTTTGAATCAGACACATAACAAGCCCCTAAATTATGTGAATATATTTATATCTAAAGTACTAGTACTCAAATTTTTTGGTCTCAAGACCTCTGTACACTCTTAAAAGTTATTGAGACTACCCTAAGAGCTTTTGTTTGTATTAGTTACATCTATTAATATTTACCATTTAGAAAATTACACTGAGAAAAAAATTATTATTCTTTTAATGTATGTTTTTAACATATATATAATATACAATTTACCATTTTAACCATTTTTAAGTGTACAGTTTAGTGGCATTAAATACATTTACATTGTTGTGCAACCATCACCACCATCCATCTGCAGAACTTTTCTCCTCTTCCAAAACTGAAACTCTGTACCCATTAAACAGTAAGAGCCCACTCCCACTTCTCCACCCACCCCTCCTCTAGCAATCACCATTCTACTTTCTGTCTCTGTGGATTTAACTACTCTAGGTACCTCATATAAGTGGAATCATTCAGCATTCCTCCTTTTGTAATAGGCTTATTTCACTTATGTCTTTGAGGTCCTTCTGTTGTTGTAGCATATGTCCAAATTCCCTTCCTTTTTAAGGCTGAATAATATTCCATTGTATGTATATACCACACTTTATTTATCATATTTCAGTGGACACTTGGGTTGCTTCCACCTTTTGCCTATCGTGAATAATGCTGCTATGAACATCGGTATACAAATATCTCTTCGAGACCCTGATTTCAATTCTTTTAGGCGTATACCCAAAGAAGTAGAATTGCTGGGTCATATGCTAATTCTCTTTTTAATTTTGGGGGGGAACTACCATACTCTTTTCCATAGTGTCTGTACCATTTTACATTCCCACCAACAGTGCACAAAGGATCCAATTTCTCCACATCCTTCCTTGCCAACAGTTATATTCTGGTGGGTTTTTTTGTTTTGTTGTTGTTGTTTTTCTTTTTTTTAAAGAAACCATCCTCAGGTGTGGAAGTAGTATTTGACTGTGGTTTTGATTTGCATTTCCATAATGACTAATGATGTTAAGCATCTTTTCGTATGCTGATTTGTTTTTTGTTGAGTTGCAGGATAAACGGAGAAAAGATTATTACAAGCACACATTCCATTAGACATCAGAGCAATAACATTATCACGTGTCCTGCAATCTCTAGAAAATTCCACTGTATACTTGAGGGTAAAAAAAGACAAATAACATTATGTTATTATGAAATTGTTTGACTTTGTGGAACTCCTAAAGGGGTTTGGGGGACCCCAAGGGATCCACAGGTCATACTTTCAGAATCTCTAGTCAAAATTTTTATGATAGACCTCAATTTTTAAAAGTCCATTATACTGGCAAAATGAAATGCTAAAAGGGTTAAAAAACAATATGAGAACTCAACCAAATTCCTATAGTAAGTACATATTCAGAGAATAGAATAAATCATTTTTAGTACGAGCTAAGAGATTTCAAATCCTGCAAAATGAATTTATCAATGATGCGCTTTAGATTACCCAACGCTTTGAGGCACATTGGTTTTCTTTCTCTGAGATTCAGACAAATGATGGGAAATCTACTTACTTTAGTATGTGAGAGTTGCAATTCATATTGGTACCTCTAGTTTAGGAACCCCTTCTTATCCCTCGGTAAATGGTAAATTAAATTGCAGATTTGTTCTAATCTGCTCATGGAACTACATTCACGAACTTAGAATGTGCTTCTGTAGATCTTTAAACAAAACTGTTCCCAATCTAACCTTTATGTCCTGAGAATTCCACAAACATTCAAATGGCTGTTTAAGTAGGTTACAAAACAGAGTAAAATGTCATATTTTTTAACTTAGGATAGATGAGAACCATGTGTAAATACTGCAGTGTGACCTATTTCACTTTAGTCTACATAATATTTTTGAAAAGAATAGCCACAGGACTCTGACACTAACATGGGAATTGAAATGAAAAATAAAGAAAGAAGATTTAAATGAATTTTCTGTGTGTAAGGGAAATCTTTTTCTTGAGTGTGTATAGGAGAAAACGTCCTTTTAAACAGAAAGGTTTCATGTCCTTTTGTCAGCTTCCTTGGAAGATTAAGTGTGAAATCTGTTCTTCGGTACTCTCTCTCTCAGAGTAAGAAAATTGTGGTCAATCTCCAGCTAATTTATCTTCTTAAATCATAACTGAAACCCATGAATTGGATCTACATGTTGGTGAAATCTATCTAATTATGGGGTTCTGGCTTTTTTCGTTACTAACTTTGGCACAGTAAAACTAAAGTTGACTTTGGGTACTCAGAAATGAGTACTAACATGTAATATACTCAACTGAATTTTAATAATTTTGCTTACTTTGATCTGTATTTCTATTTCACTTTTTTTTTTTTTTTTTTTTTTTTTGCGGTACGCGGGCCTCTCACTGTTGTGGCCTCTCCCGTTGCGGAGCACAGGCTCCGGACGTGCAGGCTCAGCGGCCATGGCTCACGGACCCAGCCGCTCCGCAGCATGTGGGATCCTCCCCGACCAGGGCACAAACCCATGTCCCCTGCATCGGCAGGTGGACTCAACCACTGCACCACCAGGGAAGCCCCTATTTCACTTTTTTATTGCTATTCTTAAATGAACCTTTATCTGTAGCAGTATCGTGCTATAGATATGTTCTATAACTTTTTTTTTCCTTTTAATTATCTTACTGCTGTTTCTTTCTAGAGTATTTTGTTTATGACTCTTAGGAGGAAATTTCCTACATGACTTTAAAAAAAAAAAATTTACCTATTACCTTTTGAAACTTACTAGTAAAGAATTGATTTTGATTTTAATTCTGTTGGGTTGTTCATTTATTTTATTTTAAGGATCTTATTTTTCTGTTTTTTCAGATTGAAGATAAAACTTTCCATGTCCTTGGTGATCTTTGCAGTGAGGGAGACTGCACTTACCTGAAATCTTCTGTTAATGGAGTTGCTAGTAAAACTAAGCTGATTATCCTGGAAAACACTATTTACCTATTTTCCATGGTAGTGTCTTTTCTTTATAATAACACTGTTGTGGAGTTTAGGAGAAAATTGCTTGACCAGAGGTATTCCACTGAGATAGTAGAAAGATCCTGCTTCCTTCTCTCACTGCTGTGACCTTTTCTCTGTCTCCCTTTCAGTCTCTTTCTTTGTCACATTTCCACCTTCTGTATTTCTCCATTCATCCCTTTTGTTCTCACAGATTCTCACTGACAGACACATATCCATTTCTTCCTTTAATTCTCAAACACCCTTACCCCCTTCTTGTCAGAGTGAATCTCCCTGCTTAGGGGGCAGTGTACTCTCAGGGATTTGAGGCCTGAAAACTTCCCCCAATCACCATCCTCCTAGCACTGGGAATCCTGGGGACTTGGGAGGGTGACCATTGCGGGAGGAGTCTGTGGACCGGATACTCCTTATGGGGGAGGTGGGTGGGGTTAGTGGTGGTCTCGTGGCAGTCAAAGGATGGTTGGGGTAGGCTTGGCATGGATTTGGTTAGGAGCTTGTTAGGAGACCTTGGTGTTCTGCATGGGCGAAGAAAGGGAATGGATTATCAAATATACTGTGGCCTCTTCAGAGTCTTCTCACATTTGGGAACCATCTTCCAGACCACAGTCCTTTGTGATGAGACGCCTTTAGTATTCCAGTAATTAAACTACATATTTGGAGTCAAGGTTGATCTCATTTTACCAGTCATTTCTTGCCATAGTCAATGTGCTAGAACAATATGATGGCAGAGGCCACAGAGTGGAGTGGTGAAGAGCATGAGTTCTGGAGTATGAAGCTACTTGAGTTCAAATCCTGGCCCTACCAGCATCTGCTCGACCTTGAGCAAGTTAAACTCTCTAGGCTTCAGTTCTCCCATCTATGAACAGAAATAAATAAATAACAGTACCCAACTCATAAGGTTGTTGGGACCATCAATGACATTATATATTCATATAGTTGTTAAGAAGAGTTCCTGGCGTAGACTAAGCACCTTATAGTGGGGTTGCTACTAAAAATGGCTTCCAGACAGTGGCTGTCTTTTACCAACAGTTATATACTTTAATTCTTTTAATCCCCTGTGAGTTATGTATGCCATTACTTCTTTACAGTGGGAAACCAAGACTGAGGGGTTTAGTAATTTGCTCAAGGTACAAAGCTAAATTAGAACCCTGGTATTAAAGATGACTGATAGTTAACAAATAGTTTGAAAATAATCATCACCTCAGGTCTATTAGTAAAACTACAGTGATCTTAATTTCATTTCTGATTTATGTTATAAATATATATCCCATAAATATCATTTCTATTTATAGGATGGAAGTATCCAGATTGGCATTCCAGTCCCCAGATACTTGTCTTCAGTGAGCTCAGAAGGAACCCAAGGAGGTGCCATAGCTCCTATGACTGGAACTGTTGAAAAGGTAATGATGTGAATGTATGTAGAATGATGTACAATAAGTCCTAATAAATGTCTTTGTTGAACTTTGTTGTATATATTCTTTTTCCCCCTCTCTAAATCTTGCTCATAGGAAAACATGCATTTCAAGAAAACAAGAGGATCTATTATAGGTTCAAGTTCTATATTACAGTGAAAATACCATTTACCTAATTTTTTTTTTTTTTTTTTTTAATGGCTGTGTCGTGTCTTCGTTGCTGCACGCAGGCTTTCTCTAGTTGCAGCGAGCAGGGGCTACTGTTTGTTGCGGTGCGCGGGCTTCTCATTGCAGTGGCTTCTCTTGTTACAGAGCACGGGCTCTAGACACGTGGGCTTCAGTAGTTGCAGCACAAGGGCCCAGTAGTTGCGGCATGCGGGCCCTAGAGCGTGCGGGCTTCACTAGATGATGCCCGCGGGCTTGGTAGTTGTGACTCCCGGGCTGTAGAGCGCAGGCTCAGTAGTTGTGGCGCACAGGCTTAGTTGCTCCGCGGCAAGTGGGATCTTCCCGGACCAGGGATCTAACCGTGTCCCCTGCATTGGCAGGCGGATTCTTAACCACTGAGCCACAAGGGAAATCTCCATTTACCTAATTTATGATAAAGACTCTTCTTTGAAGTGGGAATTTCCATCAAAGTACAGATAATCAAGGTTGTCTTTATATGATTAAAATGACACATTCACCAAGCATTATCCAAAATTTGAAAGGTATTGGTGAAGAACAATGTGGTTTGGTGTTGAATGCCACATATATTCAGAGTTGAGATCCATACTGATGTTCAACTGTATGTTCTTGGTACCCATAAATAAAAGAAGAAAACAACTATTTAAATAGTGTGAGGGATTTCACCCACCATTCCTGTCTGGAAATGTTTGTCCCAGAAGGGCAACAGACTTGAGGGACTTGGACCTGCCTTTTGCTCATTCAGTCTCAGTTCCCACAGGCCTCTTGTAATATGGGCATCCCTACTCAGGGTGTACTTTTTTTTTTTTTTTTTTTGCAGTATGCGGGCCTCTCACTATTTTGGCCTCTCCCGTTGTGGAGCACAGGCTCCGGACACTCAGGCTCAGCGGCCATGGCTCACGGGCCCAGCCGCTCCGTGGCATGTGGGATCTTCCCGGACCGGGGCACGAACCCGTGTCCTCTGCATTGGCAGGCAGACTCTCAACCACTGCGCCACCAGGGAAGCCCCTCAGGGTGTACTTTTAAACATGCACTTTTTTCCCCCATAACTGACCTAAACCCAGATCATTGATTTCATTGAATGCTACTAAAGTTATCACCCAGCATTGGGTGATTGTGGGGCTCTCAGACATGTTTCTCATTTTTCACAGTTTTGACTGTACACATTGACTTCAGAACCTAACTCTACTGTGTGATGTTTCTGAAAACTACTTGATAACTATGTTAACCAAGAAGACAGTAAAACAATATGGGATATATGTGTTCATTTATACTTGAAAAAAGGAAAACAGAGATATTTTTCTGTGTTGCCAGTAAGTTTAATTCTTTCACACGAAGATTGTCTATGCATTTACTGCACAAGGCCCTAAAAACTTGAAACACTATCCTAAATAACCTAAAAACTAGAAAACTGGGCAAGACCCTCCACCCTGCCTGTCGTGAAAACATTTAAGTGTAGTACAGGCATACAGCAGAGAGATTGCAGGTTTGGTTCCAGACTACCACAGTACAGCAAGTCACATGAATTTCTTGGTTTCCCAGTGCATACAGAAGTTATGTTTATACTACACTGTAGCCTGTTAAGTGTGCAATAGCAGTATGTCTTTAAAAAAATGGACATACCTTGATTAAAAAATACTTAGATATATGTATAACCGAATCACTTTGCTGTACGCCTGAAACTAACACAACATTGTAATCAACTATACTCCAATATAAAATAAAAATTAAAAACAAAACTGTATTGCTAAGAAATGCTAACCATCATCAGAACCCTCAGTGAGTCATAATCTTTTTACTGGTAAAGGGCTTGAAATTTTGCAAGAATTACCAAAATGTGACACAGAGGCACAAAGTGAGCAAATGCTGTTGGAAAAATGGCGCCCATAGACTTGCCTGATGAAGAGTTGCCACAAACCTTCAATTTCTTAAAAAGAAAAAAAAAGAGCAATATCTGTGAGGCACAATAAAAGTGAAGAGCAATAAAACGAGGTGTGCCTGTAGTCAGTCCTTCCCCACTGGTGATATGTCTTGTCTGTATATTCATGAAAACACAAAAGGATCTTGAAATACATTAAGTGTATTCATCTGATTCAAGGAAAACTCAATGGGTTGGGGGGCAGGGATGGGTAGCTTAGGAGTGCCCCCCACTGACAACAGTGCCCGCAATGCCAGACTGATCTATGGGTCTCTGATTTGTGCCAGTATGTTTGTCTTTGGCGGACAAGACAACCACATAGACACATACTTCTGCTGTGTACATTTATATACCAACTCTGTGGACCACAAAGAACCTCTGTGTTTTTAAATATTAACCTGTCACTCTGACTCTCTAGGTGTTTGTGAAAGCTGGAGACGAAGTAAAAGCTGGAGATTCTTTGATGGTTATGATCGCCATGAAGATGGAGGTAAGTGAAATCACGTGTTCACTTGCCAAATAAACTTTGGGAGCTATCAGTCCCAATCATTCTTTTGTCTTATTTTGTAAATTAAGACCATTTTAAATATTAAGAACCATGGATTGATGAAGCATTAACTGCAGGAAACAAAACCAAACCATCCTTCTCTTACATTTTCATTTTAATTTTGTGAGATCGTACCTGTCATTTGTGATTCTGAAATTATCAATAGCTTAGATTCAGGCAGTGACCCAACAGAATATTAGCTACTGGTATTTTCTAAGGCCATAACTAGGATGCCAAATATCAGTGTCAAAGTGAAAACCTCAGTCAAGTTAAATTAGCTGTTTAGGTTTTTAGATGGTTAGAAATTGTAGGCCATTGGTTCTGAGCCCTGGTCACAAATTGCACCGGGGAAGCTTTTTGCAAAAGTACCTCCCAGACCAGTTGAACTGGGATTTCCTGTAGGGGAGCCCAAGGATCAGTAGTTTTTAAAAGCTTCCCAGGTGAGTGTCTACTGTGAAGCTTGAGCTGAGAATTACTCGCTAATTCAGAGCTTCCCAATTACTGACCAGGTGCATCAAGGTAGTGATTCCTCTCAATCCCCAAGCGCACCATAAAACTGTTATTATTTTCTCTGTGTGCTGTGATATGAGAAAGGTCAGGAAGCACTGATACATGACAAAACATCAAAATAATTGGCTTCATTTTTCACTTTTCGTGTTTCTTGACTTGGTGTGTGCTCAACCCTCATTAGCATCACAGCCATTGTTTGTCATGCCTTTTGTCTTTGCAGCATACCATAAAGGCTCCAAAGGATGGCACTATCAAGAAAGTGTTCTACAAAGAAGGTTCTCAGGCCAACCGACACGCTCCTTTAGTCGAGTTTGAGGAGGAAGAATCTGACAAAAGGGAAGCAGAATAAACTCCATTAAATAAGCAGCCAATTAAGCAGCCTCTTAAGTGTAGTATCTCTACACCAAAATGGGAAAGTGCCTTCCTGCTTTTCTAGGGGTCTGATGACCAGCACTTTTACTAAATGATTGTATGATTGCGCTTAAAACCGTTTCGTATTTAAGAATCATGTACTCGGGTCACAAATATAATAAATTATCTCAAAATATTTCATACTAATAAAATTAAATTATGCTTTTTTATTGGGAGACAATATAGTTTGTTTCTGTCTCAAATTTTATACAGTGTAGTGTTTTTAGGAAGGTGAGCAGCAACTTGATCAAAGGAGAACAACTGAAAGAGAAAAGGTCATTTAACTAAATGAATTATTTCCTAGTCACAGTCATGACGAAAATGGACAGTAACGTATTTCTGAGACAGATGCCATAGCACTAAACCTAAGAGTTTTTTTGCCAAAGAGTAACTTCTTAGGTAGTTTAAACACATGGATGCTATTTTTTTCTTGTTTTTGTGATTGGAAAATTTCTATCTAGACTGCCTCTGTCTTTATTGTACTTTCTAAGCTTGTATAAATATATATACACACACTTATGCTTTTGTGTATATGTATTTTATACACCTACATATTATATATTTAAATTGTATGCTAGAACATATTTTTTCTAGAAATGCACTTTCAGTCCCCTGCATTTTCAGGTATCCACTGAAGTGTTAAATATTTGTTGAACTGAGTTCTTACTGCACACATGAGATTATGTTAAATGTTGTAGGGAATACAAAGAAATTTTAAAATACGGTCTCTGTACTTTTAAGATACTGATGATTTAATTGGGAAAATAAGACATAATCATGTCAAAAATTATGTGGGAAAACAATCAGATCCACAATTAAGCAATTGCATTGTCCAAAGAGTGGTGAGAAAGGTACCAAATACTAAATTTGGAAACGCTGAGTTCTCAAGTAAATCTGATCACACAGCTTAGTTAGAATGTCTATTTTTCCAACAAGGCAGCATGAAACCTAGCACACTAAGACGTGGATGGGGATGAAGGCTGATGGCATATGACTGGGGCAGGACATGTCTTCTAGGAGCTTGGGGGAAGAGAGTCCTGTGGGCAGGTGTGCTCAGGGTAGGTTTCATTAGGAAGGAGAACCCAAGGGCAGTAGCAGGGGTGCAGGGGGGTTGCAGACTAGAAAGGAAGGAGCTGTTGAAAACGAGTAAGTTGTGTTCTATATCTGGGAACAGATCTGCCAGTTTGGAGTGGGAGGTGCTTGGGGGTTAGGGAGGGACAATAAGAGAAAAGGTAGGAAATTTAGGTTGGGACCAGATTTTAACTGGCATGGAATGGCAGGTTTGGATTTTATCTTGCAAGTTGTGGTTACACTGACTTATTTTTCAACAGGGAAAGCAGTGATTTTGAAAAAAAATTATCTGGCTGTTAGTGCCCCTTTAAAAACAACTTTGACATTATTTCACAAGGTTGAACATTTGTATACCCTATGACTTAACGTCCCAGTTCAGAAATGCACAAATGCACTTGTGCACCAAGAATGTTGATAGCCACATTACCCATAATAGCAAAGCACTGGAAACAGTCCAGAGTTGGCTGGCAGGAGGAGTAAATAACTGGTATGGTGCACGGTGGAATACTATGTAACAGCAAACTAAACAGGAGCATCAATGTGGATGAATCTTGGATTCATAGTAGTGAAATAGCATGTACCAGGAGATATACACAGTATGGTACTATCTTTACAGTCTTCCAAAATCAGCAAAATCAGTTATATTCATATATGTAAAATAAAGCTATATTCTTTCTTTTTTTCGATTGAGGTATGGTTGATTTACAATATGGTGTCAGTTTCAGGTGTACAGCAAAGTGATTCACTTATATATCCTTTTTCAGATTCTTTTCCATTATAGGTTATTACAAGATATTGAATAGAGTTCCCTATGCTATACAGTAATTCCTTGTTGCTATTTTATGCATAGTAGTTTGTATCTGTTAATCCCATACTCCTAATTTACCCCTACCCCCTCCCTCTCCCCTTTAATAAAACTACAGTCTTTAAAAAGTAGAATAAAAAATTTAAAATTAAAGACAGTGATTAGCTGCAGGTATTAAGCAACGGGTTGACATGAGTGAAGCATGTACAGGTAGATGCAAGTTACTGTTAATGTTCTAGTTGTGGGGCTGAGTGGTTGGTTATATTTATTATGCAATTATGTTACAAAACTAACATGTTACATATGATTCAAATAATGTTTTAGAAAATTTCATCTGGCGGTAACTTGCAAGTTGAATGGAGAAGACTAGAGGCTTGAAAACCAGTTAGGAAGAGGTGCTTACAGATAGATATTTGGGCATGAGGTAGTAAAGGAAGAGGCCATCTAAACCAGTGCTTTTTTTTTTTCTTTTTGGCCACGCCACGAGGCCCTGGGCAATGAAAGCACGGAGTCCTAACCACTGGACCGCCAGGGAATTTCCTAAACCAATGTGCTGTTGTAGCAGCACAGTCTTCTGCCCTGCCCAAACAAAACTTCCTCTGTTGACAAGAGGCAAAGCAAAGGTGCTCTGGTGGAAATTTGGGGTTGCTGTATGCCCCCTTTCATATCCTTCAGGGGAACAAGATAGTTATTCTCTATTTCATTGTTAAGGGGCTATGTAGATCACAGGTAATAATGTGTAGAGAAGGAATTTGAAGCCAGCCATCCCAATTACCCACATATTGGCGAAGTTCTTTGAGATCATCTCTGTGGTACTGTGTGAGCAGAGTTCCTTTGCACATGACTGCATCTGTTTCTTCTAAAACATTCAGGGCATTTGCTGTATAGCAGGGCCTCTGGAAATAAAGATGGTAAGAAGTGGTTTTTGCCCTTGCCTCAATTAAAGGGAAAGAGGATCCAGCTGTATAGAATAAAGTACTGTAATTGACGGTAAGTAGTATAATATGCTTGGGCACCAGGTGCCACGGAGGGGCTCAAATGAGTGGAGTAATAAATTCTACTTTGGGTCAGGAAGCTGAGGGAGCGCAGTGACATTTGAACTGGGCTTTGGAAGAGAGCCATTTGCCAGAGGGAGAAAGAAGGTAAGACCAGGCCATTGCAGGGAGAGGGACTAGCAGGGCTAATAATAACAGTGAGGTGTGAAAATGCACACTGTTCGGGACACAGAGGGATCCGGCAGAGGCTGGACCACGGGGCGTGGCCGAGCAGGGCTGGGACGCGGCTGCCTAGCCAGGGAAGGACTTTATTCTGGGGGACGTGGCTGCCTAGCCGGGGAAGGACTTTATTCTGGAGGCAGTTGGGAGCCCTGCAGATTTTCAAACAGGTTTTTCAAAGTTATTTCTGTCCACAGTCTGGAATACAGATTGGAAAGTGGAGGGAGACTGGAGACAGTGTGTCCAAAAGAGGCACCAAATATGGAAGCCTGGCCTGGGTGGTCCAGGTCCAGAAGACAGGCCTCGGTATACATCTCCTTGACTTAAAAGTAGCTCTTCTTTTGGATAAGATCCATTTATAGGCATGGATCAAAACCTGAGCCATTTTGTTGGAAGAAAGTCGTTTGTTACCTTATCTTTGAAAATAGCATTCTGGATACAGTGTGTTTAGGTCTGTAATAACCAAGAAAACAAAATCTAAGAGCCTTGATGGTTGCTTTTTAGTCATTGAGGAAGCCACATAGCATTGTAGACAAAACAGCTTTGGAATTACAATTCTTGCCTGCAGATCTGAGCCTTGCCACTTACTGTGGTGTCTTGGGCACGTCCTTTACTTCCTCTGAGCTCTATCTGAACGAGGGTAGTAGCACTACCTCACAGAGTTGTTGTGGAGATTAAATGAGAAAATACAGAGGCTGACTTTAGCACTGTGCTTGAAACATCACTTATACTCACCTGATAGTTATTAATTTCTTAACTTCAGTTATTGCGTGAGAGCAATTGAGAAACTGCTCTAAATTAAGCCCAGCTGATCATCCTTGTCAGCCAAATTCCCAGGTCCCATGGGGGTGAAAAATCCTCCCTGGTCATGCATCACCCTGTCCCCTCTCTTCACTCCCTCCCTCAGCTCTAGCCTGCTCCAGGGCCAGCCAGGCACCTGTCCACCACAGGCAGACTGCGGTGCTGCCAGGGGAAGCCTCCATCAGCCCCCCCACCCCCAGCCCCCGTCAGCCACAGTCAGCTGCCAGGCTGGCATGTTCCAGAGCCTGCCTGCTCAAGGGACAGAAGCACTCCCAGCAGCAGCTCACCTCTTGCACAAAGGCTGGGCCTGGGCTTGCTCCATCTTCCACATCAGTTGTCATGCATGTGTGTAGCTGGTACTTGGAGGGGAGACCTTGGTATCTGGTTGAAGCCTGTTCGAGTGGGCATTACCGTTCCGCTGGGCAGCATTGTAGGGAAGTCTCTTACTTAGCTCAACTATCTCTTTTTTTCTTCTGTGACTGGCTTCTCTTGCACATGTACCATTCTTAACTCTCCAGTAGTTCTCTTAGGAATATTGGACGTTGGAATGTGCGTCTGTGTTCTGCCTACACATGGCACTTCTGCTGTTGTCGTTAAAATATTTACAGTGTTGATGGTAATACTTTGCACTTCTGTTGCACCTTTCATCAGAGGCTCTCAAAAAGCACTCCTAGATATTCACACTAAGCTTCAAAATACCCAGGAAGAGGAAAATGTGATTTTAAACTGTGTGGTGAGAGGGGAGGAGATGGATGTCCCCAAATGCTTTGCTCCAAGCCCAGAGCAGGGAGTCTTGGGTCATTAGTCTCTTCCTGCTAATGACACACTGCTCCCTGAGGGCTGGCCCCAGGGAGTTGCAGCCTGTGGGGTTAGCAGTTCTTCTCCACCAGACTCTTGAGTATAGGGCGTCCGAGGAAGCCCCGCCCGGGCTCTCTCCAAGTCTCCAGCTGGGTAGGAGAAGTCTTGCCTACCCACCCCCACTCCCTGTGAGTAACCCTGGGGACACCATTTCTTCTGGACCAGGGGGTGCCTGGGCCACTAGCAGATCATAGCCCTGATACCAGTGATGACCCTGTCACCCTGACATTTGTCTCCCATCTGCTGGATCCTAGGAATCAGAATGTCTTTGTGCCTCTAGCTGGCTCAGTCTCCCGCAGTGAGTTGCACTCCCCTTAAACCTCCAAGCACAGCCTGGATGTAACTCCCTCCCTCCTAAGATGGCTAACATTCTCTGTTCATACCACCACTGGTTAGTATTTTGCTAAACGCTTTGATGAGATCTGAAATAACTCTCATTCCAAATACACCACTCCCACCCCAGAAAAAGATTTTTTAAAAACGCTAACAACAACAAAGAAAGGTAACTTGTTACTTCTCTGTGTTCCCAGTTATTCTTACTCCTTTCTCATTACCACCTAGATTATAAAATCACATGGTTGGGCTTCCCTGGTGGCGCAGTGGTTGAGAGTCTGCCTGCCATGCGGAGTATACGGGTTCGTCCCCCGGTCCGGGAAGATCCCACATGCCGCGGAGCGGCTGGGCCCGTGAGCCATGGCCGCTGAGCCTGCGCGTGCGGAGCCTGTGCCCCGCAACGGGAGAGGCCACAACAGTGAGAGGCCCGTGTACCGCAAAAAAAAAAAAAAAAAAAAAAAAAAAGCACATGGTTTTCTCCATTCCTGAAAGCAGGCTTCATGTTAATTATAATGCAGACCGGCACCCGCCTAAGTTTGTTCCCGTTACCCATCTGGCCCCATGCGGAGCTTCGCTTTTTGAAGTGCCCCTAAACAGACTCATCCTCAATTGCCCTCGACCTTCCCTGCTCCTCTCCCAGGCCTGACCCGTCACACACCTTAACGCTGGAGTCATTCCACCCTAATACAACACATCAAATAATTATTGAAGAGCTCTTACACACAAGATAAGCCATAGATCTTTATTTAGTTCCTTAGCCACATAAATATTATTAGTCTCTTCTCAAATAAGTATTAACTTAATTTTGGAATAGGTAATATATTCCTGTGGTTCAAAATCCAAAAATGTACATTAAAAGATACACAGTGAAAATCTCCCTCCCACCCACATAGCCCCCTCACCTCTGCCAGTAGTTAACCACTTTTTTTTTTTTTTTTGGCCGCACTGCACGGCTTGCGGGACTTTACCCGTGCCCTCGGCAGTGAAAGCGTGGAGTTCTAACCATTGGACCACCAGGGAATTCCCTATTTGACCACTATTGTTTGTTGTGTATCTTTCTGTTACCCAAAAACTGAGCTCGTCTCGGTGGGCCGAAAGACACAACCAAGCCAAAGATTGGGAGAAGGAAGGGTTTATTACTCGCAGCAGGTAAGAACACCGGGATCTTTCCCAAAGCCATGTCTCCCCAAACAGCAAAACTGGGGACCTTTTAAGCTAAGGGTATGTGCATATTCATAAAGGGGCTTGGGTGGTTAATGCATATTCATGGAGGGGCTGGAGCGGAGGAGAATTCAGTGTAGAAGTGGAGCAAAGGTTGGCAGTCCAAGCTTTAGTTGATTGAAGTCATGTGGGTCAGAAAAGGTCAACATCATCATTCCCCAAATTCTGACCAGTCTAGGATCTTAGCTTGTAGTTAACACCTGTGTGGGGATCTGAGTTCCTGCAAACAACTCAAAGATTTGTATCAGATTGTTAGGTATATCCCTTGAAGAGCACTCTGTTGACTCTTGTTTCTTGACTGCTTTTCCTTTGTTTCTCCCTTCTACAGTAAAAGTCAAGCTCTGCACTTTGCTTTTTTATTTAATAATGTGTGTTAGAGATCCTTCCATAACAATATATAGGGAGTTTCCTTATTCTGTTTCACAGCTGCATGGTATTCCATTTGTTCCACCAAATGGATATAATTTATTCAATCAGACCCTTATTGGTAGATATCTGGACTGTTTTTAACATTTTGGTATTATAAAAAAATGCTGCAGTGAATAACTTGACAATACCTTATTTTGCGCATACTCAGTTATATCTGTTAGGATAAATTCATAGCAGTGAATTGCTGGGTCAAAGGCCAATTATAAAGTATTGAAAAATTAAGCTAAGCTGCTGACCGAGCCTGCTGCTCTCTCACTACTTCTTTGGCTTCCCGGCTCCCCCCAACCCCCGATGGAGAGGGCGGCCCGGCCGTAGATGGTCAGATAGCTTCTACCTCTCGCCGCCCACCCCTGGCCCCAACCAGCACAGAGCAGTAGGTGAAGAGGAAGATGGTGGGATGGCTGCCGGCCTGTGTGGGGGACTGTGGCATGGGGTATACAAAACTAAGATATGCTGGAAATACGGAACCACAGTTTATCACCCCTTCCTGTATTGCTATTAAGGAGTCAGCAAAAGTGGGTGATCAAACTCAAAGGAGGATGATGAAAGGTGTTGATGACCTAGACTTCTTCACTGATGATGAAGCAATAGAAAAATCTACATATGCAACAAAGTGGCCAATCCACCATGGTATAGTTGAAGACCGGCACTTCATGGAAAGGTTTATATTTAAGGGCGAAACCTGAAGACCATTATCTTCTTTTGACTGAACCTCCACTGAATACTTCAGAAAACAGGGAATATACTGCTGAAATAATGTTTGAGTCCTTCAATGTTCCAGGCTTGGACATTGCTGTACCGGCTGTTCTTGCCTTAACTGCATGCTGGACTGCCAGACAAGTAGGAGAACGGATGTTGACCGGTACAGTAAGAGAGAGTGGAGATGGTGTCACTTGTGTGATCCCTGTGGCTGAAGGGTATGTGATTGGCAGCTGTATTAAGCACATTCCAATTGCAGGACGAGATAGAACATACTTTATTCAGCAATTGCTGAGAGACCGAGAAGTAGGAATTCCTCCACAGCAATCCTTGGAAACTGCTAAGGCAGTAAAGGAGCGCTATAGTTATGTCCGCCCAGATTAACAAGTATGATACAGATGGATCAAAGTGGATTAAACAGTATACTGGAGTCAATGCTATCTCAAGGAAAGAATTTTCCATTGATGTTGGATATGAGAGATTCTTGGGACCTGAAATTTTTTTTCATCCAGAGTTTGCTAATCCAGACTTTACTCAGCCTATCTCAGAAGTTGTAGATGAAGTAATTCAGAATTGTCCTATTGATGTCAGACATCCTCTCTACAAGAATATTGTCCTCCCTGGAGGTTCAACCATGTTCAGGGTCTTCAGATGTCGCTTGCAAAGAGATTTGAAAAGAACTATAGATGCCAGGCTGAAGTTAAGTGAGAATTGAGTGGTGGTAGATTGAAGGCAAAACCTACTGATGTATAAGTCATTACATACCACATGCAGCGATATGCAGTTTGGTTTGGAGGATCCATGCTGGCTTCCACACCTGAGTTCTACCAAGTATGCCACACCAAAAAGGATTATGAAGAAATTGGACCTAGCATTTGTTGTCACAATCCAGTGTTTGGAGTCATGTCATAAAATTGGCTTCATAGTTATTGGGGTTAGGGAGGTGGGGAAGAAGTAATCTTATTACCTGTTTTGTCTGGATGGCTGGTTTTGAGGTTGTAAACCTGACATGAAATAATAAGACCAAACATAATTATACAGAATATTTTAATAAGTATATCAACATGCAAATGTAGAGAAGAGCCAAAATGATTAAGTGATTTTCTTTAGATTGAATATTTGAATCTTACGTGTAACAAAAAGAAGTGCGTTTTAGTTCTTTCTGTTCCCTGGTATTTTGTATATTATTGAATTATCCAAGATTTGATGGGATTTATCAGTAGGTAGATAGCTCTATAATGCTTGAATTGTACACTCTGAAGTGTGCAATGCAAGAGCTTGTTTATATTTCATACTTTTTATACTTTGAGGAAAAAAAGTCAAAGAAAAACTAGTATTTGAGGGAAAAAAAGTGACCAAGTAAAGGATAAATACAAAAAATAGCCTATGAGACTTGGCTTACACACACAATCATGGGATTCCAGTTATTATGAAGTGCTTCCATACCCTGTGCCCCCAATGGGTTTCTTTGCAAGGGCTTTTGGAACTAAGAAGCTAGTATCTTGGATTAACTGATGCCTGCTAGTGCTTCCTGATTCCTCGCATTCTGTTTCTCACTTTAAAGGAACAGTAAAGACAAGACTGTTGGACCAGTATTGCAGTTCTGCTGTGTCATTTCTTATTAAAAAATGAATAGTTTGATTACCCAAATTGGTATATTTAAAGCCTAACACCATTCTAATAAAGGCACAAATTTCTTTTTTTATTAATTAATTTATTTATTTTTGGCTGAGTTGGGTCTTCGTTGCTGCGCACGGGCTCTCTCTAGTTGCGGCGAGTGGGGGCTACTCTTCGTTGCGGTGTGCGGGCTTATTGTGGTGGCTTCTCTTGTTGCGGAGCACTGACTCTAGGCATGCGGGCTTCAGTAGTTGTGGTTCACGGGCTCTAGAGCTCAGGCTCAGTAGTTGTGGCTCATGGGCTTAGTTGCTCTGCAGCATGTGGGATCTTCCCGGACGAGGGCTCGAACCCATGTCCCCTGCATTGGCAGGCGGATTCTTAACCACTGCGCCGTCAGGGAAGCCCATGAATTTCTTTTCAATACTTGTTTCAAGCTCTTTAATCTCTTTATAAGTTAACTCATAAATCTATTTTCTTCAAACCTCTGTAGTAGTTCTCTAAAAATCACAACAGTTGGTTAGCAAGCTGACTTTTTTATGTGCTCTAAACAAATAATGGTGAACTTTTAATATGTTGAGTGCTTTCATTTTGATAACTGGATCTCCATTTGATATTTTCGTTTGTATAACTCACTTGCAGTTTGAAAGTTTTTTACTGCAAGTCCCTGACATATCATAGAAAGTTAATTTTTATTGCATTTTAAAATATCTGGATCATAAAGAACAAGTGATGAAAATAAGTTAAAACTAAAAAAAAAAAATTAAGCTAAAACCACCAGTATTTGAGGGTATTATTACTGTGCCCACAGTAACAACTCACCTTTATAAAGCATTTTATGATGTACTGATATTTTATCACCAAGAGAGGTATCAACACTGCTATCCTCATAGAAATTTGAAGGAACTGAAATTATGAGATCAAAACGATCATACTTTGCATAGTTACTGGGACCAAAACTGAAACCAAGGCTTTTCATTCCAAAATTCTCTGCTTTCTAACCATATAATGCTGTCTCCTGAAGTAGCCAGGCCGGGGCAGGGGTAGGGGGATGGGGTGTGTGTGAAGGAGGCAATTTTATTCATCCACAACTTATGTTCTCCTCTTGTTACTGCACCAAACTGTGGTCTGCTTGCCCATTTGCAGTAAAGCCAATCTACTGGTACCAGGTTGTGGTGAAGGAAAGCACAGCATTTATTGTAAAGTTGCCAATATAAGGAGAATGGGTGAGAATGGGTTCCATGCTCTAAGGCCCCAAACTCCCTGAAAGTTCAGCAAAGCATTTTTAAAGGGGGGGTGGGGTGGAGTGTGTCTCAGGGCAAGTGATCAGCCTTGCACAGTTCTCTGATTGGCTGATGGTGAGGCAACAGGGTGGTGTCACAGGGGTTAACATTATCAATCCTCAGGCTCCAGTAGGCCTGGGGGCCATGTGCTCATGATCATCAAGTACTTAACATGTTCCACTTGGTGGGGACTTTCATATCTGTAAAATAACTCGGGAAATGTGCATCAGATACAATTATCTACTTACTCCAGAGAGGAGCTAAAGCAGAGAATATGGGGAAGGGGTCTGTCCCGGGAAGGCCCCATAGGGTCCTGCTCAGTTACACTCTTACCCATTTTCTGAAAGCCTTCCCTCCTTGGCTGAGTATCTTCTCACTCTTTCAGATCTTCACCCAGAGAACTTAATGGTACCAGGGCCCTAACACTGGCTTGACCAGGGGATCACAATCATGCTACTGGCCAGATCAGTCACCTTTAAAAACTCAGTGCAACTTAAGGTGTAATTGGAACCTTGCAAATAAAAACTGTTCTATTCAGAATGGGGGTTAACATTAAACTATCCTCCAAACAAACCGATCCTCTGATGGCCTGATTTCTAGAATAAGATTATCCACTGAAACCTCAATAGAAATACCGTGTTTCAACATCAACAAGGAATTTGTTAATTTCCCAGATGAAAATCCCTGGGAATGTGTTAACTTCCCAGCAATTGGATGATAGATGGAGGTGATGAGGTCCATAATTCTCAGAGATTTATATTCCTTGAAAGGACTTTGGAAACATCTGATATTTGGGAAAATGTACTTCGTAGGTAGATTCAGTGACAGTTTAGTTCTTCTAAGCAGAAGGGTAAAATTTTACCCTCCTCCTGGAGAATTGTGAAGACAGATTAAGGGAAAAGATAGGACTCACCAAGGCCAGTATTTCATTTATAAACACTGAAAGAATTAAAAAGACAATTTCCTTATCAACTCTTTGCTTTTTCAGATGTTTATTCTTGTATATTTTGTACACTTTTATTATTTGCTAATATAATTCTCCTTTCAACAAAAAATCTGACCTGCTTAAAGAGATGTATGAAAAGCATTAAAACTACACAGTGGGATCCACATAGAAGAAAACTTTATGGGCAAAAGTATTTGCTCCTTCCTCCAACAGAACACCATATACATGTGCACAGAAATTTGATTTTGTTATTAAAACAAAAGTGGTTTGATCTCTTAGAGACACTAATAGAACCCACAGAAAAATATATCAATACCTTAATGATGATTTCTTGATTCACAGTGAGAAATGTACCTGTCACAAATCAGAATACTTATATTGATTTGACTAGCGTGTTTCTCCTAGTGTGAAAAACACTTGGGGGACTTCCCTGGTGGTGCAGTGGTTAAGAATCTGCCTGCCACGGGCTTGAGCCCAAGAAGATCCCACACGTTGCGGAGCAACTAAGCCTGTGCACCACAACTATTGACCCTGTGCTCTAGAGCCCACGAGCCACAACTACTGAAGCCCACGTGCCTAGAGCCCATGCTCCGCAACAAGAGAAGCCAGCAATGAGAAGCCTGTGCACCTCAACGAAGAGTAGCCCCCGTTCGCTGCAACTAGAGAAAGCCCGCACACAGCAACAAAGACCCAATGCAGTCAAAACTTAATTAATTAATTTTAGGAAAAAAGAAATAGAGCATTTCCACAGTAATGGAAAGTTCTGTTGGGCGACACTCATATAGACCATGTGAGTCACAACAACTTCTGTCCCTTGTGATTTAAAAAAAACAAAAACTTGGAAGCCAAATTATAATAATGAGACTTCTTGATTAGCAGAGACCCAGATAAAAGCAGTTTGGTGCATGGTAAAAGATCTGACAATTTGATTCATCTCTCTCCACAAAAAGAACTCATACCGTTTGGGGCTACAGAGCCCCAAATGGTTGAAGACAAGCTACCAATTTTCTCCCCTGGAATTTCTATTTTTAAAATTTTTATTTGCTGATCCTTGTTTTTAAAAATATATTCTTCCTTTAGTTTTATTAATACCACCATTAGCCTATTCTCCCTAAGCCTTCTTGATAATAAGAATCACTTGGAGTGCTTGACAAAAATAGGTTTCTGAGGGACTTCCCTGGAGGTCCAATGGTTAAGAATCTGCGCTTCCAATGCAGGGGGCATAGGTTCGACCCCTGGTCAGGGAACTAAGTTCCCACATGCTGCTGTGAAGCCAAGAAAAAAAAAAAAAAAAAAAGATTTCTAAATAAATTTCTAAGGGAAACGCCTGGCATTCTGCATAGTTAAAAAAAGGCCCCAGGAAGGTTTGGAAATGACTAGTTAGTTCACTGCAACTCAAAATGTAATGTTCCTACAAGCCACCTGCATATCCTGATTCCACTGGTCAAGAGAGGGCCCGAGATTCTCCTTCCTAACAAGCTCCCAGGCGTCTAAGCTGGGGACCACACTGAATAGCATGCCTCCGTGGTTGTCATAAAGTGCTCCAGGGCCAGCAGGATGGGCAATAGCTGAGAACCTCTTAGAAATGCAAAGTCTCAGCCCCACCCTACACCTACTGAATCAGAAACTCTGGGGATGAGACCCAGCAATCTGTTTTAACAAGGTCTCCAGGTAAGATTTTGATACATCCTAAAATTCAACAACTACAGATCTAAAGTTATGCTTAGTTGCTTCTTACTGCTTCTGATGAGGAAATTATTTCATTTGAGATGAACCTTTGCATGTTTCTAATTTTATTTGTCTTGTGTCCATTTAGACAGTTTAACTCCATTTGAGGTGGTACCTTGCTAGCACCATTGTAAAGTGTTCAGGAAACATTAGCAAGAAAATCATCATGGAGTATTTTGAGGGAATTTGTTCCTTTTTATCCTTTTTTTTTTTTTTTTGTCTGCACTGTGCATCATGTGGGATCTTAGTTCCCTGACCAGGGATCGAATCCACGCCCCCTGCATTGGAAACGTGGACAGAGTCTTAATCACCGGACCGCCAGGGAAGTCCCTGTTCCTTGTTATCTTTACATTTAATTTTTAAAGATCACTGAAGAAAGCATTTTGTATTAATACAAGGTAATGGGTAAGATGCCAATACAAATGCCCAAAGGGACCAAATAGCCAGATAACACCTGTAAGTGAAGTGATGGGTTCAGGGAGGAGCTTTGGCCTCAGAAAGCAGCTGCTTCTCAGCTCCACCCAGTCAGTGCCAGGCTGTGCAGGAATGTGGGTCCAGAGTGGGTACAGCAGTGCCAGCTGCTTAAAAGAAGTCAGAAAGCCAACTTTTCACATGAAATCTCTTGATTTTTAAATGGTGGCAAACTATGCAGGTTTGTAAATATTCTGTGTGCCTAACAAGTTAGACTTCTGTTAGTTACTCTACCTTGGAGAGACTAGTCCTAGTCCGGGAGGTGATAGGCTGGCCTTCTCCCTCTCTGTGCATCACTGAGACATATGTCTGTCTCAGAAAGAAGAGAGAGCCAAGCCGAGGTCTATCCCCAGCTCTGGGGGTCCACAGCTGTGAAACCCCAGCTGAAACCATGTACCATTATCCTGTGAAAGGCCAGTCAATCCTTCCCTTTAAGTAGCTCTGAGCAGCCAAGGGCTAGTGTTCATGGAACTATTTGGAACATTCTAAATTGGGAAACTGACAGTTTTACATTGTGTAATCCATCTGGAAGCAAACAATACCTAATAGGATAGTGGTTCTAGGGGCAGATTCAGATTTTGTGGGTCCTGAAGATTATACCATTTGGGGCGACTCTAAGAAAAAATGTGAAATTATGAATACAAAATTAGTTATGAAAGTACACAGAGGTCTTAACCAAAGGTGGGAAAATGTTTACTTTTGCAAATTTTACAGAAAGCAAATGTCCAGGCCCTGGAGCTTCCCAAGTGTCCTGGCACATCCCTCTCTGTCCTGGTGACCACTGGGGTGCAGGTAGGGGTTGGGATCAGGACTACAGGTGTTCTGGGGTGCTGCTGATGTTCTGTTTCTTAACCTTGGTGGGGATTCATTTTACAACAATTTATTAAGCTGTGCACTTATGTTTTTTGCACTCTTATGCATATTTCATAATTTAAAAAATCATTTGACCCTTTTCTAAGTCAGCAAAAATACTAATTTCAGGGACTTCCATGGCAGTCCAGTGGTTAGGACTCCGAGCTTCCACTGCAAGGGACATGGGTTCTATCCCTGGTCAGGAACTAAGATCCCACATGCTGCATGGCGTGGCCAAAAAACAAACAAAAAAAAACTCATTTCATTGGGAAGTAGATCATCAACAAATATTTGTTGAATGAATGAACAATGAATGAGTGTTTTCAAATCTATTCAGCCAATATATGTCAAGGGCCTAAATGTGTAAGGATCCCTGCTAGGTATTGTGTTATTAAATACTTTATAGTATTTAATATTTAAGTAAAAAGTAAAATTTAATAAAAGAAATAAAATAATTATATTTTATTTTATTTCACCATTTAAAAAAGGTTAATCTGACTCTTTCACTATTGTTTTATATATAAATAACTAAAAATATAAAATATAAATATTATTTTATGTATATATATAAGCTGGATACACATTTAAAATTTTTTTAAATATTTATTTACTTATCTATTTATTTATTTATTTTGGCTGCACCAGGTCTTAGTTGCGGCACACAGGATCTTCACTGCAGCATGTGGGATCTTTAGTTGCGGCATACGGGCTTCTTAGCTGTGGCATGCGGACTCTTAGTAGTCGCGGCCCATATGCGGGATCTAGTTCCCCAACCAGGGATTGAACCCAGGCCCCCTGCATTGGGAGTGTGGAGTCTTAACCACTGGACCACCAGGGAAGTCCCTAAGCTGGATATACACTTTAAAAAGAAGAAAATATATTTAAATTTAATACCATTTTTAGCTTTAAATTTTTAAAATTTACAATCATACAATTTTTAAAAACGTTAGGTAGAGGGAACAGAAAAACAAAAGAAATTGTTATTTATTTAGCATATTCTAAAGGCCAGACATATAATATTTTTAAAATCATGCATAATTCCACCACACTAACATAACCACTATTATTACTTTATTGTATTTCCTTTTAGTCTTCTAGTTACAGGTACACTTTTTACATAGTTAAAATCATAATGTTCATAAAATTTCAATCCTGATTGTTTTTATCTAACACATCATAAGCATTTTCCATGTTGCTACATGGTCTTCATAATCCTAATTTTAAAAACGTCATAATTATTCCTTAGTTATTCCTGGTAATTGAACAGAATATAATTTATATATCCATTTTCCTAATCTTAGACATTCAGATTATTTTAAGTTTTTGCTATTATAAAATGAAGCAGCACTTATTTTGATGTACAAAGCTTTCTTTTTTCCTATTAGGATTATATGCTAAAGATACACATCCCTCATTTTTTTCCCTATAAACCCATATATTTTATTTGTCCACTCTAAAAAGGAACTAGTATTGGGGTGGAAGTGAGAGAGGGAAACAGATGGGGAGATGATACAAAAAGGAAAGTCCCTCATGCATAGATATTCAAAACTATTTACCTTGATTTAATCCAAGACAAACCTTCCATTTTTGTATTAAAATTCATAGAATGCATCTTTCTCCTATCAGGGATATTCTCTTACTTTTATTTGGTGGCCATTGATAGTATGCCAAAACTGACAGATTCTCCCTAGAGACTCAGTTTCTCAGGTTGTCAGAAATTGTGATAGCTATCAAGAGATTTTTAGTAGCCAGATGTTTCAGATTTGCAACTGCCCATGTTATATATGACATTTTCATTTCAATTTAATTCAAGAAATTGAGGATCTATATTGTCCCTACTTCCTGTACCAAAAATCTGAACAGGTACTGTGAGGATTTTTTTTCTGCTTTGTGAATGTAGTTACATGGAAAGTCATAAAAAGCTCTTTTATTATGCATTTAATTAATTACCTTTACTTTGAAATCTGGGCATAAGTATCAGCAAAGCACTCAGAAGCAGGCATAAACAAAACACAGTCCCTCTGCTCAAGGAGTTTATAATTTACTAGGAAATCAAGAACATAAACCTGAGTTAATTAACTTTCTAAGTAAAGTTTATGTTCTTAAGAAATGTGTAGACACTCCAGGGAAATGTAGACACAAAACGGATACTTGAAGATATTAAGGAATTATTGTTAATTTTTTAGATGAGTTACTGGTATTGTGGGGTTTGTTTGTTTTTTTTTCCTAAAGAAGAGATACTGAAATACAAATGAAATGTTTTAATAATATCTGAGATTTGCGTCAAAATGATGTAGGCCATGGGAATGAGTGGGGTATGGATGAGAGAAGGCTGGCCTTGAGATGAAATTGTAGAAGTTGGGTGATGGGTATACGGGAGTTAATTATACCATTTGGTGTACTTCGTATATGTTTGAGAACATTTAGAGTGAAAAATTATTATACCTTATTTAGTCTTCCTTCTATTGTGATATCAAAACACTAAATATGACTGGAGCCTCAATGATCCATCACACCATTTGGAACCCTCTCCACCTTTACCCCTGGCCAGCCTGCTTGCACTTTCCTCCTGGACCTTTACCAGACCCCTATGGTTGGGTCTCAGTAGAGGCATCTACCTGGAAGGGAGTTGACAAAGCAGCTTGGTTAGTGAGAAACTTGACTCCTGCCTGAACTTTAAAATCTATGTTTATTTGGGAATAAAACAGAAATGATTCATCTTATGAGTTTCCTCAGGGCCAGTGAAATCCTGAATTCTCTTGGGTGAGTTTATTCATTCTGAGCTCTAATTGAAACCACAACATGGAAACTGGTTGGCTCTTCTCTTATATACTATGTCTATTAGAAGCAGTAACATCTGCCAGCATCTCAATTCCTGCTTTCCTTGGCATTGGGTTGAATTAATCAATAGAGTATATAACTAACACACACAAAAAATCCAAATTAAAAATCTTCCAGCAAAACAAATGTAAAATTACAAAATAAAATCTTAATTTTCTGCAGTTTTTCAAGTTAGGTGAAAATGATTCATTTTTCTTTTGATTTGAATTGTTTTGAATTAAAATTGAAATTGGTAATATAAACCTGGTACACTCTCAGAAACTACTGATATTCCTTTTCTTGTATTCCCTCTTTGTTGACATTGTTCCCCTTAATTCATTGAATTACATCACTGTAATCATTCAAGTCACTGTTACTAAATAGAAAATCTGATGCCACTATTATTTGATTTTAGATTCATACTATACACGATGATCCCATCAATGAGAAGGGAGTAAATTCTTAATATTTTGAAAGGTCAGTTTACAATATCTATTCTAATATCTATTACTATCTAGTTTAGTGGTTCCCAAGCTCTTTACCCTTTTAGATTCTCCTTAATTATTTCTATCAACAAGGACTTTCGGTATTAAAACAATTTTCTCCTAAACAAATAACCACATGTATTTGTTAAGAAGTCATCAAGTAATTTCTCCACTTAAAAAAAATTTATTTTTTTTATTTGGTTGCATCGGGTGTTAGTTGCAGCAGGCGGGCTCCTTAGTTGCGGCATGTGGGCTCCTTAGTTGTGGCTCGCTGGTTCCTTAGTTGCAGCTCACGGGCTCCTTAGTTGCAGCAGGTAGACTCCTTAGTTGAGGCTTGCTGACTCCTTAGTTGCAGCTCACCGGCTCCTTAATTGTGGCTTGCCAGCTCCTTAGTCATGGCATGTGAACTCTTAGTTGCAGCATGCATGTGGGATCAAGTTCCCGGACCAGGGATCGAACCCGGGCCCCCAGCATTGGGAGCACAGAGTCTTAACCACTGCGCCTCCAGGGAAGTCCCTCCACCTTTTTTTTTTTTTTTTTTTTTGCGGTATGCGGGCCTCTCACTGTTGTGGCCTCCCCCGTTGCGGAGCACAGGCTCCGGACGCGCAGGCTCAGCGGCCATGGCTCACGGGCCCAGCCGCTCCGCGGCATATGGGATCCTCCCAGACCGGGGCACGAACCCGTATCCCCTGCATCGGCAGGCGGACTCTCAACCACTTGCGCCACCAGGGAGGCCCCACTTTTTTTTAAGTAATGAAAGAACACATGCAGCTCATAATGAGCTTGGAGTAACGTGTATTACTACCCCGAACTAAAACAGTCCCAGCTAAAAGGAAAGAATTTCAATCTTTTTAGCAGTAGAAAGCTTTTCTTTAGCTAAGCCATTTCTGTTAGACTTTTTTACATATTGAAAATGGTCTGTGATCCTTATTGCTACCTTTCCAAACAGTAGTTGGGGTAATAGCTCTAATTAATAAAATTATATCATTCAAGGCTCCTATAAAAGAAACTTGGTAGCAAAAAAATAATGTATATTCTTGCAGATGATTTTTCTCCTTCTCATTGATAAGCATTATTACACATAAAATTGCATGAGCTAGTAAATAATTTTTTACTAGTATCCTTTCTCCCATTCTTTCTTTTCTGTGTTCTCTTGCTATAAGACCAATGTCCCTGGCTGTTGCCAGAGAGAAGAGGCATCCCAAAGCTTACAAGTAGACATGTGCCAGCCAGGCAGGCAAGTAGTGAAACAAGTGGTTTATATTGAAGCCCTTCATGTTCTTGCCATAGTTGAGGTATAGTTGATTTATAATATTATATTAGTCTCAGGTGTACCACATAGTGATTCAAAGTTTTTATAGATTATACTCCATTTAAATTATTATAAAATATTGGCTATATTGGCTATGTTCCCTGTGCTATATCCTTGTAGCTTATTTATTTTATACATAGTAGTTTGTACCTCTTAATCCCCTGCCCCTATATTGCCCCTCCCCCTCTTCCCTCTCCCCACTGGTAACCACTAGTTTGTTCTCTGTATCTGTGAGTCTGTTTCTATTTTGTTATATTCATTCATTTGTTTTATTTTTTGTTTTTGTTTTTGTTTGCGGTACACGGGCCTCTCACTGCTGTGGCCTCTCTCGCCGTGGAGCACAGGCTCCAGACGCGCAGGCCCAGCGGCCATGGCTCACGGGCCCAGCCGCTCCGCGGCATGTGGAATCCTCCCGGACTGGGGCATGAACCCGTGTCCCCTGCATCGGCAGGCAGACTCTCAACCACTGCACCACCAGGGAAGCCCCATTTGTTTTATTTTTTAGATTCCACATATAAGTGATAACATACAGTATTTGTCTTTCTCTGTCTGACTTATTTCACTAAGCATAATACCCTCCGGGTCTATCCATGTTGTTGCAAATGCAAAATTTCATTCTTTGTTATGGCTGAGTAGTATTCCATCGTGTGTGTGTGTGTGTGTGTGTGTGTGTGTGTGTGTGTGTGTGTGTGTGTGTGTGTGTATACAGACTCTTGCATCTTCTTTATCCACTCATCTGCTGATGGACACTTAGGTTGCTTCCATATCTTGGCTATTGTAAATAACACTGCTGTGAACATTGGGGTGCATGTATCTTTTGGAATTAATGTGTTTTTTTTCTTTTGCTATATACCCAGGAGTGGAATTGCTGGATCATGTGGTAGTTTTATGTTTAGTTTTTTGAGGAGCCTCCATACTGTTTTCTACCATGGCTGTACCAATTTATAGTCCCATCAACAGTGTAGAAGTGTTCCCTTTTTTCCACATCCTCACCAACATTTATTTGTGGTCTTTTCTTGTCTAATTGACTTTTCACACAATACTCTGAGGTAGGTATTTTGGAGATAAAGGAACTGGGGCTCATATTAAGAAATATGCCAACATCACCACCAAAATAAGCAGTAGACTCTTGTTCAAGCGAAGATCCAAGTAACTCGAAGCCCACGCTCTCCTGCTACACACAGCCTTGTGCCCATAGTCCTGTTGGGTTTCCTAGATGCAGGACTTGTAGAACCTTCCCAAAGACCCTTTCTTCAACTCTCATAGCTTCCACATTGCCTGATCCTAAGTTCCTGGGGTGGGTGGGCAGTGATGCCGGGACTATTTGGTTCTTTCTTTATATTCCGAGTATTTCACACTGCGGTTGACACGTAGGTGTTCAATGAATGTTGAAATAAATGACTGAATGAGAACAATTATACTTCCTAGAATTTTGAGCAAAGCTCAGATTTGAAGTTGGAAGGGAACCAAGAATTTATCTAATCCAAATTTGCCATTCTGAGGAATTGTGGTTCTGAGGAGACAGGTATAATTTGCCCAGTCATATGGAGACAGACTAGAACACCAATGTCTTAGTCTTTGACTTTTTCATGTAACCCTTTGAAATTTTCATGATATAGGCCTATTTCAAATGTTTAAAGTTGGGGGCTTCCCTGGTGGCGCAGTGGTTGAGAGTCCGCTTGCCGATGCAGGGGACACGAGTTCGTGCCCCGGTCCGGGAAGATCCCACATGCCGCGGAGCGGCTGGGCTCGTGAGCCATGGCCGCTGGGCCTGCGCGTCCGGAGCCTGTGCTCCGCAACGGGAGAGGCCACAGCAGTGAGAGGCTCGCGTGCTGCAAAAAAAAAAAAAAAAAAAAAAAAAAAAAAAAAAAGTTTAAAGTTGATGCCACTCCTCAGTTTCTAAGTTAAATAAGAGAAATACAAATGTAAAAAAAAAAAAGGGGGGGATCTGAACTTCATATAATGTAAAGAAAATATTCCAACTGCAGTACCTTCGTAACTGACAATATTATTCATTATTTCTTTTGAGAAATCATCCATCTGAAAGACTGGAATCAAATCTTAGGCACTTCTCAGCCACAAGATCAACCAAACACATGAAACATCTGGCTCTGGGGGAAGTGGACTAAGAACCTGGGCTCTGAGCCATACACTTCACCCAAGGTATGTGGCCCTGTCACATCCGCCCAGCCTGAGCCAGGTGTTCTCTTACACATTTCACAGCTATGTCTGTAGCACTGTATCCTATCGATCAGGAATGAAAATAATCTCTTCCTCTCTCCTAACCCCTCCCTCTGGCTGTTCTTTCCAGCCAGACCTGATCTGCAAATTATGCTGTCACCAACACCTCCCTAGAGCTCACCCGTCAGGCCTGACTCTGGACCTTCATGCTTGCTTCCCCTCCACTCAACCGTTAACCCCCGCACCCTTCTTCCAGGTCAGACTACCAACAAAATCAAGGGACCTCTTCAAGTTCTCTAAAATTCATTATTTTGTTTCAAAGTGGTCATCTGTAGCCACATTTTCCTTTCTTTCACTTGTGGTCAATTAAGGGTGGCCAGGTCACATTTCAACTATAAAGAGCTTTGCCCTGTCATCTCTTTTCCCAAATGTCCTGAAGGGTGTTTCCAGGTCTCCCACAACAGATTAACCCATTTGGGTTTCATCTTTAGATTCCTTCATTGACTTCCTCTTTCTGTATATTTATTTTCAAAATGATAATCTCACATTAACATTTTTAATTGTTTTTTTCTCTTTCACAGTGCTGTAGGGCTAAACTGACCTTGACATTAACCTTTTTAGTTTTACAATATTTGCACAGAAACTCTCTCTTTCACCAAACTCTTCTCGTCTCCAATCCCAAATAATTTCTTTGAAAAGAGTGACGTATCTTGAAGGAAATAGAAAAAATGGTATTTACTTAGTGTGTAGCCCTGAGGGAAACACCTCAGAACTCTAAAGGGCTTGTGAAATGCATTTCAGTGTTTAATATGTCTACTTTTGATTGAAAAATGCAGAAATTACATTTAATAGGATGACATGTTCAGGGTCAGGCAGATTATTGGTGCTTGGTAGACATTTATTAATGCGTATAGGTGATTTTCCTAGTTTGCTATACACACTGAAAACAGTTATCCCAGATATAGATGCGTATTTAAAGAATAATTCTTGGGACTTCCCTGGCGGTCCAGTGGTTAAGACTCCGTGCTTCCAATGCAGAGGGTGTGGGTTTGATCTCTGATCAAGGAACAAAGATCCTGCATGCCGTGTGGCATGGCCAAAAAATAATAATAATAATTCTTATTGCCTTCCTGCCAATTTTTTTTCCTCCAGTTGAACTGTGTTAGCTTCCCAAATGCTAAATATTTTTGTGCTACTATTGGTTATATATTGATATTCCAGGTTTACTTTGGTTTTCATCTATTTCCCAGAAGTAAGAGTACTTATTACTCCCATTTGTTGGGCATCCACTGCAGGCCAGCCACTGCCTAAGCCAGTGCCGACCAATATAGCAGCCATTCACCATACTCTGAGGTAGGTATTTTGGAGATAAAGGAACTGGGGCTCATATTAAGAAATATGCCAACATCACCACCAAAATAAGCAGTAGACTCTTGTTCAAGCGAAGATCCAAGTAACTCGAAGCCCACACTCTCCTGCTTGTGCAGGAGCACTTGAAATGTGACTGGTCCAAATTAAGATGACTTTAAGTGTAACATACACATCAGGTTTCAAAGACTTACTATGAAAAAAAAAGTCAAATATCTCAATAATATTTTATATTGAGTACATGTTGAAATACTGATATCTTGGCTATCTTGGATTAAATAAAATATTAAAAACAAAACAGGTGAAGCCTGTTTCTTTTTACTTTTAAAAAATTTCAATACTAGAAAAACTTAAATGTCATATATGCCTCACGTTTGTGGCTTGCATTGTATTTGTCAGTGTGGTGCTAGCTTAGGTGCTTCATACTCTGCACAATGAATGAATGAGTGAATAAATGAGACAAGCTCTGCTTTCCTGATATTCGAGGACAGCTCATAATAGTCTACCAGAGAGGAATCAAACAAACTTAGGGGTTGATAGAAACTTATTACAGTTCAGCCCAGCCTCTTCATTTTGAGAATACCGAGTCCCAGAGAAATCTGCATGCCTTATGAACTATCCAGTGAATAAAGACAGAAAAGCAAGGTTTTGATTCAGTACCAGCTTTTCCTGTGTCATCATCAGTGGAAAATTATGAGGACACCGAAGGTACCTAGGAACAAATGCCTGGGATTCTAGTTGATCATCTAGCCTGCTACCTGTAGAACTGTTTCAGTCATTATGATTTCAATGAATTCACTCGTTGCAGCTGAGCAGAATTGTTCTAGACAGATACCTGGGCTGAGCCACAGTATCATGTAGGAAGGACCAAGCTGAGCAAGGCAGGGAGGTCCAGGATGGACCTCCTGGGACAGTAGGGCATTGTGACATCATCAGTGATGGTCTCAGATGGCTTCCCGTTGCTGGCCCTCCAGTCTCAGCTGTTACTGCAAATTCCGTTCCTCCAGCATGAGTGTGGAGCAGCTAAAATCAACAGATTCACATGTACCTTGAGATGAATATTCCCATTTTCCTATTTAGAAGGTGACCCACTGGAATACTGCTTTTATTGGCTCTTTTGTGTGAAGAGGACAATGGTGTCCAGTTTCCTAGGGACACTCCTTGAAGTTTATTCCCTTGTCCTGATTAAGAATTCCTTTACAAATGATTCAGAATGTTGGGGAAAGAGTCTCAGGCAGTCATTTCTTTGGCTTCACTGGTAACACTTATCAAGAACAGGAGCGCCCAAAACCTTCCACCTCTTCCCCTACTCTGGTGAGTTTGGTGTGAATTTGGGACCATGGTTCTCACATTAGACATCCCTGTCCTTGAGGCCTAATCCTGTCTGCTGTACCTTTAAAAAGTTATAATTCTGGACTGATAAAATCTAAATGTCATGTTTCACTCTAACTAAAATAGGTTGCATTGGTCAGTCTCATTTACTCTTACATATTTATAAATAGGCAAGCTTGAATTCAATAAGCACGTTTATATAAATGTTGGGCAAAACTGAGTCCACCCAAGTTAAGTGTGGGAGGGTGGTGGCTGTGTGTCCCAGACTAGTTCCTTTGAACTGTAACTATGTCTACATAGTTACCCTGCAAGCTTAATTTTAGCTAGATGAACTACCAGAAATGTTAGCAATCTGTCTTTTCAGATTGCTTATGCTCTTTCTCTTTGCTGAAAGATAGATTTTAAAAGTATGGAATCCTTGGTTTTACATGTTTCTTTAAACAGACTTGTAACAATTTTATCAGCAAATATACATATCTTAACATGAATTTTTAAACATCTGAGGCAACAATTATTTTCAAATAGTTGCATGTTTTACCTTGAAAAATTATACTATGTACAAATACTGTATACTTGTCTATGTATCTATAAGTATACAGTGACTATATATGTGTGTATGCGTTTTCTCCATATATACACACACACATATGTGTGTGTGTATATATACATATGTGTATCTATATATCGATACCTTTTCCATATCTATGTATAGATACAGATATCTATCTTGTGGGGGAGAGGGAGAATGATAGTGGATTTCAGCTAGATGTTTCTATCTTATTTGTCTTGTTATATTGAGATTGTCACTGCAGAAAATCTTTATAAATTCTCTACTTAAGAAACCTCAACTTCTTAACAAATACTTGAAACCTCATAACATAAAAAGTGATATGAACATGTTAATGAATATTCTTTAGTTAATTAAATCTTGTAATTTATGCTTTATCTTCAGGATTTTTCCATTTAAAAAGTAATCAGGACAATTTTAACAAGTATGTTTCTCTAACTCAATAACGATTGAGTAATAATTCTCCACTTCACATTCAGTACTGTAGCTTGGAAGTGTAGTAATGGGTACAGTTGCTACTACATTTACCATCTGACCATATGGTATAACATACATCTGCCAAGGAGGAAAGACATTCCATTACAATAACAAACAATATAGGCACAGTCTTAAGGCAGGTAAGACATCAATTAGATAACTTCTTTCTTTTAATTTATCCAAGTATTGCCACGTAGCATGCATATATATATATATATATATATATATATATATATCTCCTATATGCTCGGCACTGATTTTTAAAATTATTTATTTATTTATTTATTTACATTGGCTGCATCGGGTCTTAGTTGTGGCACACAGGAGCTTCATTGCGGCACGTGGGCTCTCTAGTTGTGGCCCTTGTGCTCAGTTGTTGCAGCACGTGGGCTTAGTTGCCCCCGCGGCATGTGGGATCTTAGTTCCCGACCAGGGATTGAACCCGCGTCCCCTGCATTGGAAAGCGGATTCTTAACCACTGGACCACCAGGGAAGTCCCTCGGCACTCATTTTGACACTGAAAACTCAAAGATGTGTGCAACTGGGTCTCTGGCCTGGAGCAGTGCACAACCTGGCAGGGGAAGTCATGGAGGCTAATAATTATCATATGTCATAAGTGTAATAGAAGTGTATACAAGCGGTCACAGAAGTACAGAAGGAAAAACATACCTACCAGCTGGAATCCAGGTGATGAGGTCAGCAGATAATCACAGAGAAGATGGTCTTTGAGTTGAGTGTGAGGTCTTGGTAGGAAATACAGTGTGGTGGTTAAGAGAATAGAGTCTGTAGCCAGACTATCTGGGTTTAGGTCCCAGCTCTACTACATATCAGCTGAGGAACATTTGGCATGTTATTTAACCTCTCCATGTTTCAGTTTCTTCCTTGGTAGAATGGGCATAATCATTGGTCATAGTTCATAGGTTGAAGTGAGGATTATGTGAGTTAGAATGTGTCGTGGGTTTAAAACAGTGCCTGGTACATGGACAGCCCTCAGTGTTAGCCAGTCCTCCAGGGATAGCAGAATAAGAAATGGCAGGTTTGGATTGTTAAAACTGAAATATGAGGTGTATTTGTGTGGGAGGTGGTGGAAAACAGCAAGGTGAGTGAACAGATTATGGGGAGAGAGCCTTGTACGCCACACCAAAGAGGCTCACGTTTATGGAGCCCAACGAGAGTTTTAAGGATGAAATTCAGATTTGTGTTATAGAAAGAACTCTGGAGTGGTGGGGAAAGAGTAGAGGCCAGAACATTGGTTAAGAGGCTGTTGATGAGAAGAGAGATAATATAGGCTTGGCTGAGGGATAGAGAATAGAATGCAGATACAAAGTTATTTAGGTGGTAAAACTGATGAGGTTTGGTGAGCTATTAGATTAAGGTGGATGAAGTAGAAGGAGTTGTGAATGACTTAGATTTCTGGCTTGGATGATCTGGTAAAAAGACAGGAGGAAAAGCAGGTTTGGGGATAAGGTTTTGGATTTGTCAAGATTGACAGGCCTGTGGAGTAACCAAAATTAGTGTGTAGGCCTGCCACTCAGGACCTCAAAGTCAAGATTTAGGACTCCTCAAGACACAGGTAGTAGTTGACATTGTGGGAATGTGAGTGAGAGCATGACACAGCTCATATACAGGAAGAGATTCAGGGATAGTTCTGGAAAGCCCACGATTTAAGAGCCAAAGAGAGCTGAGCCAGCCAAGGAGAGTGGTCACAGAGGAAGGAGGAAACACAGAAGAAAGTGGATCATGGCAAATGATGGAGAGGGAATTTAAGGAAGAAGTGTTCTAATGCAGGAGAGAGGTCAAGTAGAATGAGAACTAAGAGCTGTTTGCTGGAGTTGGCAATTAGGAAAAAGAGCTTAAAACCCATGAGGTATTACCTCAGTGAAGTATAACAGTATGGGGAAAGAGATACAGTGAACCCTCTTCATTAAGACCCTAGATGTTAGTTGATATTTCAGGTCAAATGCTAGGTGAATTCCTGGAGAACATCCATTGATGTGGTCCAGCTTCAGGCTTGCTGCACAAGGCAGATCTGGCCTGTCCTGACCAAGCTGTTTTCCCAGAGCCTAGCAAGGAGACTGGCACATTAATATGTATACACTGAAGGTTGTTGAAAAGAATCGATGTATGCTTAGTGGTGGCCCAGGATCTGTTTTGGTAGAGTCCCTGGAGCTCCTGATACATGGCTGCTCCAGGAAGTGTTAGGAGGCCCCCAGGAGTTGCCAAAGAAGTTCTGTTGCTTTGATAAGAATTTCAAAGCCATAAAGTTATAGGGTTGATCTGGCAGACTATGCCAGGGTTGGGGGGAAAAGGATGTTGCTGAGTACAGTGATAACAGGTGAGGGTGATAATGCTTCCACTCAGGTTGGTTCTGTTCTGAAACACAGATTTTTTGGCTCAGTCTTAGATGTGATTTTCTGATGTTTGCTTTATTACCTGTTTTTCTTATTTCCTTCCTTTGTGTTTGAAAGTGTCTCATCTCTTCAGTTGGATAGTCAATTTCTTAAGGGCAGGGACCACTCCAAAGAGTCTTTTCTACTCCCTGCAGCACATACTTGTCCACTTGACCCCCAGCAGAGAATCCTGGTACCCTCAGCCGTAGCAGACTTAGAACCAAAATTAGGACAAGCCTGACATCAACCCTCAGTAAAAAAGATGTTCGTTACTTCCCAAAACTTTACCATAGGAAGGTCGAACTAAGCGGATATTTAGAGAAAGTGGTAGGCGCTGATATCTGCCACCAGTGTGGCATGAATGGGGCCCTGAATGCTCAGTCTTCCTCGCCTGGAACCCTAGGGCCATCCCACCAATCTTCCTGTGGACACAGGTCTGGTTAGAGTCTGGGCCATTCCAAAGGGCATTCCAGCTCCCACATGGCTAGACTAAGGTCTCCTCTGACATGTTCACGTGGGGAACCCGACGCAGTCCAGACACTGGACTGGGAGAAGAAAACACTTGGTGACGGAGGTGTTTTTACTGTTTTCTTCCTTTTTGGGGGGGGGGATATTTATGCGGAGGGGTGGTTTGGGACGGATCTAGCGCCTCAGTCCTAGCCCTTCCAAGCGCCCCAGCTGCATAAGTTATCGGCCACAGCTCTTCCCCTCCTCGAGACGGTATAGACACGGCCCTGGCCATCGGACGGCGGAAGGAGCGCGTAGGAAGCGGAGGTGGTGTCGCCCGGCCCCCCACCCGCCGGGCGCGGCGGGAGGATGTCGGCGCGCGCAGCGTGTGCGTCGCCCCTGGCCCCCCCCCCCCCCGCGCCCCCCGCCCGGGGGGACCCTCGCGCCCAGGGGAAGCCCCGCGCGGGGCGCCCGCCGCCAGCCCGCCCCAGTCCCTCCGCCTCCCGGAGGCCCGGGGCTGCCTCTTCGGGCCGCGCTGGGGCCGCCCCGCACTGCGCATGAGCGGGAGCCCGGCGAGCCCGTGAGAGGAGCCGCCGCCGCCGCCGCCGTCCATTCGCTGCGGAGCCGGAGGAGGAGGGGAGAGGCCTGGAGGACACCAACATGGTGAGGCACTGCGGCCGCCCGCCCCGCCGGCTGGGGGCCGGCGCAGCCGCGCACCCCCGCCCCGGCCGCCCTCCGCCCCGGGGCGACCCTGCCACCCCGAGCTTCGGCCCGCGGCCTCCGTCCAGCTCCCCGGCGGGGCTCTCCTCCCCGCCTCTCCCTTCCTCCTTCGCCCCTTCCCGCCCGGGCGCCGCTGCTACGCGAGAGCCGAGGAGGCGGAGCGGAGCCGGGCCTAGTCGGGAGCCCCGGGTAGTTTGGGGAGCGGGGAGCGGCCCCGGGTGCCCCTTGCTGGGCCCGGCGCGGCTAGGGTAGGCGTTGGGGCTGGGGGAGGGGATGGGGCAAAGGCTCTGTCTCTGCTCGGCCCCCACGCCGGCTCCATTGTGTCTGGCCGGGGACCGGGGTCCGGGGTTCCGGGTGAGGAGCCTCCCCCCGCCCGGAGCCGGGGCTTCCCCCTCCGCTCCGCCGGGGAGAAGGAAAGACTTTCCCGGCTCTCTCCTCCCTCCTCCGCTCCGGCTCCAACACCCCTCAAGTCTCCAGGCAGTTTTGCTTGGGGCGGGGTAACAGCTCTTTTCCTTTCTCCATCACCTCTCGATGCGCCCCGTAGTCCTGGAAAATGGGAGTTTCACTGGCCAGTTGGTGGAGGTTATATTTACCTCTCTACTGAGAACATGGGAGACCGCTGAGCTTGGGGGACGTGGGGGGGAGGGGGGAGTACGGAAGTGCAACCTGTTCTCATTTCATAAAATTAGGAGAAACAGACTTGCTACCTTTTGGGCACATATTTTATTTCCTTGGGGTGGGAGGAGTAATTGCTTTATTATGCCAGTTAAAAACCATTCGTGATGTTTAAAAAACAGTTTGTCAAGTTAGTGCCCTCTCCCTTTTTTGTTTGGAAAATGTCTTACAAGCTTGAAGACGTGGTATTCAAGTTATCTGTTTACATTTTGGTAATTATGTACCTGATTATTGGACTTTATGTTTTTCAGAAGCTATGTTTTAGTATTATAATCTGAGCATGAGTTGAATTCCATGCAGGTTACTGTATGAATAGACAGTGAAAATGATGTTCTTGTCCTTTTGCTCATGGGGAACATAAAGGCCTCTTTGAGGAGGGTGTATGTGTGTGTCTGTTAAGGGAATGCCCCGGTGTCTTGTTTTTAGCTGGTCTTATTTCTGCTGTATGACACTTACCTAGTCTCAGCCTCCAACTTGGCAGAATTTTGGTGTCTCGCGTATGGATATGTGGTTTAGTTTGCCATATATTCAAGAACTTAGGTTCTGTGGTAAGTTCCATGAAAGTTTACCATTTGTATTTGTAAGAAAACTTTGCCATAAAGTACAGGTGAATGTTTAGATTGATGTTACAATGTTTAAAGATCCACCAGGGCGGCTAAACAGTTTCCAATTTCTTAAGCATTTTGACGGTCATAGACATTACTCCTGAAGTTTCCAGACTCTTGGCTTGTAAGAGTATGCTTGAAGTAATGAAATGTAATTCCCCGGTAAACACTCTGAGAGCACTGAAATGTGTTCTGCTCATAATAGTCTCCAATCAGCATCATCCTCTGGAATCCAAAGTGTTGATAATGCTCATTACTTGTTACGAATTCAGGAGTCATGTGGTTCATATGAGAGTTCAGCTTGTATTGGAGCTTGTAAGCTTCTATCCTTTTACTACTATTAAATTAGCTGGTTTTGGAACTTAGCCATAACTATTTAATTACACTACTAATGACAAGATAGCGCTAACTTAAAACACTTTTTGTGGCTGAACTCAGATCATGTCACTAGAATTGTCTTGGTATGCTCTTGTTAGTTTGGAAACTAAATCACCATGGGCCCTAATAGAAGTTAGGCCATAAGAATTTCCTAGTTAAGTTTTTCATTGTAAATTTATTTTACTTATTATTTCTTGATACAATTTTGGGGCTAATGTTTTTCTGTGTGTGTAATGCAGCCCATTTCTAGAGCACATGTTATATTGTCAATTCTGGGGCAAATTTAAATGACAGGATATCTGAATATGTTGTGGAAGAAAAAAAAATTGTTCATTCAACCTACCTGACACCCACATAGAAAGGCCAAAAATAGCTCCAAAACTAGACAATATTCTGTTACCCCTGAAAACCTTTTTAAAAAGTGTTTGATTTCTGGCTTGTTTTCTTATTTGTAAGAGGACAGGATTTGATGATTTCCAAAGTTACATTCAGCTAAAAATTTTGATTTTAATTATTTTTCTTAGATGTGTGAGAAGTTTGTATACTATGTAACCTACTAGATTTTTGTAGACTCACGGCATCATAGAATTTTTAGACCTGAAATGGCTTCAGAGATCATCTAATTTACTCCTCTTCCCTTTTACAGAAGAAGAAATTGAAGATCAAGGAGGTTTTGAGGTTCAAGTTTGCAAAATTGTTAGTTGCAGAACTGAAACTAACTTTTCCTGGTTTTACTGTTTCCCCCAGTATTTGTGGTACATGTAATCTTTTAACTCATATGAAATCTAAAGAAATGGTTGAAAATTGGATTTGAAATTAATTTACTCATTTAAACAGAGGGAAACCCAAGTGTTATTAGTGAAAATGTTAAATAACAAAATTCAAATTAATGATTAAGGGTGTAAATTACTGTTTTTAATGTTTTTTTTTAAAATTATGTGGACTTATAATTTAAGATTATATTTTCAACAAATATCAGAGTTTGTAAGTCCAGATTAATGTAGGCCTGTTGAAGGTTGTCTCTGTAGAACTCGTTTCACATTGTTTTGCATATACATAAGTAATTAAGGGAGGGCCTTAATTAATTTTAATAATTATTTCTTAAATGCCTACCATGTGCCAGGCACTGTTCTAGGCACTGAGGATATGGATATACACACATGTATTTTTATATAAACAAACAAACAAACAAATAAATAAATATATATATATATATATATATATATATATATACATTCCCCCCCACACTGAAAAAATAAAAATCCCTGCCGTGGTGAGGGTTACATTTTAGTAGGGAGAGACAAATAATAAACATAGCATATATTTTTCTTCCTTACTATGTTAGAAGGTGTTAAGGGCTATGGGAGAAAAGCAGTGTTATGGAGGAGAATTGGGAGTGTTGGGGCACAGTGGATTTGGGGTTGCAAAATGGTGTTTGCACCACTGATGAAGTGGGTTTTGAGCTGACTAGGAGATGAAAGAGTAAGCCATGCACAGATGTGGTCAGAGAGAGTTTGAGGAGCACTGAGTCCAGTGTGGCTGGGGTAACGTGGGGGGAGAGGGGCATGTTGGGAGTTGGAACAGATGAGGTCTGAGTGGTAAGGAGTGGAGATGGGCATGGGTGGCTATTGTAAGGATGTTATTGTGTTTTTACCCCAAGAGAAATGGGAAGCCAGTGAAGGATTCTGAGTAGTATGATAGACTTTGTTTCTACTCGCTCATAGTGTCCTATTAAAATTATAGGATACATAATTATCTTCAAAGCAGTTTTTAAAGACAACTTATGCAGTTTCTGTGTGCAGAGTTTTGAATTCTGATTAAGATGACTGTCCAATATTCAGTAAAAACTAGTTGAACATCAAGTTTACCTAGCCATGCTGGTTAATAAAAACAACACAACACAATCTCTTTTGTAGATTGCTTTTGAGTATGTTCTTGTAGTTTGCATGTTTAATGACTATGCAAAAATCTGGGCCTTTGGGAAGGAAGAAGGACCTTAATCTTTACTGAGAACATACGTCTGCTAGTCAGACAATTCACAACTCTTATTTTATCTCCACTCCAGTTTGTGAGATAGGTATTGCTACCTTCTTCTAACATACCTGAAAAAGGAGGTTTAGTGTTTCTGAAGAGATGGCCAAGGTAAAGAGCTAGTATATGACAGAGCCGGGATTAGAAGCCTGGTCTCTGGTTCCAGTTTATTTACTCCTCCTCCTTTTTTTTTTTTTTTTTTAAAAAACCCAGCAAGCACCCCTTCTGTATAGGTGTGGAATTTTTGATTGGTTTCTTCCTTATATTGAATAGTGCCCTAGTTGTTTACATATCAAATCAGATGATCTGATGTAAACATTTAAGTAATTGAAAAATTAGAACTTTTTTGGTACATATGGTAAAAAAAAAAGTTGAAAGTAAAATTAACTTGTGGTTTTTTGGTTTTGTTTTTTAAGTTTTAAAAGAGCTGAGTTCATTTGAGTCAAGTGGCTCTTTTGATTTTGGCTTTGTAGGTTGGGTCAAGCATAATGAAAATCTGTGAGAAAGCCCCCTTTTAAATTTGAGTGTGTTGTTGTTTAGGTTGTGATAGTATTAGCCATGACATTTGATGAAGAGAGATAGTTCCAAATAGGATTCAGTTGCTTTGTGGACACAAACAAGCTCTTGAATAACCTGCTGACTATCTAGTTTACCTAGTCACTTTAGGTGTATACCCTCCACCTAAGAAAAAGCAAAAGCAGAAGGGGAAAATGCCACTGAATGTCTTTCATCACTTTGTTGAATCCATTTAATATGATTAGTACCTAATCATTTAGAGTGATTAGGCTGCTTATTTGCATTGTAAAATTTTAAGAGAGATTTACTTTTCAACAGTCCTTTGCTGAAGAACTCTATTGCATTATACTTTCGAATCCCTCAACACTGAATAGTGTTCAGCAACAGAGATTAAGTTGAAGTACATGGCCCATTCCTTTGTTATATTAGGATATTTTTGTTTCAGTAAACATTTAAAGCACTTACTTATTATACATAGGATTTTACCATTTCTAGATTTAGGACTTGAGTAGATACCAAATCTTAGAATTAGGAAATTTCATTTTTTGAGGATCATTTATTCTCTTTATGAAAAAAATATCCATGACTGTAGAATGCTAGTCATTATTATAAGTTCTTTAACTGTGGAACTTTAAAAATCTCATTTAATTCTTTATTGTTGTTGTTTTGTTTTCACCTCAGTAATCTTTTTGTTAATTCAAGATTTCTTTAGAAAAGATGTTTCTGGAGAGGAGGAGCGAATTTAAATTAGCTGCCTTGACTACTTGTTACATGTTCAAGCACTAAGTTTGGGAGAATCAGTTGAAAGACGATGGCTAACACAAGTATTGTAAGGAGATTATTTCTATCCCATTATCAAAGATAATCAGGAATTAGCAAAAATAACTTTTTAATAGTCAAAACAGTCTTCTGTAAGCCAGAATCAAAACATTTATTCCATTTACAGTGGTAGTCATCTTTTGAAAAATAATTCTGAGGGTGGGGAGGAGAAAATCCTTTAAATTTTCATTAATGGTATATTTTTTAAAAAACTTTGAGGAAAATTATTTAAAAGCCTACAAAACCAGTTTGAATCTTACAGATATACTTCTGAAATATTTTTTCAGGTGAATTGCCATTATATCAATATAAAACATAGTTGGGTACAATGTTTACACAGTATAGTATATTATTCCACTTTTGACTTAGAAGTAATGCAGCTCCTCTCAAAGAAGAGTTCATTGTAACTGTCATTCAAAGCGCAGGAAGTTTAGGGATGAATAATAAGACCCACAGGCCTACCATGAGTAACTATGCTGCAGATGATAATTTACATGAATACTGGGGGTTTGGGTTTTTGTTTTGCTTAATATTTGAAATTGTATACATTTGCTTATATTATCTGGCTATGACCTGTACATGTTTTTTCCCCCCGCTCTGGGTTTCAAGCCTTCTCATTGGAAAAGGAAACCCTGACTTTCAGTGCCCCTAATTTTCCACCTCTGTATAGTTAAAGCTATAGATTTTGGCCATCTTTTTAAAAATAGACTATGACAGGACTATAAACACATTTTTTTCTTCCTGATGAATTACTTGTCTTAAAAATAACCAATCCACCTCTTCTCCCCTCCCCCCTTCCCAAAAAACCCTGAAAGGAAGTTCTATCCTTAAATTAGTCTTTTAGTTAGTAAGGGAATGTTTAATTTGCAATTTTTAGTCAGAATGCAAATTGTTTACATTTGAAAGGGAAAAGGTCAGTTGATTACTTATTTAACTTTTCCATAAAAATAGGTGAAGAAATATTGTTCACAATTCCCCTCTCCCCCCAGTGCACACAATAATTACTCAGTGGTTGCATTTTTGCCCTTTTTGTTTTCTCTCTTACTTGACGACTATGTAGAAGAAATGGAAAACTGCATGCCTTGAAGCCAGGCACCAGGGTTTCATTTCTGGCTCTGCTACTTTTTGGATAAGTCTGTTTAGATAAAACGAGCTCTGAGGCTTGGTCTCCTCATTGCTAAAACAGAATCAGTGATAACCACCTTGCAGAATTGTTAATAATTAAATATCTAGCACAGAGTTGGCACACAGTAGGAGCTCAAATAAACGTTAGCTGCCAGTGTTGTGATTATGGTGGTTGTTATTCTTTCTTATTTACATAAAATTTTTTCTCTGGAGTATATTCTTTGTGGACTTGTAAGGAGTCCTTACTATGTCCTAGTTACAGTTCTAAGAGTTTAACTTGAATTAGTTCAGATAACCTTCACACCCTATTTACAAATGAAGAAATTGTAGCACAGAGATTAAGTAATTTTCCCGATGTCACACAGCAATTAGGAGGCACAGGTGGAATTAAAATCCTGCCAGTTTGATTTGAGAGTCTGCACTCTTCACCTCTCTGCTGCAGGTGGAAGGGAAGAGAATTTCTAGCTACTCCTACCTAGATTCTTAGCCTGGCTTTCTGGTAGAACTTTACCTCTAGGTGAAAGTCTTCTCTAGGAGTAGGTAGTCTGGTTAGTTGAATTGATTTTTCTTGTACTTTTGACTTCAGACCTATAATCTGTGAGAAGGCCTTTTATAGATGAGTGGTTTGGGATATTGGTAACATTTGGCTCTATCTGCTGAATACTATGTATCATATGTGGAAAGTATGATTTTCTGGACTTAAACCAGCTCTTCTAAATTTCAGATGAAGTTAAACTGTTAATCATGTGGTAAACACATGAGAACAACATACAGAGCTTTTTTTTTTTTTTTTTTGCGGTACGCGGGGCTCTCACTGTTGTGGCCTCTCCCATTGCGGAGCACAGGCTCTGGACACACAGGCTCAGCGACCATGGCTCACAGGCCTAGCCGCTCCGCAGCATGTGGGATCTTCCTGGACCGGGGCACGAACCCGTGTCCCCTGCATCAGCAGGCGGACTCTCAACCACTGCGCCACCAGGGAAGCCCAACATACAGAGCTTTTAATGAAAATTATGGGTGATCATTACAGTGTTTGATTTTTTAAACATTTTTTTTTTTTTTTGTGAAGTAGATTCATCAAATCCTGAGATAACTAGAATTGAGTTAGGAAATTAATTCCTTTAAAAATATAAAGGCCTTGGTGTCTTTTTTTCTGGAGTTTAGACTGAATTTGAAACTTAAGGGTGAGAGATTGAAATTTAAGGGTGAGATTCTATTCAGAATAATAGAAATAATGAATCTTAATTTTTTGCTTTTAAAAATGTTACCCATTAAAATTATTTTTATTTAACTAGAAAATAATTTTCCATGTTTATTGTTTTTCTTGATGGAAATACTTATAAGAGGAATTTTATAACTTTACGAGTTTTTTTTTTTTTTTTTTTTTTAAAGCTGTAGTTCCATTTATTATCCAGCAAACAGTAGGAGCTCCAGAGGAGGGGCCCAGCCTCGACACCCTCCCATTATTGCCATGGATTGCTTCCCCAACCTCGAGGGCCTAGAGGCGCTCGGCCTAGGGGGCGGTGGACCCAGCCCCGACCGCTGGGATGGAGCAGAGTCCAGATGGCCCTGGCCCTAGCACCAACTCATGAACCCCGACCCCAGGCCTGTCTACCGAGGGCCAGTAGAGCCCCTCTTGGAGCCAGGCCGACCAGACTCTGGGCTGCTGGGTCCAGCTCCAGACAGGCTGGACTCTGAGTCCTGGACCCCAGCCTGGCTGGACCCTGGGATCCCGATTCCAGGTTCCAAGTGGGGTGGACTTAAGTCCCAGACTCTGGGCTAGGCCCGGGGCCTTCAGGGATGCAGCGGGTAGCTGCCTTTACGGCTGAGCTTCTGGGCCGGGGGAGCCTTCTCGGGTCAGGGGCCAGGGCTGGAGTTGGGACTGGATTCGGAGAGGGAGTCAATGTTGGCAGAGCGGGAGTGGCAGGCCCAGCAGAGAATGACCCAGAGCAGCAGCAGCAAGAAGCCTAGGAGGCCGTTGCAGATGATGGCAGTGAGGACCCCCTGGGAGATGGCTGCCCCCATGCCATGATGGGCAGCACCCTCAGACAAGCACAGACTGAGAAGCTGCCTCGATGGCAAGGCCCATGCTGAGGCGGGACTCTGGTATAGCCGGCCTTCCAAGGAGGCTGTCCTGTCCACACACTCAGTGATTCCCGGGCAGTGAAGATGTTCACCTGCAGTTCCGAGCCTGAGTTGAGCCCGGTGGGAGGGTCCCGGGTAGCGGGATGCTGGGCGCCGACTTCTGTCGGGAGCCTGCGGGTGGGGGGCGGGACAGTGGGAGGCGGGCAGGGGTGACGTCCCCTCCCCGGCCCTCCCCGTGGCCGCTCCCCAGGGTGCAGCATTATTTTTTTATTATAGAGTTTTTCTGAATCCCTATTCTTCTATCACAGTAGACTTTGTAAGTTCAGTGGTCATACACTTGACTATATGATACTTCGCTACATCCAAAGTATTTGATTTTTTTACCCCAGATAAACTGTTATTTTATTTTATTTATTTATTTATTTATTTTTTGCGGTACGCGGGCCTCTCACTGCTGTGGCCCCTCCCGCCGCGGAGCACAGGCTCCGGACGCGCAGGCTCAGCGGCCATGGCTCACGGGCCCAGCCGCTCCGCGGCATGTGGGATCCTCCCAGACCAGGGCACGAACCCGCGTCCCCTGCATCGGCAGGCGGCCTCTCAACCACTGCGCCACCAGGGAAGCCCTAAACTGTTATTTTAAATGTAATTCTTAAATTTCTTGAATGGAAGAAAATTGCAAACATGCTAGATTTAAGTATTAATGTATATTGACAACCAGATTTTCTTTTATTTTGGAAAGATGAGTAAGTAGGTGCTTTTTACTGTTTAGATTATAGTAATAATAGTATTTCTAACTTTGGTAATCTTTGATGCAGTTATTAGCTTTCTATTACAAGAGACAGCATTTCTTTATCTCCCTCCCCCTCTTTCCTCCCTTCTTCCTTTCTCCTTCCCTCCCTTTTTACTAGAATTAAAAATAATCATGGTATATTCTGTATTTTATACATTTTACATACTTAATCAATATTGAATTTCCTTGAAAATTTGGTAATCTCCAGATAGTTTTCACATTTGAGTCCTGAAGATTGTATTGCCTTATCTTATTTAATGACCACTCTAGTTTGTTCCTTTTAAATAAATCTTAAATAGTATATACTACATTTGAGTGCTGAATCATTGTAGTTGTCATATGTTTTTGCTCTTAGGAAGATACCCACTGGGTTTGTAGTAGAAACAAAGACAACCCATCTGTTATTTCTTCCACCTCAGTTTTCTATCCACCCTCTCATCCCCTATAAAATAATTCTTTGCTGGTTAGATATCCTTTTTCTCTTCCTTAAGTTGATAGAAATTTAAACCTTTGAGCTGTACTCAGAAAATCAGAACACCTTGCCTGGTGCCCTCTTGTGGCCTGGGAAAAGGGGGTGGGAGTGTTGTAGCTCTCCTAAATAGGCTTGGGAAAAGGGCAGGTCTGTGTAGCCCACTCCAGCTTTCCTCTAGGACAGCCTTTGGGACTACAGAATTGAGTACACCCTCCGTAGTAGGAGAGCAAGTGTTAAGATTTATTCTAGGCACAGAGAGCTGACAGAGAAATGGTCAGAGTACATTTTAAGTACAAGAAAGGGGAGGGTACTTATCAGACTTTGCAGAAATGGAATTGCTTATTACTACTTGGCCTAGCAGGAACTCAGACTATCAGTTCTCTGCAAGGTATCACTCATTAGCCTCTGTGGTGTTGGAAATGGGTAGCTGCAACCCTTTTTCTTAAAATATATTGATACTGCCCCATGTACTGGAAATTTAAACCAGTTAAAATAGTTTCTATTTGCATATACATAGACGTTATTGATTACATATACTTTTATTTCAAATAAGATACAAAATGGAGTTAAAGAATTCACTTACATAATTTTGTTATTAGTTTTTATGGATAAGACTGCTTTTTAACTTGGTCCCCCCAGTTTTCTAATATCTTGCTTTCCAACAGGAAGTGATTAGTAGAGTGAACAACTCTTTTAGGCTTGCAGAAGTGACTTAAGCTGTGTTTTTCCTCCCTCTCTTCAACAAAACTGATTCAAGCTTCAGAGGAGAATACTGGATTTAATACTGTATGATAAAACCCCCAATAATCCTGATTGTTTTGCTGCCTTTAACTTTTAGGAGAATGGAAAAAGGTTATACAGAGAAGTTATGTCAGGTTTGATTATAAAGTAATTTCCAGGTTGTGGCCTGTAGTTGTTATATTTCTAGGTTAATCTCCAGTACTTTGTACAGCATTATACAGTGGTCAGTGATGATCATAGTGACCCTTAGGTACTTCCCTGTTCTTCAAAGGATTAAAACATATGTCAGTATACTATATCTCTTAGATACTGTATCTCTTATGTATACTATATCTTAGAAAGGTATACTAATTTTAAAAATAGCTCTCAGTAACAAAAGTTGAAATCAAGGTGGTTTCCTTTCAGTTAAACAGTATATTAAAATAAGACAGGTATCTTCCTTGGCATTTGATTTCATTATGGGTTTGTTGCAATTGAATAACATCTTGAGGAGATACTTTTCAAGAGGGAAGACTCCTAGACATTTGAGAGATGTGTCCCATTATATGAGTTATCGGGTGTCCAGAAGTGGTAGAGTTATTTGTGAAATAATGGGAGGTTAGTGAATTTATAGTTTCTCAATTTTAATGGAGAACAGAGATTGAGATTTTAATCTGTAATCCTAAGCAATAACATATTTACAGAGAGAGAAGAGTATGGCTGACAGATTAGACTCCAGGGTATAAAAGATAGGGTTGGTTTTCATATTTGATTTTGCATAGTCTTATTTTTACTCTGTGGTAGGTAGAAATATTTATATCTTTGGTAGCCTTTTTCCTGAAAACCTAAAAAGGTTTATAAGTATGTACAGCAAGCAGTGTGATTTATGGAAAGATTACTAAGACCCAGATTCATGAGAGCTTTCTGTTCTTGTCCCATTTCTACTAATAATAACCTGGGTGATTTTTTTAAACAAATTCCTTAACCTTTGGGGTCTGTTCTCTCATCTGTACAATCAGGTGGTTGAGGTTTGTGATCTGTCAGTTTGAGCCAGATCAAAAATGCTGGGGTTTTCAGATGTGTTGCTTAAACCACAGAACACTGTATCTATTAATGTGTGCCCTCCTCACATGCTTTTTTCCCCTTCATTTGCAATAATAGCTCAGGAAGAACCCAAGTATTTTGCTGAGAGATGGTATTAGGACTCGCGAGAGGGAAGAGTAATACTGGGGAGGCTGAAATTGCATAGGAGACCAGCTTGGGTGAGAGGAGAAAACGAACATGGCCCTTGATACTGGGAGAGAGTGGAGGGCCTAATTGCCTTGCTTCATTTTGCTTAGGGCTTAGGTCAGATGAGAAATGAATATGTGTCAACACAAGACCAGTGAGAAGGTTATTACAGTAGGGAGGCTGGTTAGAACGTCTGCTAGGTTCAGGCTAAGGGAAAGAGGTGATTCTTTCAGGGTAAAAAAGAGAGAATTCTGTGAAAAATTACCTTTGTTGGAAGGATGCGGGGTACTTGTTCATATTTCACTGCTTCTCATTTGACTGAAAATATGAGGAAATTCTATGGATAATTATCTTGGTTCCTGGGCATGCAAGGAGAAATGCAGAGTTCTCACATTCTGTTGCTTTCTCACATTGGTAAAAATAGCAAGAAAACAAGGGGGTAGGGTGGGGGTGAGGTTGGGGAGAATTGCACCCCATATTCTTTATAATGGGTTTTAGGACTGCAACAAATACCTGTTAATTTCATTGTTCCTCAGGGTCACTTGACTGTTCTGACTGGCTAAATAATGTCACCATTAGTGACATTAGTGGTGGTCTTCCTCACCACTCCTTAAGCATCCCTTAGAGCTTTGTTGCTTGGTTAAGGTTTTTTTTTTTTTTTTTTGCGGTACGAGGGCCTCTCACTGCTGTGGCCTCTCCCATTGCGGAGCACAGGCTCCGGACGCGCAGGCTCAGCGGCCGTGGCTCACGGGCCCAGCCGCTGCGCAGCCTGTGGGATCTTCCCGGACCGGGGCATGAACTCGTGGTCCCTGCATCGGCAGGCGGACTCTCAACCACTGCGCCACCAGGGAAGACCTTGGTTAAGATTTTGAGAGTAGCTCTGCTTCCCTTCGAGAGCCTTTGTACATGCTCACAGGACCCAATTTTAGGAGAAATGCAGGGTGGGTGGACTTCTCTTGCCTCTGTCCTAGTTTCTTTCCCCAAATGATACCAATTTTATGTTTTAGATTTTTTTAAAATTTGTCTTTCTGATTAATAGATCGAAAATAAGTCTTGAACTAAACGTTTTAATATTTTACGAGGAAAATGTACTGCTAAAAATGATTTAGTCAGCAGTATAGAAATACTTAGTCTTTTGTGATGTTACACAGTTTCAGTTTATTTTCTGGTTTCGATAGAACAAGTTGAAATCATCGCAGAAGGATAAAGTTCGTCAGTTTATGATCTTCACACAGTCTAGTGAAAAAACAGCAGTAAGTTGTCTGTCTCAAAATGACTGGAAGTTAGATGTTGCAACAGACAATTTTTTCCAAAATCCTGAACTTTATATACGAGAGAGTGTAAAAGGATCATTGGACAGGAAGAAGTTAGAACAACTATACAATAGATACAAAGGTGAGTGTTTGCTTGTGACTTTAAATATTTTGAATGAGGTTTTCCAAATTTACATGCTGCTTGTGAGAAATCAAATGATACAGAGACCATTAATTGGGTGGATACAGAGCTCTTTAGATCTTAGAATTACTTTAAGAAATCTGAAAAATTATTTTCCTCTTTTCACTAAAATTTCTTCTTAGTGTCTTTATTTCCTCCCCCTTTATCCGCCCCCACCTTTCCTCCTTTGTGATCCAATTTGAGAATGGGGGCTGGGGGACTAGGTTTTTTCCTTCATTTTCTTATAAAACTCAGCTGAGCGGATTTTAAGAAAACCTGCCTAATAATTTTAATAACCTTTAAATAATTATAAAGTAATATACACTTAAAAAGTTAATACAGAATAGATTGAATAAGGAAAAAGTTAATAGTTTCTCCATCTTTTGCTTATTTATTCTCCTGAGGGAACCAATATTTAATAGCCTGGTGTCCAACTTTCTGGGTCTTTTATGTTTATGCAGAAATATATACGCAAAAAAAATTTCAAAATTTTTCCAAAAGTGGGATTATATTTTATGCATAGCTCATGCCCCAAAAATCAAAGGATGTGCAAATTTTTTATTCATAGAGATGTTAGCAAATCACATTTGACAACAGTGTATGAGTGCCTCTTTCTTCTTGTATTTGTATTTAAATTTTTGCTGTCTGAAAAGTAAATATTGATAGTTGGGGGTTTTCTTCTTTAATTTGAACAACGTATGTTTGCATTGTGATTAAAATTGAATTGCAGAGTTTATGTTTTTTTCGATATTCTTTAAGAAGTGATTTCTGTAGTGAAATGAACTTTAAGATAAAAAGAATTTCTGTGTGTAATACTGTTTAGAATGCCTCTGTAAAATGTGGCTATGTTCAGTAAAAATCCTTTATCCCTATATAGGAGTGTCTGATTTTCTGAATGTGTGTTAAGTATGGAACTTTTTTCATATGAATAAATGAGACTTAAAAATCAGGTGCCTATCTGGGTATATATCTTGCTGTTAATTGTAAGAATGCTGTTTCAGGGGCAAAGTGGCTTTAAATATTACAGGGGGAAAATATCTCATAGAGCAATATTGCTTCATATTTTTGGTCTATCGTGATCATTAAAAAAAATGGAATATAAAGCAATACCTTTCTCAGTTTCAGGAGTAGCACAGTAAAGTATGGCACTGATTTCATGTTGCATTGTTGTTTTTGAAGATCCTCAAGATGAAAATAAAATTGGAATAGATGGTATACAGCAGTTCTGTGATGACCTGGCACTGGATCCGGCCAGCATTAGTGTGTTGATCATCGCGTGGAAGTTCAGAGCAGCAACACAGTGCGAGTTCTCCAAACAGGAGTTCATGGACGGCATGACAGAATTAGGGTGAGTGTATAATTACCATAGGAAATTAGGTACATTACTGTGAGAATTACTGTGGAACTGACATTCATGCCCCCAAACATTGCTATAGATAGAAATGGGCTAATATGCTAGTTCCTTCCCATGTCAAGTTATTTGTGTAGTTAGTACAACCAACTCTATTTGCATTATGCTTTTATCATTTGTTTCTAAGGGAGATTGACTAATGTTAAAATTACTATGCTTTAATATTTTACATGGGTAAGTGAAATGAGCAAGTTTTAAGTTATTTCCTAATGTGAGGCTGTGAACTCTGAATTTACAAACAAACTCCTAGAATTTAAAATCTTGGAAGTTACTAATCACTTTTTGTTCTGCATAGACCTGGACAACTGATTAGCTAAATGTCTTGGTATAAATAGATTGAAAAATCACAAGTAGCGGTTTTACCTGTGGCCTTTAGTTGTCTGTATGGGATGAAGCTCCAAAAGTATTCAATCTGTGGATCGGTAACAGGCTGCCCTTTCTGTCTTTAGTGGGTGCTTTTGAATGATAATAGCTAAACACTTTTTTTTTTTTTTTGCGGTATGCGGGCCTCTCACTGTTGTGGCCTCTCCCGTTGCGGAGCACAGGCTCCGGATGCGCAGGCCCAGCGGCCATGGCTCACGGGCCCAGCCGCTCCGCGGCATATGGGATCCTCCCAGACCGGGGCACGAACCCGTATCCCCTGCATCGGCAGGCGGACTCTTAACCACTGCGCCACCAGGGAGGCCCCTAAACACTTTTTGAACGTTTATTTTCTTTCAGGAACTATGCTAAATAAATACTTCACCTACCGCTTCACAACAACTTTGTGAAAGAAGTGGTGTTTATATCCGCATTTTAGAGATGAGGAAATGGAGGTACAGAGAAACTAGAGAGGTAGTATTAAAGCCAGGATTTGGGCTCAGGCATTCTGATTCTTGGGCCTGAGGGACATTGTAATCAATCAGGGTCCAGGCAAGACACACAAACCATACCAGTAATTTGAGCAGGGTAAATTTAAAAAATTGTTTTATTGTGTAAATGGGGTAAAAGAAAACTCTAAGCATAACAAAGGTGGCAGTTGCAAGAAGCTGCCATCACCCCTGGAACGGAGGGAAGGAAACAAGGAAGGAGCCTAGACACTTAAGAGGATCCCCACAAGGCTGAGATTCCGACCGCAGAAAACAGTGTGTAGCTGCCGTAGGAGCACTCTGCTCTGTTGCCTGCTTCTCGTGGAGAAGAAGCTCGCTAGGGGCCACTTGCTGCAGAGCCATGCAAGTTGCCTCCATTGGTGAACACTGCAGGGACCTCCCAACACGCTGAAACCCTTGCTCTCTGCAGAAAACAGACTGGGATAAGAAAAGTTCCTTCGTCCTCTTCCAGCCTTTCATCGCCCTCTCTTGGTAGAACCTAATAGTGAGCCAGCTGGCAAGAAAAATGAAGTTTCACAATTTGTAGTCCACTGCAGATAGTCACAAAGTAGGGCAAAGAAGGGTGAGTTTAAAGCCGAGAGACAATAAATTAATAACTGGCCTAGCCAGTATGTTCTACAGCCAAAGCCAGCCTTATCCTGAACTTGCTGAAATGTTCTATGCTAGGACAGGTTTCATTAGAACTCTCTTTTTTTTCCCATTTAAAAGTGAGTTTATGTAAAATGTAATGAACTTACAAATCAACATTTTAATTTACAAACTAATAATCTGGGAGGTGTTATAAAGAGCATGGAAGGAACATAAAAGCAAAAATGATTTGAAGGAAAAAAAGTGGAATGCTTGGTTTGTGGAATCTATAACAGATCGAAGATTTCTACCTTATGGCTGTTACGTGGAAACTAGGACTTGGTACTTGGACCCTTTCAGCTCCTTGGAAATTGAATGCTTTGCACATATAGAGAAAGTTTAATATTGATTTGAGGTAACTTCAGTTGGAGATGGTTGGAGATGATGTTTATTATGATACTTTGTATATATCAAGAAGTTTTCAAGAGGAATGCTTGTTTCCTCACCTAGTCAAGACACTATGCTTTCAATTTGTTTGGAAGCTAGACATGTGATTTGTTACCATGTAAGGAATATCTACTACAGTTTGAACTGATGATTGTAAAGCTGATTACTATACATTCTCATCTGTTCACTACAGCTGACTTCTACAATTTGGGTGTGTTGACAGTCCAGTGAATTACATAATTAAAAGTAATAGCCCATTTCTTTTAAAAATAGTAGTTATTTATAACATTTAATCATCCCAGATCTTTTCTTCCTCCATCTAACCCCTTCTTATTTATGTAATGTAAAAAGATGAAAATTTAATGGATTTTTAAAGAAGTTCTATGAAATATAAACTGTTGTAGGAATAAATGTTCTTAATATATAGTGAAAAAGTTTATCTTTTATAAACTTAATTTTACAATATAGATGTGACAGCATAGAAAAACTAAAGGCCCAGATACCCAAGATGGAACAAGAATTGAAAGAACCAGGACGATTTAAGGATTTTTACCAGTTTACTTTTAATTTTGCAAAGAATCCAGGACAAAAAGGATTAGGTAAGAATTTTTAAAAATTATATTTGGTGTTTCAAATATATTCAAATACATTGACAGCGTCACGTTTGTAATAGGAAGTTCTATGTTTTGAGCATAAAGTCATTATCAGTTACTGAAAAATACTGAGAAACAGTGAACTTCTAGTTAATCAGAATATACTCTGCCTATTCAATAACAGTGTTACCCTGGATACTATATGTGAACCACTGATTTTTTTTTTTTTTTTAAGAACTACAATACAGAAAATAGTTGTTAAAATTCCACTGACATAGGTATGTATATTTGATCGTTTATTTTTCAGAAGATATTATAGGATCGTAGGATCATAAGTTTTTCACTATGTATCTGTTGAAATAGCATTGTAAGATTTCTGAGTCACAGAATGCCAGATAAATGTATTCTTTTTTGGTGTGAATTATTTGGAAACTATAAGAAAGAATAAAAAAATGATTATCATTCATAATCTTATCCAGAAATAGCCACTGTTAACAGTTTAGATCAGTCAGTTTATACTGTAGAAACAACCACACATTTGCTTTGGGGATGGCTAAGGGAAGTGGAGGTAAAAGCTACAGTGTAATTTGCAGATTATTCAGAAAAAGTAGACAGTAGCACATAATGCAAAATAATAAATATGAGTGTGAGGGTTTTAGATAAAAGGAGAAATGAGTAAAAGCAGGAATGGTTGGGAAATGCTTCCTGGGCAAGAAGTGATGAGAACTAAAGGATTTGATATTTGGGCAAGGGATGATGAAAAATGTTCCAGGGAGAGGATAGTTATTAATGAAGGTCTCAGACTTCAGAAATAAGCTTGGCTTCTTTGTGGAAGAGAGAAAATGATTTGATTTTAGTGGGAATGTTTGTTTGGAGCTTAAATTGGTGAGATAAGGCTTCTTTTAAAAACAGGACAGAAAGGCTTAAATTGGAATTTATGGGCAATGGGGTTGCACTGAAGACGATGGTGGCAGTAACAGCCATTTAATGTGAGCTTTTGGTGTGCCTGGCAGTGTGCTGAATACTTTACATACACTGCCTCATTTAGTGTTTAACAACTTTATGAGTTATTCATTCTTTCATTCAGTAATTCACCAGCTGCCATGTGCCAGTCATAGAGTGCTAGACACTTGTTATCCTTATTTGGCAGATGAGGAAACTGAGGCACAGCAAGTTAAATAACTTACCCAATGATGGAAGTGAGTTTTTGATTTTGAAGATACAGTAGTTGGAGAGGCTAATAGGGGCCTCTTGTACTAATCATTCTTTATATTTTAGATTAGAGAGAAAAAAAGCTTTGAGAAAAGGATTATGTGACTAGGAATTAGACTGGAGGAAGTGACTGAAAGCTAGTAGAAGGGATGAATATACAGCATTTGTATTTGAGAATTGGCCTAAAGAGTGACTAAATGTGACTGAATTAAGATTTACAAAATACCTATTAAGGAAAATTCGAAATAATGAAGTCTCCTTTCCAATTAATTTAGGTTGCATCTTATTCTTACAGGAAACTTCTTCATTTTGCAGGCAAAATAAGCTGGGATACCTAGTGTTAGTTTCTCTATCCTGTATCTGTGGCCACAAGTTAACTGGGCTAGTTTTTCTAGTCTCCTCTTTTCTTCCCACAAATAAAAACCAATTAACGTCTTCGAACTTACATGTATATACTAAAAGAATTATTTCTTTGTGTTTAGAAATGTAGCACAATGTTTTGATACCATTAGAGAAAATGTTTTGAATCTCAAGTGTTGATTTAAAGGGGCTGAACCTATTCCTTAGTTATAACCCTACCCCTTACTAGAGCACAAAATAAATGATGTTTTTGGGTGACTATGTAGTCTTGATATTGAATCTTAGTTTTTATTATATTTGGTGAAGATAAGGCAAAATTAACATTTTTATACCTGTTCGATATATCAATATGATGGTAAATTGGAATTTTAGATTACAGGAAAAGTTGAGAAAAATATTGTGCTGAAGAATTCGATTTTAAAATTATGTTTTATTCTATTATGTAGTAAGTATTGAGCTTAAGAAAAATGTCACATTGTTTAATGGGTGTAGAGTTTCTGTTTTGTAAGATGAAGAGTTCTGGAGATTCATTGTACAACACCGTGAATGTAACTAACACTACTGAACTGTACACTGAAAAATGGTTAAGATGATAAATTTTATGTGTATTTAACCACAATTTAGAAGTTGTTTTTAAAAAAGCCCTGAACCATAGAATATGCAACACAGAGTGAGCCCTGATGTAAAATACTGGACTTTAGTTAATAATATTGGCTCATCAGTTATAAGAAATATACCACACTAAAACAGTATCTTAAAAATAGTGGAAATGGGGGGAAGGTGGGGTAAAGGTATATGGGAACTCTGTACTTTCTGCTCAGTTTTTCCATAAACCTAAAACTAAAAAAGTCTTAATTTAAAAAAAAGACAAAATGTAATAAAAGACAAATCATAATTTCTCTTTTTGTTTTGCATTGGTATTGGGTGTCAGGAAATGTAATGACTTGCTTAGTTGAAGAACTTAATTAAACAGAAAACAGTTTTCTTGACAGCCTTTCTAAGGGTTCACAGGGCTCTTAAATTATAATATTTGGCAGAAAGGAATTAGGAGATCGTAGGAGAGGAGGTGAGGCCCAAACAAATTGGCAAAGAGTGACAGTGACAGCACTGCGGTTTATTTATAAATAGCTGCTCATTCTAATGAGAGCTGGTGTTTTCCATATTTTCTCATTTTCTATAACCTTATTACTTGTGACACCAGGATAGGGTACTTCCTCTGTCATCATCTGCTTCAGTCACCTGCCATTTCTGATGGTCTTCTGAATCATAAATTTGAAAGGGATTTCATAAGTCCTGTGTTAAATCTAACCTATGCAAAGTAGCACCTGTACCTGATGCTCATTTAGCTTTTATGTTTGAATGTACAGGGTGGGGCTTGAACACACATTGTTTTAGAAAGTGGTCCATTCTTATCACAGAATACTCTTCCTTGCTATCACAAAGTTTTTCCTTATTAAGCTAACATCTTTGTCTTTATAACTTTTACCATTGTTCTTATTTGACCTTTGCTGCAGCACAAAGGAAGTCTAACCATTGTTTTTCTCATTTATCCCTTCTCCTTTTTTTCAGGTCAGCACTCCAAATTTTAACTGTTCTTCATTTGAGAAGACCTTTGTTATTCCGTTGCTGTCACCCCTAGATAACATTTCCAATTTCTCAGTTTCTCTCAAAATAGAGTTCTTAAAGCTGAACATAATACTCCAGAAGGAGGCTATTTAATGTAGAATACTGTGGGTCTGTTATTTTTTACGAGACTGTTCATTCTATTAATTTGTTCAAAAATTACATTTGTTTTTTACAGCCATGGTATTTTTAGGACCATCCTGAACTTTCTTAAAGTCTGTAGGTTATTTTCTTATGAACTGTTGTGGTTCAGCTAGAATGTTATACCTGTGCAGTTGATTTAAACATTTTTAACATTACTTGTTAAACATTCATTTAATATTCAGAAATAATTTTATAGAGTGTTTTTAATGTGTATTTTCATTTACGTAATCCCATTTGCTTCTCATAACAACCCTTGGAGCTAAGTAAAAAACCTCTTTGTCATAAAGATGAGGAAAGTCATGGTCAGAGAGGCTGACTTATTAAGGTCACATAACTTTAGAGTTGGTAGAATTGGGACTCAACCTCAGATCTTCTGATTCCACATTTTTTTTTTTTTTCCGGTACGCGGGCCTCTCACTGTTGTGGCCTCTCCCGTTGCGGAGCACAGGCTCCGGGTGCGCAGGCTCAGCGGCCATGGCTCACGGGCCCAGCCGCTCTGCAGCATGTGGGATCTTCCCGGACCACGACACAAACCCATCCATGTCCCCTGCATCGGCAGGTGGACTCTCAACCACTGCGCCACCAGGGAAGCCCCCTGATTCCACATTTTATATTCTTTTTATTATATTAGGTTGTGCTAACTATAGATATCTCTAGGTAAATTAAGACTTTGTGAATAGGATTTTAAATCCCCATTCATCCTCCCTAGTGAGTTGGCAACATTTTGTTCCCCTTAGGGATGGTGTTTGGATCCAGTCTCAGTTCATTTCCATATTCATCTGTCACTCAATTGATCATCTTTTATGAAACACATTGCCCTTGTTGATTCAGTTTGAAAGAATGACACTGGGATTACCTCTGTTTGCATTTTTAATTTTATTTTTTTATTTTTTTTTTTCTTTTTGCGGTATGTGGGCCTCTCACTGTTGTGGCCTCTCCCGTTGCAGAGCACAGGCTCCGGATGCGCAGGCCCAGCGGCCATGGCTCACGGGCCCAGCCGCTCCGCGGCATATGGGATCCTCCCAGACCGGGGCACGAACCCGTATCCCCTGCATCGGCAGGCGGACTCTTAACCACTTGCGCCACCAGGGAGGCCCTGCATTTTTAATTTTATTATAAGGGCTTAAGGATTCATTCTGCAAGTATCTCAGTTTTAGGTAATACTATTATTAGGACTTGCTTGTGTCTTTTTCTCTGTGTTATCCTTCTGTTTATTCTAACTGCGGTTGTTGCTTCTTGTTACATTATTATTGACTCTGTTCTCTTTCCAAAACTGCTTCAGAATCTATAATAATAATTTTTAAAATTATTAAAAATAAACAATAGTAATAGTAAGGACACGTTATTTACCAGGCACTGTTCCAATGTTTTAGGTGTGTTCACTCGTTTAATTATTACAACAACCCTGTGAGGGTAGGTACTGTTATCTTTTTTTTTTAAGCTGAATTACCGAGAGGTGAACTTAGTTGCCCGAGGCTACTTAATTAGTGGTGGAGTTGAGATTTAAGAGGCTAAACTACTATATTCAACCACTTCTCTCTAGCTGGGTTGTTCCTTTGTCACTCAGACATTTCTAACTAAAGGGCAGCTTTCCTTCCTCCCTCCCTCCCTCCCTCCCTCCCTTCCTTCCTTCCTTCCTTCCTTCCTTTCTTCCTTTCCTTCCTTCCTCCTTCCCTCCCTCCCTCCCTCCCTTCCTCCCTTCCTTTCCGTGTGTGTGTGTGTGTGTGTGTGTGTGTGTGTGTGTGTGTGTGTGTGTGTGTGTGTGTGTGTGTGTGTGTGTGTGTGTGTGTGTGTGTCCGTCCGTCCGTCCGTACTGCACGGCTTACGGGATTTTAGTTCCCTGACCAGGGATTGAACCTGGGGCCCTGGCAGTGAGAGTGCTGAATCCTAACCACTGGACCACCAGGGAATTCCCTAAAGGGCAGTTTTTCATATGCTTGTGGCAATTGACATTTTATCCCTGTACAACTTAATCTTACGTGTTTCAGCTCCTAATAATAACTTATTAATCTTTTTGAATATTCCTGTTTCATCCAAAAACATTTATTGGCTGGTTACTCTGAGAGCATGGAATTAGGAACATCTTAAGTCTGTCGGTGAGTTTGCATAGGAACATCTTAAGTCTGTCGGTGAGTTTGCAGAGTCTTCATTCACAAAGATTATAATTTTTGAGCCTTGAAGAATGAATATATGTTTTCAAAGCCAAAAGAAAAAGAAGCCATCTCTAATGTGGAGAGATTAGAAAGTTCAGTTGCTTAGAGGTGAGAGACATAGCACCTTTGAGAAACTGCAAGTAAGTTTATTTGATTAGAAATGTAGATTTTTATCTGAAGGCAGTAGGAAATATTGCAGATTTTAAAAAGTTAATAGACTTTATTTTTTGAACTGCTTTAGATTTACAGCAAAATTGAGCAGAAGGTACAGAGATTTCCCAACTACTCCCTTCCCCCACACCATGTATAGCTTCTCCCATTATCACATCCCCACCAGAATGGTGCATTTGTTACAGTTGTACCTACATTGACACATCATTATCATCCAAAGTTCAACTTCACAGTAGGGTTCACTCTTTTTTTTTTTTTAATTTTATTGAAATATAGTTGATGTACAATGTTGTGTTAGTTTCTGGTGTATAGCAAAGTAATTCAGTTATATATATATGGGATACATACAAGATTCTTTTCCATTATAGGTTATTACAAGATATTGAGTATAGTTCCCTGTGCTATACAGTAGGTCCTTGTTGGTTCTCTACTCCATATATAGTAGTGTGTATATCTTAATCCCATACTCCTAATTTATCCCTCCCCTAGGGTTCACTGTTAATGTTGTAAATTCTATGAGTTTGGACAAATGTATAATGACATGTATCCACCATAATAGCTTCATACAGAGAAGTTTCACTCTCCCTAATAAACCTCTGTGCTCTGCCTGTTCATCCTTTCCTCCCTCCTAACCCCTGGCAACCACTGATCTTTTTACTATCTCCATAGCTTTGCCTTTTCCAGAATGTCATATAGTTGGAATCATGCAGTATGTAGCCTTTGCAGATTGACTTCTTCACTTAATAATATTACTATGCATTTGTTTTCCTCCGTATCTTTTCATGGCTTGAAAGCTCATTTCATTTTGGCAGTGAATAATTTTCCTTCATCTGGATGTACCACAGTTTATATATCTGTCTACCTACTAAAGGACATCTTGGTTGCTTCCAAGTTTTGGCAGTTATGACTTCTGTAAACATCCATGTGCAGGTTTTTGTGTGGATATAAGTTTTCAGTTCATTTGGGAAAATACCCAGGAGTGTGATTGCTGGATTATATGGTAAGCGTATGTTTAGTTTTGTAAGAAACTGCCAAACTGTTCCAAAGTGGCTGTACTATTTTGCATTCCCACCAGCAATGAATGAGAGCTCCTGTTGCTTCACATCCTCGCCAGCATTTGGTGTTGTCAGTGTTTTGGATTTTGGCCATTCCAAAAGGTGTGTAGTGGTATCTCATTGTCGTTTTAGTCATTGAAGAATTTTAACATGGAAGTGAAACCAAATTTATATGCCTGAAAGGTCCATCTGAAAGCAGTGTCGTCCTTTAAAAGGTGTGGAGGCAGAACTAGAG